>NW_022631053.1:2010002-2654398 GCF_010015895.1 Lontra canadensis
GGGGGGGGGGGGGGGGGGGGGGGGGGGGGGTGCGGTGTGGATTCTGAGAAGCCAGTGCCCAGGGCTCAATGTCCAATGCCTGCTGAAGGCAGCCAGTACCACCAGCTCCAAGGCCCTTTGTCCCTCCCTGTCTCAGCTCTCAACTGGGTCATCTCTGTGCTCCTCTTGCCTTTGGCAAAGGCTGGGAAGTCTGGTTCTGATTCCAGTCTGGCAGTTGGAGAGAGAGGTCCCTCAGAGACTGGCATTTGGAAGGGGTGGGTGTGGCTGGGACTGGGGAGCCTGGATCTTACTGCTTGTGGCTGGTTTCATGTCTAGTATGCAGTCTGCTAAGAGGTTAGAGCAGCGGGAACCACTGGAGGGAGGGCAGGGTGAGGGGTGGAGGGGTTAGAATTGGGTGGATAGAGAAGAGGTGGGGAGGCACTGGGAGGAGGGGGGAGGCCAGAGTTTGGGGAACCCCCAAAGAGAGCAACAGGGATCAGAGGCTAGTGGGGAGGGGGCAGGGCTGAGGGTCATTCTGTGTATTTTGGGAAGATTTGATTATGTAATCAAGATAACATAGGAAAATTTGCTCATTTCTTTGGAGTCTATAGCTAACTCTTTTGTTTTTAAATTAAAAAAAAAATTTTAGGGGCACCTGGGTGGCTCAGTGGGTTAAAGCCTCTGCCTTCTGCTCGGGTAATGATCCCAGGGTTTTGGGATTGAGCCTGCATTGGCTCTCTGCTCAGTGGGGAGCCTGCTTCCCTTCCTCACTCTCTGCCTGCCTCCCTGCCTACTTGTGATATCTGTCAAATAAATAAAATCTTAAAAAAAATTTTTTTTAAGTAGACTCCATGTCCAGTGTGGAGCCCAGTGAGAGGGGCTTGGACTCATGACCCTGAAATCAAGACCTGAGCTGAGATCAAGAGTCAGACACAACCTACTGAGCCACCCAGGGGCCCCTTTATAGCCAGCTCTTTTAAAATCTTTTCCTTCCCAGAGTTCAGTAAGGATCGTTGGCTAGGTGACTGGGATGCCTGCCGAAGGGGGTAAGTTCTAAGCTTTATTTATTTTTTAATTTTATTTATTTAAGTAATCTTTACTCCCAGTGTGGGTCTTGAACTCAAGACCCGTAGATCAAGAGTCCCACGCTCTTCTGACTGAGCCAGCCGGGCACCCCAGGTTCTAATATTTAAAGGTACCAAGGGAGAGACTGGGACTTAGAAAATAGGCCCTGGATTGGATCCCTCAGCCGGGGGCAGGGCTGGAGCCTCATGGTCCTGCTGGTGGTGTTGCCCCTGAGAGGAACTTCTGAGGATCCAAGGAATTGGGAGTTACAAGATGGGTAGCTGAACTTCCAGCTCGGACTTGAGGGACCCGGGGAATAGGTGGTTAGGGGCCTGCCAGAGGGAAGATGATGAGGAAGGTTGAAAGTGAAAAAGTATATATAGGAGGTGGCTTGGTGGGAGTGAAATTAACGTGGGTGGCATATGGAGCCAGCCAGACATCCTGACTACCACTTCAGAGTGGCGAGTGGTGGGAGCCTCTGAAGGGAGGGGAAAGGGAGCAGAAAGGATGGTGTTAGTAAAGGTGGAACAGAGTTTCAGGAACACCCCCTGACCCTTTCCTCCATGCAGGTTTTCTTACCTTGACTATGCAGAGGGCAGCCCATCTGGGGACTGAAGGCTGGACCCCCTCTTCCGAGGTCTGGGGAGATCCCATGCCTGTGACTGAGTGTGCTCAGATCCTCTGGGTGGGGGAACATCGGAGGGCTTTGAGGGGCATGGGCTGTCCTGGCTGGAAGAGCACTGGGTCAGGGGGACTTCGGTGGAGGGTTTGGGTGCTGGGAACCAGGAAGAGCGGGGGAAGGGGCAGAGCTGAGACCAGAGGCGGATCTGCTGGCCGCGGACAGAGGGCGTATTGTCCAACCGGGACGTTGCTGCAGCTGGGCGTGGAGCAGCACAGCTCGCCTCTTCCGAACTCCTCTTTGGTGAGGCGGGAGGGTGAGGGAAGTCAGTCCCCCCTTCACTCGTGGCCCTGGGGGCTATAATGGTTGCCAAGAAACAAGGTTTTATTTGAGAAATAATGCTTCCCAGGAGCAGATGTGTAGCTCCTCTCCCACTTTCTGAGAAACCAGATGCTGTGAGCTTGCTTTGTGCTTGAGGTGATGCCTTCGGGCCTGGCTGGGACCTCACTGCCTGGGTCCCAGAGCCGAGTGCGTGATTGTTTGGGAAAATCTCTGCTACATGTACTTACAGGGGACCCTAAGCTGCTTGGAAGTGACCCTTATAAAATAGGATGCCATACCTGATCCCTTCTGGTCACTCAAGGTTCATAGCAGGATGACAGGTCACACCAGTCCTGGGATCCGTTTCTGCTTCTGGGCTTCTGAGAGTGTCCGCACATCCTGAGGACGGGACCATCCCAGCACCCTCCTTTCCCTTGGATTTCGAGTGCCCTCTTGGGGGACAGTACAGGGAGTGCCTTCTCTACCCTTCCTGTGCCCAACCAATGTGAAGCTCTAAGTTAGCTTTTCCCATTTAAAAACTGGAGAGGAGCTTGAAATGAAGGCTTGGAGAAAGCGGCAGACTGATGCCAGTGTTTGAGGTGGGTTCCCCAGGCAGCCTGGGAATTTCGTTCTCACCTAACCCACGTGGAAGACTTGCAGTCAGCACAGAGCCCCACATTTGAAGAGATCAGTGCACCGGCAAGAACCCCAAGGCAAAAGCCACTTGGGTAACTGGGCTCCTGTCTGCACAGCCTCCCCATCTTCCTCCAAATTGTTTCCTGAGGTTTCCGGGGTTCTTTGCTCCACCCCCTCGTGACCTGAAGGATTCTCGGTCACCGTCCTTGTTCCTGCCTTGCAACCCAACAGTCTGTCTCTAGCCATTTGGAAAATTCCCACTTAGTCTATGACTGAGAAAAGGAGAAAAGGGGTGCCTGGGCGGCTCAAATTTAAACGTCTGACTCTTGATTTCAGCTCAAGTCAGGAACCTTAGGGTTTTGAGATCGAGTCCCACACTGGGCTCTGCACTGGGCATACAGTCTGCTTAAGATTTTCTTTTCCAACTGTCCCTTCCCTCACTTCTCTCTCTTAAAACAAAAAAACAGGTACCCCCCCGCCCCAAGCAGGCAACTTGCTGTGAACAGTGAAAAACCTGATTTAAAAAAAAGAAACTAAGAGGAAAGGGGTCTCAATTATAACCCAGCCCAGCTTGTCAAGTTAATTCCATTCCTGTGCTGAGTAGCCAGGAAAGCAGAGGCAGAACCTCTCCAGACTGAAGGGCGGAGCAGATATCAAATATTAAATGTTAACACCAGACAAAAAAGGCTGGAGGGCAGTGGGTGCAAATTCCCAGTTCTTGGGCCTCAATAAACCTAGCTTCCCTTGGTAACCCCGCCCTCTGTTCTTGCACAGAACAGACTCATGCAGACAGGACTAGAGAGATGGGGGTGGGGAGGCAACAAAAAGGCACAGGTATATGGTCAAAAGAAATTTCAGCATTAAGGTGAACTTTAAAGATCAGATTTATTTGGAGAAAACAAAACAAAACAAAAAAGCCCACAACCCAAAGGATGGGATTTTACATCTCAAGAGATCTCCCAGGTATTAAGTCTACAGATTACAAATCATTTTCATAGAAGATATTTTGTACAAATTTTACATGTATTAAGGAGCAGGACAGAACCTGTTTCTGTGGAAACGGGGGCAGGAGGGGAGTGGGAAAAAAACAGCTTTTTTGGATACAACCATTTGGAAGGAGTAGACCCAAAGAGGGCAAAACCTACCTTTTCAATGGTATTGAAACAAAAAACCCAACAACAAAACACCAACCCCTTTCAGCCTTGGGTATTTCTCTAAAATCCACTTCCTGGCTACTGGCCAATCCAAGCCAATTATTTAATGTTACTTCACTTGGTAAGTCTTTTATGTCCACGGGGTAAAGGACTCATTAGCTCACTGCTGCAGCATTCCACCAACACGTCTGCTGGAGGGGCAGGGTCTAACCTAGGACTGATGGGAGAAGGGCTCGCGAATGAGAGACCAGGGTGTCATTTCTCTGCTGGTCCCAGTATTACCCATAAGGACACCGTCCCCTGGGCTGACAGTATAAAGGTGCACATAAAAGGAGGCAAGTTAAACTATTGTGGAACAACAGAAACCAGGACCTTGTTAAACAGTTCTCTCCATTATTATTTGTTCTCTCAAGGGAAGCTTAAGGAAAAAAAGAAAAAAAAAAAAAAAAAAGAAAACAACAAAAAAACCCCTCAAAACCACCAAAAAACCACATTGGTCGAGGCCACATTATAAATCCAAACACTGGTATGGGATTTCAGTGGAGAAGGAAAACTTAAGAACAAAACCAAAAAGCCCCCATCAAGGTTGTAAGAACAGCTCACAATGTCCCTATTTTCCACCCTCACTCACCACCCAAGACCATTAATTCCAGTTTTCTGAGGTGTAAAGGGGGTTAAAGAAATCGAAGCAGGGATGGAGGGAGGGAATGAGAGTCCAAAGACACGAAAGAGCCAAGATTTGCTGGAGAAGAGCCTGTTGATTCCTTATTTGCTTCTGCTCCCTGGGGCGGACAGAAAAAGCCCAGATCAGGTGTGTGGTTTAAGCAGAAGCTGCTTTGGGGGAGGTAACAGCGAAGAGTAGCATGAGGATAGGAGACCAGGATGAGAGCCTACATTTTCAAAGCTTCAAGATTTCAACAGACTGTGGATATATGTGTACTTCCAGAAAGGATAGTGTTTAAGAAAGGGCAAAACCAGGACACAGTAAAGACTTGGGAATTCCCATGATCCTGAAGTGCTTCTTGCTCCAGTGTTCACTGGAGGTCATGCCGTTTCCCCCAATCATCGGTGCAAAATAATTAGTCCCTTCCCCATAACCTCTTTTCAAACTACGATTTCCCCGCTTATTTTGGTCACCAAGCAGTCCTGTTCTTTAGTGGTCCAGAGACTCACTCCCAACTACCCCCCTGGGGGGTAAAAATGAAGGAATCCCCCCAGGAACTCCGAATTAAGTAAGAGGAGGGGCAGGCAGCCTCCTAGAGACTAGAACTTCAGAGACTAAACCTACCTTTCCAAGGATGGAAAATTTATTCAGGTAATGTTTGAGAATTCATATATGCCACAACAGGATCATAAGAATTAAAAGGTAGAAATCTCACTCTTCCTTAAGCCTGCCCTACTGCTCAACCAGGTTCCAGACACTGCATCGCTGTCACTGCCATTCTGCTAAACGGAGGCCCCCAGGCACTAATCACACAGGCAACTGCATGTGTTGCAAAAACGCACAACCTTGCCATGCAAAGCTGTACGTCTCTTTCTCTCTGGCTACATTGGCGATTCTCCAGTTAGTTCAATACTTTAAAGGCTGCAGCAGCATGCAAAAGAATTTCATCTCATTTTGTTTTTTGTTTTTTGTTTTTTTAAAAAAAAGTTAAGAAAGGTCTCCAGGAGATGGTGAGTTTTATTGTCTTGTCTGGATAGAGGTTTGATTTGCTCTCGAATGTTCCAGGGTGGAGAGACTAGGAGAAAGCACAGGATGCAGAGGTCTATTCGGTGTAATCGTCTCCCTCGTTCTCATCTTCGCCATCAACAGAGAGAGCAGCATACTTGCTTGCAGAACTGAACTTCTGGAATAGACAAGAGGGAAAAAAATCACCAAGGCCTTGAATTCTCACATCAAAACCCAAGAAACAGCATACGGCTACTTGGGCAAAATGGAGGGGACAGCCCAGGCCACACCCACTCACTCACTCAGCATCTCCCACTGTAGAGGAGCTAGGGTGAGTGGCTCAGAGGCCCATGTACTCTTACTGAAGTCCCTTCACCACCTTTCATCTCTGAGAGGGGATGAGAGGCACGAAAGGGAGAAAACGGAACAGTCAGGTGCATTTGCTATCTCGAGCAAACAGCAGTGCCTGACTCCCCACCACTCCCTGGGAGCCCCGAACATAAAGGAGTTCAAGGGCAGACATGAGCAAGCACCCAGCACTTACGGAAGCTGGATTTTCTTCAGGTTTCTTTGGCTCAGGTGCAGATCGGGAGTCTTGATCCTTTTTGCCATCTTTCCTGCAGAGGCATAAGGGTAAAACCACCTCTTTAGGAGAGGACTGTCCCGACTCCCACAGGTAGCCGGGAGGCACTGAATAGGTACCTCCAGTCAGCAGTCCTTGTTATCCGGACTTTCGTTTCTAGATTCTTAGAACTGTAACTGTCCATATTGGTTGACTTTCCTTTGTTTATAGCAGGAGATCTGGCAACGCTTGGAGGACCAAGAACAACTTAACTACAAAGACGCACGTACCTAGCATTAGATGAAAGATTACAAATGATGAGAGAACACTCATACCTATCTGACTCCTTCCAGTGGTCCTTGTTCCCTCCGTCTCCTGGGCCACGGCTGGAGTTCCCACTTTGGCCTTTTGGGACACTCACCCCATCTACTTTGTTTTCATCTGCTTGAGTGGAGACACAAAAATAAATGAAAAACAAGTAAAGTAACCACTCTCTTTGCCCTAGGTATCCCTTTGGCTGCAGAAAAGCATGCCCGTGTATACCGAGGGAAATTCAGCCTCACCCCAACCCAGACTTCCTTCCCAAACCCTCTTCCCACGTTTCCCCGCCCCCAAATAAGACACACTAAAAAGTTCCACAGTAGGGTTATGCCATCATTAACAGCAAAGTGGAATTGAAGGACTGTGACGCTGTGTAGTGACCTTGGCCTTAGAAATGGCGACATTTCTAATCTGGACTGAGCATGTTAATTTCCTTCCGATTCTTTTTTTCCCCTTTCAAAGAAATGTTCTACCAGGAAAGGGCAGGGCACCATGCCTTCTCTGAAGAGACCACTCCTGCCCTCTACTGGTAAGAAAAAGCAGATAATCTAAGAATCTTAAACACAAAAACAGATGCAAAATTACACTAGAGTTCTGCATTTCATGAGACCCCTACAGGCCTTTATTGAGGCCTCTAGCTCCGGGAAACACTGACTTCCTGTTGGTCTTACCTCTCCTTGCTGGTCCTTCCTCAGGTGGTTGAGCTGGAACTACTTTCCCCCCACCACTAGAAGGAAAACATGTAATTATATTCGTCAGTCTTAGGGAAAGAACAGAAAAGAAATGTATAATCATTCTCCAAATAGTAAACTTTACAGAGAACCAAAAATACATACTTAACATTGTGGAACATTAAAATACAGGAAAGACAACAATGAAAGCAATTATGTGAACACTCACGAAGTACGATGTCCTGTCGGATCACCATGCATGCAAGGGGAGTATTACTATTTTACAAAGAATCCTAAGACTTAGGGAAGTAAACGGACCCCCAAAGCCATGCTGCGAATTGTGGCAGCAGCAACTCCTGGTTACTGATCTGCAGATTTCGAGTAGATGTCAACCAGTTATCAGAACTCCAGAAAACTGAATAATGGCTTCAATGAGCCCCCTCCAGCACACCACTGATTCTAAACTAAGAGCAAAGATAGCATAACTTAAAAAGATGCTGTTAAGGCCAATAGCTAGGGCCCTTTCCATTATGACATCACCATGTTTAAGATTCTACAGCTAAGCAACTGTTCTGCTCCCAAGCTGACTCACCTGGTAGGGGATGGCTGCTCTGTGTCTGAGCTCTGTGATCGAGCAGGAGGGTTGGAACTTCGCTTCACCCAAGCATTCTCCTTTGGCGGAGGGGCTGGCATTACCTTCAGAGGCTGTTCAGATTTGGGAGGCTTGGAAGTTGGAGAGTGACAGTCTTCCTCCTTACTGGGTGCTTCATTTTCTAGAGACTTTTCACTCTCTCTCCTTCGTGCATCTGTGAAGTCAGAATAGGAAGGCTGCCTTATCAGGGAAAGCTATTATACAACATCTATTCAGGATCTCAAGAGAATGGAAAATGGTTCACACCCAAGCTGACCTCTTTTCACCATTATTCTTAAATACAGACCTGTATTTGGGGCCCAACAGATGAAATTATCCCCAAATTGGTGGTTACTAAATGTCACGTTGAGAAAAGTGACATTTTTTACTGATTCAAGAAAAAGAGGAAAAATCATGGCTCTCCAAGGAGAGCCACCTGACCTTTCCTAGGAACGTAGGGTTACAGTCTTTCTATGTTTTCAGCGCACTGTTAAAATGTCTGTACTTGGAGAGTATGTATCCTGTGTGGAAGACGACCTCTGATGGACCTCCAACCCCAGGAACCACTGATCAAACTTAAATTTGGAGGCTCAACACAAACACATGCACACAGAGACATTTACAAAAAAACCCAGAACATACTTCTTGTTTAAGGGCACCAAGTGTCTCCTCAAAACTTGCCCGATTCTTTGTGCAGCCTCCTCAGGTACATAATCAACCCAACCATCACACTCTCACCTGGCTACAAACAGAGGCATTACTATCCTGTTACTAAAAGGCTACCCCAGTATGAATAATTTCCAGAAACCTTCTAAAACCCCTGGATGAATTTTTAAATCATCTCAGCCCAGAGCCATGCTTTGAAATGCTCAAGTACAGGGGCGCCTGGGTTGCTCAGTGGGTTAAGCCTCTGCCTTCGGCTCAGGTCATGATCTCAACAGGGAACCTGCTTCCTCCTCTCTCTCTGCCTGCCTCTCTGCCTACTTGTGATCCATCAAATAAATAAATAAATAAATAAATAAAATCTTAAAAAAAAAAAAAAAGGTGAAATGCTCAAGTACAAATCAATTTAGAGGTGGGAGGAAAAAACTTAAAAAACACTGGTTCGCAATAAGGGAAGGGAGGTGTTATGATTTAATCACTTGGTTTCCAAAAACACTAAACATGTTAGTGACCAACTGATAAATTCCAGGCAGAAAGGAAGGATCAAGAGCACAAGATCATCGCTTGAGACACTGCTCTGGTTATGCTGACATCCAAAAAGGCTGGCGAGAGAGCTGTGCGACAGTGACTATTCTAAAGAAAACTCTGGAACATCAAGACATAAAAGAAAGGGACAAACCTAACAGTCAAGTATACTCTTCGGTGGAAGATTATTAAACCAATCACCCAAGTCTCTTCTGGTGCTTCTATGTCAGATTTTCAGACCAGGACACGTGACATTCTGATCAATCTATGCTAATCCAAATAAAGCTTCTGTGACTCAATTTAAAACCCCAAAGTCTCTGCATAATTTGGTTATGGCTCATTTATGGAAAGGGGCAATAACATGATACCCACCCTGGTCTGACTTACTTCTGCCAGATGTGGCCGAGGTCCCAGTCTGTGATGACTCACTTCCTGTCCTGGACCGTTCTCGTTCCTGAGTCTCTTCACTTCGCCAGCTTGGGTGTCTGTACAAAGATTTAAAAAACAGAAAACAACTGATGTCCAGCTCAATGAAGGCCACCCTGGACCCATGCTGACCCCTCAATAACGATCACTAATATTCTACCACGCTGTGTTTGTGGGTGGGGTGGGTATGCACACCCTGTCTCTCTTTCTCAAACCATCTGAAAGCTGCCGACACTAAGATACTTTGGCTCTGAACACTTCAAGGACCAACTAGGGTTAAGAATATTCTCCTACATAACCTACAGCCTCACCCTTACTGGTAACCCAACTCTACAAGCCACTCAAAACTAGGCCACTTTTCAGAATGTTATTACAAGAGGTTTCTACCCTATTGGATCCAATTCCACCTTTTAATAACAAACACTTCAGTAATGACTCCTTTAACATACACCCAAGTAAAATTAAATGAAAAATATCTTACAGTCGACGTGTAACATAAGTGAAAACATTTTCTCTCTACTCTACCCCAATAACCTGGGCAGGAGGCACATCCACTAACCTCACCATGGTGGGATTTTACTCCATACACTAAAGCCAGATTTGGCAATTTTTTTCTTACTGAGTCAGATAAACTTTACTTATAAAAAAGGAACAAGCCATAATTTGCCCACTCCTATATTAAATCACTACCAATTTATACCTGTCAGGTATAAATTAAAAGGCCGTTTAAGCCCTTTTAAAAACTGCTAAGGCCAGGCAACGAACTCGTTGGGTGTGACTGTCCATATACTGCAGCGCCCCTAGCGGCTCAGCTCATGTACACTAACCGTTAGTAAGCAACAACCAACAACACCTACATGAATTTCCCAAGGGTGCCCTAGGGATGTGCCGCCTGGCCCAACAGGAGCCACTCCACACCCAGGCAGGAAACCTGTAATCGAGGAGAACCTCACCTCTCCCGGGGCCGACGGTCTAGTTTTGGCTCATCCAGCTGGCGCTGCAGCTTCTCCTGCTCCTTCTGCAGCCGCTCTTCTACTTCTCGCTCTCTAGCAGCTGTGTCAACAGGCTTTGCCCCTCCAAAGATAGAGGCCGCTCGACTGGACTGGGAGGTGCTAGCAGAGGAATCATCTTCCTTAGGTGTACTCCGAGGCTTTAGATTCAGTTTGGGTCTTTGGGGGGGACCTAAGTTAAATAAAACTCTAAGTAACAGTTTTTCAAAATCACCAGAAGCTGATGGCTCAAAGCCAGATGCCCAGACATGGGTCTAAGAAAATGCCGCATGGGATTCGCAGTACTGGCCTAGCCAACACAGCCAAGGACAGTCAGTCTCTCCACTACCATACCCATGAAGCAGCGCCACACTGAAGGGAAGACTGGGAAAGGTAAACACTTGTATTACACACACAGTGAGTCACCACAACTACTACTACTTAGAAGAAATGTCCAATTATGATAAACTTCTAAATGGAAAGTATCTTGGTCAAAATGTGGTCTGGAAGCTGGACTACTTCAGGAGGCTAAGAAGGGCTCATGAGAGTATCATGGGAAAGACTAGTTCCTACACACTTGTCTCTGCATAGAATGTAAATCTGACAGTGATTCACAAAGCACTGAACAGCTGATGTAAACGCTAAAGGAATTTGATTTCCTCTTGGATCCAAGCTGTCAGAATCAAGATAAACCTTGGTGTTTCAATGGAATCGTATTTCTCAAAATCAGTGTTTATCCTAAATAATTTGGACATACAAAAGATAAACAAGATAAAACCTACATGTCCCAACCACCCACCTGGCTTAAGTAATAAAACATTCTAAAATCCACACAGAAGGCTCCTGAGTATCTTTCCCCTCACGATATGCGTAGCTGTGTTCTATCCTCTCATAACCACTATGCTCAAATTGGGCTTATCACTCCCATGCAGGTCTTTATACTTTCACTACGGAACACACATATGTATCTGCAAAAAGAGGATCGTTTAGCAAGATTTACAATTTTATTTATTTATTTATTTTTAAAAATATTTTATTTCTTTATATGACAGAGCAAGCAGAAGTAGGCAGAGAGGTAGGCAGAGGGAGGGGGGAAACAGGCTCCCCGCTGAGCAGAGAGCCCCATGTGGGGCTCAATCCCAGGACCCTGAGATCATGACCTGAGCTGAAGGCAGAGGCTTAACCCACTGAGCCACCCAGGCACCGCAAGATTTACATTTTTAAAATACAGGTATGTTAAAGATTTTATTCATTGACTTGACAGGGAGAGAGAGCCAGAGAGCAAAAGCAGGGGGATTAACAGAGGGAGAGGGAGAAGTGGGCTCCCCACCAAGCAGAGAGCCTGAAAAGGGGCTCAATCCCAGGACCCTAGGATCATGATCTGAACCAAAGACAGATCCTTAACTGAGCCACCCATGCACCCCAAAATTTAAATTTCGGTAAGGGTTTGTTTTTTTTTTAAAGATTTTATTTATTTATTTGACAGAGATCACAAGCAGGCAGAGAGGCAGATAGAGGAGGTGGGGGAAGAAGGCTCCCTGCTGAGCAGAGTCTAATGTGGGGCTTGATCCCACGACCCTGAGATCATGACCTGAGCCGAAGGCAGAGGCTTAAACCACTGAGCCACCCAGGTGTCCCTCAGTAAGGGTTTTAAGCTGGCAATTTATATAAAACTTCTGAGATACAGCTTTCTTAAAAAAAGGATTTAAGTAATCTCTGTATCCTATGAGGGGCTTGAACCCAGAACCCTGAGATCAAGAGTTGCATGCTCCATCAGCTGAGCCAATCAGGACCCACCCCCACCCCTGAGATCCACTTTTAATATGTGTAAGTTTGCGAAGGGCCCATTAACTCCCCCTTTTATAGGGTAAAACTCGGGATCAGAAAGAGTAACTCATTTAAGCCATACACCTAATATTTGGAAGACCAAAGGATGAAATCTGTATTATCAAACCAACTCTATGTTCCTCCCACTATAGTACACATAACGTCCTTTTTTTCTTCCTCTGATAATTTCCGTTTGTTTTAGCTACTCAAAAAATGACGAGCACCCTACTTTACAAATACTGTGCTAATAAGGCCAGATATATGACAGTTGGGTAGTTTTTAGTTCCTGCCTGCAAGGAGCACAATTTAATGGGAGGATCAGAATAAAAAAAAAGAACACAGTATGCTAAGCTCTACAGAGCAGATTTATCCCCCCTGGAAGTTCTTAGACTGGGGCTGTTTGGGGAAGCTTGTGAAGGCTTCAAAATGGGAACTCCTGAAAGTCTAGAAAACTTAGCAAGTACCTAATGGTAGGTAGCACTAAAGAAGTAAACTGTAGGCAGAATAGTGAAGACCCCTGTATGTCAGGGGCACAGACAAATGGCTATCTTTCAGGCCATGGAGAGACTAGAAGCAAAATAATCTAATTAGCTCTTGTTCTAGAAAGACAATCTGTGCTAGTGTGAAGACAGAATGAGTCAGGGAAATTTGTTAGTAATGTGGGTATAGCAACGAGGTCTGAATAAAACCAGTGGCAGTGACTCTGCTGCTGAGGGGGCAGATCATAGAGGAGGCGCAGGGCAGGATCACCGGAAAAGAGAGATGAGGTGTACAGTTACTGAGGGAGGAAAGAATGATGTGAGAGAGGAAAAGGTCACGATTCAAGGAGACCCAAAGTCCACACCCAGAACTCCACTTCTCTCTCTAGTAAAGTGGAAAGGAGAAACATTATCTATACCAGATAGAATTCTTAAGACTGTATAGTATCTGTGGGGTGCCTGGGTGGCTCAGTCAGTTAAGTGTCCGCCTTCAGCTCGGGGTCCTGGGATGGAGCCCCAAATAGGGCTCCCTGCTCAGTGGGGAACATGTTTCTTCTTCTTCCTGTCCCTCCCCTTGTTTGTGCTCCCTCTCCCTCTCAAATAAATAAATAAAATCTAAAAAAAAAAAGACTGTGATACCTGTGAGAGCACTCAGCTCACTGCTGGTGCAGAGTAAATGCTTAGTATTTCTAGGATGCAGCATGGGAAGAGAAGAAACTACTAACAGCAATGACAGCAATGCTTTAAAAATGAACTGAAAGTTTTGTTTAAAAAAAAAATACTTGGCGCACAGGGCTAACATTGGGATGTTAAGGCTAGGCAAGCTGCTAAAAATAACGGAAGAGAAAAACTGGGTCAGACATCTTAGTTTTTGGATGATACTAATGAAGTCAGATGCAAGTATCAGCCATTTATTGATACTTTTTGAGATTTGTAACACAATAGTTTTCTATAAATGTTATAACACGAGGGACTTACTTTTAGAAGAGGTATGCTGACACCTCACCGTTAATTAACAATGACTGTGGAGTAATGGCACCGAAATCACCAACATTCAGTTTTTAATTCTGCTGTGCCAATCACTGCCTAGGAGACCATGTGGCAAATGTTCTTTTCCCGTCTGTATATTCCATCAATTTTAACTGAAAAATCTCTATGCTAAGGCAACTTAGAAGAACTCGACTTTGCTATTTCCATTATGTCACCTTTGTCCCATGTCTTTTTGCTGTGCTCTGCCACACCTTTTATAACATATAAATTCCATCCTGTTTCTAAAACCCACTTAAGGGGTTTGAGATGTAACTGATAATTTTCTAATCGGTTTCTCCAGTGGTCTGCTCTATTAGTAAGCAAAAGAAAATGATTACCTCTATCATCACGCCTATAGTCATCCCGAGAGTAATCATCTCTGGAGCTCCATGACCGATCGTCTCGTCTATCGTATCGGTCTTCATAGCGGTCCCCGCCTCCTCTGTAGTCGTCATCCCTACGGTACCCACTACCAAATGCTCTTCTGCCACTGCCTATCCTGGAATCATAGCCTGTAAATATATCCCAAATTATGATCATCACATTGGAGGGAACAAAGGCAAGAAAGGGGTTCTTGAAAGACAGCAATTTCACTTGGTTGTGTTTTGTAATGACCTCTGTCGTAGTCTCTGCTGCCTCGGTCATCATAGCGATCCCGGCCCCCATATCGATCCATATCTCGGCGTGGGCCATCACGATACCCATCCCGATACCCATCGCGGTATCGATCTGAATCATAACGATCTCGATACTCTAGAGAGAAAAAAGACAAGGTAATGTCATTCCCTTTTCTTTGACACCATTAATAGGAAGAAGCTTGATAGCCCATGAAGTCAATTTGATTTCATGAGTTCAGTCACTACTGTGCTTATTTTCATGAAAGTAAATCACTTTATGGGATGCCTGGGTGGCTCAGTTGATTAAGTGTCTGCTTTTGGCTCAGTCATGATCCCAGGGTCCTGGGATCCAGTCCTGCATCAGGCTCCTGGCTCAGTGGGAAGTGAGCGCTGCCGCTCCCCCTCTGCACACATAAATATGTAAAATGTTAAAAAAAAAATTTTTTTTTTACTTTAAATCCAAAGTGGGAAAATGTGAACTGAAATAAGTTTTTTTGGTATTTGATTTTAAAAATTTTCTCTGGTTATTCAATAAACATTGCCAAGCTAATAATTTAGGAATTAAGAAAGAGAAAAATCTCTATATATCTCATAATGGATTTCCAGCATTAAAGACTTAAATACTCTAGAAGATAAGACCACTTAAAGACCACTTAAAAAGTTAGCATAAGAAAACACACAAACACCAAAGCTAAGAGGCAAACAAAATGGGGAAAATATGTATGACAAAGGACAGCGGATTAATTGGCTATCACCTAAGGAAGAGAAACTGTAATTCACAGGATGTTTCCCACCAAAATGGCGAACACTAAAAATAAGAGGTACCTCTGATGTTGGCAAAGTTTAGGGGAATAAGTAGATTCCTTTGCTGCTGCGGAGTCTAAAATAGCACAACCACTCTGAAAGTTATTTCAGAAATATACACTAACAGCTTTAAAATCATGTATACTCTCTGGGCCAACAATTCAATTTCTAGGAATTTATCCTGAGAGAACAACTGGGAATATTATAAAGACACATGTATAAGGAGGCTCACGGCAATATTTTTTTTAAAAGATTTTATTTATTTGAGAGAGAGAGAGGGAGAGAGAGGGCGTGCGCGCGCATATACACGAGTGGAGGGTAAAGGGAGAGTGAGAAGCAGATTTCCCAGTGAGCAGGGAGCCCGATGTGGGGTTTGATCTGGGACCCTGAGATCATGACCTAAGCCGAAGGCAGATGCTTAATAGACTGAGCCACCCAGGTGCCCCTGCAATGTTGTCTGTGACATTGAAAGTGTTGAGTGCACAACCTATGGATTAAATAAATCAGGGGGCATCCATACAAAGCAACCATTAAAAATGGAACAAGAAAAGTACGGATGACTGTACGTGTTCATGACACTTGAAAACTGTATTTTAACACATACATGAATAACAGTATCACAGGTGCCCAAATACCAGAAATTTGTTTAAGACTGTTGTAGAGCTCAGGTGGCAAACTATACAATGTAAGGCATTTATAAAAGAAGGTGGGGGCTAATTAGCTTTGGCTAACTTGCTAGATCTTCCAATTTTCTGAGAAAGCTGGAATCTCTATTTTTACATGAAAAAAACCTCAATTCCCAAATATGAATCAATTAAAACAAACAAAAAAACCTTAACAATATTTTGAGTTTAATAATTTATGCACACAGACCAAACAAGGATTTTACTTTTACTACTACTTCCTTTAAAACAATGATTTAATTTTGGAAATGATTATCATTTTGTCTACATTCCCTGTTAGCTTAAATTTTAAGTTAAAGGACATGCTAATGTTGGCAAAACAATTATACAAAGGAGAGAATCTAAAACAGAATTAAAAAACCAAGAATCAGCCTTGTGTTTATTTTGAAATACATATCTGATTTCTAGAGGCAGATGAACTATACACTTACCTAGATAATAAAAAAATGATAATAAGCTTGCTCTCACTGAAACAGTTGGCCAGGAAACATACGAATGTTTGCTGAGATTTTTACAGTAACATTTAGTTAACTACCCCCACCCCCCAAGTCTTTTATGGGCCTAATGCCTAGAACAGAAGTCTCTAAAAACTTGGCAGAGCTGACGTAGGGGCCATCACCTCATCTTACAAACTTGGCAGCTTTGTAATTCACATTCACTCTTTCTTGTTATCCATCCTGCTTGCTCAAAGTTCAAGGTTTCTTTTTTTGTTGTTTTTAATTTAATTTATTTATCTGACAGGGAGATAGTGAGAGCACAAACAGGGAGAGCAACAGAGGGAGGAGAGGGAGAAGCAAGCTCCCCACTGAGCAGGAAGTCCCACACGGGCGTTGATCCCAGAACCCTGGGATCATGACCTGAGTGGAAGGCAGACTCCCAATGCAACTGAGCCACCCAGACTCCCCACCCAAGCTCAAGGTTGAGAAAATAGTACTGTTCTTTAATTCAAAACAGGACCCTTGGTCTGACTGCGCTCTCTTTCAAGAGTCATTTCTTCGTGTTAACAACAGAACCTCTTGCATAAATGTTGACATGAAAGGTAGTTCTCCCCAAGACTTTGCCTGGTCACAAAATCTTAACTGAAAAGTCAGATATAAACTTGATTCCTTCTTCCTTCTCTGACATCTTCTTAGGTTAGGGAGGACTCTTCAAAAACAAATTCTCTCTCTTGTTGCTTCCTCAATTTTATCTGGTACACACCTCACAAGGTGTCTCACAAAATTAAAATACTTATGAACTGAGGTTGTTCTTTTTCTTTTTACTTATAAAAATATTTCTAACACACAAAGAAGAACAGAATCAACTGTAACAGACTTCTGTACCTGTACTTATTAGGTTTGGGGGATGCCAACAGCTTGCTGTGTTTACTTCAGTTTTTAAATTTAAAAGTAGCAGGTTACAAATACAGCTAAAGGGCTCCCTTTACCCTCACCCAAACTCATGGTGGTGGTAAGTTACATTACTGTGCATACGTTTTTATAATTTACATATTAACACTGTACAACAGTTTTCAAATTTTTACACAATTTTGCCATTTCCCCTCAACATTATAGGTTTTGAATTTCATCCGGATCATTATGTGTAGATTATGTTTTATTATACAGAAAAATTTCTGTCATTTCTTTACTGCATTAGTGTTCTTTCTTCACATATTTCAATAAAGTTGATTTTTCCCCATGAAAGTTTTGTCTATCTTTTGTTGGATTTAGGTGGTATATGTAAAAGTTGTTGATTCATCCCAACTCTTACCTAAGGACATTCTCTATTTCCCTTCTCCTTTCTCTATATAGTTGATTTATTTGAGTACCATTTCTTTCCCCCAGTATAAAGAATGTCCAATGAGGATCCAATTTTTGTCTGTTTTGTTCACTGCTATATCCTGAGCTTAGAACACTATCTGGCATATGATAGACATTTATTACTATTCTTCTTTTTAAAGATTTATTTATTTGACAGAGACAACACAGGAGAGCACAAGCAAGGGGAGCAGAGAGGGAGAAGCAGGCTCCCCACTGAGCAAGGAGCCTGACTTGAGGCTTGATCCCAGGACCCTGGGATCACGACCTGAGCCAAAGGCAGACGCTTAATGACTGAGCCACCCAGGCGCCTGACATTTATTATTTTTGAAGTGAATGAATTTTCTATTGTTTTAAAAGGTATATTAAAAAATTCCATTTTAACTGTTGGCTGCTAGTAATGCAACCAATCTTTTTGTACAATGCTCTTAACCCAACAATCTTTTTTTTTTTTTTTTAAGATCTTATTTATTTATTTGACAGAGAGAGAGACACAGCGAGAGAGGGAACACAAGCAGCGGGCGTGGAAGAGGGAGAAGCAGGCTTCCTGCCAAGCAGGGACCCCAATGTGGGGCTTGATCCCAGGAACCCTGGGATCATGACCTGAGCCAAAGGCAGATGCTTAACGACTGAGCCACCCAGGCGCCCCACTGACCCAGCAATCTTTTTTTTTTTTTTAAGTTTTATTTATTAGAGAGAGAGAGAGAGATCACAAGTAGCCAGAGAGGTAGGCAGAGAAAGAGGGGGAAGCAGGCTCCCTGCTGAGCAGAGAGCCGGATATGGGGGCTCGATCCCAGGACCCTGAGGTCATGACCTGAGCCGAAGGCAGAGGCTTAACCCACTGAGCCACCGAGGTGCCCCTTAACCCAGCAATCTTGCTGAACTTTTGTTCCTTTCTTTATAAGGTCAGTTGGGTTTCTTTGTGAACAACTGTTCCTATTTTTATTTATTTTATTATTTTTTTTTTGGAGGGGCACAGAGGTGGAAAGACAATCTTAAGCAGGCTCCATGCCCAGCATGGACCCTGGCAAGATGCTGGATCTCATGACCCTGAGATCATGAACTGAGCTGAAACCAAGAGTTGAAGGTTAACTGACTTAGCCACGAAGGTGCCCCTAAACAACTGTTTCTCAAAAGAGAGAGAAATCTTGATTTATTCTTTATCTGGCAAGGTTTTTTTTTTTTAATTATAAATTTATCAAATTCTTTTGCCTCTGTCAATTCCTTTGGGTATTATAAAATTTTGGGGGGTATACTGCTCCCTCCCTTTAAACTTATGTGGTCATTTACATTCATATACTTATCTTATTACAAAGTCCCCAGAACACAGAAGAAACTCACTTGATAAAAATGAACTTACTGTCTCCAAAGCTATCATCACCTCTCCTCGGTGGGTAGTCATCGAAGCTGTCTGTGGCAGGTCGCGCCCTCCAGTCTGTATCTGTTTTGTCAGAATCCCGATTTCTATCTCGGCCAAAAGAACGATCATCCCTGTCTATAGATATAAATTTAAAAAACCACAAGTCAGCACACAAAAACTTCTGCCTAGTATTTCTCACACACCCAGACCCCACCCCCGATAGACTGGATAAATGAAATCAGGCCCTTCTTGTTTTGCTAGGTACACCTCATCTATTTATTACGTATTCGTGTTCACCCAGATCAATCAGGGTTTCCCCTCCTCAATACTATCAGTATTCTGGGCAGATCATTCTTCCCTGTGGGGAGTTGTCCTATGCATGTCCTATGATCGACCACAGGATTCTACCCAGTAGGGGTCAGCAGCACTCCCCAGTTCTGATAACTCTAGATGTCTCCACGCACTGATAAACAGCCCCTGTGGGGCAAAATCACCCTTAGTTGAGAACTAGTGCTCTCGTTTCAGGCAGGCCTACCGCTCTCCAATTCTATGAAAGTTTTCTGGGAAAGGGTGCCTCTGCTTTGTCATCTCAGGACGAAAACAAAACAGGAAGATTTCTATCAGCTTTCTTACCTTTATCCTGTGCTTGATCAGCAACGTCCACTCGAATTCTCCTGTTACCTAGAGACTGAGAGCATAGGACCACATTAACCAACCTTTTGCCCCATTATGCACAAATCCCATGAGTGACCTTGAACGTCTGGGCATAGCAGAAGCACTGGGGGAAGGAAGATAAAGGAAAAACACTGTAATCTAGCCAACACTCCAATTTGTTGGCTAAAGAATCCTTTATAAAGACTTGAAAACTGAAATAACCCCTTAGAATTAACAAATTTAAATTGGGCTTATATCAACATCACATCAATTATCTTACTGTTTTTATAAAGCTATATTTCACAAAATATGCCTTTTAACTATTAAAGGCAATTTATCAAGTGTAATAAACTAAAAATAATTCCCGGGCAACTAGCTAATAAAAGGCATATTTGGGTCCAGAACAATGATTCATTCAGACATTTGTGGAGCTCCTACTATGCACAGCAAAGGTGCAACAAGCATGGTCTCTATTATCTCAAGTTCTTCCACTCAATATTACCTTTGGATAAATCAGTTCCTCCAGGACACCCTCTGACTTCCCCTTCCCACATCATTAGTTATATACTTTGAACCCAATTAATCCTACTGCTGATTTTTCCTCATTTCACAGTAGAATCTACAGCTGAAGAAGGATAACAGCCAGTTTTAGTTGAAAACACCGGGAATTATATTAAATGCCACTATGATGCAATCTCTAGAAACAAAGTAACTCCTAAGTCTGGACCATGACAGCATTTACATAATAGACAATTCAGCAAACTTCAAATAATAAAACTGTATGGTATTCTTCCCCTTATCCAGACTGATATTAAAAATTAGTAAGGTTAATAAAACCTGAAAATGATCTGAGAAGAAAAATCTTTGAAACAACTTTAAGCTTTTCATGTATTTCATTTTTGTAATTTACTTCAGATTATCATGGTTGTACTCAATTATGAGAAAGGAGGAATACTGATTGCAATCTCGTCAAATGGCAGATTTGGACCATAGAGTTTTGGCACAAATGGCCCTGGAAATTGCCTTCTCAAGAAACAGTTAAGGGGTTTCTGGAATTAAAAGAGGAAAAAAAAAGCCCCTTTCCTTCCCAGATACAATTAGTTTGATTTTTAGTCACTAGAGGTTAAAAAACAAAACAAAACACAAAAGCAGATCTTATATTAGAAACTTCCATAACTAACAGGTAATAAAATCTTTAAATATATCCTGCTTGGGCTAGCTTAAGGATCACTACCTGGCACAAATTACTCAAATAACTTTAATTAGTCAGATTTAATCCCTGTATCCCCCTCATGTATTAATAGCTCAATATCCTCTCCCTACTAATCTCTTGTGTGTCTGGACAGAAAAACATCTATGGGCAATGTTAAAAAGCAGAAGCACTAAATGTTGATCGTCATTTTCCTGCAGGAGATTCCTAGGAAAATGTATTACAAATGACATTCAACTGAGAAATGTTTCCAAACTCTCTTAAAATGATCAAAAACACTGTTAACTTCCCTGAAAACCAGATAATGCCTTTAACACTAAACTGATTAACATCATTTTTCTATTTGCTTTGACCTGGTCAGATTATTTTAAAAAGCAAAGCCATGAGAGTTGAAACAAAGCCTTGAATGAATGGATGAGAGCTTCTATTAAAGACTTGGTTGTGGTGGGTTTCTTCCATTACTTTCCACCGGAGTACCTCCCTGAGTTATTGGAGCCTACTGAATTTGCTAAAGCAAAATGAGACCTGCTAGATTTTTGATTTGAATGTCAGGTGTTACACTGTGCTTTTCTTTGTAGGTATTATGACAATCTTTGAAATAGCTAGTGACCCAACCAAAAATATATTGATAAATGTTAAGACTGGTTAGTTCCCACCCCTCTAACTCCCCACCTTCTTTTCTTTTCTTTACCTCTTCGTTGAGGCTCAGGGCACTGAGCAAAGAATCCAGGTCCTCAAACTCAGCATAACCAAAACCTTTCAACCTCTCTGGATTGCTGGGTTCACGAGGTAAACGCACTGCACTGATCTGAAGGAGTAAAGAAACATATTTCCCAATTGAGTGTTCTTGTTCATTTGTCTCCCCCGCACCCCCCAACCACTGCATATGCAGTGAATTTCTCTGAAGAACACAAAACAACTGGGACGTCTGGGTGGCTGAGTCCATTAAGTGCTTGACTCTTAATCTCAGGGTTGTGAGTTCAAGTCCCAAAATGCGCTCCACGCTGGGCCTAGAGCCTACTTGAAACAAAAAAACAAACCACGAGAACCTGGTTGTCTCCAGAAGGAAAACTGGTGCAAAGGGACAGAAGACAGACTTCACTGTAAGCCACTGAACCTTTCCCATTTGAATAATATGAATTTAACCCTTAAAAAAAACAAACAAACAAAAAAAAAAAACAAAAAAAATGAACTTGAGTTCAGGGTAGTCCTTGTATCCCTGACTTTTGCCTCATTCTACAAGTCAAGTTTTTAGTTGTTTTTCAATAAAAATCAACTATCCATTCCAGAATCAGTTTATTTTAGTCATCTCTTTATGCCTATATTATAGTTGGTTTTATTTTTTTAAAGAACTTTATTTATTTGACAGAAAGAGAGAGATCACAAGTAGGCAGAGAGGCAGGCGGGGGGGCGGGGGGGAGCAGGCTCCCTGCTGAGCAAAGAACCTGATGCGGGGCTCAATCCCAGGACCTTGATTTCATGACCTGAGCCGAAGGCAGAGGCTTAACCCACTGAGCCACCCAGGCGCCCCCTTATAATTGGTTTCAATACATTATTTCCAATTCTATTTCAAAAATTCAACTCCGTTTCTGCCAGGTTTCTAGGCTGTGTACTTCTTGGAGACCTTACCTGAGAAATGTTACTATCTTCGTATATTAACAACAGCTTGGCTGAATCAAACCTGGATCGTAAACCTCTATCAGGCCTACCTCTTCTGTTGAGTTCTAAGACGGCAAACTGGTGAACTCTTAAAGCACAGAAAAAATTTACTCTAACCTGGTTTTGAGGTTACCCTGTTTTCTAATTGCAGGTTTGCAGGACTCCTTCAAGTTTCATAAAAAAACTTTCCCTTGCCCTAATTTGTATTTATTATTTACAACAGGTATGTACTCTTCATTTCCAATTTTAGGACCATTTCCAAATACTTTTAGCTATTTTCTGGCCAGCTTTTTGATGGCTTCCATATATTTTCTTACCCTTTTACTTCAATCCTTCGGTATTTTGCATGTATTCAAGTTATATTCTTCTGCAGCACTGATGTGACACTTTTCTTTGTCTCCCAAGACGCCGATTTTGTTATAGCCTCTTTTAAATTATAGTTTAAGCCACCACTTCAATAGAGCAGGAAAAGGAAGAAAATATCAAAGGAGAAGTAGCTCCAGACCAATTCTAGAGCATTAACAGTGAAGCCTGAGTGGGCTAGAGGTTATTCAACACTATACAGAAGAGGCCAAGAAAATGAAATAAAAAACAGGTCAGCCTTCTAGTTGTACTACAAATTCATACAGAGAGGAGAATTATAGGTGGCAGTCAAAAAAATAATCACATTGTGGGGTGCCTGGCTCACTCAGTCAGTAGGGCATGGGACTTTTTTAAAGATTTTATTTATTTTAGAGAGAGACAGAGAGAAAGAGAGCAGCATTCAAGCCAGGGCATAGGCAGAGGGAGAGAATCTTCAAGCAGACTTCCTGTTGAGCACAGAGCCTGACACAGGGCTCAATCCCATAAGCCATGAGATCGCGGCCCCAGCTGAAACCAAGAGTCAGATGCTCAACTGACTGAACCACCTAGGCACCCTGAGCATGTGACTCTTGATCTCAGGGTTGAGTTTGAGCCCCACACTGGGTGCTGAGATACTTAAAAAATAATAAAAACAAAACAAAACAAAAAACACACAACAAAACCACCACCAAAAAAGCCACCCATAAGTTGGTAGTCCAGTGCAGAGAATAGACTCTACGGAGTCAAAAACAAAGTAAGAGTGAAGGAGACAGCAGATCTTTAAAGGAAACACACTTTTTTAAGGGGGGGGGGGAACTACTCCCAATATGGGGCTCGAACTCACCACCCTGAGATCAAGAGTCACATGCTCTACTGATCGAGCCAGCCAGGCACTCCGAGGAAATGTACTTTTTAATGTGTTCCCATTGGCTAAAACTCTGGAGAAAACCCAAAAGAACTGGAAATTGTGACTCATTCTGATTTTTTAAGTCTTAAGTATCTTTCTTTAAGATTTTGTTTTTTAAATAATTCCTACCCCCAGTGTGGGGCTTGAACTTACAACCCAAGATCAAAAGTCACATGCTCTACTGACTGAGCCAGCCAGGTGTCCTAAGTATTTTTATTTATTTTTTAAAAAGATTTTATTTATTTATTTGACAGAGAGTGAGCATAAGTAGGGGAGCAGCAGGCAGAGGGAGAGGGAGAAGCAGACTCATTGCCGAGCTGCGAGCACAATGCAGGGCTCAATCCCAGGGCCCTGGGATCATGACCCAAGCTGAAGACAGATGCTTTTATTTTTTTTAAAGATTTTATTTATTTATTTGACAGTAAGAGACAGAGCGGGAGAGGGAACACAAGCAGGGGGAGTGGGAGAGGGAGAAGCAGGCTTCCCACTTAGCAGGAAGGCTGAGGTGGGGCTTGACCCCATGACCCTAGATCATGACCTGAACCAAAGGCATCTGCTTAACGACTGATCCACCCAGGTGCCCCTGAAGACAGATGCTTAATGGACTGAGCCACCCAGGTACCCCATGTCCCAAGTATTTTTTTAAATCAAAGTTTGGAAAAAGGACTTCTCCTGAGGACCTGTATGCTCACTTTTCCATCTTTCTGGAATCTTCTAGATCAGCATTCCAAACATCCTCCCTTAAGCTTTTTAAGCATGCCTATAAACACTGTGAATTCCACTATATGTGGCACCAAGCTCACAGAACCTTTAATACATTTCAGCACACTCTTGTTAGTATAAATTACACATTTTCCAGTTAAAGATATTCATATTCAAAATTAAAAAGTGATTTTGATATAAGCCTGAGTGTCATTAACAGAATTGAATTCAGACAAACTTTCTGCCTTACAACCTAACTGGGTTATTATTATTATTATTACTTTTTGAGTAATCTATATGCCCAATGTGGGGCTCAAATTCATGACCCCGAGATCAGGGTCTCAGGGTCCACTGCTCCACTGACTGAGCCAGGCAGGTGCTCCTGGGTCTATTACTTATAAGGGCCCGTTTCTCCCTCTGCCTGCTGCTCCCCCTGCTTGTGTGCTCTCTCTGACAAACAAACAGATAAAATCTAAAAAAGAGTGTGGGACAAGAACATTCTCAAAGGGCCTAAACACCCATTTCTTCCACATCTAGATTCAATCTCAGACTCTTTCCTAGCTTAGAAATTCAGAGATAGTCACAACCAGTATCTCTCTCTCCATATCTAGTTAATATCTAGTCATTCTCCATACCTAGTTAATGGCCTTAACCCCTTATACTTACATTTAATCCTCTAAAGAATTCCTTAATGGATTCTTCTGTCACATCATAGGGCAGGTTCCCTAGAAAAGCAGTATAGGGTGGCGATTTTGGAAGACGGCTCCGGTCGATATTGGGTTCCCGAGCAGCCCGTGGAGCAGTGGGCAGGATAGAACGGTCAATTGGAGGTGCCCTATACACGTCGTCATCATTACTGTGCCAAGTGGTTGAAACTAGGATAGGAAAGTAAACAGAGGAAATTAGAGCAAACTTCCCTTACCTCTGTTGTAGACGAAGAGAACCCATGCTAACTGCCAAGGATGAAATAAGCTACATCAGGAAAGAACTGTAAAGTGCCCTTGGTTAAGTCCCTTTTTATCTAAGAGAAAGTGCTTCTGAAATGTCAGAATCAGGTTAGCAATGCAAAAAGACTCAGTATTCACTGTCTCTTGGTTTTGAAGTATTTTGAGGCCTTTAAAGGCCCAGGCTTTTATTAACAATATCATGGTAACTCTCATTCCTTATGCAGCAAAGAAAAAGAAAAGTATCAAATACTTAGGCAATGTTAGGATGAGCCAGGTATTTTATATTCATTATATCCCATCTTATCTTTTCCCTAACCCTGTGAGATTGTTCCCACTGTACAGAAACAGAAATGCAGATTTCAGGAATATTCAATAACTTGCCCAAGATCACAAAGATGGCAGAGCAGTAGATGATAATCTTAGTAGAGGCAGGACTCAAACCCTCGCAGTCCAAATGTATTTAAACACTGCTGACAATTCTCACATTCCTAACTTTTTAGGTGGATAGTGTTTTCTTCATGGTTTATCCTCCTCTTAAAAATGAAACAAAACAAATACAACTCAATTCTGTCCCATTCCTCAGATCATTTTTGTTTATCCATGACTTCCTAGAAAATAGCTCCCAGAACAAATTATCCCTGAACATAAACAGCTCATAGATTACATGTATCAGGACGTCATAGAATTTCAGTAATCTAGTCTTCAACTTTTGAAATGAAAATGAGGGTTAAATTAATACCTTGAGAAAAGCCTGTTAATAAGAGCCAGAACTAGTACTAAGCTCTCCTGAATCACTTCAGTCCCTAATCATAAACTTACAGCCTAAACCTAAAAATTCTATGGAATACACAAATATAAGACTCGGTGTTATATAAAATAAGTAAATTCCTTTCAGATTACAAGTGTGAACCATTACTATGGAATGGGTTTGGCCTCGAAGAGAAGGAAAACTCCATGCATGATGCGGGGAAAAATTACCATCTCCTTCCAGGTCATCTGTTTCATCAGCCCAGCTGACTGGTTTGGGGACATAGGTGCTTCCTCCCCCAGTCCCTCCATCCTCAGCCAGAAAGTCTGTTAGGGAGATAGTTTTCCCCTTCTTATTCTTCTTTTTTGCTGTTTTGAAAAAGCAAAAGAAAGATTGTCATTCCTTGGGTATTAAAGAGTTGTACAGTGCACTACTGTTAAAGAAAGCATCATAAAGGGCCACCAAAGGATGTGATGGTATATTACACAGATATAAATAAGGACAAAGCACAACATCCTGGCACAGCAAGAAAACCCAACGAAAACTGACAAAATAAATTATTTATGTATGGGAAAGGGTCTAGAAAGATTTCAACATTAAGACTGGGGTGGGGGTCAACTTTTTAATTTCTACTATATTCACTCATATATCATGGGAAATTTTTTATTTAGTAACTACTTGTGTTTAAGACAGGTGACTATATCCATCACTCCTGGTATACACAGAACTAGAACAAAACTCCCACCCCTAATAACATTCTTTTTGGCATTTATGAGGATTGTAAAATGACCACATGAGGCAGGAATCATTACTATCAATTTACAGAAAAGAAAACTAAGTCTCAGAGAGGTTAAATGACTAGCCTACAGTTACAGAGATATTAGATAGCAGAGCTAGAATTAAACCCAGGGTTTTGGATACCAAATCTAGAGCTCTTCCCACAGGAGCCCCAGCCTCTAAGCTTGTTATTAGTTCTATGGGAGAAGGAGGGTATTATAACCACAGTAAACTGTGTTACTGTCATTTGAAAGTGTTCACACAATAAGACTCTACAGAGAGCTGGCTCTTCCTGCTCTCTATGGAAAAAAATTCTCTCCTTCCCTACCCTAACACCACACATGAAAAGGAGATAGGGTATGGAAGGGAAAACATAAGCGACCCTAAGAACCAACACATATGAAGGTTTTCTATGGTTATGAAAGCTTTACGCATTTCCAAATGGCTCTCTCTAGTGGACTGACCTCAGCTCTTTAATTATCTAGTTCTCAGGACTTTTTCTGAGATGGCTCCAGTCAGCAGCTACAGCAGAAGAGCTGAAAGGACTGAGGTTCTAAAACTTGCTCCTGAGAGCAGCCCCTACATGATAAGAAAAAAGCAAGCAGCTTTGCTGTAACAAAGACCAGTTTTGTGGCTTTTATAATCCTGAGTTTCTCCTCCATGTTCCAATTCTCATCTAATTTTCAACCCAAGAAGACTAAGAATTTGTAACATGATGCAACCATTTAACTGAAGGTTCCTCTCTCACCAAGATCCTTTCTTTTAAAATCCAACTTTCAGGAGGAGCCTGGGTGGCTCAGTCCATTAAGTGGCAACTCCTGATTTCTGCTCAGGTCATCATCTCCAGGTGGTGGGACTGAGCTCCTCATCTTTGGGCTCTGCACTCCGCAGGTATTCTCTCTTTCCCTCTGTCCTCCCCACTTTAAACAAACAACAAAACACCCAACTTTCTGGAAATAAAGATGACCTGCTTGCTATGAATGTTAATGAACACACTAAGAACCTGGAGCATATGGTCTCAATGAGATGACCAGATGAACTTGACTGCAATAATACGGAGAAAAGATGGTACTGAACGTAGTTTTCATGATTCTTTGAAGTGACTTATTACCAGTCCTGCTCTGAAATTCTGATTGACCAGGTTATACTTTGGATCTATTCTATGCTTTGAAAGAAAGCAGTAATGCAGAGGTTGGGTCCTATAGCACTGATACTGCCCCTAGCTTATATGCAAAGGCCTAGGAGAAATTTAATAAGTGAACACAAGACACAGAGCCTGCCTCTGAGGTTGAATGCTCACAGTGTACAGGCTTATTTTCACCTTTTCCACATCCTCTAATTCAATGTGATGGGGACTAATATGATGCTAGCTAGAGATCCTTACCCTCATGGGGCATAACCTAGTATCCAAAGTTAATACCCAATTATTGATCTGTCTAGTCACCGGGGAAATAAAAACAGAACTGATGGCTAGTCCATACAATGAGGTCAAGTTCAACATAAAACCAATAATTCGATTAAGGCATCCCCGTCCCCTTTGTCCTACGTGAGTATCTATTACCAAAAAGAGCAGAATCTGGAATTAACCTGTCTTTGGTCTGATTTTTGGCTTATACCAACTTTCTAGATCAGGGTTTCTCAAATTGTATCCCTTAATTTTTTTTTAAACCCCGGACTCTTGGCCAACAAATTTTCCTCTCCTTTAATGTTACTGGAAATTTCAAAATAATAAACTAAACATCATAACTAACTAACTAAATAAAAAAAATAAAAAAAATAAAAAAAAAAGAGGCACTCAAGCACTGTTTGTTCAGAATGCCTTTTTAAAACACATATCTTCATTTCTCCTGATTCTGTTGCCGTCTCCTCCAAAAATTTTGAGAAATCACTGGATGATGGATGATCTTCATTTAAAGAGAAAATTCTTATAAAAATATATTATATGTTTATAAAAAATAAAATTTAAAAATTAAAAAAGATAAAATTCTTTCACAAGATCTGTAACTTACGTTTTTTAAAATCTAGCAGCAGCAATAACTTAGTACAAATAGAAACGGATTTAAAGGAACTAACTAGCCCTTAGAAAGTAAAATCAGTAAACTAAAGTGGATGCCAGTGTTTGTTCCACTCTATTTTACTCGAATAACTGAGAAATGATGTTATCTAAATCCTCCATGCCCTTTGCTACTCTAGAATCTCGGCCCATTACATGTTTAGGATTTCAACAGTCTTCTCTGGATTAAGGAAAGCATTGTTTAATGTTCCAGGTTTATCAATTCCTTGCCACATGATCTAACTGGTCCAACTCTTAATTTCCTTTAAATCTGATGTGAATTAGTTAAAAAGTTTAACCAACCACTTCATGTAACAAATTGTAAATGTCTCAATTATTTAAGGTCAAAACCACATGGACTAAGGGAAAACGCACACATATCCCAAGAATTTTTTTTTTTTAATTTTTAAAAAAGATTTTATTTATTTATTTGTCAGAGACAGAGGGAAAGAGAGTGAGCAAGCACAGGCAGACAGAGAGGCAGGCAGAGGGAGAAGCAGGCTTCCTGCTGAGCAAGGAGCCCGATGTGGGACTCGATCCCAGGATGCTGAGATCATGACCTGAGCCGAAGGCAGCCGCTCAACCAAGTGAGCCACCCAGGCGTCCCTATCCCAGGAATATTAAATCCTCTGATTTAGTTACTACTGCAACTTACTGAACAAGTACCAGGTATTTATGAAGCTTTTTATATACTCATATAGGTTAAATAAGAGCTTAAAAGATAGCATTTTCAAAAACTTTTAAGTCTACAAGTCCTTAAACGAGAGACAAAACACCTGTGTCCTTAATAAACTGGGTTTTTTACAACTAATACCAGCTTAACTCTTTATTTATAGTTTCTCAACTTCTGCACCATTGACACGTTAGGCTGGGTCATTCTTTGTTGTGCAGGGGCTGTCCTGTGCACTGTAGGAGGTTTAACAGCATGTCCAGCCAGTACCAAAACCCCCACCCTGCTGTGACAACCAAAAATGCCTTCAGACACTGTAAATGACTCCTCTGTGGGTGAGACAAAATTGTCTCCTGGTTGAGAACCACTAGTTTAAGTGGTGGTTTCACATCAATACATAAAAGGACAAATAAAAAGGGATGTTAGCCCTATATAAAGCACACTACTGGAAGTGGCTGCAATAAACAGAGTCTTCAGGATTTATCAGGCTGCAGTATATAAAAATTAGAGGATTCATTTAGTTTTCTTAGAACGTTTTCCTGTTACCACTGTACTGTATTAGCAATAAAAGCACCAACTGTCAGATCCTGAAGTGACAAAATCTATGGACTGGCTACTAGATCTTAATTTCAAAAGAACTTTTTTTTTTTAAATTTTGTTTATTTATTTGACAGAGACACAGCGAGAGAGGGAACACAAGCAGGGGGAGTGAGAGAGGGAGTGGCAGGCTCTCTGCTGAGGAGGGAGTCCCATGCAGGGCTGGATCCCAGGACCCTGGGATCATGACCTGACCCAAAGGCAAACACTTAAGGACTGGACCACCCAGGCGCCCCAAGACACTTAAAAAAGAAAGAAAGAAAGAAAAAAAAAAAAGATTTTATTTATTTGAGAGAGAGCACAAGAGGTGGAAGGGTCAGAGGGAGAAGCAGACTTCCTGCTGAGCAGGGAGCCTGAAGTGGGGCTCAATCCCAGGACTCTAGGATCATGACCTGAGCCAAAGGCAGACGCTTAATGGACTGAGCCACCCAGGTGCCCCTCAAAAGGACACCTTAAAGCACCATTAGCAATAAAGCTTATTTGTACAATGCATCCCTACTTCTGTATCTTTAGCTATTATTTCTTATTTAGGAAGGAGAATTCACAAAACTCTTAACAATCAGAGGGGGCTGTGTCAAAACTTAAGTTTCTTCATTTTAGATCTTGCCAAACTAAGTCCCACTTATTTTACAGGATTACCAATTCTTCTGAATGTTAGTATCTACAGGCTAAGAAGTTAGAAAGTATCATAAAAACCTGTACATGACTGCAGCAGCATTATTCATAATAGGCAAAAACTGGAAACAACCCAAATTTCCATCAAATGATGAATGGATAAATAAAATGTAGATGTCCATACAATAGATTTTGCAATAAAAGGAACTGAGCACCCATACATCCTGTAACATGGATGAACCCTGAAAAAAATGTTAAATGAAAGAAGCTAGTAACAAAAGTCCACATGCTGTATGATTTCATTTATATGAAATGTTCAGAATAGGTAAATACAAAGAAAGAGATGGGGGGGTGGCAGAAAAAATGACTTCTAATGGGGCAAGACATTTCTTTCTGGAAAGTGAATCCTGCCAAATCCTCCAGAATTAAAAATGAATTAATGATCAACAAGTATATCCTTAAGGAAATAATATGGTCTGTATAAATACAGTGAGCCCAACCAAAGTGCCTAGAACTAGACTAATTATGCTGCCCCCCCCCTTTTTAAAAGATTTTTAAAAATTTATTTGACAGAGAGACAGAGAGAGAGCAAAGTAGGCACAGGGGCAGGCAGAGGGAGAGGGAGAAGCAGGCTCTTTGCTTAGCGGAGAGCCCGATGTGGGGCTCAATCCCAGGACCCTGGGACCATGACCTGAGACAAAGGCAGAGGCTTAACCGACTGAGCAACCAGGCGCCCCTATGCTGCTCCTTAGAGCCAAGCCATGAGGTTTCACACAATGCAATACCATGGTGTCGACAGGTCTCACCGTTAGTGTGCTACAGCTGAGCAGTGGAGAATGAAAACCAAGTCAGAATATGCTCCAACACCTCGACCCACCAGTTTAGTTCCATGACCCAACTTCTTCAAATTGACACAAATGGAAAAAAAGGCCATATTGCCTTCCCTTTACATTTCCATACTCAATTTGTTCATTTACATAAAAAATATAAAACAAGCACCCAACACACATCATGCTAACCACTACAAAAAGTACTTGGAGCTTCTCGGTAAGAGAAGAGCTATAAAAATTCAAAATTGACTCTGGTGTGGGTACTTGTAAGTGTGCATACACATACTTAGAAATATGCACTTGGGGGGTACCTGGGTGGCTCAGTTGGTTAAGTGATTGCTTTCAGCTCAGGTCATGATCCTGGAGTCCCAGGATCGAATCCTGCATCGGGCTCCCTGCTCAGCAGGGAGCCTGCTTCTCCCTCTGACCACCCCCCATGCTCTCTCTTTCAAGTAAATAAATAAATAAATAAATAAAATAAAATCTTTAAAAAAACAAAACAAAACAAAAAACCAGTATGTTCTACTTCTGGGTAGCAGGGGAAACTTTATGTGAAAAGCATATAATAAAACTCTTTTAAACTGTAAGGACCAGCACTGTATGAAAACAACTGTTGGATACTGTCCTTTTCCCATGAAAATAACCAAACGAGATGCCACATATGACATTTTGAAGCGCCATGCAAATGAAAGGCCTTCTGTGCATACCAGCACTATTTTCCAATTTGAAAGCATTTGTCTAAAAAAAAAGTTAACTTGTATTAAAGACATTTGATTCCCTATAAGTAAGCAGTTCAGTAGCCTGCTCTGGGACACTTTCAATTCTTGAAAATCAGTAATGGGTCAAATGGATACTGGTATTGCTGCAAAGAATTTTTCAGTTTCATTTACAAGAGTATTGTTAAGTTCTATCATGTATTTTCACTGAGAAAATATAAGATCAACTTTCAACAAGATACTGGGCACCATCAAGAAGTATCTGAAAACATATGAAGAATTTTATAGTCTCATTAACACAGCCAAATCTGGGAATATTGGCCACTGAACAAAATTAATGAGATTGGAAAAAATTTAAATGGAAAAAGAAGTTTGATAAATCTCAAATTCCTCAAAGGCAGACTGTCAGATGTAACCTTGTACTCTAATACTATCAGTGTCCCTTACATATACTACAGTGCTAAAATTTATGGAACCAAATTAAAGAAAAGAGAGGGGCTCAAAGGGGTCTAGAGTAAATGTGGAAGAGCAGGAGAAGGGGACATCAAGCAAATCCCTTTAACCAGTGCTGGTTTCACTTAGTTCTGTAAAATGAAGGGCACAGACCGCCAAAGTGTCTTCCACCCTTAAAAATCCCACAAATTATAGTGAAAAGGGAATGCAGGCATTTCACTAAATTATGGCACTAAGCCATCAAGACGGCAAATCCAGGCCTAATAAGTACCCTACACATGATAACATGGAAGCCAACCTTGTTATTTCCAAGTTGATAATGGAGGGCAGTCAGGAGTCTCAAAGATTTTGACCTTGCTCTGCTACCTGCAGCCACATGACCTTGGAAAATTTAATTTCATCTTTCTCATCTGGGAGATACCACCATCTGCCTACATTATCTCAGAGGATCAAATGAGACAACATACACACAAGAAAGAGCCTGGTCAACTGTCAAGCGCCACACCAATGAAAGGCATCATATTCAAATGCACCTCAACTCCTTCAACGTTCTTCAAGAACATACATAATTTTTCGTCTTCTATGTAACAGAGGAAATAAATTCTTGATGAGAAGTGTCTACAGATAGCAAGGGTTCAAGCACTGTTTTGTAGACTGCATGATCATGAGAGAGAAACTATCACCCCCTAAACTAAAATAAATGGGTGCTGAAAATGTTCCAAAGCCCACTGCCAAGTCCTTGAGAAATGCAAGCTGACCTGTAGGACACGGATATTCTCGACTCCAAAGTCGTCTAAAAAACCCCCAACTCTATTCACTAGTATTATTTTAAAAGCACTCCCCAGTTGTGCATTTAACAACAACAAAAAAAAGGTAACTCTACTATCGGAGCTATCAAAATAAACCAAAATGGAAGCTGTCAAGGGTTCTGATCTTGTTCACCATTTTATCCAACACCAACACCTAGAACCATGCCTACCCTAGTCTGCGCTCAGTAAACACGTACTGATTGAATTTAAAAAAAAAAAAAAAAAAAAAAAAAAAAAAAAAAGAAAGGCCTAGAGGAAATCTAGGTCTCCATCCTTGCTTTCTCTCCGCCAACACGTGGGCACACCACACTGGGTTCCCCACCCCCACCAAACTCCAGCAGCTTCAACCTCCAAACCTAACACATTCACCCTTGGAAGAATATAGGGGCCGGGCCCCACTCTAAAACGGGAAGAGCAGAAAGTGGAAGGACATAGGGAAAGCAACACATGCGCGTAAAACCTTCCCATCTGGGCCCTCGCGCGTGCTTTTAAGGCGCGCCGGTGTCCGCTACCCTTGTCTCTCCTACCGCGCAGGCGCGTCGTCGCCTTCTCTCCGCCCCTCCACCGACTCGCGCTCCTGTTCTAACTGCCCCCCCTCTTTATTCCCCTGCCCCCACTCCCGTCCGCAACGGCCTCGCGCCTGGGAGACGTATTCTACTGTGCACCCGTCCGCGCGCCAACCGCCTCCTTCCTTCCTCCACGCGGGCACAGTGCTTCACGTCTATGAGAAGGCCTCACGCCTCCCACAGATCTTTCTGCGCCTCATCACTCCAACTCAAGCCAGAGTCCATCATTCCTCCCCGCTCCAACCTCGCGCTGACGGGGTGAAAAGGGTGTGAGGGGGAGGGGAAGGTGTCCTTCCCCTCCCCCCAGACATCCCGAGGCGATAACCTAACATGGCCAAGCCGCCAGCCTGCCGCAGCACCAAGGTCCGAAGGAAAGCGGTGCCGCCCGCTCCCCGACTCCAGGGTATCAGTGGATCAGGCTTGGAGAGTGGCTGATGAGCCTGGTCCTTGGCCGCGCTCGTCCGCTCACTCACCTGAGGCCGCCATGTTGGGAGAGGGAGAGAGAACGCAAAGGACCCGGATGAGGCAATCACGTGATTATAGCGGGAGCGTCGGGCTAGGAGATGCGAAACTGGGAGGGGGCGGGGAGGTGAGGAGGGAGACAGGAGGCGGAGCGGCGCTGCTCTAGGTTCGTGAAGCAGCGCGAGGAGGTGGCGCGGCGTCGGACGTGAAGACTTGCGCGACATGTGGCGAAAGGGGTGGGGCCTGGGCTGTCGTGAAATCCCTCACGCTTTACGGAGGGCTACGCGCGGACGAGGGGGCGGGTTTCACGATCAGCCAACTTCCTGCCAGTGCGGTAAGCGGAAGGGGCGGGGCCAGGCGTGAAAGTTTCAGTAGTCTGGGGCGGAATGGAGTTGGGCAGGAACCCGGAATAGGCGTCCTGCAATTCATTTTATGAAAGGGAAGATTCTAAGTTTCTTTTCTTTTGATTTTCCACGTGTGAAGACGTATGTGGTTAATTTAATTGAGATTTTTTTAAGGCGATTTCTGTTGAAGCAAAACAAGCCCAATATCTTGCTTAAGGATGGTTTTAATTGGGAATGTTTAGAAGGAATAAGGAAGTAACAAATATCGAACACTTAATTTCCATGAACTTGTAGCTCAATTAGTCCTCCATTTCATCGACTACCTTCAGTAAAATCCCCGCGCTTAGGATTTCACAGCCAAGTGTTATTCATGCTTCCCCTACCTTATGCTACATTCTATTACATATTATTTGTCACATACTGTATTAGTATGTTTTTTAACGAAAATTTTCATTGAGCGCCTACCATGTGTCAGGCACTGTTATTGGCATTTTTAAATACAACAGAAAACAAAACTCCGAAGGACGTTATAGTACAGTGAAGGAAAGACAGACAATAAGCAGTGAATGAATATTAGAGATGATAAGCACTGTGCAGGTAATTAAGGCGCTTTGATGAAAAGATAATTGGGTGCAACTTTAGGCTACCTGGTCAGGGAAGGGCTCTGAAGAAGGGACATTTAAAAACATCCAGAGGGGCGCCTGGGTGGCTCAGTCGGTTGGTTAAGAATCTGTCTTCTGCTCAGGTCATGATCTCAGGGTCCTGGCATGGAGCCCCAGGTCAGGCTCCCTGTTCAGCAGGGAGTCTGCTTCTCCCTCTCCCTCTGCCTGCCACTCACCCTGCTTGTGCGTGCTGCCCCCCCTCTCCCTCCCTCCCACTCAATTTTTCTCTGTCAAATAAACAAAATCTTTAAAAAAAAAGAACAGCGGATCTGGATTACAAATCACCAGTCCTGTGAACATATTTAGGAAGAGCTTTAGGAAAAGGCAAAAGATGCATACCTGGGTCATAAGCTCCAGGACAAGACCACCTTGACAAGTTGAGGATTTAAAAAAAAAAAATTATTTATTTGACAGGGAGAGATCACATGCAGGCAGAGAGAGAGGGGGAAGCAAGCTCCCCGCTGAGCAGAGAGCCAGATGTGGGGCTTGATCCCAGGACCCTGAGATCATGACCCAAGCTGAAGGCAGAGGCTTAACCCACTGAGCCACCCAGGTGCCCCAAGTTGAGGATTTTAAAGCTGGTAGCTGGGGCATGGTAAGGGAGGAGGAGGTGTGGTACAAGATGGAAGTTGGAGAGATAGTTAGGAGGTAGACCGTGTGAGGCTTTGTAAACCAGGTTTAGGAGTTTGGATTTTATTTCAGGTGGGTTGGGAAAGCGTGGAAGGATTTTATGCAATTTTATGCAATAGAAGTATGCAATTTTATGTCATGACTTGAAATAAAATTCTGAAAAGGATTACTTAGTGTCTTGATGTAGGTGGTGGATACATCAGTGTATATTTATGTAAATATTCATCAGAATTATAAAATTGTACTTTATGATTGCTGGCCAATATATTAATATTATACAGTAAAATATTTTTTGACCTAAACATTTATTTATTTATTTATTTTTACTTTTTTTTTTTTTTAAAGATTTTATTTATTTGACAGAGAGAGATCACAAGTGGGCAGAGAGGCAAGCAGAGAGAGAGAGAGAGAGAGAGAGGAGGAAGCAGGCTCCCTGCAGAGCAGAGAGCCCGATGTGGGACTCGATCCCAGGAACCTGAGATCATGACTTGAGCTGAAGGCAGAGGCTTAACCACTGAGCTACCCAGGTGCCCCTAAACATTTTTTTTTAAAGATTTTATTTATTTATTTGTCAGAGAGAGAGAGGGAGAGAGAGCGAGCACAGGCAGACAGAATGGCAGGCAGAGGCAGAGGGAGAAGCAGGCTTCCCGATGAGCAAGGAGCCTGATGCGGGACTCGATCCCAGGACGCTGGGATCATGACCTGAGCTGAAGGCAGCTGCTTAACCAACTGAGCCACCCAGGCGTCCCTAAACATTTTTTTTTATTATAATTTTAAACTAAAATGTTTTTGAGGGCCCTTAAGTTATGGAGGAGCTCAGCCTCCTATACTTACTGGATAAGCTGGTCTGGCTGGTGTAATTCTTTTTTTTTTTTAAGATTTTATTTATTTGGCACAGAAAGTGAGAGATCACAAGTAGGCAGAGAGGCAGACAGAGAGAGGGGGGGAAGCAGGCTCTCTGCTCAGCAGAGAGCCAGATTCGGGGCTTGATCTCAGGACCCTGAGATCATGACCTGAGTGGAAGGCAGAGACTTAACCCACTGAGCCACCCAGGTGCCCCTGGCTGCTGTAATTCTGATGAGAGAAGATGGTGGCTTAGATGTGAGTGTAGGGTTGGAAAGAGACAGATGCAGATATATTTTGGAATTAAACTTGGTAATTGGCAAATTGGTAAAGGGCACAGGAGAGAGAACTATCAAAGATGACTCCATGTTTTTGGCATGAACACCTGGATGATACCATCTACTTAGATGGCCAAGCCTGAGGTGGGGCAGGTTTGGAGAGGTATATAGGCTCTGTTTTGGCCTTATTAGGTTTGGGATATGTACTAGTCCAGTACTTGTTATGTTTTGATGAATTTGCTTATCACCTGGGGAATTTGTTGAAAGTTAGATTTCAATGCAGTAGGACTGCAGTAAGGCTGGAGATTATGTATTTCTTCTGGTTTGGATCACTAAAAGGGAATGTTATTTGAAAATTAAGGAGAAAAAAAAAGCGTTGGCCATTGGGGACAGACTTCGGAAAGTCACAGACAAGCTAAATGAGGTAGGGACATGTGGGGTAGGGAGAGACTTAGTTACCAAGCACCTAATATATCCCAAGGTTATATCAAGCACTTAACAAGCTAGCTTATTTAGTCTTCACAATGGCCCTCTAAGGTAAATATATTTTTTTCTTAAAGACTTTATTTATTGGTCAGAGAGAGCGAGAGGGCACAAGTAGGGGGAGCATCAGGCAGAGGGAGAAACAGGCTCCCCATTGAGCAAGGGGACCAACACAGGACTTGATCCAAGGACCCTGGGATCATGACTTGAGCTAAGACAGACACTTCACTGACTGAGCTGCCCAGGCCTCCCCCTCTAAGGTAACTATTAACCTTATTTTTAGATAATGACTCTGAAGCTCAGAAACAATAAGTACCTAACCCAAGGGCACACAACCAGCAAGTGTCAGAGTTGCAGACCCAGAGTTATCAGGTTCATGTTCTTCTCAGTTTCCCAAAGACTTCTTACTTTTTTTTTTTTTAAGATTTCATTTATTTATTTGATAGAAGACAAAGCGAGAAAGAGAACACAAGCATGGGGAGTGGGAAAAGGAGAGGCAGGCTTCCTGCTGAGCAGGGAGCCCGATGCGGGGCTGGATTCCAGGACCCTGGGGATCATGACCCGAGCCAAAGGCAGACCTTAACACTGGCCCATCCAGGCGCCCCTCATAAAGACTTCTTTAAAAATAAATAAAATTGTTAAAGTCACAAAATAAGTCTCTGGTAACACTTTGTGGCATTTGTTCTGAAGAAATCCAGAAGGAATAAACTGTTAATTACCCATTGCTATGTAATGAATGACTCTAAAACTTACTGGCATAAAGCAATAAACATTTATTATCTCAGTTTTTATGAGTCAGAAATTGGTTATCAAAAATCACTTGCCAGGAGGCATAAAGCAGATTTTTTATCCTAAAGCGGAGGTCTGAACCCATTGCCTTGCTGATTACCTTCCATGACTCTATGTGGCCTAGGCAGACTCTGAAGGTTGTGTTTAATCCAGCCACAAATTACTGGTTCACATTTATTTACTACTATCCTCCCTTGTCTACTGTTATGTTCCAGCCATGGATATCTTATGCTTTCCTAATGTTGAGTCTTTTTTTGCTCTTTGCTCTTCTCCCTGCCTGGAATACTCTTTCTCTTTCACTACTAAATGGGTCATCAATAAAATCTACTTTTCTGGGGCTCTTCAAATGTTGTTATCTTTTCTTTTTCTTTTCTTTTCTTTTTTTTTTTAAGATGTTATTTATTTATTTGAGAGAAGAGAGAGAGCATGAGAGGGGAGAGGTCAGCAGGAGAAGCAGACTTACCACTGAGCAGGGAGCCTGATTTGGGACTTGATCCCAGGATTCCAGGATCATGACCTGAGGCAAAGGCAGTCACTTAGCCAACTGAGCCACCCAGGTGCTCTGTTGTTACATTTTCTAGGAAGTTTTTTCTGAGCTGCTTTCTCCGAACCCCACCAGGACTGTGCCTGCACCTCCTTTTTGACGCTTGTCACCTTCCTCCTCAAACTGCCTTCCTTCCTGGTCTACAAGCTTCTCCATGGCGGCATTCATGTTGGTTGTCTTTGTGCTTTGTGTGCATCAGCACATGGAACGCTGTTGGTGCTCAATATGTATTTGCTGGTGCTGAAGTCAGACTTTCAATGAATTTATATTCACTGAGGAGGATTTCAAGAAGTTATCATAATACATACTGACTCATATGCCTGGATTTATTTATTGTTCCTTGAATGGGAAAACATAGCCTTTAAAAAAGCAGTGGCTTCTTTCATAGCAATACAGCAAAAACGACTTCTTCCCTTAGACTAGTCAGAAGTAGAAAGATGTTTGGAAATTAAGTTAAAAACAAAGCAAACAAGGGGCTCCTGAGTGGCTTAGTTGGTCAAGCATCTGCCTTTGGCTCAGGTGGCGATCCTGGGGTCCTGGGATTGAGCCCTGTGTCGATGCGCTCCCTGCTCAGAGGGGATTTGGCTTCTCCCTCGGCCCCTCTCCCTTCTCATGCGTGCATTCTTTCCGTCTCTGTCTCTCTAATAAATAAGTAAAATCTTAAAAAAAATAACAACAAACAAGCGAATGCATGTAAGTTTATATTTTCTGGAGTCTGAATTTACTAAGCTAATTGGCTTAATTTAGTATTTGAGGTTCTTATGATAATTTAATTGAAATTGTCTAAATTTTCCTTTGAAAACTATACTTTTTCTAATACGTATAAATAATCATATATAGAAGCTTGACATTTTTCTTTTTTTAAAAGTTTTAATTATTTAGAGAGAATATGAGTGGGGCAGGAGGGGCAGAGGGAGTGGGAGAAGCAGACTCCCCACAGAGCAGGGACCCTGATGCAGGGCTTGATCTTAGGACCTCGGGATCATGACCTGAGCCAAAGGCAGCTGCTTAACCCACTGAGCCACCCAGGTATTCTAACAAAAAAAAAATTTGGGGGGTCATTTTATGAATCTGTGATGCTAATTATGGATATTATAATCTTCCTTCTGGTGAAGTGGGCCAAGACGTTTCTCAAATAATCAGGACTAAACTAATCCGTTAATAATGGAATATGGTTCATTTACCAATTACTTCTATTTAGTTAAGCTTGGATAGCTGAAATAACCAAATTATCATTGTTTGTTGCTTTATGTCGTTACAACCCAAGCAAAATATATCAGTGCTTCAAAGATGTGTATTTCTCCAAAATAAAAATCTTTTTATCACTGAGTTTTGACTGTGTAAGATTAATTTTAAATATTTATCAAGATTATATAGGGGTTCTGTTTCTGGTCTGGTAATAGCTTCCCAGAGGATTAACTCTCTCATAAAAATAAGATCTGGAGAAAAATTAACAACAACAACAACAACCCACAAATATCTGAAAGCTGTGGACAAGCAGGTTTTGGAGGGAAAGCTAAAACTTGGAAAAAGGTACCGATATGGGGTTTTAGAGCCTGGTGTGATATAGGGTGGCTGAAGCTTCGCTAGAAAACATTTCTGCCATTAAGAAGGTATTGCCCAGGACAGTCTCTGCTCTCACAAAGTGAGAGGGAACCCTGTAAAGAAGAGAGAGTTCTGGGGTGCCTGGGTGGCTCAGTGGGTTAAACCTCTGCTTTCAGCTTGGGTCATGATAGCAGGGTCCTGGGATCGACCCCCACATCAGGCTCTCTGCTCAGTGGGGAGCCTGCTTCCCCCTCTCTCTGCCTGCCTCTCTGCCTACTTGTGATCTCTCTCTCTGTGTCAAATAAATAAATAAAATATTAAAAATAAAAAAGAAGAAGTCTGGTGTTGATTCTGCCCAAGTCTGGCTTGTTCTTGAACCATGAATGCATAAAGCAGGCTGTAGACAGCTGAAGAAAGAAGAAAGGAGAGAGAACTGAAGTAAAGTCTGAGCTGCTTGTCTATTTCAAGTGAGAGTTTGCAGTTTCGGTCTAACCAATTTCATGGCTTTCTAAAATAAAAACATGAACATCTTTGGAGGATACATTAGTTTCTTGTTTCCGCTGTAAGAAATTACCACAAACTTAGTGCCTTAAAACAACACAGATTTATTCTCTTATGGCTCTGGGTCAGAAGTCTGAAATGGGCTGTACTGGGCTAAAATCAAAGTGTTGGCAGGATTGCATTCTTTCTGGAAGCTCTCCCAGAGAATCCGTTTTGTTGCTTTTTCCAGCTTCCATATAATGCCTTGACTCATGGTCCCCTTCCTCCATTTTCTCTCTTTCTTTTTTTTTTTTCTTTTAAAGATTTTGTTTATTTATTTGACAGAGAGAGAGATCACAAGTAGGCAGAGAGGCAGGCAGAGAAAGAGGGGGAAGCAGGCTTCCCGCTGAGCAGAGAGCCCGATGCAGGGCTCGATCCCAGAACCCTGAGATCATGACCTGAGCTTTAGGCAGAGGCTTAACCCACTGAGCCACCCAGGTGCCCCCCTCCATTTTCAAAGCCAGAAACACCAGCTTGAATCCTTATATTAATCACTCTCATTTGACTTATCTTCTGCCTCCCTCTTTCACTTTAAAAAATTTTTAAAAAATTTTAAATTTTTAAAAAGATTTTATTTATTTGAAAGAGAGAGTGAGCATGGGGGCGGGCAAAGGAGAGGGAGAGGGAGAAGCAGGCTCCCTGTTGAGCAGCACCCTGGGATCAAGACCTGGACCAAAGGCAGACACTTAACCAACTGAGCCACCCAGGCATCCTCTTTCACTTTTTTTTAAAAAAGTAATCTCTACTCCCAACATGGGACTTGAACTCATGACCCCAAAATCAAGAGTCACATGCTTTCTTTACCAATTGAACCAGCCAGGCACCCCTTCCCTCTTTCACTTGTAAGGACCCCTGTGATACATTGGGCCCACTTGGATAATCCCGTATTATTTTAAGATCATCCAGTTAGCAAACTCAGTTCCATCTGGAGCCCTAATTCTCCTTTGCCTTCTGACATAACACGTTCCTAGGTTGTGGGGATTCAGATGTGGACATCTTTGAAGGGCCATTATTCTGCCTACCACAGAGGGGTATAACAGTATCTGAAGTCTCCATAAAATGACATTTACAATGCACAGGATTAATCAAAATTATTTAACACCTAAAGAATCTGGAAAATGTGACCCATTCCGGAGGGATAAGACAAACAACAGGGGCTAACCCTAAACTGACCCAGATGTTGAATGCTCAGAAGAGGACTTTAATGCAGTTGTTATAATTGTGCTCACTGAAATAAAATAAGATATACATATAATGAATGAAAAGGTAGAGAAATATAAAATACAAAAAGAACCAAATGGAAATGTTAGAATGGAAAAATGCAGCATCTGAAATAAATTTCATGAAATGAGATTAACAGCAGGATAGAGATGATAGGAGTCTCTATACTTGAAGGTAAATTAATAGAAATGACCAAATCTGAAAGGGAGGGAGAAAAAGATGGAGAAAAAAGTGAGCTGAGCCTCAGGGACCTGTGAACTATATGAGAAGATATATTATTGAAGTCTCAGCAGGAGAGGAGAGAGAGATGGAGCCGAAGAATATTTGAAAAAATTTCCCACATTTGTTTAAGATTCAAGAAGCTCATCAGGGGCGCCTGGGTGGCTCAGTGGGTTAAAGCCTCTGCCTTCAGCTCAGGTCATGATCCCAGCGTCCTGGGATCCAGCCCTGCATCGGGCTCTCTGCTCAGCAGGGAGCCTGCTTCCTCCTCTCTCTCTGCCTGCTTCTCTGCCTACTTGTGATCTCCGTCTGTCAAATAAATAAATAAAATCTTAAAAAAAAAAAGCTCATCAAACCCTGAATAGCATAAATACAAAGAAAATTTCATTGGCTTATCATGGTTGATACGATGAAAGACACTGGTAATGAGAAAATCTTGGAAGCATTCAGAATAAAGTAACCCATCACATACAGGGGAGCAATTTGAATGGCCATGGGCTTATCAAAAACGATGGAGGACAAACAAGATCTTTAAAGTGCCAGGTGAAGAAAATGGGTCACTCTGGAATTCTATACTTCATAATGAATTGCTGACACACACTACCCCACACAGATGAAACATACTAAGTGAGAGAAGCCAGTCACTAAACATAACTTATTGCATAATTTCATTTCTATGAAGTGATTAGAATAGGAAATATAGCAAATCTCTATAGCAAATCTATAGAGAAAGAAAGCGGTTGGTGGCTACCTATGGCTGGGGTGGGGGGAGGATGAGAGGAATGGGAGATGCCTACTGAAAGGTATGAGGTTTCCTTGGTGCGAGGAAAATGTTCTGAAATTGATTGTGATGACACTTTAACTCTCTGAACTTAAAACTCCACTGAGTTTGCTGAGAGCTCTCAAATCCACTGAACTGTATACTTTATTTATTTTTTTTTTTAAGATTTCATTCATTCATTTGAGAGAGGGAGAGAGAGTGCACAAGTCGGGGGAGAGGCAGAGGGAGAGGTTGAAGAGCAAACAGACTTCCGGCTGAGCAGGGATCCTGATTCCAGGGGGCTCGAGCAGGGAGCTCAATTCCAGGACCTCAAGATCATGACCTGAGCTGAAGTCAGATGCTCAACTGACTGAGGCACCCAGGTACCCTGAATTGTACACTTTAAATGAGTGAATTGTTCTGTATGTAAATTATATCTCACAGCTGTTAAAAAACTGAAGGCCAAATAAATATATTTTTTGATATAAGAAAACTAAAAGTTCATTCTTGGTAGACCTACATTACAATGAAAGCCAAGGGAAGTTCTTCACGCTGAGGGGAAATGATACCAGAGGGAAATTCAGATCTTCAGGAAAGAATGGAGAGTATCTGAAATAGGAAATCGCTGTGTGAATACAAAAGTCTTTTTTCTCCTCTTAATTTCTTTAAAATACTTTTGACCGTTGAAAGCAAATGTTAGAAACTTGTGGGATTTATATTGTATTTAGATTGATGTGTATATTAGAACTATAGCATAAAGGGGGGTGTTTCTTCTAACTGAGGAGATAAAATTTTAACTCTAAGTAGGCTCTGAAAGGTTAAGGATATGTATTCTAAGCCATAGGGCGAGCATTAAAAATAATACAAAGAAGCATAGCTAAAAATACAATAAGTTAATATGGGATTTAGAAAAGTAATGAAATAGTCCAAAAGAAGGCAGAAAAGGAGGAACAGATGAAGGTAATCATTTTGAAAGCCAGAGGGCAAAACTGAGATGTATAAAACAAGCACTTTTAAGGGACAACACATACATCGAGTCTCCCTGAAAAACCTTTTGCACTGGTATTCACACTGTCCAGAGCCTAGTAAGGCAGATTCTTGTTGCAGCTGTGTTCCTGCCCTGCTCTGCAGAACAAGGGTAGAGCAAAGAAGCACAATGCAGGGGCAAATAAAATGACGGAAGATAGAAGAGTCTTCCCGATTGTGAAGAGTTTGATATCTGCAGAAGGTTGTAACATAAGAAAGTTTGGAATCTCTGCCTCTGGGGAAGAAGCAGGCATCCCCTCAGGGTGTGCCCAGGAGAGTGGGGAGGATAGGGCCAGATCACTCCCTAGGTTCTGTCTGTAGCAGCTACCTTGGGGAGGAGAGGAAAGGCAGGAAGACACCTGCCAGTGTTAGCTTCAATGGTCAACTACTCCCTGGTAGCATTCCATAAGGTTCTTTCCCCAGCCCTCCTCTCTTTTTTGCACTCAAAGCTATAAATGCAGATGCCTCCAGGAGCCAGGAAGATAAAATGAATAATGTAAGGCAGTCTGGCAGGCACTGTAGCAAACTGCCTGCAGAGCACGCGTTCCCCGTGGCAGACATTGACTGCTTACCCGGTACCTGTGAGCTCCCCATTTCTCAGCCGCCTGCTGGAGGGCATGCGACTAGATGAGACAGAGGGACTATCATGGAAGTAATACATGTCACATCAGATGGGAGGCACGGAGAAGCTACTACGTAGTCTGATCTGAATAGCTCCCGCTCCCTGCTGATCATGAAGAACGCAGGCGGAATAGAGCCATGAGATGTGAGCAGACTGGGCCCCTGAGTCATCACTAGGAGGGAAACCACACTGGAGAGTGGCCCAGTTCACCCTGGACTTTGCTTGAACAAGAAACAAATCTTCATTCTGTTAAGGCCCTTCTATTTTGGTATTGTAGCCTAGCCTACCCTATATACTGCCTTTACAGGAAGCAGGTACAATTCAGCCCAGACTCTTACTACCAAGTGAAATGTGGGCCCAGCATCAGCTAGATCTTCCAGTTTTTACAAGATAAACCAGAAATAAGCATTTTTTCGGGTGAAAATTCCAAAATCTAGAAGTGGACTTGGGGACACCTTGGGGGCTCGGTCAGTTAAGCGTCTGCCTTTGGCTCAGGTCATGATCTCAGTGTTCTGGGACTGAGCCCCATGTTGGGCTCCCTGCTCACCAGGGAGCCTGTTTCTCCCTCTCCCTTTGTTCCCCGCTCCTGCTCTCTCTCTCACTCTTATTCTATCTCAAATAAATAAAATCTTAAAAAAATAAAAGTGGATTTAATTTGAACAATTAAAACACTGTGTAGCCCAAATAAAACACACCTGGGGGCCAATTTAGCCCCTGGGGGCACTAGTTGCAATTTGTGGTGAACATTTTTTTTTTTTTTTTAATTTGAGAGTGAGATGGAGAGAGAGAGTGAACAAGGGCTGGGGGAGGGGCAGAGACTCCCCGCCCAGCAGGGAGCCCGATGAGGAACTCCATCCCAGGACCCAGAGATCATGATCAGAGCCAAAGGCAGACACTTAACCGACTGAGCCACCCGGGCATCCCTGTAGTGAACATTTTCTTCCTAGTGACTCATCAATTCCCAAAGCTTCTATTGTCGCTCTTGTTCAGATGGGGCAAAGACCCTATCTTTGTATCACAGCCCTTGATGAACTCAAAAGTTGCCTCCATCTCTGGGTTTCTCACCTTGGCCTAAATTCTGGAGGCAGCTCTTATGTGTTTTTTAAGCAATCTGTCCTATCTGGCCCCCTGTAGCTAGCACCCCATAGACGCAACCTTGTAAAAGGCCTAATGGTTCTCTCTTGTGGTCTTGACCCCATCTCCTTTTCCTGACATGTTTCATGTTCAACCTAATCATTTCTTTTATTATTTCTAACCTAGAGATTTACTTTCTCCAATGTGGCCGCACATTGTGCTCCTCATATCTGACACTTTGGTGTCTCCCTTAAACTTTTTTCTTTCAGTTTTTTTTTTTTAAGATTTTATTTATTTATTTGACAGAGATCACAAGTAGGCAGAGAGGCAGGTAGAGAGAGAGGAAGGGAAGCAGGCTCCCTGCTGAGCAGAAAGCCCGATGCAGGGCCCGATCCCAGGACCCTGAGATCATGACCTGAGCCAAAGGCAGAGGCTTTAATCCACTGAGCCACCCAGGCGCCCCTTCTCTCAGTTTTTTTAATTTTTAATTTTTTTTTACTCTTCAGAGATTTTGGATTCTGCCTTTCTCTGCTCTACATGTTTGCTTTGGACTAGTCTTGGATTTTCGGTGGTTTCTTAGACATCTTAAATTCCAGCTGTCCCAAGTTGAACACACTGATTTTTTCTTATCCCAACTCCCCTATCTCTGTTAATAGGACTACTGTCTTCCAAGTCACAATCTCAAACCCTTGATATCATATTAATCTCCCCATCCCAAACCAACCCCAATAGTCAATAGTTTCACACTGTGTGCTTTGTTCTGAGCAGTGGAGATAAAATGGTGAACTTAAAAAAAAAATCTGTACCTTCATGGAGCTTACATCCTATTGGGAATGAACAGGCAATGAACAAATATATATTAGATCAGTTAGTGATAAGTACAGTGGAGAAAAAGAAAGCAAGGTCAAAGGGCTAGGGGGGCCATGGTGGGTAAAGGTGCTGTTTTATATTTGGTAGTCATGGGATTTGAGTAGAGATGAAGGAAATGAGAAAGGGAGATGACAGGTGTCTGGGAAGAGTGTTGCAGAGCCGCAGAGCCTGAGGTAGAGGTGTTTCTGGCGTGTTTGGGGTCCAACAAGGAGATCACTGTGACTGGCACTGGGTGGGCAAGGGAGAGGGTGGTAGGGGCTGTTGCCCATCTACCCCATCCTTCTCTTCCGATCCATCCTCACTGCCTCTGCTGTCACATGGTGCCTGGAGCAATCTTCCTAAAACTGAGATCTGTGGTCATTAATTTTATTTTGTCTCCTTGGCTGGGCAATGGGATGCCCAGATAGCTGGTAAAATATTATTTCTGGGTGCTTCTGTGACAGTATCTCTGGAAGAGATTAGCATTTGGATTGGGAGAGTGAGTAGAAATCACCTTTACTGATGCTGGTGGGAATCATTCAAGGAGGGCTTAGATAGAACAAAAATGCAGCTGGAAAGATAAATTTGCTCTCCTGCTGGTGCTAAGTCATCCATCTACTTCCAAACTCAGATGTGTGTGCTTCCAGTTCTCAGTCTTTGGACTCAACTGAATTACACCACCAGCTTTCCTGGTTCTCTAGCTTACACATGGTAAATCATGGGACTTCTCAGTGTCTATAATCATGTGAGCCATTTCCTAAATAAATCTCCTCTCTCTCCCTTTCCTCCCTCCCCTCTCCTATTGGTTCTGTTTTCTCTGGAGAAATCTAACACACATCCTATCTCTTTCCAAGGCACTAATCCCTAGCTTTGAAAGTGCTTAGTAATCTGCCTTCCTCTTGCTTCTCTAACTTTATCTGTCACTCCCAACTTCTGCCTTACCGTGAGATTTCCCAGTGTTACTCACTGTTCCCTTCATTTAGAATAGCTGTACCTTCTCAGTCTTGCCAGATCGTTTGCAGGAGAAGCCTACTTACTCCAACCAGGAGGTACTTTATACATGTTTGTGTTTCCTCTCTTCCAAGAGCATGTACCCTGTAATTTTCTTTTCTTTTTTTTTTTAATTTATTTGACAGAGAGAGATCACAAATAGGCAGAGAGGCAGGCAGAGAGAGAGGGGGAAGAGGCTCCCTTACTGAACAGAGAGCCCGATGTGGGGCTCGATCCCAGGATCCTGAGATCACGACCTGAGCTGAAGGCAGAGGCCCAACCCACTGAGCCACCCAGGCGCCCCTGTAATTTTCTTTTTGATGAGAATTTCTGCTTGAGAGGTATAGGTGGCCCCCCCCACCAACCTACACTATGAAAGATGGTATAGTTCCCACTCCCTGGGTTGGTGATTGTTAGTCAAAGGAGAGAGGCGTAAGGACTTTGGTTAAAGATTTGCCATGTGGTGTTTCAAATGTGGACCCACCTCTGGGGCAATGGAGGAGGGCAATCCGGGGTTATTTGCTAGGATAGCCTTGTTTGACAATAGCAGGCTCAAGTTCTCGTCCTTTCCTTCTCACTTACCAGGTCAGATTTTTAAAGAAATTTATTTATTTATTTGAGAGACAGAGAGAGCACATGGGGGCAGTAGGAAGAGGCAGAGGGAGAGGGAGAGAGTGTCTTATGCAGATTCCACTATGAGCTTGATGAGCTCAGAGCCTGCTGTGGGCCTCGATCTCATGACCCTGAGATCATGACCTGAGATGAAACCAAGAGTCACTTAACCAACTGCCACTGAGGTGCACTCAGGTCAGACCTTTTAATGTTGAAGTGTGTTTAAGAAACAACTAAGGGCCAGAACTCAGGCCCTCGGGAGTTTACATATCTGTGGTTAGTTGTGTGCTCTTGGTAGGTACTGATAAAGAAACAATTCACCTGATTAACGTTTTTATTGTAGGTCTGTGGATAAATGAGAAATGAATCATGAAGTACTCTCTAATAGACAAACCAAAGGTAATGGTAACGGGTACCTGGGTGCTCAGTCTTAACTGACCGACTCTTGATTTCGGCTCAGGTCATGATGTCAGCTTGGTGAGACTGAGCCCCACATTGGGGGCTTTGCTCTGGGTGTGGAGCCTCCTTAAGATTCTCTATCTCCATCTGCCCCTCCTTCTCTCTTAAAAAAAAGGTAAAGGTAAGTGCAATAGGAGAAGGAGCTGGGGATGAACTCATCAAGAGGCTGGTCAAGTTACACTCTTCCCACCTCGACCTTGCCTTGCCTGGTTTGGTCTCCTCCCCTTTCTCTTTCCTTCTGCAAATCCTGCCCTTCCTTCTAGGACCAGCTAAGACCACTCCTCCTCTAAGAAGCCTTCCTGGATTACTCCAGATTCTAATAACCAGTTTTAAATACCAGAATTAATAACCTTTGATGTACAGTGTAGAGCTTAACGATATACTGGAACTCTTTGCTTCTGTGTTGTGTGATTTCCCAACTGAAGTCTAAGACTTTTAGGGGCCCTGGGTGGTTCAGCCGGTTAAACATCTGCCTTTGGCTCAGGTCATGATCCCGGGGTCCTGGGATCGAGCCCCACATTGAGCCGTGCATCGGGCTCCCGGCTCAGAGGGGAGTCTACTTGTCCTCCCTCTGCTTCTCTCCCTGTGCCCTCCTTGCTCATGCTCTCTCTCTCTCTCAAATAAACAAATTCAAAAAAATCTTTAAACTCTAAGTCCTTTGAATAATAAAAAAATTAGCAAAATAAAGCAGCTGATATTTATTAAGTATTTATTATGAGGTTTGTACTGTGGTAATACATCTATATATTTTATCTAATTTTATCCCTCAACAATCTTATGGGAGGTGTGCCATTTTATACATGAGGTAACTGTTGTAGGATAATTTTCTGAAAGGTACAATAATGACTTTCACACAAACGTAAAGCCAGCACCCACTGAAGATTTTTATTTAACTCACTAATTAAAGAGGAAATCTGCAATTTGTTCAAACTGATAATAAAGAGAATCTGAAGAGCAAACATTTATAGGCCATCAGGAATGCCAAAATAATTTTGCTAATAGGTGCAAAACTGGTTAATATCCTGTAGGTACTGAAATGTAATATTTGGAATCATCTTCTCTACTGGACAGAAACCATTTTATTCTTTTTTTTAATTAAAGATTTTTATTTATTTATTTGACAGACAGAGATCACAAATAGGCAGAGAGGCAGGCAGAGAGAGGTGGAAGCAGGCTCCCCGCCTAGCAAAGAGCCCGATGTGGGGCTCGATCCCAGGACCCTGAGATCATGACCTGAGCCGAAGGCAGAGGCTTAACCCACTGAGCCACCCAGATGCCCTGAAACCATTTTATTCTTGCTGGACAAAGTTCATTTGTGTTTCTATGGACAAAATCATTTGTATTACTATTGGTTTGTCCCATTTGCTGAGCTATAAATTAGTCTAGTCAGAAATGATCAAAGGTTATGCTGAACATAAGGAATATCTTCTTGGTATATCTGAAAATAATATGAAAAATCTTGAAAATAAAGTATTTAAAATTTTTTTAAAAGATTTTTATTTATTGGTGGGGGGAGGAACAGAGGGAGAGGGACAAGCTGAGCGTGGAGCCTGATGCAGGGCTCGATCCCAAGACCCTGAGATCATGATCTGAGCTGAAATCAAGAGTCCAATGCTTAACCAACTGAGCCACCCAGGCTCCTCTAAAATAAACTATTTTTATAAACTTAAAAATAAACAATGGCGCAGACCCTTATAGAATCAAACAATGTTGAAGGGTTCCTAGACAAAGCCCAGCATTCCACTGAACAGCACTCAGTAAACCTTGGTCATTGCCAAGTCTTTCAGGGTTTTTCCTGAGAGTTCTTTTATATTCAGTATCTAGTGCCTATCTGTTGTTCAGTAAGTGCAGACTGGTAACTGAGGAGGATTATTGAACGACGAAGTATAAACTTGTGGTTGATTGGAAAGCGTGTCCAAAACATTAGCTCCTTTATCAAGAGGCAGAGTCTGGGGGCGTCTGGGTGGCTCAGTCAGGTAAGTGTCTGTCTTCGGCTCAGGTCATGATCCTGGGGTCTTGGGACTGAGTCTGGAGTTAGGCTCCCTGCTCAGTGGAGAGTCTGCTTTTCCTTCTCCCTCTGTCCCTGCACTTACGTTCTTTCTCACTCTCTCTCTCTCTCTCAAAATAAATAGATAAAATCTAAAAAAAAAAAAAAAAAGAGGTAGAGTCTACTTTCCTACTCCTTGAATCTGGAATTACCTTTCGACTTGCTTCCAACAAGTCTGTCAGAAATCACAGTGTATGGGGCACCCAGCTGGTGCAGTTGGTTAAGAATCCAACTTTTGGTTTTGGCTCAGGTCATGACCTCAGGGTCATGAACTTGAGCCCTATATCTGGCTCCACACTCAGCAGGGAGTTTGCTTGACACTCTCCCTCTTACTCTGCCCCTTTCCCTGCTTGTTCTTTCTTTATCTCTCTCTCAAGTAAATAAATAAAATCTTAAAAGAAAAAGGAAAAGAAATGACAAGGTACAACTTCTGGAGTCCAGAATTCCAGAGACCTCACAGCTGCCACTTTCACTCTCTTGGGACTTGCTGTTATTATGTAAGAAACCCAGGGTATTTTGGCTGGAGAGCCATATGGAGGAGAATCAAGGCTGACCATCCCAGCTAACTGCCTCTGATATGAGCGAGGCCATCTTGGACCATCCTGGTCCAGGTGACTGCAGACACAATGGGCACCTCCAGGTGAGACCAGCAGAAGAACTGTGCAGCTGAGCTGAGTGAAAATGGCAAAGCTGTGAGCTAATAAATGGGTATTATTTTAAGCCTCATGAGTCTGGGGGTGTTTTGTTAGGCAGTGATGGCTAAGCTGGCGCAATGCTGTCTGTGTAGTCATAGAATGTCAGCCAGCAGCAGGGAATAAGGGTTATTTCTTTGGGGGTATGGGTTGCTCACCATGGCTGAATTTTCTGGCTCAGCTGCCCAGTCCCCCAGCTGGTTTGGACCCCTGTGCTGCTCCTGGAAGGAAGTGTCACTACCTGGTTGTATGGTTTGGCTCCAAACCTCTTAGGTACCCACGAAGCACCTTTGACAGGCTCATTCTCAGCACTGGGCTGAGGCTTGAGGGGTCAACCCTCTTCAAAAGAAGAGAGTCAACAATCAACCCTCTTCTAGGAGCTTAACATCTGAATAAGGACAGGTATGTCCAAATTAAAGTAAAAAGTTACCCTCATCATCAACATCCACCCTTCCTTTACTTGAGACTGTAGGACACTTTTACTTCCCAAACCTCTTTCTATTGGGGGGGGGGGCGGTGCCTGGGTGCTCAGTCGGTTGGGCATCTGCCTTCGGCTCAGGTTATTGTGGTTCTGAGATCTGGCCCTGTGTTGGGCTCCCTGTTCTGCAGGGAGCCTGCTTCTCCCTCTCCCTCTCATGTAAATGAAAAAAATCTTAACCAAACTACTTAAGCCACCACCAACAACGAAACCTCTTTCTACTTGCTTGTTTCAGTCCCAGCATAGCCCAGTGAATAACAGGGCCAGGGGAGGAAATCAAGAGACTTGCCCGGCACCATGCAGCAGCTTAACTGTGGGACAAATCCAGGCCTCCTGTTGGAGTGCTCAGTGGTCCAATGCTGGGTACTTCCCCGAGCAGCTTCCATGGGCAGCCTTGTAATTGTGATGATTAATTTTATGTGAACTTGACTGGGCAAAGAGATGCCCAGATCCATGGTGAAACATTATTTCTGGGTGTGTCGGTGAGGGTGTTTTGGAAGAGATTAGCATTTGATTCAGTAGACTGAATAAAGATGGCCCTCACCAGAGCAGGGGGGGCTTCATCCGATCTCTTGAGGGCCTGAGTAGAACAAAAGGGTGGAGGAAGGGTAAATTCGCTCTCTATTTGAACCTAGGCACCCATCTTATCCTGCCCTTGTACAGGGAGCCAATTCCTATTATAAATCTCCTCTTATGTATATCTCTATATATCCTCTTGAATCTGTTTCCCTGGAGAACTCTGACAGATAAAGTAATTGTTGAACAAATATTATCCATTCAATAACAATACAAATTAACCAAGGAAGACATCATTAGTTCATAATAATTCTAATTAGCCAATGAATAAATATCATATCTAAAAAATTCAGTCTCTCCAGCAGCATACCCAGAGTATTTAACAGCCTGAAGGACAAAATTATGAAGGATCATTATTTTTTTGATTCACTTTTCAACTTTAGAACAATTAACAGTTTAAAAGTATTATTAAAAAAGATTCTTGGGGCGCCTGTGTGGCTCAGTGGGTTAAAGCCTCTGCCTTCAGCTCAGGTCATGATCCCAGGGTCCTGGGATGGAGCCCCACATCGGGCTCTCTGCTCAGTGGGGGACCCTGCTTCGCGCCCCCCCCAGCCTGCCTCTCTGCTTCCTTGTGATCTCTGTCTGTCAAATAAATAAATAAAATCTTAAAAAAAGAAAAGAAAAGAAAAGAAACATCTATTGAGATCTTAAAAAAATATTCTCAACTGTTACAAACTTCTCTCAAAATGCACGGGTGTAGTGGAAAATGCTGGGGGTTCACCTAATTAACTTCCATGTAGAATATGGTTTGTTAAAAAATAATGAAAGTGTGTTCATTTGAAGCTTACACATTTATTATCAAAACTCAACAGGAATCGTAGCAATTTGTTTAGAACTTAGACCCACAAAAGATTTTCCTATGGGTATTTTATCACTGACCTTGTTTAGAATTGCCCACAAATGAAGATAATAAAGTTAGACTTTCAGCCCGTTATACTGTTGTTTTTAAATTCCCTATGGATGATGCATCGCCTTGTTGCCTAACTCAGGGTGGACAGGTCCCAAAGCTCTGCCGTCCTTACAAGGTCCTTGTTAGAGAGCACATGGGATGATATTTTCAGGGGCCTCAAGTTCAAAAGCCCTCGGGGTTCAGAGAAGAGCTATGTGAAGTGGTGTAAGTCACCGAGTGCCTGCCCTGCCCGGGAGGCATTCGCAGCCAATTTTCCTAACAGCCCGTGACACTCACAACTAATAAACAATCCAAATTTAGGGCCCCGGCTGACTTCAAAGCTCTCTCCACTATGCCATTTGGCCTCGCCCTAAGCCCTTTTCCTCTCCTGTAACAAAGGGCCACTAATAATCACCTCTCTCTCTCTCTCTCTCTCTCTCTCTCTCAGCCTGGGGAAAATTTATTTCAAATTCCAAGCCCCAGACCTGGCATGCAACGAGCACTCAAAGAGTCGGAGTTCTGTATAAAATAGCTGATGAGCTGCAGAGCATTATACAAATAGTAGGCATTATTCTGAGGGACATAAGCAGGAGGGTGGAAATACCACCTTGCTTTTAGGTGAATTCATACATGGGTACTGATTTATGTTCTAGGCGATAAGAGAGAAAGGAACAGGGGAGCCCTAGAGGAGGTGAGAGCTGAGGTGGGTGGGTGCAGATGAGAAATTAGTCTCGTGGCCTCTGTGCTTGTAGGAGGACAAAAGGGGACAGACCATAGCGAAGACAGTGTGGCTTTGCTTGAGGGAAAGAGATGTGCTGGAGCTCCATCTCTGGGGGGGTCCTCCCAGTTTAACAGGTTAAGCAGGAAACACTTACAATTAAGCAGGAAACACTTACAATGCAAGATTACTTTAAAAATAGCCGGCGGTGGGCGGGTGGGGGGTGGCGCCTGGGTGGCTCAGTGGGTTAAAGCCTCTGCCTTCGGTTCAGGTTCCTGGGATTGAGCCCCCAGTCGGGCTCTCTGCTCAGTGGGGAGCCTGCTTCCTCCTCTCTCTCTCTGCCTGCCTCTCTGCCTACTTGTGATCTGTCTGTCAAATAAATAAATAAAATCTTAAAAAAAAAAAAAAAAAGCCAGAGGGGAGGGCGCCTGGGTGGGTCAGTCAGTTGAGTCTCTGACTTCAGCTCAGGTCATAATCTCAGGGTCCTGGGATGGAGCTCCGTGTCTGGTTCTCGCTCAGTGAGGGGCCTGCTTCTCCCTCTCCCTCTGCCCCTCCACCCCACCCCCTCTCTTCCTCTCTCTCTCTCTCAAATAAATAAATAAAATCTTAAAAAAAAAAAAAAGCCAGAGAGATGTTTCCTGCAGTTCAGTTTATGGTAGCAGACAACTAAAAACAATGTAAACATCTAAAGCTAGACAGGGAGTGGTTAAATAAATGGTACTCTGAGAGAGTACCATTCAATCCCCAAAACAAATATTGTTAGAATCTATGTAGATGAGTATTAGTTGACAAGGACAGAAATGCTCTTTCTATATGTTGCGTGTAAAGAGGAAATAAAATACAGCGGGTACAATGCAATCTCACTTTTGTGAAATGAAAGCAAGTGTCCGTTAAAAGGTCCTGAAGGACACACATCAAAGTATTAACAACGGTCATCTCTAGGTGGTACTGGGGGAGTTTTAAAATTCTTTTATTTCTGCTCCTCTGTGTTTTCTAATTTTCCATACATTTGTATTTGAATATGTTCTGCTTTTTAAAAATATATATTTTATTTATTTATTTGACAGAGAGAGAGACACAGCAAGAGAGGGAACACAAACAGGGGGAGTGGGAGAGGGAGAATGCAGGCTTCCCGACCAGCAGGGAGCTTATGTGTATGTGGGGGGCTCAATTCCAGGACCCTGGGATCATGACCTGAGCCCAAGGCAGACACTTAACCACTGAGCCCCCCAGGTGCCCCTGTGTTCTGCTTTTGTAATGAGGGGAAACGACATTTAAAAAAATATATTTATTTATTTGACAGAGAGAGATCACAAGTAGGCAGAGAGGCAGGCAGAGAGAGAGGGGGAAGCAGGCTTCCTGCTGAGCAGAGAGCCTGATGCGGAGCTCTATGCCAGGACCCTGGGATCATGACCTGAGCTGAAGGCAGAGGCTTTAACCCACTGAGCCACCCAGGTGCCCCACGACATTTATTTTTAAAGTGTGGTGACAGATGGACAGAGATCAAATACTGTTAATGGGGGGTGGGGAGAAAAGCAAGACTGTTAATAGGACTCAACTAATCTGGAAAAACATCTGTTGGGAGGCCCCAGACTCTCTATGCAAGGTGAGGAGGGTGAGAGGGGTTTTGGGGGAAGAGCAGGTGAGGGGCAGAGTGGGGAACTGGGGATAGCTCGGGGAACAGGGAAATGGCAAGTGTGGAGGCCTCACACCTGACATTCATCTTGCTGGCTCCGGGACCGCTGGACCATGACCATTTGCCCCTCTACCCACACATCTAGATGGCCCTCCAGAATAAGCCAGAAGCGTGGATGAAGCTCTGGATTGGCTTTTGTCCATCGATGTTGCATGCCGACCCTCCAAAGGGCCGTGTTTCTATGAAATTGGTGAATGCCGGCGGAGAGGCCGACTGCTAGCAGTTTTGGCCAGATGGTGGTGCTAAAAGACAGAAGATCAGAACCTCGAAGTTAAGAGAGACTAGTTGGTTGCAACTAGAAGGCCACCAGGGGGCAGAGGAAGGTTAAGAGGTAGCTTCTGCAGGGCCATCTCGAGTCACCGGTCTACAATGTCCTCAGCTGCCATTCCATAAAATGGAGCATTATGGTAACGAAGTGCCAGGAACGAAGCAGAATAACTCAAATGGGTGTGGATCTTGGAAGTAAACGCTCCAAGGAACAGCTCAAGGCACATCTTCAAGTTCATCTCTCAGCGCCCACCCCCTCCACCTCCTTCCTCTGAGCTTTACCCTCTCACCAGGCTTTTTCCTTCCCTCCTTCTGTGCCCCCTTCCTTCCCCATATTCACTGGACACTTTTGGGGTACGATAGCATTTAGCCAGATCCTGGGCAGGTAAGGGAAAGATCCCTGAGTATGCGGTGGGAAGGAGCTAGATAAGGGGCAATGTGTGTGCATAGATTAGATATGTCTAGTGTGTTGGCAGAGAAAACCAAGCCCTCAGGTCCTTGGGCTGGAGAAATGGGACTGGTTAGAAGAACTAAGTAAAGCCCTACTGCGGCTGAAGGCTGCAAGGGAGAGACTGGCAAAAATGGGCCTGGAGAAGGCAGGGGACTGACCGTGTAGTTTGGACATTTGCGGGACCACTGAAGGATTCTAAGTAGGTGAGGGACAGGATGAGATTGATTTTTTTTTTTTTTTAAGATTTTATTTATTCACTTGACAGACAGAGATCACAAGTAGGCAGAGAGGCAGGCGGGAGCGGGGGTAGGGGGAAGCAGGCTCCCTGCTGAGCAGAGAGCCCAATGCGGGGCTCCATCCCAGGACCCTGGGATCATGACCCGAGCAGAAGGCAGCGGCTCAACCGACTGAGCCACCCAGGTGCCCCGGATGAGATTGATTTTTAAACAAGACCTCACTGGATGGTGTGAGAGAAAGGCTAAGGTAGCTAAGAGAAGACCTTCTGCATAAAGAGGTAGGTGCTAGGGGTGATGACCAGAGACAAAGGAGTGATGACTGGAGCCTGTGCATGGTGTGTGGGTGGGAAGAGGTTCTATATTTTGGAAGTAGAATTAGTAATTTTTTAGATGCGGGAGGGGTGGGGTGAGAGAGAACAAGCGGTCAAATACGGTTCCCTGGTTTCGGGCATGAACCAGCAGATGGATGGTATGACATTTACCAAGATGAGCAACAATTAAGGAGTTGGTGGCGGGCTAAGAGCCATCAGTTTTCCGTTTTGAATGGGTCAAATCTGAGATGCCTAAGAGACTCCAAAAGCAGGCATCAAGTAGAACGTTCCACAGACTTTTTCGGAGCTCAGAAGAAAGATCTGGACTGGACATCTAAAATTTGGAAGACTATGCTGTCTAGAAAGTGCTATGGAAGCCAGGGCAGTGGAAGAGATTACTCAAGGGAATAGTACACAGTAGCAGGAGAGAAGGGCCCAGGACCCAGCCCTGAGGAACCTCACAGTTTCTTGCTCAGATAAAGGAGGGTGAGCTGGAGACAGCCACTGAGACGCTACCCCCGGAAGAAAAGCGGAAGTGAGGTGTCAAGGAGTGCGAGGAAGGAGTGTTTGAAGAAGGAGGTAGTGTTCAGGCACTGAAAGTTCAGCAGTCGAGGAATGGAAGTTCCTTCTGGCAAGTGTCTATTGATTTTAACAATGCAGAGTCCCAGGAAGCCTGGCTAGTGCCGAGGATAGTGCCGGAGCCCGGGCAGCCTGGAGTGGGAGGAAGAGGGGAGCCTATGAATGGGGAGGAGCTGCAGCAAAAGTCCAGGGAGCCTGTTTTTTGTTTTTTGAGATTTTATTTGAGAGCCAGAGATTGAGAGAATGACTGGGGAAGGGCAGAGGGAGAAGCAGAGTCAAGGGACTCGATCCCAGGACCCTGAGATCATGATCTGAGCCACCCAGGCGCTCCACGGAGCCTGTTTGAAGGTGGACGACGCTAGAACTTGTTGGAATGCTAATGGGAAGGATCTAGCAGAGCGGGAGAGAACACTGATGTAGCAGAGAGAGGGTCAGCTGAGGTGTGTGGGAGGGGATGGGGTCCAGCCCTCTGCTCCTGCTTTCCCCTCTGCCTACAATCAGTGCCTCTCCTGCCTTATCACAGGCTCACCTTGTATGATATTCCAGAACCAGCTTGGATGTCACTGCTTCTGGGACTTTTCTCTAGTCCTACCAGACAACTTCGTCACCCCACCAGGCGCGGCATGTTTACGGCTGGATTATAGCTTCTGTCATCTATCACTGAGGACAGGGATTGCCACAGAAGTGTCTCTAGGCCAGCACTGTGTTCTACACATAGACAGCAGAACCTCAGATGTGATTCTGAATGGACTGCCAGATGGATGAGTGGGTGTAATGTTAGCACCCTGGGCGTTCCGGTGGCAGGGTGAGGGCGCTGGGGGGGGGGCGGATGGAGGCTGACTGAGAGAACTGGCTATTTTAACTTCTATTTCTGTACCCCCCACACCCTGTAGGAGTGGAGCCCTGACAGTTCCCAGACTCCTTACATTATCACCCAAGGAATCTAGCTTCTAGGATCAGCCCAGTGTAGAAGAAACAGGAATGGAGTCAGAGCCCTGATCCCATCAGGCCATCCACACAGCAAGCCGGGAGGTCAGAGGTGAGGGGAGTAGTGGGATTGGGGGTGGGGGACAGGGTAGGTACCTGAATTCCTCTCTCCCAGTACACAGGGATCCTTAGGTATTTTTTAATTAAGCTGAGGAGAAGCAACAGGGACCCTCTGGAATGTAAACATCAGATAAGACCAGGCTCCCCTTCTCTCCAGGAAGCTTCCATTTTCTGTCTTCTAGGATGAATACCACATTCTTTCCCAGGAGCTAGTTTCTGCCCCCCACCCCGCCCCCACCAGGTCATACAGGTCATCCTCTCCTTGGGGGTGGGTGGGAGCAAGTTCTTTCCACGTCTCCTACCCCAGTCTTCGTCTCCCTATTTGGGTCTTTTTGTAACCTCCAGTGGCTTCGTAGTCTCAGACAGGGCCTGTGCCTCTGAACCTGGAGGGGGACCTCTGATTTTAATCAATATATGGATATCTCTTAGGGTCATGCTATGGCTTTCTGACTGATGGTAGAGTCCACACCATCACTGGGCCAATCCGATGTCCATTCAAATAATTAATGCCAGTCATCACACAGTGCCGGGCACCCCAAGTACTGAAAGAACAGCCTGGGCGGGGGATGCTACTAAGAGGTGCCCAGCAGAGAGAGAGTGTCGGCAGCCAGTCCGTGCCACAGCTCCAGGGAAGGCTTCAGGGAGGAGGTGTGGGTCGCCTTATTGAGGGAAATGTGGGATGCAGGAGAGAGAGGCATGGGGCGGGAGGCAGCTTCGGAAACATTGCCTGGGATCAGCTCATTGGAGCAGAGGGTTTAGAGAAGGAGGAGACTGAAGAGTTAAAGAGGGAGACCATTATGGGGGTGATGGGAGAGATGGAATGCAGGGATAAGGAGACTGGATTTTATACCTTCAACAATGAGAAGCCACTAAAGGTGTTTACCATTGGGGGAGGGACTGGTGATAGGGGAGCAGAGGCAGATTTAAAGATAATTCTGGAAGCCAAGTGGGGACTGTTGCTCAGGACAGAGAGGCAAGGGGCCTATGCTCTCTTATCTCCCTCCCAGCTCCCCCTCAGCTGGTGCTGTTGGCTCAGCCAGCCCAGCAGTCCCTGGAGTGAAGATCTGGAATCCGTGGGATTGAGGGAGCCTCAGTGTGGGGACTCTCGGACACTGGGTCCACACTTGGCCAAGGGGTTCTGTCCACAGTAAAGCCTGGACCTTAAAGCCTTTCCTGCCTTTTGGGTAGCACAGGTCAGGATGAACTGTTCTGGGCCAGAGTGCCTGGCCTCATCGAGGGAAGGGTTCAGGTATGCAGCTGGCTCTCACCTCGGCCTCAAGTGCAAAGGGGATGGTTTGGAACCAGCTCACTGGGTCCCTGGGGACACTGCAGAGGCTCAGTCCACCCACAGATGTGTCCCAGAGTATCCCCTCTCCTAGTGATTCCTAAACCCAGGTGTCACTGACCCCCCACTTTTCCTACCCTCTCCTCCTCCCTCAGGGATCAGGTCTGGGGGGGAATCCACTGGAATGCTGAGCCTCACTCAGTCCTGGGGTCTCGCAAAATGTCTCAGAAACAGGGGGATGGAGGCTGTGACCTCTCCAGGATTGTTCTTATATGGACATTGGCCGGCTCCTGGGCTTCTGTCTCCAGGAATCAGGGACTGTGACGTTTAGAGCTTCTCTTACAGGAAGGGACCCATCCTTCTTTTTGTCCCAAGGCAGGCCACTTGCCTTTCTTCATGTCCTGGTTCTCTCTGTCCCCCTCCCCAATCCACTTCTCCTTTGGGACAGGGCAGGAAAGGTGGGGGACGCCAGACTCAGCTCTGAGCTTGGTGCAGGCGTGCTGTCTGCAGGCCCTTCTGTCTTGGGGCAGGAGTGTACTTCGGCCCCTCTATGGCTCTGGAACCAGAGATGAATCCATACATTTCTATCTCTCTATCCCTATCTACCACTATGACTAGCATGCTTCCAAATGTCAAGGAGGAAGAGATATTTTCATATTATTAAATAGAAGTCCTCACCTCCATGATCCCTAGGTCCTCTCCAAAATGGCCCCTGCTTTACTTCAGGAAGGAGATTTCACAATGGATCAAGGCAGGTGACCCTCCAAGCCCTGACCTGCCGTGCAGCACCACTCCCTGCCCCCATCCTCCACCCACCAACATTCCACTTATGTAAGTATCAGCAAGATGCCTGCCACCTCCAGGAAGCCCGCCCCCGCTTCCCCTGCATGCCCTCCTTCTCTGTAATCCTTGGTGCAGCTCTCCTCTCAGGTGACAAAACAGGGCAGACTCTGCTGGACCTCGATCCCCTGTGGCTTCCTGTGGATGGGTTAGTCTGGTTTGTCCAGAAACACTTTATCCTCTTCAAGGGCAGCAGCTGCATCGCTTCCTGGTGTGGTGGGGGTGGGTGGGAGACTGGCTGGTGTGGCGGGTCAAAGGGAGAAGAGAGGTATGTGTGTTTTGTGTGTGTGTGTGTGTGTGTGAGAGAGAGAGAGAGAGAGACAGAGACAGAGACAGAGACAGAGAGACAGAGAGAACAGGGACAGAAATGCCCAGCTGGAGAGGTTGTGAGGACACGAATTGTCCCCTAAACCCCTGCCAGCCCTTGTCACAACTAAGCCCCCACTGATGATATTCTGCTCTCTGGTGTATAATTTGCATTTTGTGTATTATCTGCATAGATGACTATACCTTCCCCTCCGTTAATGTGCGATGTGCATTACTCCGGATGCCCCAGGATGTTTCTTCTCTACTTCCAGGGTCTGGGGCCGCCATGCCTCCTTGAGGACTGGGGCTTGAGCTCCTGCCCTGCTGTCTTCAGACCTGCAGCGAGCATGGAATTAGATGGACCCATTTGGTAAGCTGGCAAAGGCTCTGAAAACACAGGCCTCGCCGGAAGTTCAGTTTACAGAATCCCAGCCCCTCTGGGTGGGCGTGGCCAGCTGCTCGGACTCCCTGCCCGATGCCTACCCCCAGGCCGCCTGGCTGGGATGACAGTGAGGCTGGCTGGCCTCCAGACCCCAGAAGAGCGCCTGAGAAAGTCCCTCATTTGGGCAGAAATCGGCCTCCTGTGGTTTTCACCACTGTGGTCTGGTTGTACCGCTGGGGGTCGTGAAGATGGGTCCAATTTCACCCCCTAAATGACAATCCTTCGGACATTTGGCATCACAGAAAGTGAAAGGGACCTCAGAGGAGATAGAAGGCTAAATGTAGAGGGGAATGGGCCCAGGGAGGAAAGAACAGTGTGAAAGTTGCCCAGTGAGTCAGCCTGGCCCCATCTCCTGCCGTTGCCCGGGACACGTTTCTTCCCTCCTCAACTCCCTTTTCTCCAGGTCGGACTCTTCGCCTCTGAAATCCGACTTTAATCTGCTTGGTCCAAAACTGAATTCACTCGTATGTGTACATTCTGTCTCTCCTTGAGCTCACCCTGTACATTTACACATTGTCTTGCCCAGAGGGGCGTTAAGTGGTACTGGGTGGTCAAGAAATACCAGATAAAGGAACCAGCAAAGTAGCTGATACCCACGGAGTTCTTTCAGTGAACTGCATGCCTTTCCTTCCCGCCCAGGGCTCTGAGGTGGGTTCATTTCAATGAAGAGGAAACCCAGGTGACATATGTCTCAAACTCTGGCTCCCAGGTAACAGATATACCTCTGGGCTGCTGCGTCGTTACAGTCTCAAAACACTGTCCTGGTGTCCCGGCCGGTAAATAATAGTCCCTGCCTGAACTGTAAGTGGTCCGTGCCTCCCACCCCCCACCCTGCTTGTCTTCCCGGGACTCCTCCAACCTTCAGCCCTAAGAAGCAGGCACGCAGGCTCAAAATCCTTTCCTCACCAGCTTCAAAGCCTGGGCTTCTGCAGCTCGTGCCCAAACTCAGAACCGAAAACCCTTGCGTCCAGACGACTTTTTTTTTTTTTTCCCTGACTTGCAGAGTTTAGAAAGGAAATGTAGTGCAGGTACTGTACAAGGAAAACCCCAGTGGCCCCTGGAATTATGGGCTCGGACACATGAACATTTATTTCTACGTTGAAACTTGGAAATAGTCACACTGAATTGGATGTGTAAAAACTATAGAGTCCCATGTCAGGTTTTGCATGTTAAGTGAATGACAGAGAAGTTTTGGTCTCCAGAGCTTCTGGAATTTGGAATTGTTGGGGGAGGAGCTGAACAATAAGAGACTGCCTTGGAAGGGTGATTGTGTGACTTGGTAGGAGCTTGAGTAAGTTGGAGAACTTGCAGAGAAGGGCTGGATGGGGGCACCTGAGAGAGCTCCAGGGAACCCCAGGAAGGCTTTGATTAGCCCAGGGTTATGACCATCCAGCCACCATTAGCCCTGCCAACAGAGGGATCTGATAGTTCTGAGGGGCAGAGCATGGCTGGGCCTGGCGCCGGACACGGCTCAAGGCAACATCAAGGTGGGCAGCAGGGTTTTGAGACCTGGGCTGGAGAAAGTCATGTTCTGCAAGTAGGATGTGACTTCCTTATTTAGAGCTGGGGCCTTGGGGCAGCCATGGGAGGGTGGCAATCCTGGAGAGTAGCTGCTGGTACAAGACCCTTTTGTTCTGGACTTTTGGCTCAGCTCAGTTCTCTGTGCGTCTTTGCTGTTCTTGCCAGCTCAAGGTTATCTCCCTGGAGATGTACTGCTTGAAGCTTGGCATTTGCCCACCCTCGCTCACTTGCTCCTGCTACAGCCAAGAGCAGACTCAGATTTTTCTGGGACCCTAAGAACATGTGTTTATTGAGTCCCTACTATGTGCTAGGCAGGGCAGTTGAGCCTCCGGGGGCTACGTTCTCCTTACTCTCTTATCTGGAATTCACGCCCTTCCCACGGCACAAATCCTAGCATCCCCGAGAGTTCCATTTCTGCCATGTGTCATGATCACCGTCCTTTCTCAGAACGCCTGTAGCATGTGCTTGCCCTGCCATTCCTCGGCTCTAAATTCACCTCCTGAGCTTTCTTGTATCCTTGTCTTCTGTTTTGTTATTTGAATTTTTTTGTTTGAATGCTCAGTGTTTGAATCATTGAGGGCTAAGACCAAGGATCTCCACCTGGGTCCAGGTTATCCCCAAAGTAGGCACCTGCCCCTCCTTCCCTGAACATGTGTGGAATGCAGGAGTGACCACAGCAGAGGACCGGAGCACTGTAAAATCCTTCAAAGAAGGGGGAGATGGTGCCTTGGGCCCATAAACATTTGCACTAAGCATTCCTAAATGACGGACGGCAGGATTTAAGGTTCCACACTCTTCCATCACAGGGGCTGGTTCAGTGGCTGAGGGAGACTGTGTAGTTTCTGTATCTGGGGAAAACCCGTAAAAGCCACCTGGTAATAGCAGCAATAGCGTTCATTCCACACGCTTGCATGCTCAATCAATAACTTTTGTAGCTGTTAGAGGATTTTCCTCTGGCCAGAATGACTTAGGTGGGAAATACCTGGGGGTTTCTTAAAGCTGGGGGGTTGGTGGAATGGGGCCACGAAATGGGACCACAGAATGAGGAAGTTCAGCCATCTCCCGCCCCCACCCACACTCCATTCTATTTCTTGGTACAAAGAAGAGCTACAGAGGGAGAAGGATGGCTATGGACAGCTGAAAATGTCCCTCTCCTCGATTTTTTCCTCCTTCCCTTGTCTGTTCTGCCTGCAGTGTTCCATCCTGCTAGCTTTTTTGTTCCTTTAGTGGTTCATTCATTCAAAAGCTAATGAGAGCTGATGGCTAACTTCAGAAATTTAGCTTGCCAGCATTAAACCCCTAGTAGCTTGAATTTGACCACTGTGGGAGTATTTACACTATGGAAATTGGAAAATGCTATTGGTCAGGTCTACTTTTTAAATTTTTATTTATTTATTTTTTGCCTCCCCCCTTTCTTGCCCATTTATTGGTGACTTAACCCACGTTAGAGCTGTGCTAAGTCCCAGGAGTATAACAGTGAACAAAGCAGCCTAGTCTTTGCCTATGGGGAGCTTACATCCAGAATGGCCCTGTGCAATATGGTAATACGGTAGCCCTTAGCCACTCGCCTCTACTGTGGCTATTTACGTTAATTGAAATTAAATGTAATAAAAAATCATTTCCTCAGTCACCCTAACCATATTTCAAGTTCTCAATAGCCACATGTGGTTGGTAGCTACCATATTAGACAACACAGATATTTTCATCACTGCAGAAAGTTCTATCATTGGATGGTGCCTAGAGACAGGAGAAGGACAAGAGGAATGGGTAAGGCCGATGGATCATATTTACCCAGACCCAGACTAGACCTTCAAAATGATAGAACCAAGTGCTCTGTGGTGGTGGTGGTGGGGGTGTCTTACAAGTTTTAGCAAATACTATAGCAGTACTCACCCTTCCCTTGTTTACCATGAGGTATGCACGTTGATCTAGTTTATTTTACCTATTCTGTTCATTTTATTACAAACATGCGCGTTAATCAAATCTCTGTGCTCATACTAGGACATTTGAAAAACACTGCTTTGACATCAGTGGGGGTGGGGCAGGGTGATGGAGGCAGAGCCAGTGATGGATGCCGGTGGGGAGGGCTTCCTGGAAGATACTGCAGGGGCACTGGGGAGAAGGAAAGGGACAGTGGAATCTGGCAAAGGGAACTAGTTTGGTGGAGCCAGGGGCCACAAGGGGCTGGAATTCACTCCTCAAACCTGGGTTGCTTTAAAGGTTCTGCCTTCCTGTCCTCTTTTGGCTTCCGCTCCCCAGCCTTTTCATCTGGCCTTGATTGTAAATCATTAGCTCTAGCATTGGACACAAAGCAGGACTCAAACACAGGCATGTGTGGGAAGGGCCTGGGAGTGGCTCAACAGTGTAAATGAATGGCTGCAGATCTCTCGACGGGTGAGTGATGGAGAAAGGTCAGTCAATTTGGCAGGTCAGCCCTGCCCCCTGGGGTTGGTGGGGGAATGTGGATAACTCTGTGGGCTTTGGGCCCATAGCACTGCAATGCCTTCAAATCCCCAGTTTATTCTAAATTCCTCCTGCTATAGTACCAGCCACTTCAACATGTTCCAATCAGGCCTTCGGTGGAGACAGTATCCCAAGATGGGAGGATTACTGAAATTCTAATTCCCTGAGATGTTCCCAAGTAGAGGCCTGCTCCTCCAGCTCATCCCTGGGCAGGTGGGGCTGAGGCCAGAAGCAGAGCTCATCCTTCCACAGTGCTCAGGACTCCCTCTACCCAGATTAGGAGAGGAGTAATCACTCACACATGAAATCTTACGGAAGAGGGAGTTCTGTGTAACCCTAGTAGGCAGGATTGGTCTAGAAGTTTGGGAGGCAGATGTCGGCCCAGTAGAAGGAGTGACAATGTTCTATTAACTAGCATGCCCAAGGGAGCCGGGCTGTTTTAAAATCTTCACACAGAAAAAGTTGGGAAGGCCAGGAAGAGGGTTTCTACTTTGAGAGGCCAAGTTTGAACCGTTCATTCATTCATTCAACTTATTTATTGACCACCTGTTATTTGCACGGTGCTAGGCACTGGGGTTACAACTGAAGACAGAGCAGACAGAAACCCCTAATGTCTTGGAGCTGACATGGGTAGTAGGTGGGAGGAGAGGGAAGAGAAGCGCAGGGGGATCTGGAAGGCCTCCTACACTGTGAGGATTGTAGAATGTGGGGAACTGGATGGAATTTCATGACTCACTTCCTCCGGCATTATTCCGGGTGATACTCACAACCACTCTTCAAACAGGGCAGGCCAGGCCAGTGTCTCGCATCTAATGCGGGCTCAAGAAGAGAATGTCTTGGGATGCCTGGTGGGCTCAGTTGGTGGAGCATCTGACTCTGGATCTCAGGGTGGTGAGTTCAAGTCCTACATTGGGTATAGAGCTCCCATTAAAAAGAAGAAGAATAAATAAATAAATAAATAAATAAATGTCTTTTTTTCACTGATGTAAAACTGAGACCCAGGGAGTGGCTGACTCGAGGTCAGAGAGGTAGTGACAGGACTGGGACTGGATTCGGATTTTAGAACTTGCCAGCTTTTCTCACTCTGATGGGCCATCCAGACCCACGGAAGCCAGAACATCTCTCCCCTTAGCTCCCTTTATCAAGGAGAGCCGAGGCTTTCCCCAGGGTTGGGAGAAGGAAAAGGCACCTGGGCCATGGGTAGGGTACTGGTTTGGGGAGGGGGGTGGTCTGCAAAGCACCCTTCTCATTCCTGGTAACCAATAGGTATTATCTTCTGGAGGTTATATGGCAGGACTTCCAGAGAGGGAAGGAGTTAGGGGAGGTTATGGAACCTGGGAAGAGGACTCCTGAATTCTGGTGGGTCCTCAATTACTTATGATAACATCAAGCGAAGCACTTACTGTGGGCTAGCCAGGGTCCTAAAACTTTGTATATGTTAATTAATTTAATCCTCTCAACAACCCCAAGAAGCACTATTTTAGCCTTATTTTAGGACAAAGACTACCAAACCTGGACAGGTAAGGAGCCTGGCCACAGTCCCCCAGCTAGTGAGTGGCCCACCAGAGATTTGAGCCCAATGTTTGCCTCTCAGGAGCTCAGGCCTCTGCCACTCCCGGGTCCAGAGCCCATCTCCCTCCCTATTCCCTCAGCCAGCTTCTGGCCAACGCATTGCTCTCGACACCAGCCTCCCTCTGCCTAGAAACTGACCATATCCCAGGCCTCCTCCAAGGTCGCGTTCCTCGGTGGGGGTGTGGGGGATGTGGGGAGGTGTGGGGGGTGGGGAGGTGGGGGTGTGTGTGGGGGTGTGGGAGGTAGGAGGTGGGGGGGTGGGGGGGCGGGGGGGGGGGGGGGGGGTGAAGGGAAGGAACTGGAAGAACCTGAAAAAGCTTTGTGTTGGGGTGGGATTCCCCTTAAAGCCAAAGCCGAAGTGGGAACGCATGGGGTGTGGGAAGGAACCAAGAGAAGGACTATGGGGAGCGCGGCAAGGTTGGCCCAGCTAGAGCTGGGTTGGGCTGGAAGAGGAACGCTAGATCTCAAAAATTCTTTAGAAGAGCTGGGGCTCTTTCCCTAGCTCTGCGCCACCCGCGGTCTCGGCTCATTTCCCAGCAAGCCGCGTGGGGAAGCGGCGCTCCTGCCTGCGCCCTTCTTTCTCTCCCTCTGCGTCCTCACACCCTTGGGAAGCAGCCCACGGCGGACCCAGAAGGGCGCTGCGCCCCCCCCACCTCCCCGCTCAACCTCTGCGCGGCCCCACGGTGCTGGCGGGTGTCCTCAGCCTTGAGGGCTCAGCGTTGGTCATCCTCGTAGCCGGCTCAGGCTGGGGTCTGGTCCCCCAGGGGCAGGGCTGCCGTGCCTCCCGCCGCCCCTTCACCAGCACCCTGCCTCCAGCTGAGGGCTCTCCTGATTTCCAGTTTGTCCTGAGACTCCTGGGAAAACCCAGGGTGAATCCCAGGGCACTTGCGACCTCCCTCCAGTCTCTTAAGGGAGAGCTTTTTCCTTTTCCTTTTTTTTTTTTTTTTTTAAAGATTTTATTTATTTGAGAGAGAGAGAGAATGAGAGGGAGAGAGGATGAGAGGGGTGAAGGTAAAAGGGAGAAGCAGACTCCCTGCTGTGCAGGGAACCCTATATGGGACTGGATCCTGGCACTCCAGGATCATGACCCCAGCTGAAGGCAGTGGCTTAACCAACTGAACCACCCAGGTGCCCCTCCTTTTTTTAAAAATAAGATTTTATTTACTCATTTGAGAGAGCACGTGGGCATGAGCCGAGTGGAGAGGCAGAGGGAGAGGGAAAAGCAGACTCCCTGCTGAGCAGGGAGCCAGCGGGGGGTGGGGGGGGCAATCCCAGGACCCCAAGATCATGACCTCAGCTGAAGGCAGATGCTTAACCATGTGCTCTTTCCTATCATAACACTCAAGGGCAAAGATCTTGGGTGTGGGTGTGTGTGCACCTGCATACATGTTTAGGCTAAGAATTGCATTATAAATATTTTTTAGAGAAAATAAACGCAAAACATTTTATGTACCGATTTTTTAAAAATTAAGCTTTTTATTTTGAGATAATTATAGTCTCACATGCAGTTGTAAGAAATAATACAGAGAGGGGCGCCTGGGTGGCTAAGTGGGTTAAGCCTTTGCCTTCGGCTCAGGTCATGGTCTCAGGGTCCTGGGATTGAGCCCTGCATCCATCTCTCTGCTCAGCGGGGAGTCTGCTTCCCCGCTCTCTCTCTCTCTGCCTGCCTCTCTGCCTACTTGTGATGTCTCTCTCTGCCAAATAAATAAATAAAATCTTTAAAAAAAGACATTAAAAAAAAAAGAAAGAATCCAGAGAGATCCCACCTACTTTTTACCCAGTTTCCCCCATTTGTAGCATCTTGCAGAACGATAGTATCCTATGACAGACAAGATAAGGACATGGATAAGAGAAAAGATACAAAACATTTCCATCACCAAAGGATCCTTGGTGTTTTCCTGGTATGGCCACACTCACTTTCCTATGGCCCCATCTTCTCCTTAACCTCCCCTCCCCCATCACTAAGTTCTCCATTTCTAGAATTTTGTCATTTCAAGAATGTTCTATAAATGGAACCATACATTATGTAATCTTCTGGGACTGACTCTTCTCAATTAGCTTAATTCCCTGGAGTTTCATCCAGGCCATTGCCTTGTATCAATAATTCATTCCTTTTTATTTTCGGATAGTATTCTACTGCACTGATGTGTCCGAGATGAAACATTCATTCTCTCGTTCAAGGACACCTGGATTGTTCTTAGTTTTTTAGCTATTAAGAATAAGGTTGCAGGGGGCGCCTGGGTGGCTCAGTGGGTTAAGCCGCTGCCTTTGGCTCAGGTCATGATCTCAGGGTCCTGGGATCGAGTCCTGCATCGGGCTCTCTGCTCAGCAGGGAGCCTGCTTCCCTCTCTCTCTACCTGCCTCTCTGCCTGCTTGTGATCTCTCTCGGTCAAATAAATAAATAAATCTTAAAAAAAAAAAAAAAGAATAAGGTTGCAGGGCTTCTGGGTAGCCCGGTCCACTGAGCGTGGGACTCTTGGTTTCGGCTCAGGTCGTGATCTCAGGTCCTGGGATGGAGCCAGGTATGCTCTGTGCTCAGCCCAGAGTGTGCCTGAGACTTTCTCTCCCTCTAGCCCACACGCTCTCTCTCTCCAAAATAAAGAAAAGAAAAGAATAGAGTTGCTTTTCCTGCCCATGTTGTTGTGTGAGCATAAGTTTTATTTCCCTAGGGTAAATGCCCAGGAGTGCAATTGCTGGGTTTTACATTTAAATTTTTTTTTAAATTTTATTTACTTATTTGAAAGAGCGAGAGAGAGGAAGAGGCAGACTCCCCACTGAGCAGGGAGCCCGATTGTGGGTTGTGATCCCAGCCATCATGACCTGAGCCAAAGACAGACGCTTAACTGACTGCACCACCCAGGAATCCCTATATTTAGATTTTTAAGGAAGAGTCAAACCGTTTTCAGCGTGGCTGTGCCATTTTGCGTTCCCATCAGCAATGTAGGAGTGATCTGGTCTCTCTATATCCTCTGCAGCTCTTGGTTTTGTCTATTGTTAATTTTAGTCATTTCAGTAGGTGAGTAGTGATATCTCACTGTGATTTTAATTTGCATTTCTCTCCAGTTGGTGATGTTGAACATCTTTGCGCAAGCTTATTTGCAGCCTGTTTTACCTTCTTCAGGAAAATATTTTTTCATATCTTTTGCCCATTTTCAAACTGGCTTTTTTTTTTTTTTTGCCATTGAGTTTGAGAATTCTTTTTTTTTTTTTTAAAGATTTTATTTATTTATTTGACAAAGACAGACACGGCAAGAGAGGGAACACAAGCAGGGGGAGTGGGAGAGGGAGAAGCAGGCTTCCTGCCAAGCAGTGGTCCGGATGCGGGGCTTGATCCCAGGACCCTGAGATCATGACCTGAGCCGAAGGTAGACACTTAACTGACTGAGCCACCCGGGTACCCTGGTAGTTTTTTTTTTTTTTTTTTTTTTAAGATTTATTTACTTATTTGAGAGAGGGAGAGAGACAATGCGGGGGTGGGTGCAGAGGGAGAGAGAGAAAGATTCTGAGGCAGATTCTGTGCTGAGCGTGGAGCCTAACACAGGACTCCACCTCACGATCCTGAGATCATGACCTGGACCAAAATCAAGGGTCGGATGCTCAACTGACAGAGCCGCCCAGGCGCCCTGAGTTGGTAGTGTTTTTGAGTGTATCTCTTTGTATAGATTTGTAAATGGTTAAAATGTTTTCTAGTGGTCACATTTATTTATTTAGTAAGCTCAATTCCCAGTGTGGGTCTTGAACTCATGACCCTAATTTCAAGAGTTGTATGCTCTACCAACTAAGCCAGCCAGGTACATCACTAGTAGTCACATGTACAGTAGAGCATTAAGAGAGGACTTTAATAGATTCCACACTTAATTTAAAACTAGAACCCTGTGATCAGGTCATTACTGCCAAAGATTCCTGTGGGTCAGATCCTTCTCATTATGGCGCTGACCCTGTTGCCCTTTAAGGTAACCATGCCCACTTTGATGCTGGTGGTCAGCTGTTGCCACCTGGCCTCTGCCATGCGGGGATCCCATCATTGCTATCAAAATCAGGAAGCCCATTTTCATAGCAGTCCTTCCATCTTCATCCCTGAGCATCCAGAGAAAAATTAGCACAGCACTTTTTAAGAATGCTGTGTTTCTCTTAACAGCATATTTCCCAATGCCTCAGTGAAGGGGATATTCTCTAGGCCTGCTTGGGGGAATTATTCAGGGGTGAGTGAGTAGATTATACGTGATAAATCCATTCCAACATTCCTTTCTTGCTAAATCTTTAGATTCTTTTCTCTGAATTATGCAATAGGATTTCTGGTATCTCAGCTTCATTTATTGTACAGTATGTCTGAGGTCAGGTTTGATTTTTATTTCTTTTTAAAGATTTTATTTACTTATTTGACAGAGAGAGAGAGAGAGACAGAGCACAAGCAGGAGGAGTGGCAGACAGAGGGAGAGGGAGAAGCCAGCTTTCCACTGAGCAGGGAGCCTAATGTGGGGCTTGATCCCAGGACCCCGAGATCATGACCTGAGCCAAAGGCAGACACTTAACCAACTGAGCCACCGAGGCGCCCCTGAGACCAAGTTTTAGCTAATCAACTAAAGGAAGAGATAAAATCATTCCCGGCTACTGGAGCTAGCACACTGAGTTTGGATTCTCAGAATCCATATAAATAAACCCATATAAATAAATTCAGTCCCATCTAAAACTGTGTCTACCTTTTTGGTTCAACACCCTCAGAATCCAATTCCATACAAATTCCCCAAGTTTGTGTCTATATAAACTGACAAAATCTTTGCCTTTTTTTTTTTTTGCTTGTAAGTCTACTCCAGGGTCAGATTTTGTATGAGTCATTTATTACATGTTAACTATTTCAGGTGAAGCTCTTACAGAGTCTCCAAGCAAGATAGAACCAGCCTTATTAGACAGAGAAGGCGGGGCTGCCTCCCCCAGTCAGTGAGGTTTAGGATGGTCTGATTACTCAGCATCCTCAAGTATATTCCAAACTTCCTTTTCCCATTCTTAGCATTCCTCCTCAATGCCCTGGCTTTCATGTAAGACCTGGTTGTGATCCCAACTTATGCTGCAGTGTCAGGCTTTAGCTCCATCAGCCCTGGGGCTACAGGAGTTGAGAGATTCATTTAGGAAGTCTTAGAAGCAGCCTGGTCCTCTCGAGCCAAGATTTTTAAAATTATTATTATTATCATATAATGCATTATTTGTTTCAGAGGTACAAGTCTGTGATTCATCAGTCTTACACAATACACAATGTTCACCACAACACTACCCTCCCCAGTGTCCATCACCCAGCCACCCCATCTCACCTACCTTCCTCCCTCCAACAGCCCTCAGTTTGTTTCCTGAGATTAAGAGTCTCTTATGGTTTGTCTCCCTCTCTGGTTTCATCTTGTTTCATTTTTCCCTCTCTTCTCCTACGATCCTCTGCCTTTTTTCTCAAAATCCATATATCAGTGAGATCATATGATAGTTGTCTTTCTCTGATAGACTTGTTTAACTTAGCATAATGCCCTCTAGTTTCATCCATGTCGTCGCAAATGGCAAAATCTCATTTTTGATGGCTGCATAGTATTCCATCGTGTATACACCTATATACCACACCTCTTATTTATCCACTCGCCTGTTGATGGACATCTGAGCTCTTTCTATAGTTTGGCTATTATGGACATTGCTGCTATATTGGGGTGCAGGTATCCCTTTGGATCACTACATTTGTTATCTTTGGGGTAAATACCCAGTAGTGTGATTGCTGGGTCATAGGATAGCTTTATTTTCAACTTTTTGAGGAACCTCTATATTGTTTTCCAGAGTTGACCCAAGAATTTAAAACTCAGAACTTTCCTTTCCTTTCTCTAAGCTCACCAGTGTTGCCAAAGCAGCCAAACCACCCCCAGAGAGCCCTTGGTTTCCCTTTTCCCACTGTAATCGTCTATCTTAACAGCTGTAGAGTCTGCCCAAGATATACTTTCAAGAGGCCAGTCATTCCAGGTATCCCCAAATGGTAAATTAAGTTATGGTTTTGCCGTTACATGTGGTTACTGAGACCTCCCTGCCTTCAGACGCAGCCAAGTACGGCTATGATGGAAAAGAATATGGAGGATCCTCAAAAAATTAAAAACAAAACTACCATTAGATCCAGCAATTCTCCTTTTGGGAATATAGCCAAAGGAAATGAAAACACTGACTCAAAAATATAACTGCACCCCCATGTTCATAGCAGCATTCCTTACAATAGCCAAGACATGGAAATAACTTGGATCCATTGGTGGATGAATGGCTATAGAAGTTGTGGCATACATATGCAATGGGATATAATTTAGCCATAAAAATCCAGGAAATCGGGGCACGTGGGTGGCTCAGTGGGTTAAAGCCTCTGCCTTCAGCTTGGGTCATGATCCCGGGGTCCTGGGATCGAGCCCCACATGGGGCTCTCCCCTCGGTGGGGGGCCTTTTTCTCCCTCTCTCTCTGCCTGATGCTCTCCCTACTTGTGATCTCTGTCTGTCAAATAAATAAATAAAATCTTTTTTAAAAAATCCAGGAAATCCTACCATTTGTGACAATGTGGATGGAGATTGAAGGCATCATGCTCACTGAAATAAGTCAGACAGAGAAAGACAAATACTGTATGACCTCATTTATAAACCAAAACCCAAAGCCAAACTCATAGAAAAAGAGATCAGACTTGTGGTTGAAGTCGGAGAAAGAAAGTGAGACTTGAAGATGTGCAGCTGGCTTTGCAGATAAGAGAGACAGCCACAAGCCAAGGGATACAGGTTGTCTCTAGAAGCTGGAAAAGGCAAGGACATCAGTTCCACCTGGAGCTTCTGGAAGGCATGGAGTCCTGTTGACACCTTGACTTTAGGACTTCTTACCTCCTAAACTGTAAGATAACAAATATGCATTGTTTTAAGCCACTAAGGTTATGATTGTTACAGCAATAATAGGAAACTGGTACACCTTCTAACTTCTTTTGTTTACTTATTTACTTTATAAATGAGTTGAGGACATTTCTTTTTTTAAAAAAACATTTTATTTATTTGAGAGAGAGAAAGAGAGAGAGAGAGAAGTATGCACGGGCAGTGGGGAAAGGCAGAGGGAGAGGGAGGAAGCAGACTCCCCCCTGCGCAGGGAGCCCGATGAGGGCACTCGATCCCAGGACCCTGGGATCACAACCTGAGCCAAAGGCACATGCTCAACTGACTGAGCCACCCAGGTGCTCCACCTTCCAACGCCTAATTGCACATACCTTGCTCTATTTTTTCCCATAACACTTACCAAATATACAATATAATTTACTTATTACATTTATCCTTTGTTGTCTGTCTCCATCTGCTAGAATATCAGCTTCACAAGAACAAGGATTATTTGCCTGTTTTAGTCAGCCATTGTATTTTCAGTTCCTAGAACAGTTTTTGGTGTATACTAGGAACTCAGTAACTATTTATTCAATGACTGATTGGATAAATGGGGTGAGTCAGAAACAAAAATGGGTGCAAAATTTCCTTCTGTGGAAAGCTGTACGTTCCTGTACCATTATAAAACTAACAAAGAAACTTTTTTTTAGTATTTGTAATAGTAATATATGACCCAAAAAGTACAAAAGATACACAATGGAAAGTAAATCTCCCTTCCACTTTTGTTTCTCCCTACACTAATTTCTCTGAGTTAATCATTAACTTAAATATATTATGTATTCTTCCAGAGAGTTTTGCAGATAGAAGTATATATACGTATGCATATATATTTTATCTATCTATCTATTAGCTGTTTTTGTCTTAAAAAAGAAAACCCCAAATGTCACTGTATGATACATGTCGTTCTGTACCTTCCAGAAGCATTTGTTAATTTAGTATCTGGGCTGGATTGCACCCAGACAGGGGATGGATGAGATGAAACAGATGATTCCATGTTATCACCTTGGAATTGCTCATTTTCCCCTTTGGCACTCAGGGGACAGGATGGGTTGCCCCTCATGAGGTCACCTTCCCAAATGGGAGATGAGGAAGTTTGCCTGAGAGGCCTTGAGTTTTCCCAGGCACATGCAATTTAAAACAGACACATGCGGGCCTGCATCAGGAGGGAAGGTCATGGTGCTGACCCTGGGTATAGCCGGGATCTGAGTCTCCCCTTTGCCTGCCTGTTGGAATTACCAAAATCAAATGTTAACACTTGCTAGGGGGCTTGGTGTTGTTGGTAAAAGGCCTCCGGTGATGGGAATCATGACCAAGGATGAGAACCCCTGGGTTAAGTTTTTTTTCTTTTTTTTTTTAGAATTAAAAATTTTTTTTTTTTAATTTATTTGACAGACAGATCACAAGTAGGCAGAGAGGCAGGCAGAGAGAGAGAGGAGGAGGAGGCAGGCTCCCTGCTGAGCAGAGAGCCCGATGCGGGACTTGATCCCAGGACCCTGGGATCATGACCTGAGCCGAAGGCAGAGGCTTTAACCACTGAGCCACCCAGGCGCCCCTGGGTTAAGTTTTAATACATGGAAGAAAGAGCTTGGGACTGGGAATTGGGAGATGTGGTTTCGTGCTTTAAGCTTCTAACTCTGCGGCCTCAGGCAGGTCACATGATCTCTGGGAACCTCAGCGCTTATTTCTCTGATAGAGAGCCAATGACACCCTCTGCCCTGCATAGCTCACAGGATTGTAATGGGGATCAAATGCATTAGCGCCCTGGGAACTGTGAGACATTGTCTGATGGGAGGGGTAGTCCTGTCAGGTGCACCGTCTTGGGTTACCCTCTAGTTCGCTTGAATCAGCCTCAAGTATGGCTTGGGATCTGCCAAGGGGCTTTCTGCTTTAGCCTCCTGCAGGTCTGCACCCCATAAAGGTCTCTTGCAGCCAGCATCTGGCTACTTGGCCATCTGTCTCTCCATTTTAGGGGCCCTAGGAAGGTTGCACCTCTCTTGACTAAATTACAGGGAGGGCCCCAAGCAAGTCTTTGAGGAGGTAGGAGCAGGGCCCTCATCAGTTCTGGGGCTTCCGTGTAGTCTGAGCAAGCACATTCAGTATCACGCTTACACATCTGGAAAATAGGGACACGCACAGGCAAGAAAACCACTTCATTGCTTTCCTAAACAGATCTCATGGGGTGCCTGGATGGCTCAGTCATTTCAGCGTCTGCCTTTGGCTTGGGTCATGGCTTCAGGGTCCTGGGATGGAGTCCTGCATTAGCTCCTTGCTTCTCCCTTTCCACTGCCCCTGCTCATGCTTTCCGGCTATCACTCTCTCTCTCAAAATCTTTTTTTTTTTTTTTTTAAGATTTTATTTATTTGATAGAGAGCGAGAGATCACTAGTAGGCAGAGAGGCAGGCAGAGAGAGAGGGGGAATCAGGCTCCCCACCAAGCAGAAAGCCCGATGCGGGGCTCAATCCCAGGACCCTGAGATCATGACCTGAGCCTTAGGCAGAGGCTTAACCCACTGAGCCACCCAGGCGCCCCACCTCAAATAAAATCTTAAAAAAAAAAAAAAAGTTTAACAAATAAACAGATTTCAGAAGGTAAAACTCAACCATCTGGCCCCAAATCTTTGTCTCCTGTGGACTCTATACAGAGTGGGGAGGAGGGTGTGGGAAGAGTAGAGGCCAGAGAGACACCTGGGAGCTAGAGGTGGGACAGGTAACTACTGCTGGCAGTTATTCAGGGAAGGTAGGCTTCAGAAGGGTGAGAAGCCCTTCACCAGGGCTCCCTGTTCTCAGCTAGGATGTTTTCCTCCGAATAGTAGCACCCAGGAGCCCAGAGACAGCCAGGGTCCCTGCTCACAGAAGCTCCAGGAAGCTGCCCGACTCTACTCCCTTCACAGCCTGTCAGGGCCCTGTGGTGCTGAAGACTTCTGGCCTGTCCTTCCAGGGGGCTCCCCACCAGCATCCAGGGCTGCCTGTCTGTGCACTGTCCTCGGGACCTCCCATAGGCAGAGCACCTCAAGCAGGGCTATCTTTAGCTTTTGTCCACCAAGGAACCCATTGTTTTAGAGATTGGAGACTCAACACGCTGTATTTTAGGTAAAAACTCTGTTTTTCATTTTGTTTTGGTTTGTTTGTTCACAGTCTTTTTTTTTTTTTTTCTTAAGATTTTATTTATTTGTCAGAGACAGAGAAAGAAAGAGAGAACAAGCAGGGAAAGTGATAGGCAGAGGAAGAGGGAGAAACCGGCTCCCACTGAGCAGGGAGCCTGATGCAGGGCTGGATCCCAGGACCCTGAGATCATGACCTGAGCTGAAAGCAGACCCTTAACTGACTGAGCCACCCAGGCGCCCCTGTTTTTCATTTTGATGGAAGATTCATTATCCTGGGATCTTCAGGCATCACCTTTTCCTTTCCTGAATTCTCCCTGCTATGACCTTCCTTGGGGGCTCTACCCAGGCCCAGGACACTTATCACCTGCTAGCACATTACGTTATGTTTATTTATCTGTCTCCCGTCACCAGAATGTAAGCTTCATGAGGATAGTGATTTTGTCTTTTTCGTTCAGTGATATGTCTCTAGTTCCTGGAAGAGTAGCTGGTACATAGTAGGTATTCAGTAAGCATTTGTTGAAGGAATGGATAAAAATACACTTTTTTCTCCTTAGATTTTATTTTTTTAGGTAATCTCTACAGTGACATGGGCCTCGAACTCACAACCCTGAGATCAAGAGTCACATGCTTCACTGACTGAGCCAGCAGGTGCCCCCAAAGTGCACACACTTTTAACCATTAGGCTGTGAGCTTGACAAGGTAGGGGCAATACTCACTTTGTCTACCACGCAGATATTCAGTGCCCTAGCCTAGGGCCTGACATAAAGTAGGTACTTCTTAAATATTTGTTAATAGGGTAGCCCAGCACACCATTTCTATGAATTTGTCCTATAGATCTGCTCACGTATTAGTGCATATTAGTTACAGATATTAACAGCATATTAGTTAACATTCATCGCAACTTCTTTCTTTCTTTCTTTTTCATCACAACTTCTTTTTGCAAAAACCAAACTACTGGACACCAAGATGTTCATCACGAAAAGACCTGGGTTAGGTAAATTTGTACTCCACACGCCGTAATATCAGCAGCTGTTAACAAGAATGGGATGTACAATGTATGGATTAAATATAACAGCCCTTCACTACCAAATAAAAGTTTTTATTGCTGACACCTGAGAGAAAATCATTCTGAGGATCCTTCTAAAAAGGATCCCAACAGTATTCCTTTCTTTTTTTTTTTTTTTGACAGAGAGATCATAGGTAGGCAGAGAGAGGAGGAAGCAGGCTCCCCGCTGAGCAGAGAGCCCGATATGGGACTCGATCTCAGGACCCTGGGATCATGACCTGAGCCGAAGGCAGAGGCTTTAACCCACTGAGCCACCCAGGCGCACCCCCCCCCAACGGCATTCCTATACAGATGCAGTAAGTTTTAGGTAAAATGATGTCGTATGTTCTATGATATCACTCAAACCAGATGGAGGACTAATTATTAAGACAAAGGCCAAGAAAGACCTGGACATTGTTTCTTACATTGGTTTGTTGACCAAGACTAGACATGACACAGCTGAAGCTTTTGATTCTTGGGAACAGTTGGGAGTGTGGTGATTCCTCTTTGTTGAAAGTTAAGAGAAGATTTATGTGATCTAGATATTTGGCTGCAAGATGGGTAGGAAAAAAGTCATTGAAATTGTTAGCAAAACAGGAGAGGTGATGGAGGGTATAATTACCACAGTTCTGCGCTTTCCCCTTCACTGTTGGACTTAGAGCTTCCTTCTGGAAAATGGATTATGCATATGGATTCCAAATGGAGGTAGAAGAAGAATCCACATTCACTCAACTGGGTGAAAAAAGTGAGGCAGGTGTATGCATAGTGATTGAGAAAGGTGCCCAAGACACTCTGTGAGGTAAATAAAGAAGGGTTTGGGAACTCGAGCTTGTAGAATGGTGTGACCCTAAAGATATAGAATAAAATGAAATGTGTTCGTGTCTGTCCAGTTTAAGAAACTATTTTACAGTGGTTATCTCTGGAGTGCGTGGGAAATACTTAATTTTATTTCCTTCTTTCTTTTTAGATTTTGTGCATGTTACTTATCCCTTTTTTAATTTGAAAAGACAAATTCTCATCAACAGTACCCTCCTCTTTCTGAGAAGGTGAGTTCTCAGAAGAGAACACAGACCTTTCCTCTGGCCAAACTCCCCTCCCCCTATATGACACCCCTGGGATCGGTGTTGATTTCTACCTGATCAGAGGGAGGACTCATGGGTCAGAGCATCTATATACAGCATGAAAACAGTCAAGGGAGACACGAAGTGACCTTGGAACTTTTTATTGGCCTCCTGCTCTCCAAAGGGTACCCTGCTTCTGCTCCCTCAATGCCTCAGAACTTTGGTGTCATTGGTCTCCGACACGACCTTGCCGTCCACAATCCTGCGGGTAGTGGTTTTCTGGATGGTCTGCATGGAGCTGCTGCTGTCCAGGGCGTCACTGAGACTGTTAACAGAAGACCAAACCCCAGTTATAAATAGCTGGACAGAGTATCAGGGAGTTGAGGGAAGGGAAGAAAAAAAACCCGTATGGTTGGGGCAAGACTTGGTCTCTTCGCCTACTTAGAGGGGGAAGTCTCTGCCACTGTTACTCCCTTGGGAGATGCAGGAGCCCGCACAGAGCTCCCGCCCAGTGCTCAGTGGATACAGATGAACAGGCACAAGGTGGGACTTACCAAAGATGCTTTTGGGGAGAAGTGTATCTCCACTTCAGCTTGTGAGGGTGGGAGAAGGGCCCCACTTACTTGAAGTCCTCCCCATCTTCCAGCAGGCGACGGTAGGTGGCGATCTCAGCCTCCAGCTTGACCTTGACATTCAACAGGGCTTCGTACTCCTGGGCCTGGCGCTGCCCCTCTGCCCGGGTCTGGGACAGCTCAGACTCCAGGTGCAGCAGGACCCCGTTGAGCTGCTCCATCTGCATGGCGTAGCGGGTTTCGACCTCCCTAAGGCTGTTCTCTAAGCTTGCCTTCTGTGGTGGGGACACAGGGAGGAGGATCGGGTGAGTTTCGAGATGGAGTGGAGGCAGAACCTCTGCGAGTTTCATCAGAGCAGTCCAAATCCCGGGATGGCTCATCCCTTCACTCTTGGAAACTTCTTGGGAAACATAGGGTTGCCAGGTACTTGGGTCGTGGGTAGGGGCAGCAGGAAGTGCAAAGAGAAACCACGCTTTCGGAGCACGTGACTTAGGATGGAAGGGGTGGGATTTGGGCTAAGACAGGATTGGGTCTGAGGCCGAAAGAGGTCAGGGCCAAGAGCAGTAGGAGCCGGTGAAGTGAGGGCTCTCACCAGGTTTCTCATCGAGTCCAGGTTGATCTCCAAGGACTGGGCAGTACGTCTCAGCTCCGTGAGGGTCATCTCAGCCTCTCCTATCTCCGTGGTCTGTGTGGTGACCACTGTGGTGCTTTCCTCAATCTGCAGGGTAGGTAGAGTCCTCAGGACCCTCCTTCTCTTTCAGCCTCCCCACCACCGCCTCTGGCCTCTGCGCCTCGCCTGGCTCCCGTCCCTTCCCCTTGTTCACCTGCTGGGACCAGTACTTGTCCAGCTCCTCTCGGTTCTTCCGAGCCAGCTCGTCATACTGGGCCCGGATGTCTGCCATGATCTTGCTGAGGTCCTGAGACTTGGGGGCATCCAACTCCACGGTCAACCCAGAGTTGGCAATTTGGTTCTGTAGACCCTTTACTTCCTGAAGGAGAGAAGACCAGAGTGAGGGGAGACTCAGGGTCAGAGCTCTGACAAGGCTCCTCCTCGCAGGAGGTCTGGGGATCAGCAGGAGAGAGCAACGGAGGAGACTCTCGGTTTTGCACTCTGGGCAGTTCCAGTTCTGAGTTTTCTACTCCAGGTGAATAAAATGCCGCCCACCCCCTGCCCCAATCTACCACCCACAGGTGGTTTCTCTCTCCTTACTTGGCTCTGACCCTCCATCTATCCGTGCTCCACAAACTCGCTCCTTGTGTGTTCTTCCAGGAAGCCCAGCCAGCTCCACCCACTCTCACTCCTCCATCAGCCCTTACACGAGGTGCTGGCTGCTTCTATCTTTTGTCCTCTCCTCACAGTCTCACCTATGTCCTCTTGACCCCATCATGCTGCATTTCAGGTGACCCACTGAGTAGGGCAGCAGTCTGGTTAGGAAGAGCCCAGGCTTGTAGTTCTAAACGTCCCTGCAAGTTGCAGGTGGCCTGTCCTGTCTATCCCCCCCACCCAGACTTGTTTGGCCTCCTAGTCCCTGGCCTGGCCAGTGGCCCCTGCTTGCCTCCTCATGGTTCTTCTTCATGAAGAGCAGCTCCTCCTTGAGAGCCTCAATCTCTGTCTCCAGCTGCAGCCTAGTGACATTGGTGTCATCGATGACCTTGCGGAGCCCGTGGATGTCACTCTCCACGGACTGGCGCATGGCCAGTTCCGTCTCATACCTGTGGGAGTAGAAGTAATCAGAGGGGCCTCATCTCTGATCTGGAACCTTCTCAGCCCATGCCGCCTAAGAGTGCCCCCAGGGCCACAGCAAACCAGCACCCAGAGTCAGGATCAGGTGGTAATCCTCTGAGCACCGTTCTCAGTACTTGGGGGACAATATTCTTAAACTGGGTTATATCAATGAATAAGTTGTTGGAGCCTGACTCTTATCTGCCCAGCTCTGAGCACAGCTGAAGATCTCACTGTGAGCCCCCACCTGAGCGACCAAGCCAGGAACAGACCAGTCGGCTCCCTAGCACTCCCAGGCTTACTTGACTCTGAAGTCATCAGCAGCAAGACGGGCATTGTCAATCTGCAGAACGATGCGGGCATTGTCCACAGAACTTGCAAAAATCTGGGGGATTGCAGACAGGAGGCTCCGTGAATGGGAAATCAATGGTGGAGGGCGTTGAGTGTGGGAAGGTATTATGTGTATGAGTGAAACCTTCCAGGTCCCCACAATAGCTAGAGGTTACTGTCCTTGTACGCCTATTCCCTACCACCTGTGCCCTCTCACACCGTTCCCTCCTTTCCTGGAGTCCCAAATTCCAGAGTTCCCACCGGTCTCCCACTGCCCTTTTTTGGGGGCTTCTGCTGGCCCGCCTGCCCTGAAGTAAGCCAGTCTTCTCCTGGCATTTCTTTTTCCTAGTGCACCTGCTCACCTCCCCCGGCTCCCCCATTGGCCCCTCCCACAGGTAGGCCTCCTGTTTACTCTCAGATGACTCAGCCTTAGCCACATCCGCTTAACCCTCCAATTGTCCTGCTTCGGCCAGAAGCCAGAGTGTCCAGGTCCTCTTTATGGGGCCTTGTCACACCTCCTCTCATGCAGACTTCCTCTGCAAAACCTGCCCCCTCCCCTTCCCACCACCTCCCAGGAAAGGGCCCTTCTATGCCTAGCCACCGCCCTAAGGGGTTCCTATGGCTAGGGGTATGCATGGAAATGCAGGCCATGCCAACCCCCTCCCGGTGGAATAGGGGGCGCGGTGGAGTTAGAAAAGGGGAAGGAGTCAGGGCACCAAGGCCTTTCAAAATTCCTATCTTTGGGGGAGGGGAGGAAGAAGCAGGGAGTGGGTAACTGGAAGATCAAACACAGCTGGGGGTCCGGGGGCCCCTTACCTGAGACCTCAGCTCCTCGATGGTCTTGAAGTAATGCCCCCAGTCTCTGACCTGGGGTCCCTTCTTCTCCAGGTGTTCCCGGATTCTCACCTCCAGTCTCTGATTATCTGCCTCCAGGCTCCTCACCCTCTCCAGGTAGGAGGCCAGGCGGTCATTCAGGTCTTGCATGGTTTCTTTCTCGCCCTGCATGCCCCCTATGCCGGCCAGACCCCCCGCCATCCCAGCGGCCAACCCCGTGGCCAGGCCCCCGGACCCCCAGCCGCCCCGGAAACTGGTGGAGCGGGATACGGAGATCCGGGAGCCTGAGCCTCCGGCGCCTGCATAGACGCTGGCCGCGCTGCTGACGGGCCGGACCCGGTGGCTGGGCGACTGCATGGAGCCCAGGGACCGATAGTTGGAAGAGAAGGTGGAGTGGGTGGTGAAGCTCATGCTGTTCGGAGAGTAAGATGAGAGGCCAGGACTCGGGCTCGGGCCAGGAAGCGTGCCAGGTCCGCGACTGAAGTTTTATCGCCGAGGGAAGGGGTGGGGACCTGCCCGGGCAGGCCCCGCCCCCGCCACCAAGTCCCTGCGTTCGCTGAAGGTTGGGCCACAGGTGAACCGAGGCGGGAATCCGCGTGTCGGTTCCCGGACTTTCCCAGCGTCCCTTCCCCCAGCACCCCCAGCACCTTCCTCCCAAGGCCACCCTCCACCCCCCAGAAAGGGGGAGAGTAACCTGGACCCATCAGGGCGGCAGGTGGAGTCGGCCCTTGAAGTGTAGTTTCGGGGCAGGAAATGACATTGTTATGCCCCCCTTCCCCAGGTAGAGGAGGTCCTGGCAGGTTGGAATTTGGGGGTTTGGGGAGGTGAGTGAGTGAAGTCGAGTGTGAATCTCTGTAATTATCCTCAAGAGACAGCCCAAATACTAACCTAGGGAGAGGATCTTGGGGGCGATCCTGGAGCCCCAGGAGTCCCGGGGAAGAAAAGTTTGGGGCTGGAGAAGAGTAGCTCAACCCTAATCCTCGAATCTGCTGGCTTACACACCCGACCCCACCACACTTGGTTCCCAGACATACCCACGTGCCCGTGTTCACTAGCACACACTCACGCCCACATCATATAGATGTGTATTGTCAAATATCCACAAACACTTTCACACACCAACTAGGTTCAGACCCCTGAAAACAAAGCGATTCTCTGAGCCCCCTCCCTCTTGTGCTTCTCCCCTCCACTCTCTCCCCTGGAAGCCTGCCCTCAGGGGAACCCTTTGTGATTTCAACAGCAGCGGACACTCTTTCCTTCCAAACACCTGTGTGTCAGCCTTACTACACCCGAGGGGGGAAACAAATACTTTCTGAGCACTTTACAGTTCAACAGCTACTTGTCGGGCATCGACTGTGTGTCAGACCCTGCTTGAGTTGCGGTGGGGGAGAACAGCAGTGACTAACAGGCTGAAATACCTCACGCAGACTGTGACGACAATGTGTCCCACATGTTGCAGGGTATAAGACAACAGTCAAGGCTGCCTAGAAACATTCCATCTGAGACTCAGCCCTTCTGGCCAGCCCCGGCCCCATCCTTACGAGAATTTTTTCTGGAGGTCCCTGCTTTCCCCTGAGTCCCCTCCTTCCCCTGCATCCCCTCGGAAGGCTCTCTGGATCTCAAGCCGGTCCCCAGGGAGCTCCCTCCTCCAGGAAGCTCACATCAGGACGTTGGTAGAAAGGATGGAAGTAAAAAAAGGTCCCATTGCTCTCTGCGCCTCTGAGGCTGCTGGCCACCCCCGGCTGAATGAACTGGGGGAATCCTGAGGGACGGGGCCTTCCAGTCTGTCACCATGAGTGGCTTGTTTGTCCAGCAGGGCCTGGCTTTAGACACTTGTCTGTGCTCGTTGCTCCAGAGTGGACCTATTGATTCTTATCGAGCTGCCAGTTGAACCAGAGAGATGGGGGCAGTCACGAGAGCAGGCCTGGGAGAGGAAAGGATAGAGAGCTGGTCCAGTGGACCCACCAGAGGGGAGGCACAGCTCAGATGGAGGACTTGGCCCCGGATTCACCCAGGCCTGCTGCCTTCTGCTGGGGGAAGCCTCCTGAGCTCCATGGGGGCTGGCTATGGGTGGATCAGGGTCTGCTGAAGCCAAAAGGCAAACACATGCAAAACAGCAGACAAATAAGTCCCTGCTCAGTTTGCATGGCAGGTTTCGGGGAGATAGAGGTACCCAACATGTCAAAGGGGTTCCTCCTGCTTTCATTTGCTGTTCCCCCTGCTGGGTCCCAGAATTGTCATGTGGTGTGGAATTGCGCGATAAGATACGTGGATTACACAGGCCATGTGCCTATTGCCTTTGCTCTTTTTGCCAAGCCTCAAGTCAGCCAATTTGGGTTCTTGGCTAGCTGTGTGAACTTGGGGAAGTCACTTCACTTTGAACTTCAGTTTCTTCCCTTGTAAAGAGAGAATAGTAAAGCCCATCCAGTCTGTTTCCTTGGGTGAATGGTGGATGTGAGTGTTATCACTCTGTCATGGAACAAATACTAGTTACTTACTGCAGAGTAAGTCTTTAACACATCCAGGAGAGTAGAGGTTGGGGGATCCATTTAATTGTAAAGATGGTTCAATGATAAGAGGTCTAAGTCACTTTAGATCTCTGGGGGACTTTAAATTCCATCAGGGATCAGGCCCAGATCCCAGGATTCTTAACCAAACCCCTTCCCAGATGCTTCTCTGATCCCTACCCCATTTCAACTGCTCAGGACTTTCTGAGGCCTGTGGAGGCTCAGTCTAGGGCCGGAGGGGAGAGCTGCCAGCTGGGTCTTATCTCCCATAGCTGATGTCAATGGCCACATTCCTGACCTCTTGCAGCATCGGGCAAATACCAACCTCAGCCTTCTGGCACTGGCCTGCCCTTTTCCACCATATCCAGACTGCTCTATGATTCAGGGCCTTTTCACTCTGTGGGAGAGCCTGGGGAGAGCTGGGGAGGGAGGTGTGAGGGAGGAGTTTGGGGCCACAGATCACCAGCACTGGGGGGCACTGGGGCTCTGGAGTCTGGGGTGGGGGGTGGGTAGCAAGGGGGAAAGGGGAATAGGTGTCTAAGACATGGGTCCTGGGAGATGTGGAGCAGGAGTTGGCCTGGTGAGAGGCTTCCAGATTAAAGACAGAAAGCTTTAAGAGTACAGACACCCAGCAGAGGGGGTTCCTGAGGGAGGGGAAATGTTCCCTGCCCCCACTCAGACCCCACGCTCTGGTGTCCTGCTGAGGGGGAGTGGGGAACCTGAGAGGCAGGTTTAACTCCTGAGTCAACTCAGAGATGACCCTGATAATAAGGTCAGCCCTTTCCTCCTCTTCCCCACATTCTCTGTCTGAGGGTTGGAGCTGACAGCCCAGGGGAAACTAGATGGTGGGGGTTAGGGATCAGGGAGGGTCATGCGGCCCTGCAGTCCTTTAGCTTTTGCTTCATCATTTAGGCTGGAAATTTCCTGCTGGGCTCTGAGGAGGGAGGTGTTCAGAACAGTGGTGGGCTCCTTGCTCGGGCGGGGAGCCAGTTTCACCCTCTGCCTGCCATACACTCTTTCTCTCTGACAAATAAATAAAATCTTAAAAAAAAAAAAAAAGAATAGCAACTGAGGTGTGAGGGTGGGGGTCTAGCACCCAAACAGGGAGGGGATGATGTCCATCATCTTCTGGAAGGATTGAAAGGTGGTTCAGAAAGGACTTCCCACAGGTGTGAGTGTGTGTTGGAGGAAAGGAGAGGACCCTGTGGTGGGGAGGGTGGAGGCAGTTAAGGTGAGCGAGAGTGAGCGAGTCCTGGGAGGCTCCCCTCAACTCCCTTCACTGCCTAGAGGGCCCAGAGCTGCTGAGGTAGGGAGTTAGGGGGCGGGGCTGTGGAGGACCCTGGAGAAAGGAGTGTGGGGCAGAGTGGGACACCCCCGGCCCAATCTTGCATCTGGAATGTAGGGGGATCTCTGTAAAAAATTTTATTTAAGCGATTAATGAAAAGGGGGAGCCAGGAGAGGCTGGGGTACCGGCAAGTGTGGCTAGGTAGGCTGTGGATGCAGGCAGGATGGCGGGGGCTGCCACTGGGGTAGGTGCAGGACTGCAACTCGGTATATCTCAAGACTTTGGGAGTTTTCTGGAGATGTCTTTATCCCATTTGGAGACTCTGGCACTGCCTGTTCGGTGTGGGGTCAGGGATGGTTTCTGAAGGCTCAGGCCAGTCCCTTTTTCCCAGGGCTGGGAAGGTCAAAGAATGCCCGGGTGCTTGTCTAGCATTGCTTTGGTCGAGTTTGTACCCAAGGGGTTATTCCCTGTGGAAAAGGAAGGGAAGATCAGCACTGACCAGCATGTGGTTGCCCAGAAAACTTCAGGGCTGAAGCTCAGAGAGGATTCCAGACCATCTGGTCCTTCTCCAGAGCCCCCTTAGCTCCCTGGGCCCCCCTACAGCCTTATCTGGTGAACTCAGCTCTCAGCCACCAGGGATGCCCTCTCCTGCTCTTATGAGCTCTTCCCCTTCTGACCCTGGTGCTCCTGGTCTCTCCTCAGGTGCAACTCTGATACCTCGATGCCATCCCTCAGCCTGCTACCTCTTTCCAACCTACTGAGAAGTGGGTTGGCGAAGGGGATGAACATGGCCCTTGGTGTCAAAAAACCTGGGTTGAAAAAAAACAAAACAAAACAAAAAAACCTGGGTTGAAGGTCCTACTGCTGGCTGGGGGATCTTGGGCAAATGTACCTGTCTTCGTGTCCTTGGTAATAAAAATAATAGCTATGTCTCCTCCAAGAGCTTTCACGAGGATCCACTGAAATACCCTGCGGGACAAGCTTTGACAGCTGAGAAGCCAGCGGATTTCCTCTCTTGTCTGGTTTGTCCCATCTACTCCCCTTCCTCCCAGCCCCCTTACTTTGCCCTCATTGCTCTCTAGTCTTCTGCTTCCTGCTCATCACTCTTTCCTTTCAGTCTGGGCATAGGGCAGGGACCGCTATGACTATGAGTCTATGAAAAAGGAGGTAAAATGGAAAAGCCAAGTGGATGAGAACCTGTCTCAAAACCATCCTGTTGGGGCACCTGAGTGGCTCAGTGGGTTAAGCTTCTGCCTTTGGCTCAGATCATGATCTCAGGGTCCTGGGATCAAGCCCTGCATTGGGCTCTCTGCTCAGCAGGGAGCCTGCTTTCCCCTCTCTCTCTGCCTGCCTCTCTGCCTACTTGTGATCTCTTTCTGTCAAATAAATAAAGAAAATCTTAAAAAAAACCAAACAAACCATCCTGTCAGTGGCCATGTCTCTATCAGTCTTTCTCACTTTGACTTTGAACTTGGCAGTTCTACTAGCAGCATCTGGGGGAACTATCCTGTGAGCAGCTAGAAAAGCAAGGCTACAGCTTGGGGGAGGCAGGGGCTAGGGGCTGCAACTCACAAGGCTAACGCTAGTCCTCAGGGCCTTTGCGCAGACTGGAAAAAGTCAGCCTCATCCTTGTCTCCTTGGCCTTTGCACTGAGCAACTGGCATAGCCAAATGTGGGGGCCCTGTCTGGAGCACCCACCTAAAAGATTTGGGGGAAAACCCATAGATGAGATGGCCTATGGAAAAGGATCAGAGCAAAGAAGAGGGCAAAGAGCTAAGGCAAGAAGAAGAGGAAGAGACAGAAGGAAAAGAGAGGAGAAGGGGGAGGAGGTCCAGACTCTTGCCAGTTCCTAGGAAGAGACCCCGAGAGAGAGGTCATGAAAGCCAAGGAGAAGGAGTTTCAAGGAGGAGCTGTCCAGGGGGCAGATACACAGAGTGATCAGGAAGGCTGAGGACAAGAGCACTTCCAGATGATGATGGAGATGGAGGGCAGGTGGTGAAGGGCTGGGGAACGAGTGAGTGGTTACTGATGAAGTGGAGGCAGAGGGTAAACTTCTGGGGAAGGAAAGGAGAAAAGGGTATGATGTGCTGTTAGGGGTAAGGAGGTTGCTGGAAGGCTTGCTGAGGATGGTACAGTTTAGCAAGGCTGGTCTGATTAAACCAGCGGCAACAATAAAGGGGCTGGTGCGATGCCAGGCCAAGTCCAGGGAACAATGCAAGCACATAGCACCTGCTTCGAGATCAGCAGCAGGACTCACCTAGCCTGAGGTCCTGTGGGAAGGAACATTTGATCTGAAAGCTGAGAGGTAATATAGGATGAGTAGGTGGCAGAGCTGGGACTTGACATATGTCGCCCCTACATACTCTTGCCTCTCAGCCAGCGCAAAGAGGAGACAGAGGCAGAGGGGACTGTGACACATGCGGTGGGATACGAGGTCTACCCTGCAAGGCGGGAAAGGACGTGTAAAAAGTTTGAGGTCCTGGTGGAGGTTACGCAGAGTTTACACAGAGCAGCCCTGTGATGAGACTGCGTACACAAGAAACAATCTCTACCCTGGGGATCTCTCACTGAGAGACAGCGGGAAGGGGCGGTGGAAACTCAGAGGGGAAGAAATCTAAGCTTAAAACTTTGCCAGAATGCCAGACCACTGGGTAGGGCTGAGCCAAGAAGCAAAGGCATCCAGGAGAGCTCCCTGGAGGAGGAGGAGCCCAGGGGCTGGAAGCCGGCAAAATGGATGGAAGCAGCTGTCTAGAAAACAAGGGAGAGTGAGATGTAGCTTGAGAGAGGGCGTATTGGAGTTTGGGTCAGAGCAGGTGGTGGCACTGGGGGTAGCTGAAGGTGCTGAAGGTGGGAAGAGAGCATAGATTTTGGAATCAGACAGACCTGGTTTGTGTCCTAGCTTTGCTGTTTGTCTCTGAGTGACCTTGATCCCGTGCGGTGCCCAAGTTAGTGAGCTTCTCGGAGCTTTGGTTTCCTCATCGGTTGCTGCAGGAAACGAACTGCAGCTGATAATGGGGCCCGGAGCATAGCAGGTGTTTTTCGTGGGTTCTCCCCTGCCTCCTTCTCCTTGGCTCTCCATCAGCAGGGAGCTCCAAGCCTCTAGTTTGGTTCAGCTCCACCATGAGCTTGGAATACAAAGATAAACACAAATAAATAATAACAATCAAGGAGATCATTATTAGAGGGGATAGATATCCGAAGAAACAAAATACAGTGTGAGAGGTGCTATGAAAAGTTCTAAAGTACTGTGGGAGGAGAGAGTGCTTCATCCATTCACCAACCGTTTGTAGGGCACCTGCTAGATGCAGACATGTTCCAGTCTCTGGGGGCACCGCGAGGAAAAGCCAGAGAAGCTTGCTGCTCTCATGGCATTCATAGTCTTGCAGTTGAAGGACTGGGGACACAGAGGAGGGAATGCTTGGACAGAGCTTCAGGAAATGAGTAAGAACTTGCTATGGAGATGAGGGGGTTGAGGAGAAGGCTTTCCAGATCGAACAGGGTCTAACACAGTCCTTTCCTCTGAATTTCAGGTATGTGTCACCTGCTGGTCATGGGATAGTATCCCCTCTTGGAGCTTTCAAAGTAATCTTAAACCTGTCAGATCTGGGGTGCCTGGCTGGCTCAGTCGGTTCAGCATGCAACTCTTGATCTCGGGGTTGTGAGTTTGAACCCCACGTTGGGCATAGAGATTGCTTAAAAACAAAATAAAGCTGAAAACACCACAAAGTTATCAGATCTCGGGATGAACCTGCGATTTTCCTGCATCAATATTTTTCCAGTGATTTTTAACAATTCAGAGTCTTTAAAAAGATTTTATTTATTTATTTGACAGAATGAGAGAGAGCACAAGCAGGCAGAGTGGCAGGCAGAGGGAGAGAGAGAAGCAGGATCCCTGCCAAGCAAGGAGCCCGATGGGGGACTCAATCCCAGAACTCCAGGATCACAGTCTGAGCTGAAGGCCGTGGCTTAACCAACTGAGCCACCCACGTGCCCCAGATTTTTTTTTTTTTAGGTATAATTTGCATATGGTAACATTCACTTTTTTTAGGGATGGAATTCTTTGCGTTTTGACAAAGGAATATGGTCGTTTGTTCCTTTTTACTGCTGTATAGTGTTTCACCCTATGGAGGTACCATAATTTGTTTATCCATACACTAGTATCTGGATATTTAACCTGTTTTCACTTTTTAGAATGAATTATGAATAAAGCTGTTGTAACCATTGATGTAGATAGGTCTCTGTGTGGATACACATTTTTATTTCTCTTGGATAAAATACCCAGGAATGGAACTAGAAGGTTGTAAAGTATGTGTTTAACTTTGTAAGAAAAGGTCAAAGTATTTTCTAAAGTAGTTGTATCATTTTGTATTCCCACCGTGATGTTTTAGAGTTTAGTGGCTTTGGATCCTGTACACATTTTGTATTGCCTGTCCTTTTTAACCCACTAAGCCACCCAGGTGCCCCTTGTCTGTCCTTTTTTTTTTTTTCTTTTTTTAAAAGATTTTAGTTATTTATTTGTCAGAGAGAGTGAGCACAGGCAGACAGAGTGGCAGGCAGAGGCAGAGGGAGAAGCAGGCTCCCCACTGAGCAAGGAACCTGATGTGGGACTCGATCCCAGGATACTGGGATCATGACCTGAGCCGAAGGCAGCCGCTCAACCAACTGAGCCACCCAGGCGTCCCTGTCCTTTTTTTAAACGACTTTTTGTAATGTTAGCTTTTCTGGTGATTGCTTAGTGGTATTTCATTGTGGCTTTAATTTGTGATTCCTAATGATTGATGATGTTGTGCCTCAGCTCCTGGATTTCTGTTGCTATCTCTTTCTCTTCTTTGATGAAGTATCTATTCAAATCTTTACCCATTTTTACCCATTCTGTTTTATTATTAAAATTTGAGAATTTCCTATAGGTCTGGATTTACATTCTTCATCATATATGTGATATACAACTATTTTCTCTTGGTCTATGGTTGCCTTTCCATTTTCTTGACCTTGCCTTTTGAAGAGAAGTTATTAATTTTGAAGAAGTCCAATTTATTAAGTTTCTATTTTATGAATCATGGTTTGATGCTGTATTTGAGAAGTCTTTGCCTATCTTAAAGTCACAAAGATCTTTCCTATTTTTTTCCTAGAAGTTTTATGGTTTTACGTTTTACATTTTGGCTTGTGATTCATTAGAGTTAATGTGTTTGGCAGATACTTTCTCCCAATCTGTAGCCTATCTCTGTATTTTCTTTACAATATTATTAGAACAGTTGAAGCTTGGGGGTGCCTGGATGGCTCAGTGGGTTAAAGCCTCTGCCTTTGGTTCAGGTCATGATCTCGGGGTCCTGGGATCGAGCCCCGCATCGAGCTCTCTGCTCAGCGGGGAGCCTGCTTCCTCCTCTCTCTCTGCCTGCCTCTCTGCCTACTTCTGATCTCTGTCTGTCAAATAAATAAATAAAAATCTTAAAAAAAAAAAGAACAGTTGAAGTTTTAATTTTGATAAAATTCCATTATCAATTTTTCTTATAAGGTGTGTGTTTTTTGTGTTCAATCTAGGATATCTTCACCAAACCCAAGATCACTAAGACTTTTTCTTATATTTCCTTCTAGAAGTTGTACAGTTTTAGATTTTATGTTTTGAGTTGATTCTTGCCTATGACGGTTGAAGTTCGTTTTTCCCCCGCCACGAGGATGTCCAATTGTTCTAGCGGTATTTGTTGAAAAGACTATCCTTTCTCCAGTGACTTACCTTGGCACCATTGTGTGAATCTCTTTCTGGACTCTTTTATGTTCTATTGATGTATATATCTGTCCTTAGGCTGATTCCTCACTGTCTCAATTACTGTAACTTTATGGCAATTCTTGAGACTAGGTGGTATGAATCCAAATTTCTTCTTCTTTTTCAAAATTGTTTTAGCTACTCTAGGCCCTTTGCCTTTTTGTATAAATTTTTAGAATAATTTTGTCAATTTTTATTTAAAAGTGTACTGAGATTTTGATTGGGACTGCATTAAATTACAGATCAATTCAGAGAGAGAATTAGCATTGTAACAGTATCAAGTCTTCCAATCCATGAACTTGGTATATCTCTCCATTCATATAGATCTCCTTTAATTTCTTTCATTAATGTTTTGTGGTTTTCAGCACAAAAATCTTGCACATATTTTGTTTGATTAGGAGGTATTTTATGTTTTAAATCTGATAATAAATGATTTTGTGCTTTCAATTTCAATTTCTGATCGCTCATTGTTAGTATATAGAAATATAACTGATTTTTAAATGTTGATCATTTATCCTGCAAACTTGCTAAATTCTTTTATTAGTTCTAGTGACTTTTTTGTGTATTCTTTAGGATTTTCTACATAGACTATTATTTTATTTGTAGATAGACAGCTTTATTTCTTCTTTTGTGATCTCTATGACTTTGATTTATTTTTCTTGACTCATTACACTCAAGAACACCTCCAGTATGATGCTGATTAGAAGTGGTGAGAGATAATATCTGGAACAGATAATATATGGAAACGTCCTGCTCATCCAAGACCTTTGCACATGCAATGCCCTATATCTAGATCATTCTTTTTCCTTACTGCAGCCTTTTCTATTAAGTTATATTTCATAGTTCAGTTTAAGTACTGTTCCTTAATTCTTTCAAATTTAAGTCATGTTCTTTTGTGATATACTCTTATAGGATCATGTTTCTTTTATTAAAATAACTTATAGCAGTTTATATTTACTGCTTTATTAGATTATGTTTATTGCTTTATTATGTTTACTGTATTTACTGAGATTATTAGGTTGCTATCTTTATAACTAAAATTGTAAGCTTGGGGGCCATGTCTATTTGGCTCATCATTGGGTTTTCAGTGCCTGCACTTATTAGGTGATCAATAGATATTTCTTAAATATATGGGGAACCAAGAGGTAGCAGAAAAATGTAAGAGGCAGAAGGTGAAGTGGGAAAGGTCGGTGAGATCCAGGTCAAGGAGGGCTTTGAAGGCTATGAAGAGTTTGCACTTCCCTGGTTCTCAACTTTATTTTGCACCAGATACTCTGGGGAACATGTTATGAATGCAGGTGCCCAAGTGGCACCCCATTTGTGGAATAATACTTTTTGGTATTGGGGTCTGGGCCTCCATTTTTTAAAAATTTTTAAGATTTAGTTATTTTTTTTAGAGAGAGAAAGCAGGAGTGGGAGGGGCAGAGGGAGAGGGAGAGAGAGAATCTCAAGCCAACTCCTTGCTAAGCATGGAACCCGAGGTGAAACTCAATCTCATAACCCTGAGATCACAACCTGGGCCAAAACCAGGAGTCAGACGTTTAATGGACTGTGCCACCCAGGCACCCCTGGGTCTCCATTTATAACAAGTTCCCCAGGGGTGCACCAAAGATAGCTGGGTACTGTTTCAGAATCTGGAGAGACATTGAAGCTTGGAGCAAGACAGCGTCATGATCATTTTGCTTTTTGGCAAGACTACTCTAGCTAGATGTGTTGAAAAAGTATGAAGGGACAAGACTGGAGATTACCGCAACCATCTAGATAAGTGATAATGAATGCCTCAATTAAGGGAGGAGAATCAGTGGAAATACAGGGAAGAACATAAATTCAAGGGAAATTTAGAAGTTAGAGTTGGCTGGTCTTGGTGTCTAATTGGATGTATGGGGAATGAAGAAGTAAGAATACCAACAATAACGACTAACAATCATTGAGCACCTGTGATGTGGCAGGCACAATTCTACATGCTTTATATATATCATGATTTAGCTTCATAACAGCCACATGAAGCAGAGTATAGTACCTCAGTTCTTCAGGTGACTCCTAGGTTTCTCATTTTGGAAGGGATGATGTTGTCCATCAGATGGGAATTATGAGAAGAAGTGAGGGCAGGAAGGTGGTGTTATAGAATGATTTCAGTTTGAAGGCTACTAATTTTGAGACTTGGGTGAGATCCAAGGTGGCGTTTGGAAACATGGTTCTGCAGCTCTCCTGAGAGTCTGGGAGCCATCACCCTGGAAGTGGGTGAGATTGACCAGAAGAAAAGAGGTTAAAGCCAAGTCTCTCGATCTGACCTCTGTGGATGGATTTCCTGACTACATGTGGTTGGATTTCCTGCCTCTTGAGTTATATGGAAGATGCTGGTGATCTGTGATTGTGCCAAATGAGTGTGTGTGGCCCACCAAAAAGATAAAGGATGACAGATACAGGCGGGGGTCAGATAGAGAGGATTCAAGAATGAAGACTGCAAAAGAATGGCCCGAGGGATTGGAAGTAGAAGGAGATGTCAGGAGGCCAAGGAAATAGTCTTTCAAGAAAGATGAAGAGGTCAGTGGTGTCCAGTCCAATATCATAGGTAGGTCAAGTAAGAGAAACTTGGAAAGAGTCCACCAAATTCAGCTATTAGTTGATTGTTAGTGCATTTTTTAAAAGATTTCCTTTATTTATTTGAAAGAGAGAGCGAGAGTGAGCATGCGAATGTGGGGGGAGGGTTAGAGGGCAGAGGGACAGGGAGAATCTCAAGCAGACTTCCCCAAGAACACAAGAGAATGACTTGGGGCCCAATCTCAAGGCCCTGAGATCATGATCTAAGTCAAAACCAAGGGTCAGAAGCTAAACCAATTGAGCCACTTTAAAACCACTAATGATCAGGTGCCCCTGATCATTAGTGGTTTTAAAGATTTCCATGGCTGGTGGCTGGAGGGGGTTAGATAGGGTGAGGTGAGAATTGAGGATGAACGCGGCCTCTTCTTTTGAGAGGCTTGGCTATGGACAGAGAGGTGTCAAGAGTCAAGGATGATTCCCCTCCCCTCTCCCCTTCCCACTCTTCTTCCTCTCTTTCTTTTTTTAAGGAGGAGAGACTTGCACATGGATACAGGAAGAGGGGAGAAATCCGTGGCCGTGGGGTAACAGGACTGAGAGAAGAACCGCTTGATGGAGCCAGCTCTCAGGGGGTAGAGTTGAGAGCGCTTGTGGAAGGCCTGGCCCTGAGCACAGCAAGGGCCACCTCCAAGAAGGAGTTACGGGTGACTGTAAATACAGGCAGCAGGCGAGGGGGGCATTAAGGAGCCGGTGCCAGCCATGGAAGCCCCTTCAGACTCCAGGAGTTTATGAGTCTGGTGCCTGGCAGAGGGGGAGGTGTGATGACGTATCTTTGCAGCTGAGGAGACACCCTCTTCTGCCTTTTCCTTAGCCTGGGACGCCCTCCTTCTGTTCTGTCTTGTCCTCTTCCAGGAAGCCTTCCTGGACTGACACCTCCACTCTGCCCCTCCCAGCAGCTGGCTCAGCTCCCCATTCCTTCCTTGCCCCAGCAGAGGCCAAGAGCTACCCCCTGGTTCAGTATCTGTCTGTCTGTGTCTGGCCTCTGGAGAGAAAGCACCCGGAACAGGAGGGGAGGGGATGAAAACACATGTGAGTCTGTAAAATGGGTGGCTTCTTTCTCAGGGCTGCCCTTCCCCAGCTCTCAGGATGAGCTTTGGCTGGCCACAAGGGGGTGCTTGGCCAGAGAAGGCCTGACTGGCATGGTCTGGGCAGCCGGCTCAGTTGGCACGCTGGCATACGGGGCCCTACTCTGGCTGGGACCTTTGCTCCCTACACCGATGGCCCTGGCCTCTGTTGCCATGGCTGCCCTTTAGTTTGGGGTAAACAGAGCACTTCCTCCTCCTCCTGTCCAGCTTACTGACATGCAAGTGTCTCTCCAGGGCTGGGCTGGAATTTCAAGAGTGCAGCCCCCCCACCCCCCCGGCGCCAATTCTTGGGAAGGCACAAGTGGTGAGTCACTGAATTTAGGTTTCTTTCTACCACCTCACTGTTATCTGGTTGCCCCTGCTCCCCACCTGCCCTGCCTATTTCCTGCTGGAATTGGGAAGGGATGGAGATAAGGTCTGGGACTCATTTGGTTTTTAAACTGGGTGGTGGGGTGTAGGGAGGAGTCCTCCCAACCTGGATTACCTCCTTGGGGCTGTTTCTGGGCTGTAGAGACCTTCCTGAGGCCTATCCAATCCCTGGTATCAATGAGAATAATCGCAGCCTCTTTTCTCACTTATTTTCTGGATCCTGGGGGCCCAGGGTAAAGGAGAGGAGGACATAGGAAAAAAGGAATGTGGGGGAGAGGAAATAGGAATCAGAGGGGAGACGAGGACTCGTTGGGATAGAATAGAATCAGAGAACCATTCATTCCTTCCTTCTGTGAATTGAACCAATTTCTGTGCTGGGGACTGAGCAAAACAGAAATATGTAAGGCAGGAGCCTGCTTTTGAGCCTGCAGTAGGTGCTGGTGTGAGGACCCTGGACTTGAAATTTGGGGACTCTGTTTGAAGGCCCAGTTACTAGTTGCTGGGCAATTTACCGTAATGACACTGAACCCCCAAGGTCATTGTGAGGACCGAATGAGACAAATATGGGAGACTGCCCCATTAGCCCATGTTCAAGGCATATTAGATGCCTGTGGATCAGGTTTCCAATGAGGGAAGTGCTCAGGCAAGGGTGACCCAACCCAGGGGTAAAACAAAGGCTAGTTTTGGGGGTTCTCTGTGGGAGTGGTGATTTCCAGCAGTGGTGACCAGGGCAGGCTGTGTGGGCAGATGCCTGGTGTGTGATTTTCATTCAGTAAATGTTTGCAGAATGAATGGGGTGTGCTGGAGCCAGGGCAGGCAGGAGGGATAAGATTTCAGCAGGTGCAGGTGATAGGGAGGTACTGTGGGAGGGAAGGGCAGGGCCCCAGGGCTGGGGCAGGGAGGCAGCCAGTGCCAGGCAGGGCTCAGCTCAGCCAGAGGAGGAGTTTGACCTTTATTCTGAAGGCAATGGGAGGCTCTGAACTGGGGAGTGACTGGATCAAAGTGGTGTTTATGGAGGATCAGTCTAGCTGAGCCTGGCCAGAGGACAACTTAGAGCAAAGCTACTGGGGGAGTTACAGGGGGACGAGACAGAGGGACAGAGGGAGGATGCGTATGTGTCTTGGAGCTTCAGGCCGGGTGACGTCAGCTGACCCTCCACCCTGCAAAGGGCCCGTTCATACCCGCAGGTCTCCAGGACCCATCTCACCTGCCTGCAAGAAGGAGGAGGGAACATCACAGGGAGGGAGAGAATTTCTCAGGGACACAGAGAGGAAGGCAACACCGCCTCCTGCCTCCTCATCCCTCTAAGGGACTGGGAGCCCAGCTCAGGGTATGGGCGTCTGGGGGAAGACCAGGTCTGGAGCTAGAAACTGGATCCTTTGCATTTTGGGTCTTGCTCCCGTCCTCTAAGAGGAAGGGTAAGTCAATGTGTTTTTTAAAGCGAGGGAGATGTGCCTGGGTGCCTCAGTCGGTTAAGCATCTGACTTGATTCTGGCCGAGGTATAATGATCTCAAGGTCCTGGGACTGAGCCCCGCATCAGGCTCTGGGCTTAGCTTGGAGTCTGCTTGTCCTTTTCCTTCTGCTCCTCCCCCGACTCACTGGCTCTGTCTCTAAAATAAGTAAATACAATCTTTTTTTTTTTTTTTTTTAAGACTTTGTTTACTCATTTGACAGAGAGAGAGAAAGCGAGAGAAGGAACACAAGCAGGGGAAGGGGGAGAGGGAGAAGCAGGCTTCCTGCTGAGCAGGGAGCCCGATGCGGGGCTTGATCCCAGGACTCTGGGATCACAACCCAAGCCAAAAGCAGACGCTCAATGACTGAGCCACCCAAGTCCCCCTAAATAAATAAGATCTTAAAAAAATAAAAATAAATCTAGAGAAATAGGTAATGGTGGCAGAGAGAGAGGACCCATTACGCTCCAGAAACAGCTGGGCACGAACCCCAGAGCTCAGCAGCAGGAGGCTGAGATGACAGTGCTGTCCAGCCCTGGGACAGAACTTCCCTGGCTGGGGTTGGGGACGTGGGGGGGGGGGGAATTTCTGGCTTGGAGCTGGCTAGTAGAAGTTTGACACCCTTAGCCGTTGCTGGGACCAGTCATCCTGATCCACCTCTTCTCCCCCTTTGCTCCCAACCTCCTTTGGTCCAATCTTCTGTTGGACCCCACACCCAGGAGGCATGTTGCCCAGGCCCACCATCCCGGCAGCCCCCCAAGCTCTGACTCAATCTGAGTTCCTGGGAACCCAGAGATAGCCAGTTTTGCTCTCTGGAGGTTGGGAGATAAGGTTTATGACCCTGGATGGGCCCATTCCTAGTGAGGGAGTCTCCTCTATAGACCTATACCTCTAACTGCATTCCTCTGGGGGCCTGACCTTGCCCTGCCGCTAGGAATTACAGACCATCTGAGAGCACCACTTTCAGAACCTGCCAGACCCCCTTCCCTGAGGTCATTTCCCCATTGTCCCAGCCAGGCTGTGCTCTTGCCCCCTCGAGGCCTGCTGCCCCCACACTCCTCCATTCCTTGGCTTCTGGGCAGGCCTGACCCCATCGAAGTCTGAGTGGGGAGTTCCAGCACGGCAGCTCCTTCAAAGGAGCACCCCCTGCCCTAGTCACTCATTGCTACTCCTAGGATTCCTTAGATGAGCCAGTCCTTCTTTGAGTCTAACCTTTCTCCCCTTTCAATGCTCAGTGAAAGAGAGGATGCTGTCGCGTCCGCTGGCTAGTCCTGCGGTAGGAGGGAGCTACAAGTGACTGCAGAGTGTAGGGGGGAGTGAGCTTCATCACAGGGCCCTTTCATGGAGGGAGGGAGATGAAGGACAAGAGGAAGGGGGAGATTTTGAAGAGTTTGTGATTTTCTCTCATCACAGTAGGGGTCTGATATAGGGACTTTACGGGGCCAAGAAAAGCTCTGACAACTACTGTCATCCCATAATTTGCTTGACAGACGAGAGAACAAAAGCTGAGAGCCCAAATCAAGTATGATTTCAAGTTCACTGCTGTCTCTGCTGTGAAGAAATGATCACAGAGAGGGAACTCTGGGAAATTCAAAGTTCTAAAAACCAAATTGATTGATTGATTGATTGGGTGGGGAGGGGTAGAGGGAGAGGGAGAAGCAGTCTCCCTGCTCAGCACAGAGCCCAACTTGGGGCTCCATCTCATGACCTTGAGATCATGACCTGATCTGAAGTCAAGAGTCAGATGCTTAACCGACTGAACCACCCAGATGCCCCCAAACCAAATTAATTTAAATGAAATTAAAGGAATTCCAGAAATAAATGGTACTGGTCCTTCTTTATACAGACACAACTTCCCCTCAGAGAGGGGAAGTGACCTGTCCAGTGTCACGCAGCAATTTGGAGACTGAGTTGAGATTAGAACACATATGATTTGATTTCCAAGTTTATGTTTTTCAGCTATTCTATATTGTTCTAAGGATTGTTTAAAAGTAAGTATCAGAGCCATTTCATTTCATTTAATCACAAATCCAAGATCACTGAGTGGCAGTAGGAAGTGCAGAAGTGAAAGGACTTGAGAGTGTGGCAGCTCCCAGGGTGAGGAGGAAGGATGGAGAGCTGGGAGGACACTTATGCCAGTCAGCTTCTCAGCTGTTCTGGAATTCCTGGGTCTCCCCAGATCAGCAGGGTGGCCAATTCGGCAGGGCTTCCCTTCTGGAAGTCATCTTCCTTTATCAGAGGTGCTGGCTGATAGGAGTCAAGACTTTCATGCTGGCCTGGAGAATCTACATGGCTATCTCCTGCCTCTTTCAGCTTGGCTCTGGCTAGACCCAGGGGCCTGGGAAACCTCACTTTGGGTTTCAGAGCTAGAAAGGTTGAATTGAATTCTGATTGTGACACTTGAGTGCTTTGTGACCTTAGGGAATATTTTGAAACTTTCTGAGCTTCCCTACTGTAAAGGTGTAAAATGAGGCTATCTGTATTTTCCCTGTAGGCTTAAGTGTGAAGACTGAATGGGGCTATAAAAAGTCTATGGTGTGGGGAGTGCCTGACATCTGGTCTGATCTTGGAGGGAGAGGGAGGCAGGGAGGAAGGACATGGCTTGGGAGGCAGACGGGGCCCAGTTCGGCCTCTCCCAGATGCTCCAGGCTTTTCTTCCTGACATCTGGTCTGATCTTGGAGGGAGAGGGAGGCAGGGAGGAGGGACATGGCTTGGGAGGCAGACGGGGCCCAGTTCGGCCTCTCCTAGCTGCTCCAAGATTTTCTTCACCTCCAGACTGTTCCTTCAGCTCTAAAATGGAGATAATGTTTATTTCATAGTTTCCATAAGGATTAAATTTGTCTTTACTGTCTTAGGGGAACTCCTAGTCCCCTGGGGGTGCCTGAACCCACACCCCAGTCTGGCAGACCAGGTCAGAGCCGAGGATGTCTAATCATAGTGTGGGCTTAGAGGGCTGGGAGGAAAGCCTGAGAGGTCTGGGAGGGCTTCCTGAAGGAGGTGCCTGGGGTAGAGCCAGGCTGGAGGGTCAGAGAGAGAGAGAGAGAGAGAAGGAGAATCCCTAGGCTGGTGACCTGCATAGTGGGGGGGGGGGGGGGGGGGGGGGGAGGGGGGGGAGGGGGGAGAGAGGTTTTTGGAGCGGGCTGCTACGAGGAACAAGGGTCCAGCCATGGGTGGGAGGGGGTGGCTGGGGGTGGAGGGTCAGTGTGGCTGGTTATGGGAGCCATGGGAACCATGGACCCATGGATCTAGGAGGAAGCCTGGGGAGTTCGACTTCTGCAGCTGGACTCTTCCGAGTCAGAAGCACAGATGTGGGAGGGAAATGGCCTCTCCTTGGGAAGGACTTTCTCTCCTCTGCCTCCTAGGGGCTGGAGGCTGCTACCACAGCCCAGGCTTCTCTTAGTTTCCTGAGATGAATCACCTGGGAAACCTGAGGAGTCAAGGAAGGAGATGAGGCAGCTCCTGGCCTTGGGGAATAGATGGCTTTAGCCTGGAATTCTGTTGGGAAGGCAGAAACACATGATTTGTTGCCCTGGGAGCTTGCCTAATACTTTCCTGAGGCTAAATTGGCCTAGCCCCCCCACTGCCCTGCCTTCCAAGCCCATTCCTACCTTCCAGGTCAGCAGATTTGCCCGAAGACCTATGAATGAGTCACTGTGACCTGCTTTGGGGTTACCTTGAGCTTTAGAGACCACGGAATCTGGGGGGGTAGGTTGGTCACTAAGTGGTAGGTAGCAGGGCTTTCTTGGACCCCGAGCTGCTCATTTGTGAATTCATTCATCCTATGTTTGGTGGAGTGCCTGCTAGGCATTTCCCAATGCTGTAAATCTGGCCAACAACAAGACGATGTCCCTGCCTTCATGGGAGAGGTCCCTTAAGTCTGTCAGAATCCATACAGTAGGAGAGGTGATCTAGAGGTTCAACAAATACTAGTCAAATGAATACAATATGTATTTTTCAAATTGCTAACTAAAAGAGGAAAAATGTCTTTGGACCATTTCTTCTGGCTTATCCACAGGACGGCTTCCCTCGATGGAGGTAACTGGATACTGACTCTGTGGGAGAGCAGCGCTGGAAAGAGCATGCTCAGGTGTGGACTTACTCCAGACTCAATGTCAAGTCCTGAAGGACATTCCGTTTCCACACCTGTGAAACGGGCTTAATGGAATCCTCCTCATGGGTTATTTTAGGATATCCAATAATGTAGGCAAGAGCTCTGACACTTTGATGTTAGTGGGAACCCCATAAATGAGAGCTGCCCCCGTGAGCCCCACCATTCTCACCACCGCCATCACTGCCACCATCGCTGGCAGGGAACAGAGCCCTGGGTTGAAAGAGGGCAAAGGCAAGCTGTTTCCCTGGGCAGGGGTCAGTTTGCATGGCTGGCTCCCTAGGAATTGGATTTGCAAGCTTCTGTTTTGCATGTTGGCAGATTTTTGCATGCTCCCCTTTATTACTCTCTTCTAGAGTCCTCCTTACGGCCCCAGTTGCCACCTACCTCTAGTGACCCTCAGCCCTTCGGAGCCAGCTGGCACTCTCTCCCACCTGGGTACCTACTACCGTCGGTTGGGCAGGCACTTTGGGGGGCACAAAAATGAGTGAGATGCCATTCCATCCTGCAAGGGGGTGACCAGGACTTAAATTCTTACAAGGCCACTGTGTCAAAGCGGGTGTCGGCACAAGTTCCCGATGGGGGTGGGATGGGGAGGAGGGGCTGCTGGCCAGGGTGGGGGGTTGGGGGGTGTGGAGGGGTAGGGGTGGGTGGGGAAAGCTGCTGGAGGGAGGCTTTAGGAAAGGTAGGGGACAAGCATGGAGCAGTGGCTAGGGTCCAGCTAACACTGACTGACCTGCCGCTGCCAAGCTCTGGTCCCCTATCTCCTGTTCACCTCAACACTCTTGGCTGGCTGCCATTGTCTGCATCTTCAGCTGAGAAAAAGGAACATTCAGAGAGATTCAGTCCCTTGCCCAACTTCACATGCTTAGGAAGTGGCTCCCCAATTCTTCTTCTTTTTTTTTTTTTTTAATTTTTTGGAAAGATTATTTATTTATTTGACAGAGACACAGCGAGAGAGGGAACACAAACTAGGGGAGAGGAGAGTGAGAAGCAAGCTCCCCGCTGAGCATGGGGGGCAAGGAGCCCCAAGCGGGGCTTGATCCCAGGATCCTGAGATCATGACCTGAGCTGAAGGCAGACGCTTAACAACTGAGCCACCCAGGCTCCCTCCCCAATTCTTCTGATTGCATTCACTCTCCTGTTGCTTTCTGTCACCCCTGGCTGTGGGGCAGGGGAACACGTGTGGGGACAGTGCCAGCCATGAGGAATCCGCAGGGTTCAGATTCCAGTTCTTCTCACAGCTGAGTGAACTTGGGGGCACCTTTCTTTCCCTGCCCAACAGGGAAGGTTTTTGTGAGTTTAAAGGAGGTGTAGTGAGTGGTGCCCACCGTAGGCCCTCAGAACACGCCCCTCTGACGCTAGAATCCCCGTGGCCTTCTGCTTGAGCCATCCTCACGTAGAACAAGTCACAACTTCCCAGAAGATGATGCAGATTCCACTCGCACAAGGCTCGAACTTTTGGAAAGCCTTAGCTCCCAGGGACAAGTATCTCTCTGGGACTTCTCCCTGCTGATTCTAGCTGTCTTTCCTGGGCTGTGAAGATGAATGTCCCCCCTTTCTCCTAGGGGTCCAGCCTCTTCTCCTCCAGGACTCACTTCCTCAGTCCTGGGGTTGTGTGTCTCGCAGGCTTCTCATCTTCCTCCTCCCCACCACCATCCCAGGCATCTCCTTGCTTTGGCTTCCGTGTATCCAGCCCCCACACCCACCCCCGAGTCAGACAAGGGTCAGACCCAGTTCTCCTGGCACGTCATGGTCAGTGGCGAGCAAATGGGCTCTCCCACGCTTGCGTCTGCTGTCGAGGACCATGGAGGGTTTCGTGGCGGCCTCTTTGTGCTGTGGCCGCAGGGGAGGTGTGTGCTTGTGCGCACCTGGGATGAACAGTGGTAAGGAGGCAGGTGCAAAGCACCTGTTCCAGGGAGGGTCTGCACATTCACTCCACGTCCGTCACGCTGGGCTGGTGCCCTGCCAGGCGGAGGAGGCTGGCCCGGAGATCAGAACCAGACACTTAGAAGACCCTGCCCTCTCTGCAAGGAGGTGTGGTCTGATGCGGGTAGGCTGACCATGATGGTAGGGGGAGGTCCAGCGGCTATGACAAATGCATAAAGTGCATGCACCCATCTGGCAGGAGCAGAAGGTGCTAGGGGGAAGCAGGGAGCAGCCAGAAGTGCAGCTGAGTCATCTCCTGGCTTCCCTTCACCTTGGACTTGGCCCTGCAATCAACCTCTACATCCTGTTGGTTCTTCCTTCTTACCAAAGCTCGATTCTATGCCTGCCTTCCCACCCCACGGCTCCTGCCATTCCACACAGCTCCTCAGGAGCCTTCTGCAAAAACCCCACACCGCCGCCCATCCTTCCTCTCTCCAGTCTGGCCTCTGCCATCTCACCTGCCTACGCAGTTCACTTTCTCTTGCTCAAGCTTTCACCTCATGCTTTCACCCTGTCACCTTCCTGCCGCACACCTTCTTGGGACTCTGCAACATACGGGATAAACTGTCTTGCCTTTGAAACCCTCAGTCCCACCTGCCTCCTCACCACTGGTCTTTCCTCTCATTCCATAGGATTCTGGTTCTTGTCCAGTGAGTCCTCGCGTTTCTAGATCTTTTCATCCATACTCTTGTTTTGTGAAAACTCAGTCAAGCCCAGATCTATTTTATTATAATTTTTCCCTGTTCTTTAAAGATTTTATTTATGGGGCACCTGGGTGTCTCAGTCATTAAGTATCTGCCTTCGGCTCACGTCATGATCCCAGGGTCCTGGGATTGGAGCCCTGTGTCGATGGGCTCCTTGCTCAGCGGGGAGTCAGCTTCTCCCTCTGCCCCCTCCCTGCTCATGCGTGCGTTCTCCTCATCTGTCTATCTCAAATAAATAAATAAAATCTTTAAAAAATTTTTTAATTTGTTTATTCGTCAGAGAGAAACAGAGCACAAGCTGGGGGTGGGGGTAAAGGGGGCCAGAGAAGCAGGCCCCCCTGCTGAGCAGGGAACCTGATGTGTGGCTCAGTCCTAGGACTCTGGGATCATGACCTTGGCAGAAGGCAGAGGCTTAACCAACTGAGCCACCCAGGAGCCCCTAGCCCAGACCTATTTTTTTTTAATTTTATTTATTTATTTATTTGACAGAGACATAGCGAGAGAGAGAACACAAGGAGGGGGAGTGGGAGAGGGAGAAAGCAGGCTTCCTGCTGAGCAGGGAGCCTGACTCCGGGCTTGATCCCAGGTCCTGGGGACCATGACCAGAGCCGAAGGCAGATGCCCAATGACTGATTCACCCAAGCGCCCCTAGCCCAGACCTATTTTAAAACAGCTCTTCCCTTCCTTTGAAGTCCTAGTAGCATATGTCTGGATCACTTATTTTTCTGGAATCAATATTTCATTGATAAGGTACAGAAGGTAGGCTTTGGCCAGGCAGAATTTATATTTATACAAGGGCTCAGTGTGCACACCCATATCTTTATACCCTTGTGGTCCTCTAGATTTCCACGCCTTTCTCTGTGTACATTCAGGTTAGTGTAGGCAGTGAACACCTGTTGTTTTTAATCCATCCGACAGACATCTCTTCCACCTTTTTTGGTGAATCACCTGTTTCCGCTCCCTTCTATTATATGGGTTGGGTGGGGCTGACCACCCTTCTCCAGGGACTGGCCGTGAGTGAGATCTGGTCTAGTCCAGATTTACAGTCTTCTGGTGCCCTGGCCATAGCGATTGTTTCCTGGATGAGCACGTGGCCTAAGCCAGCCCTGTGAGAGTCAGCCTTGCAGCTTTAGCTGGAAGGGTTGGGGAAGAGGTCCTCCTTTGGTGGTCATCCTTGCTGTAGCACGGGGCTGATCTGCCCCAGAAGGAAGCTAACACGGAGGAAAACTGGAAAAGTAGAGGAAGACAGTCCTGATGCCATCCCTGAGCCCCTCATTTTGGCCATGCCAAAAGTCACATGCACCCCTGGTCCTCCCAGGTGTGTGAGCAAATAAATGATCTCTTACACTGAAACCCGTGTGAGCTGGATCTCAGTTGCTTGCAGTCAGGAGTTGTGAGCAATCATGTGTATCTCTGTGTTGGGGTGTGGATGATGCTGCTTGTGCATAGGGGGGTGGTGTACACTGAAGAGTGGTATGTATGTGGCTGTGATGGCTGGGCAAGTTGAGGTAGGTGCACACAGTCACGTGAGGGCAATGTGTGTGTGTGTGTGTGTGTGTGTGTGTGTGTGTGTGTCTGCAGGGCAAGGACAAGTGACTAGCTGCATTGGTACGCATGTGCATGGGTCCGGGGATGGCTTATATAGGTTGAGGTTGTGTGTGCACAGGCGGGGGTGGGTGGGCATGGGAAGGGTTGTTCCTTCCGGCAGAGCACCTGCCTCCTGTGTGTCGTGGGGGCAGGAGTCCAGCTTTGTATGTCTATGTACCCAGGGAGAATCCAGCCATTGCTAAAAAAAAAAGCAAAAACCAAAAAACAAAAAAACCCCCTGTTTATCGTCATTACCTCTCCTCTTCACAGGAAAATCCTCATTATTTTGGGGCTGAAGCCAAATTCCTTAGAATCTCTGAATGATCTGTAGAATCATAAAACTTGTGGATGTTCTTGAGAAGGTCAGAAATATCAGAGGCTGTTGAGACCAACCCCTAACATCAGAGGAGGAAATCGAGACTTGGGCAGTGACACCTTGTTTTCACTTCCTCCTACCCCAGCAGGCAGGGTGGGGCCGGGCAAGGCTGGCATTGGGGCAGCTCGCTTTTGAGGAGATTGATCCTCTGTCCTGCCTCTCTGTGGGCCGTGGTTACTTTTATGGTGGCTGATTAACCTCAGGCTGTGCCTAGATACCCAGGTATTTATGGCTCCCCTTGATGGGTGTCCTTGATCCCTGAGCCTTCTCAGGAGGCTGTGCTCTAGCTGTTGGCACCCATTTCCTTCCTGTTCCTCCTGCAGCTTCTTACCTCCCCAAAACAGACTGGTGTCCCCAAGCCAAAGTGTCCCAGCCACCATGCTGGAGAGGCTGTAAGTATGCGAAGTCCTGGGGCCAATAAGCCCTCTGAATGTCTGAGCGGAGGCCTCAGGCAGCCATAGCCTCTGGCCTGACCCCCTCTGGTCTCAAGCTGAGCCTTTCATTGACCCCCGCCTGCCATACACAAATGATCATTCCTTGTACACCATGATTTGTGATAGGGCCATTCCCAACCTAAGCATTGGCCCTATCCCTGGATGAGGTGGAGACAGGACAAGCATCTCTCAGAGGACTATGCTTTGTGCATGACTTTGCATGACTTCCCCAGTGTTGTGCCACTTGCTTTTCTGTACCAGGCATAGAAGATCATTGCTCCTGCATATCAAGAGAGCAGGAGAGGAGCCCCTCTCTTCACCCAGGGGTGGGATGGGTGTCCGGGCTAGCATGTTAGTGTGTGCCTAAACTGGAACTCTCTAGTGATACGGGGTAGCAGAGATTCAAATGTTCTTGTCCAACCCCATGTGGTGCGGATTATCTCCTTTATAAGCAGAGCCCTAGATTTGCCTGAGCAGCTGGGGCTAGGGGGAGGGGGCTGAAAAATGGAGACTCAGAAGTTTTCATCCCAGACAAGAGTGACTTCAGGCAACGTGGAGGGTAAGGAAGCTCACCTCAGCATGCTTGCCCATCCTCTGGCTTCATTGGGGGACATTTGGACCCAGTGCTGACGCTCTGCTCCTCTCATCCTCAGCCCTTCTCTTAGGCCCTGCCTGGCTAGTGCTGGTTTGCTGACCTGAAGACTGTCTCTCTCTCTCTCTCTCTCTCTCTTTTTTAAGATTTTTATAATTTATTTGACAGAGAGAGACACAGTGAGAGAGGGAACACAAGCAGGGGGAGTGGGAGAGGGAGAAGTAGGCTTCCCACAGAGCAGGGAGCCTGATGCGGGACTCAATCCCAGGACACTGGGATCATGACCTGAGCCGAAGGCAGACGCTTAGCGCCTGAGCCACCCAGGCACCCCTGAAGACCGTCTTTTGGCTGTTAACCCAACATACCACTTTCCTTGCTCCTCATCACAGCAGTGAAGTATGATACAGTGGTGTGCAGCTGGAGAAAGTTTCCAGCACTGTGACCTTGGGCATGTTTCTTACCCTCATCTGGTTAAAATGGTGGTTATGACATTTACTTTTCTTATGAAGATTAAAGGAATTAATGTTTATAAGGTCTTTTTCAAAAAATTATTTTAAAGATTTTTATTTATTTATTTGAGAAAGGCTAAGAGCAAGAGAGATCACAGAGGGAGAGGGAGAAGCAGACACCCTGCTGAGCAGGGAGCCTGATGGGGGGGCTCGGTCCCAGGACCTGGAGATCATGACCTGAGCCCAAATCAAGAGCTGGACACTTAATGGACTGAACCATCCAGGCACCCCTGTAAGGCCTTTTTTGTGTACGATGTAAGTATCCTTATTAAAGTATTTGACTAAAGGGCATTACACATCTGTCTCTCCCAACATACAGTGGAGGTCATTAGGGACCCAGTTCTCTCTAGCACGTGCCCAGTATATAGTTAGCCACCAATGCACTGAATTAGTGATGAAGGACTCTTAATGATCACTGTTCAATCGAGACCTTCAGGATACACCTTGCCTTGGCCAAAGGAGTCTCTCACTTGTACACAACTGGTGCGAAAGGAACCAAAAAGCTATCTCCCCAGACTTTTTAGGCTGGTGCCTGATAAGCAAATGAATAGATGAATGAATGAATGGGTGAAATAAAGACCTTGGGTCCCTGCCCCCACTCCCTACCTTGGTCCTCAGGTTGCCTGGCAGGAAATTCAGAACAACAGACCTCAGGACAATAGTTCCATTGCCAAGCAGCCCAGGCTGGGATAGTTCTCAGGGCCAGAGGGTGGGGGTGGGCGTGGGGGCAGGAGCTGAGCCTCAGGTCCTGCTTTCTCTCCTCTCTCTTGCACTCCAGTCTGGTTACCTGAACCCACTCTTTAGGGAAAGTTTTTTTTTTCCCTGCAGCGGAGCTGTGGGAGGGCCTGTGTGACTCCTTCCCTAGGGTTCCTCCAGGGACTCATCCCCTCTGAGAAGCATTCTCCTGTGATGCCCCGCCTTCCATGTCCCATTACTCAGGTTCCCCACAGTGCTGTCCTCACGGCCACAAGCAGGCCCCAGTCAGGGCTTCTTTTAGCTTCTGTCTGTTTCCTTGGCCAGCACCGTGGAATGTCAAGCTCTGAGGACTGGTCACTCTGTTTTCCTTCTTGAGGGGCAGGCATGTGATCCGCTGAAGACAGGGATGTTATCCATCGAAGGAGGGATCCTGCAGTGATCTGAGTTTGGGCTTTGAGCTATTTTCTCGGGGGAGAGAAGAGTGTATTCCTGGAGGTCTTGGCGGTGGAACCTCTGCTTAAGTCTTGTGTTCAGCCTTGGCTCAGTGGAGGAAGCTTTTAAAAAATCCGGATGGATAACAGCCTGGATGATTTTGGTGTGCAAGCTCTGGACTGACCCTGAATAAAAGGGAAAGAGTCCAACTTGATCCCTCCCACCTCGTCTTGACAGCCCACCCAATGGATGGTCTCTTCCAGTTTGATAGATGTGGAGATGAGGGTGTGAGGATGTGAAAGTGGGCAGGAGACCTCATCATCTCCAGGCTGTTGGGTGGGGAGTGCAGAATGAATGGTCCCAAGATGTGCCACTTTGGCAGGTGGATGATTTTGAGCTGAAAACAATCGAGGCCCAAAAGACTTGGAAGGAGACTTTGACATCCCCCTAACTGCTAAAGAATTTAGATAGAGGACCTACTTCAGGAAGGGAGCTATCACCACAGATTACTGTATGAACTGGGGGTGGTAGACAGGGAGGAGTTTAGCAAAGTCTGTTAAAATTCCTCTTGGTGTCCCATTGTTTCCTTATGGCCCAGCAAACATTTGTTTACCAAATATTTACTCTTTTTCACCTTCCTGTGAATTGCTTTCCATCCCCCTTAAAAGTCCCAGACCCCTACAGCCTCCTCCTTAATTCAGGATGACATATACACCTCATTTTGCACAACTGTCTTTGGAATCTCTCATGTTTATGAGGATTCCCCGTACGTAATTAAATTTGATTTCTCCTGTTAATGTGTCTCATGTCAATTTAATTCTTAGACCTGTCAGAAGAATCTCGAAGCATAAAGGCAAATTTTTCTTCTTGGACAAGAATTTGTGTCTCTTTTCCTCCCTGATGAAGCTGACCTCACTGTCCTTTTCCCCATACTTGTTCTAATAACTTCCTCTTCTTCTTCCCCTTCCCCTCCTTCTCCTTCTTCTTCTTCTTCTTCTTCTTTTTTAAGGTAGTCTCCACACCCAGGGAGAAGTATGATGTGGGGCTCAAACTCACAACCCTGAGATCAAGACCTGAGCTGAGATCAGGTGTGGAGCCACCCAGGAGTCCCATTGTTCTAATAACTTCTAATCACATGTCCTATCAAAATCGAAGTTTCTTTCTTTTTTAAATTTTAAAGAAGATTTATTTACTTATTTGACACAGAGAGTGGGATAGTGAGAGAAAGAGCGCAAGCAGGGGGAGCAGCAAGCGGGGGGGCAGAGGGAGAGGGAGAAGCAGGCCCCCTGCTGAGAAAGTGCCCAATATGGGGCTCTATCCCAGGACCTGGGATCATGACCTGAGCCGAAGGCAGGCGTCAAACTGACTGAGCCACTCAGGCACCCCAAAATCAAAATTTCAATTCAGAGAACGTTCATGGACATCTAATCTATGTGGAAAGCTCTGTGGTGGTGGGACATGGACCAAAGGCTCCCAGAGTGGGGAGGATTTGGGAGTTCTAGTCCAAACCCTTATTTGACCTAGGAATCCTTCCACTGTGAGCCTGGTGGACAGTCTGTAAATAAGCCTTTGTTTCCATATTTCTCAGGACAGGAGTTTGCCCCCCCTGTAGGCAGTCCATTCCCATTCTGGCAGGTTTTAATTATCAGGCTTTAATCATCAGAGCCATTGATAAAGAAGAAAAAGAGTCACCATTTATTGAACATTGACTTGGAACAGTTTTGGCCTTGAGGTACACAGCACAAGAATCAACAATCAAATCACCTTTATTATTCATGATGTGGCTTACTGATGGGTGTTCCCAACACCTGTGGCTTCCTACTTAACCGAACTAATCGTTCCTGCTGCCCAGGTGCTAAACTCGGCTACCAGCAGTGAGATTTCAAATAAGATCTCAGTGCTTTGGGAACACTGCCCTGGTACTGATGTAGAGGCAGGGAACTTCTTTGCCTTTGGCATCTAAACAACCCACCCCACCCCACATTCCGCCCCCCCATCTCCTTATCTCTATGCTGGCCTACAGTTGTATATGTGGCTAATTTATGCTTTTGTGGCTTTTCTGGGTAACAGTTTTATTGACCTATAATTCACACACCACACAGTTCTGCTGTGAGTGTGGTATCTTGCCATCTGTCCTGATCACCGAAAAGAGCTCTGTTCAGACCCTCTTTCCGGATGGTTGCAAGCTACGTGATGCTAGCCCTGCCCTGCCCCCCCACCTCTGCCCCCCAGCCTGACACAGGTGCCCAGGGCTCAGGAGAATGACCCCTTCTGGGTCATTCTTCGAGATGCCATCTGACTCCTCTTTCGTCCTCTGGAAAGGCAGTCTGGGCCAGAGTCATCTGGCTTTTCCGGTCCCACAGTCATAGCAAACACTTTCCCTTTTGTTGGGCAGACCGCAGTGGCCAGAGTCAGCCTAATAAGGAGCTGTGCCTGTGGCTGCCCTAGGCTGGTTTTCTCTTCCCTCACCACTTGGCCCTAGTGCTGGGGGCCTTTCCCTTCTGCCTCCACCCCGGGATCCCAGGCAGGGGTGTTGGAGAGGGCAGCTCGGCTTCTTCTGCTTTGAGACTGGCTTGGGGCATCAGGGGAGGGGTTGGCTGGGTCTCCGGGCAACAGGGAGTGGACAAACGAGGGGCACACACTTCTACCTCAGAGAGTTCTGGGTTGCCTCAGCAGAAAGCTCCCCTAACGCTGCGATCTGGGCCAGCTCTGCAGCCTGAAAACCACAGGGGTCCTTGTGGCCCCCTTTGTCCTCACTTTAAACAAAGGATACTCTTGGAACCAGGGAACCAGGCAGGCAGGTTGGGTTAGAGGGTCTGAGATTTCAGGACTGGCCCAGGGTTGTTATTTTGTGCTCAGGACTTCAGGTACCATCTGTCCCCGCCTCCGCTGTCCTCTCCCTTCCCCCTCCTCCAATCTGCCTTGGTCCACCAGACTACAGTATGGGGGAGGGGAAGGAGTGGGGGAGCTGGTGTTCTCCCTCCCCAGGGCTGCCGTACCTGTCTGACCAGCCCCTCCCTTTCTCTTTCCCGCTTTCTGTCCCAGGTTTGGCAGTGGGCCCACGCGCCCTCCCTTTGGTCTCTGGAAGAAGTCTCTTCACCTTGCTAGTGCGGGTGTTTGTTGGGGAGGGGGCGGCATGCGTTCAGTTCCCTCCTTTGAAATTAAGTATTGTTTGAAGGGCCTGGGAGAGGGCCTGGTGCAAACAGGTACAAACTGGATTTCCCCCTGCTCGGTCAGCCAATCAGAGGAGGCCAGAAGTCTGGGGAAAGTGGGGAGGAGGAAAGAGGGGAGGAGGAAAGAGGGGAGGAGAGAAAGGAATGTGGGCTCTGTGTCCCCTCTGGGAGTCTCTGCTTTGTGTTTGGGGGAAGAGACAAGTGCTTTCTTGTGTGTGTGTGTTCGGTCTGAGTGGAACTCTTCCGTGTGTGTGTGTGTGTGTGTGTGTGTGTGTCTTTTGGATTTATGTCTGTCCCCAGAGAGAGGGGCTTCTGGTTCTTTCTGTCCCTCTGAGTAGCTGTCAATGTGTCCGTCCTTCTGGAAGCATGAGTGTGTCTGCTGAAGGCTGGGGAGGAAGCTATCTGCCCTCCTGGCAGGTGGGCAGTCACGGTCATCCCCTGCCCTGGGCTGGGGGCTGTGTGCTGTGTCCCTCTTCTCCAAGGGACTCCAGCTGGTTGTCATCCAGTCCCCACTTCATGCCCTGCGGGATCTTTCCGAGAATCTAGCCCCAGTCATTAGCTAAATGCCACTGGAATCTCTGCCTCCAGGGCCCAGCTCTTGCAGTACACCCACAGCCTGCCCCACCCGGCCCGCCCAGGCCTGGGGTGCTGTGCACAGCTCCCCATTCTCCAGACTTCTGCAGGTGCGTGCCCTGCTCCAACCTGCCGTCTGACTCATTCTGATAATGGGTTCAGGGAAACAGGTGCAGGGAGTCTTCCTCCATCTCCTCTGGCCTGGGAGAAGAAAGAGGGTCCAGGTGGCTCCAGCTTGATTTAACATCAGTGCCCTCCCCCCCCTCACCCCACACTGTGCTGCCTCCTTTTCCTGCCTCCTTTCCCCGTGATTCACCCACCAGGTTCCATGGGAACAACTCCCGCAAGGGCAATAACAGCAGCTTCCCTTTCTGCTGAACTCCCCCATCTTTCTCTCTTTAGCCCTTGTTCTTCATTCTCTGTGCCTCAGAGTAAGGCCTACAGGGTCCCAGGGAATCCTAGGATCTTGGGAGGGGAGGAAGGCACTAGGTGGTGTCCAGGAAACATGCTCTGTTGCACATTTCTTGCACCCACAGACCCAGAGGGAAGACAGCCAGCGTGTGAGTGTGTGCGTGTGAGTGTGTGCGTGTGCATTCATTCATTCCTCAATTACTCACCCAGTGCCTCTTTGCACTGCACCAGATATGTAGAAGAGAATACAGCCATAACTGAGGGGAGACTAGGCAGATGGTTGGCTTCAGGTTCAAGGATCTGGAACCTAGATGCCCTGTCCTCCAGCCTCGGCAGAATTTCATAATCACTAAGTGGAGAGAAGAACATGAGCTGGTGTCTTTGGGGTGTTGGCTTCTCTGGGATCCCTTTCCTGCTGTGTTTCCCAGTCCTTGCATTTTTTCCCCAAGGAGAGAAGGAGACCAGAGAGAGAAGTAGGGCCGCAGTGGCTGGGTGACCCCAACCAAGTCTCTTTGTTTACAGCAGGCTCCCTCCAGGCCAGACGTTCTCTCCCGCTTTTTACACTTCCGGAATGCCCCCGCCCCCTCAAGCTGGGCAGTGCTAGCTAGAGTGGGCTCCTGGGTGGGAGCAGCTCTCTGCTGCCCCCACCTGAGTCCAGCCTGTAGGAGGCAGGTGTCGGGTTAGGCCCAGCCCCTTCAGGGCCTAGCCACTCAGGTACCCGTTGGATCCTCCCCTTGGGCTGGGCTCTCTTTTATAAAGGGCCAACCCTGGGGTGTTGTTCCTACCTAGAAGCAGCTTCTCGGCCTCTTGTAGAACCTCTGTCAGGTTCAGCCTACTCGCCTCTACTCCAGCCTCCACTCCGGCCTCCACCATGTCCGTCAGGGTGACCCAGAAGTCCTACAAGGTGTCCACCTCCGGTCCCCGGGCCTTCAGCAGCCGCTCCTACACCAGCGGGCCTGGCTCCTGCATCAGCTCGTCCGCCTTCTCCCGGGTGGGCGGCAGCTTCCGGGGGGGCCTGAACAGCAGCATGAGTGTGGTCGGGGCCTACGGCGGCGGGGCCGGGGGTATGGGGCGCATCACGGCCGTCTCAGTGAACCAGAGCCTGCTGAACCCCGTTAAGCTGGAAGTGGATCCCAACTTCCAAGCTGTGCGCACCCAGGAGAAGGAGCAGATCAAGACCCTCAACAACAAATTTGCCTCCTTCATCGACAAGGTGAGGGCTCCCTACTCCGCATGGCGGGCAGTGCCTGGGGCTGGGGGTCCCGACCTGTGTCTTGGTCGCCCTGTCTGTGGGCAGTTCTCCAGCTACCCCCGGCGACCTGCTGGCCCCACCCACCGTGGCCGCACTTTCCCTTCCAGCTATGACTCAGTCCTCCCGTGCCCTTTGGTTTAGCCCCGGGCGACGAGGGGAAGAGGGGCCGGGCAGCCCCTGGTTCTAAACCTTGAGGCTTCCTCCACGCATCACACCCCTACCCGAGTTCTGACCCGTCTGTGAAGCTTTCAGCCTGGAAGAGTCCGAGCTGCTCACCTGAGGGGTGGGACGGGGGTGTGGGAGCCCTGCTCCAGGTTAACCCTTCTCCCTGCCCCTGCCCCAAGGGCTCCCCAAAGGTGACCCTCTGCTTTTTTTTTTTTTTTCTTTTTTTCTTTAATTTATAGGATTGTGGAATAAGGAAGCGGGTGACTTGACTCAGGGCAAATATTGATTGAGGCCTTTGGCATTCCAGGCCCCGAGTGTGGGGGCATCGGGATGAGTCACGACCTGGCCCCCTGCCCTGGGAACCCGGGGTGGGCGGGGCCGGGCGTGGCAGAGACTCGCCCTCGGTCTTGGGGTGAGGGGCTGAGGCCCTCCGTCTTGAGGAGGCGCTCCCCTCCCTGGGGCAGCTCATAGCTTCTGGGGGGCGGGGTCGGGGTGAGGGGGGCGCCAGGAGCTGGCTTCAGGAAAGCCCATCCAGGATTCAAAGTCTGAGGGCGTTGGACACCCCGCCCAGGTTTCTTGTCCTGTTCAAGCCCAGAGTTTATGGCCTCAAATAAGGCGTCCGTCCGCCAAAGCCCCTCTCCTCAACATGGCCCTTGGCCCCCTTTGGCTCCGCCCCAGCCTGGCTCCACTTTTCCGAGGCCAGGCTCCGGGCCATGCTCCGAACCGGGTTTTGCAGCCTCGATGGTTGCTGCCTCCGGGGCCCCGGGGCCCCAGCGCTCTGGAGGATTGGGCCCCTCCCTGCTGACTGGCTCCTGGAGGCCATTGTGGGAAGGGAAGGAGGCAAATCCTGGGGCAGAGTAGCGCCCTTAGGAATTGGAGTCCCCTAGGGAATGGGCAGGCCCCTGCTTAGAGAGGGCTTGCGGGCTCCTTGACAGAAGGCACCCTCGACTTTCCTCCTTGACTGCGTTTTGTTAGCTCTGGGGTCCTCACAGTGGGTAGTGAAGGGCAGGCTCTGAGTCGGAATTCCTGGTTCACCGTGCTGTGCCCTTTCCTTTGATGGGGTTCCCTTGCTAAATCTGATTTCATCTATAAAATGGGCACGATAATCCCTAAATCAAAGAGGTTTTGCCTATTCAAACGTATAATGTATGTAAAGAGCTTAGCATTGCTTGGCCCATATTAAGCAGCCCATTAAGGCTGTCAAAAATCGTTTACTTTTTATAATTTTGGGGCAGAATGACTTGGGGAAGAAAAGGATTTATAGAGAAGAATTTGTTGGATTTAGATCATACCCTTCAGACTGCTTTCTCTTTTAAGTCCCCTCAATTTAAAAAAAGCCACGTCTTTGGGTCGGTTAAGGATCACGCATTCCTGCCCTTGGAACCCGTCTATTATTCTTTCTTTTAAAAATTTCCTTTCTGGGGCACCCGGCTGGCTCAGTTGGTGGAGCACGTAACTCCTGATCTCTGGGTTGTTAGTTTAAGCTCCATGTTGGCTGTAGAGATTACTTAAAGAATACAATCCAAAAATCAATCAATCCTTTCTAACATGCCTTAGTTCCATGCTAAAATCTGGATTCCTTGAGCCCAAGGAACCTCTTTGTGCTGAGGGCAGGAGGAGAGGGCTGTGGATTCAGGGGTGGAGTGGGGAAGGGGGAGACCTCTGCCTGCCTGGAGGAGAATCTCAGGGAGTGCAGTGGGGAGGGGGGTGTTCGGTTTGCACCGAGATCTGCCTAGTCTCTTGCCTCTTGTCTGACTGAAAGTGACATCTGCCCAGAGAGGCTCCGAAAGGGCCTGCCTGGGCTCCTCTAGGCCACTGTAAGGTTGAGACCAGGCTCAGAGAGGGGAAGCAACTCAGTGTCGCTCAGCAAGGGTTAGCTAGTAGCAGTCTTTGGCTAGAACCTAGGTCTTATGGCCAGTGCTCTCCGGGCCGAAGGGCTGCAGTTTCTCTGTAATCTGTAGGAGTGCCTCGAAGCCACTCCATATAATAATAATGATGATGATGATACTATTTGATACGAGCAATTAAATGTCTTTTTCAATCTCATATAAAGTGTTAATCAAAACTTGGCTCTTCTTACTGATTTGTAATATACAGGCGAAGTAAATAAGACCTGTTTGTTCTGCAAATACCATTTCAACATAACTCTCCTGGCCGCCCGTCCCTTCCTCCCATGCACTTGCTTGTCGTCCCCCTAACCCCCCGCCCCAGCTCTTGGAGGACATGGCTCCCTAATCTACTCACTATGGTGTCTTTTTCAGGCCACTGGGGATTCCTCCCAGAGCAGTTAACCAGCTCTCTGGGTTCTGGAGACATCCCTGGAAGGGAGCTAGAGGAAAAGACAGTGTTGGTTCTCCCCAAGACCCCTCCCCTGCCTTGTGGGCCCGATGTGGACCTTCTTGCTCTTCCTTCCCTTATGCAGGTGAGGCACCTGGAGCAGCAGAACAAAGTTCTGGAGACCAAGTGGAGCCTCCTACAGCAGCAGAAGACCGCGCGCAGCAACATAGACAACATGTTCGAGAGCTACATCAGCAACCTCCGGCGGCAGCTGGACACCCTGGGCCAGGAGAAGCTGAAGCTGGAGGTGGAGCTTGGCAACATGCAGGGGCTGGTGGAGGACTTCAAGAATAAGTGAGCCGCCCTCCTTCCTCCTGCCCCCTACCTGCTGGAAGTCCGCTGGCCCTGCCTAAGACCCCGTGGCCCCGTGCCTGATGGGTTGTGCAGTCCTGTATAATTGGGGTGATCAGAGGACCAGGTTTTCTAGGACAATCTCGCTTTGTGCCTGTTGTCCAGGTGTAATTGTGAATAGCGCCCACCCCCCTCTCAATCTGAGAACTGCCCGGGTTTGGATAACAGATTATATGTTAATACGTCCATGGTAAACCCAAGGTGGGAAAGGCCTCTGTTGTGTACTTAACAGGCCTGGCCCTGCTCCAGCATACCCCATAAAGTTCTGCCTGAGGTCTCGTGTCAGTGCCCGCTGCTGATCCTCTTCCTGTGCCTGATCCCATGTGTTTTCATGGTCTCAGAGAGAGGTTTCTGGCTACAGGCTTCCTCGCTGACTGACCACAACCAGTGGTTGTGGGGTGGGGAGAGAGTGCTGGTTGAGGCAGAAGGACAAGACCTGCCCTTGTATCCTGCATCTTCATGAATTGAATTTTCTAGATATCCTTGCCTCCCCAAATACATAGGACAAACTCACCTTTTGCCTTCATCCTCTGATTCTAAGTCTGTTTCTCACCAGATATGAGGAGGAAATCAAAGAGCGTGCAGACATGGAGAATGAATTTGTCCTCATCAAGAAGGTGAGGGAGCCCCCCTTCCACCAGATGCAGGAGATGGGGCTTAGAGACTAGGACTAAGGCTTTCTGGGTTTGGTCCCTAAATGTGTCCAAGTAATGGGATATTTGGCTATCTCCTAGGTATTCAGCATAGAAAAACCGACAGGGATGGGGTAGTTAGGTGCGTTTGGACAGAACTCTGGACAGTGATGTTGGGACATGGTTAAGAAAGTGGAGCAGAATTGGAGGTGTGGCCACAGAAGGCTTCCTGGAGGGGGAGGAGAAGGAGGAGGAGGGCTGCAGGAGAGGGAGGTAAAGGGGTTGGGTGGGGATACAGGTGTGATGGGGCAGAGGCTGGAGGACCAGGCTACAGAGTGAGGTGGGAAAGTCATTTAGTTAGAAGGTTCTATGTCTGGGCCACTGGCTTCCCCTGGTTGCTGTCCTATGTGGGCGCTCAGCTCAGACTCCCTTTCCCTGCCACTTAGGATGTGGACGAAGCTTACATGAACAAGGTAGAACTCGAGTCCCGCCTGGAAGGGCTGACTGACGAGATCAACTTCTTAAGGCAGCTGTATGAAGAGGTATGTTCTTGGGGCCTGAAGACTGAGGGCCCCCCACCCCGTCAGGCTCCTCCCTACCCCCGGCACGTCCACAGACAGGGTCTTACCACTGAATAATTACAATTATCGATATAACCCAACATGGCTGTTCTATACATTTTGTCCCCCATTTCATAGATGAGAAAAATAGGCTTGGGAATGAAATAGCTTGTCCAGGGTGGTCATCACAGAGTGGTGACCCAGCTGTAATTTGAACCTGGTTTGTTCCCAGAGCCTTTGTTCGGAATCTCTGGGCTTTGTAGCAAGCTTTTTAGGGGCTCCATGTTGGCAGCTGACTGGGGAAGGGCTCTGCCCCTTGGGTCACTCACCTGGAGCCAGGTGGCCTTTTGTCCTTGCTGACTTTTATCTGTATATCCCTCCAGGTTTCAGGCCTTTGACCCATCTTCCCAGCTCTAGCTCCCATCTTCTCTCCTCTGCTGACCTCCCTGACTTGTCCCTAAGGAAGTCCCTCTGCCAAAGGGGGCTCCTTGTGTGCAAGGACAGGGCCTCATACCCCCTTTGCCATCCCCCAACTCCAGGAGATCCGTGAGCTGCAGTCCCAGATCTCGGACACGTCTGTGGTCCTATCCATGGACAACAGCCGCTCCCTGGACCTGGACGGCATCATCGCCGAGGTCAAGGCCCAGTATGAGGACATCGCCAACCGTAGCCGGGCTGAGGCTGAGACCATGTACCAGATCAAGGTGAAGAGCAGGGTCACAGGCTGGCCCTCCGCTCTGGCTGGTTCTGTGCCCTAGTACTTGAGGTGGGAGCAGGATTTCAAACTCTCCTGCCTGCTGTGAGCTGGGCCCACCGTGTGGGTGCTGGGAAGAGAGGGATGTCCATGTGCCTGGAGGTCTGGGAAAAGGGCTGGCAGGGGTGTGTGTGTATGTGTGTGGGGGGAAGGGGAGGTGAGCTGAGCGGGGCACTTGCCTCACTCCTGCCTCACACCCACAGTACGAGGAGCTGCAGACATTGGCTGGGAAGCACGGGGATGACCTCCGTCGCACGAAGACGGAGATTTCTGAGGTGAATCGGAGCATCAGCCGACTCCAGGCTGAGATCGAGGCCCTAAAAAACCAGGTATTGCTGGGCTGGGGGTGGGAGAGGATCCTTGGACAAGTCTGCTCTTGGGCGAGAGCAGACAAGGCAACAAGGAGTGAGGAGGCTGGGGTCAGGAGAAAGGAATGCTACACCAGACTTTCAGCTTCTCAGACTGCCCCCTGGGTGGGGGAACCGTGCTGAGCAGGTCCCTGGGGCTGTGACGGGCCAGAGAGTGGTGGGACAGATAGCTTAGGCTCTAGGATGGAACCTTTGGTTCCCTTGAGCCTGCTTTATTTTATCTCTTATATATCAGGGTAAGGTCAGGTTCTGCTGCTTTAAAGCAGTCTCGAAAGCAGAGATGTGGTCCAGTTAGTTAGGCTGGGGATGATGCCTCATGGTGTCCCAGGTGAGAAGTTTATGCAAGGAAGTGCCTGGGAGCTGCTCAGGTTTCCCTGTCCTGCTTCTGAAGCCCATGGTAGCATTTTCTTTGAGCTAGGTGGAGTTGCTTAGTCTAGGTCAGGGAGGGGCTCTGGTTCCCAATAGAGAGGGGAGGGGTAGGGTGGGTGCAGGGGGAGGAGGCAACCAGACTCTGCTCTACCTGCTGACCTGTCCCCCTGCCTGCACAGAGGGCTGCCCTGGAGGCTGCCATTGCTGATGCTGAGCAGCGTGGGGAGCTGGCCATTAAGGACGCCAATGGCAAGGTGGCTGAGCTGGAGGCCGCCCTGCAGCGAGCCAAGCAGGACATGGCCCGGCAGCTGCGTGAGTACCAGGAGCTCATGAACGTCAAGTTGGCCCTGGACATTGAGATCGCCACCTACCGCAAGCTGCTGGAGGGCGAGGAGAGCCGGTGCGTACTGGGGTCTTTGACTGGTGCTCTAGCCCTGGGACCTGGGGTGGGCAGGGGTGGGAATTGAGTCCTTTTGTCCTGGGACAAGGGCCTGGAGTTGGTTCTGATGTCCCATGTATCCTCTGGGTACAGGCTGGAGTCTGGGATGCAGAACATGAGTATCCATACTAAGACCACCAGCGGCTTCTCAGGTGAGTGTCTCGGCCTGGGGGTGGATGCAGGAGGGCGGGGCCTTTCTACACAGCTCCTGGTCATTTACCTCTTGTACAGGTGAGCAAGCTGGGGCCCAGTTAGAGGTCTTGTCCAAGGTCACATAACTAATTCAAAGCTCTCGGTTTTCCCCACCCATCCTAAAATCATGAGCCAGGGTGAATTCCCCAGCCCTGGGAACCATGTAGCAAATAGTAGGGAATGGGGACATGGAGCCTGATGTGTGCTTGACCTTCTGTGCCCATTTGGCTGTTCTGTCTCTGACCAGGTGGCCTGAGCTCGACCTATGGGGGCCTCCCAAGCCCTGGCCTCAACTATGGCCTGAGCTCCTTTCAGTCCAGCTTTGGCCCCTCCGGGTCCTTCAACCGTGGCAGCTCCTCCAAGGCTGTGGTGGTGAAGAAGATTGAGACCCGTGACGGGAAGCTGGTGTCCGAGTCATCTGATGTCCTGTCCAAGTGAACAACCACCGTGGTCCCACCCAGCCTCCCCACTCTCGTGGCTGCCATAGAGCCTTTGGGGGAAGGAGCTGTGTAGGGGAGCATTGGGAACAGGAGACCCACCTAAGACTCAGCCCCAGTCCTCAGCCTGCCCCTGGGGGGAGTCTGCTGCCCTGGGTACCCCATCTTGTCCATGCCTCCAACTAAAAGCCAATTCGAGTGTCTTGTCCCAAATAAAGCCTCAGCCGGCTCTGCGCACGCCACTTGCTGTGTGTAGCCCTTGGCCATGGGGTGAGGGAAAGGAGGTCAGGAGGCCTCTCCTGGGACTCAGAAGCTGGGGTGGGGGATGGCTAGAACATGGAGAGGGGCACTGGGAAGGAAAGTCTGGCCTTCTCCAGGCTGTTCCCAGAGAGACCTCTTTGCTGAAAAAAAAAACACATGACACCTTGGGCATGAATGTGCTCTTCAACACCCCATTTCATTTTATCTGTGCAACAAACCCTTTGAGGCAGGCAGGCGGGTTTTAGATACTATTAGCAGGAGAGAGTTCAATTTCCTTTCTGCAGACCTCCCAGGACTGCTTGCACATAGGGCCGAGTAATTGGCCCAGTGGGAAAGAGGAAGCTCTGGAGTTTGTACTCTGCCCTTCCCCAGCCTCTCCTCCTCGTCAGCCAGGCACATGGCCTTTCCTTGGTGGCCACAGATGTCTTCTTACCATCTTAATTCCTTTGCAGCGGGGTTCCAAGGAGTCCCAGGTTTCCTTCCCCTTCCGAAGCCCAGAGTCCATTCGTAGCAAATGGACGTGTCCCACCCACGGTTTCTAGAAGCCAAGATCTCACAGGACTTGGCATTGATAAGTGAGGTCTTCCCAGCTCCCCTGATGGTTGCATCCATCCGACACTGGTCCTTGCCATTCCTTTGCCACCCTTTTACATGCAGCGTTAACATTATTTTTAAGATTGATTTATTTGAGAGAGAGAGTGCAAGCTGGAGTGGGAGGGGCAGAGGGAGAGGAAGAGAGAATCTCCAGTGGCCAGGCCGAGTTTGGAGTCCCACGCAGGGCTCGATCACGACCCTGAGCTCCTGACCTGAGCTGAAACCAAGAGTCGGACGCCTCACCGACTGCACCAGCCAGGCGCCCCCACACGCAGTGTTTGTATTATACATTCAGCTGAGTGAGTGAAGGGTGTGTGCCTTCTGTGTTTGCATGTGGAGGGCATGCCGTGTTGGTAGGGGTGTGTATATGTTCTGTGAAGTGTGTAAAGGGGTTTGCCTATCTTTGCGGAAACTGCAGCCTCCAGGGTCTAGGGCAGGGCTAGAAGTTGAGGACACACCTGGGTGGGTCAGGGCAACTCTGGCCCCTGGTGCCACCACCCCCCTGGCCCCCACTGCCACCCTGGGGGTTCCAGGCAGACACGCTGACCCCTTAGCTCCGGACGAAGTGAGGACAAGCCCTTACTTAGTTCTGACTTTCTGAAGCACAAGGAGAATAAAAACCATGCAGAGAGTACAGTTATGGGGACAGTGGGGGCAGGAAACTCAAGTTCTAGCACTGCTATGGGGTCTCAGGGGTCCTGTCCCCAGATCCTTGGCTTCTCAGTGTCGGGGTTCTCCAGATATCTCCCTGGCTACTTAGCTTGACGAGGGAGCTGCTTCATGACTGATCCCAGGCCTTCTACTTCCCTACCCGCTCCCAGGGCTAGGCCCAGAGTTCTGGACTCTGTCACAGTAAAGGACTTCCCTCTTCCAGGATCAAACTAAGCACCATTGTTTAGAACATGATTAATTTTTGGCAACAGCTCAAAGTAAGAAATTCATTTTTATCACAACCTACAGACTAAGCAGCTTTCAGTTCATGTGGGACTGACTCTCACCAGGTCCCAGGAGGCGACAGGGTGGTATCAGAGCCCAGAGCAGGTGTGGCACCCAGAGAGAGGGACCTCTTGGCCCCTGAGGCCCTGAGTCAATATTTTAAATTGTGTCCCACCCAATCCTTCTCAAAGCCAGCCACCCATCTTATCAGGCCCCGCACCCATGCGGTGGGCATGTTGGGGGCAGCTAAGGGCCCCACCAATAGTCTCCTGGTGTTTCCACACCCCAGGTGTTTGCTCAGGGAAAGGCAGGAAAACTCTGGGGGGAATTCCCTCCCTTCCTCCCTCTCCCTCCTTCCTTTCCAGGAAGTGTCTCTGTGTTCCCACTATGTGATCAAGTACATTCAGCGTTCAGGGGACACCAAATATAAGAGCTGGGCCCCCAATTCTCATTTAGACGACCCTGAGGAAGGATGGAAGCTAACATTTCTTTTTTTTTTTTTAAAGATTTTATTTATTTGACAGACAGAGATCACAAGTAGGCAGGAAGGCAGGCCGAGAGAGGAGGAAGCAGGCTTCCCGCTGAGCAGAGAGCGGGATGCGGGGGCTGGATCCCAGGACCCTGGGATCATGACCTGAGCCGAAGGCAGAGGCTTTAACTCACTGAGCCACCCAGGCGCTCCCTTTTTTTTTTTTTTTTTTTTAATATTTTATTTATTTGACAGACAGAGATCACAAGTAGGCAGGGAGGCAGGCTGAGAGAGGAGGAAGCAGAAAGCTAACATTTCTTAAATACCTCTTGATGGCACATCTGGGGCTGCATCACATTCCAACTCTCCAGTGATCCTGGGAGGCAGGTAATAAAATCCCCATTTTACGCAAGTAGAATTTGCAAAAGGTTACACTGTAAGTGATGGAAATGGTGTCCAATGCTTGGTCTAGGGCTTTTAATACAATCCTAGATTTTTATCATCTGTACGGCATACACAGCTGAACAATTTTAAGCTTGTTTTTGTTTTTGAATAGACGATGTCTCCTGTACACAGTTCTTTTATTTTATTATTTTATTTTTAAAGATTTTATTTATTTGTCAGAGCGAGGGTGAGAGAGAGAAAGAGAGAGCACAAGCAGGCAGAGTGGCAGGTGGAGGAGGCAGAGAGAGAAGCAGGATCCCCACTGAGCAAGGAGCCCAGTGCTGGATACTGGGATCCACCTCAGGATACTGGGATCATGACCTGAGCCGAAGGCAGATGCTTCACTGACTGAGCCACCCAGGCGTCCCTAACGTTACTTGTTTCTTGTAATTCATTTCAGGTAGAGTTTATGTATATATCGTCCCTTAAGTAGGTTGATGTATACAGGTGTACTTTTCACAAAGGGTATTATACTATATGTGGTAATACATGGCATGATTTGACATTCACCCAACACTTGTTCTTTCCATATTAGTATGTAAATTGCTGCCTCTTGCTTTTTCAAAGCTTCATAATATTCCACTTATGGATGAGCAGCTATGTATGTATATATGTAAGTAAGCAATCAAAGAAGCTCTACACCCAAAGTACAACTTGAACTCACGACCCCGAGATCAAGAATCCCATGCTCTGTTTAAGCAGCCAGGCATCCCATATTTAAAAAATTTTTAAATTTAAATTAAAAAAAATTTTTTTAAAAAGATTTTATTTATTTATTTGACAGACAGAGATCACAAGTAGGCAGAGAGAGAGGAGGAAGCAGGCTCCCTGCCGGGCAGAGAGCCTAATGTGAGGCTCTATCCTAGGACTCTGGGATCATGACCTGAGCTGAAGGCAGAGGCTTTAACCCACTGAGCCACCCAGGCACCCCTAAATTTAAAATTTTTAATATTTAAAATTTATTGTTAAATATATTTAATATTTAAATATTATTAAAAATATAAATTATATATAATATTAATATATAATTTAAATGATATTTAAATATTAATTAATAAATATATTAAAATATTAAAAAATAATTAAGTTTTAATTTTAATTCCTGTATACTTCAAGTGCCTGTTTATGTAACCAATCCTCAGTTGGTGGGTCTTTTAAATTTTCTACTTTGTCAACAAAGTTGCTGTTAATAAGCTCGGGTCTGTGGCATATCGTATGTGGTGGGGATACCTGAATAATTCCTGGAATTACTGAGTCAGAGTACAGGTACATTTAAATTTTTGATTGGTATTAGAAAAGAAGTTTGTTTTCTTATGGGACTGAATTTTAGTTTTCTAGGAAATCTACAGGTATAGGAGACCCACGTTTGCAGATAAATCATTGTTCCTCATTGTTCTCACCTCTCACCCCTCTAGGAGCAAAAGAATGAGTTTTCCAAGCATTTGTGGGCCACTCTTCATACATTGTCATTTTAAGGTTTTGCTTTGCCCGCCCAAGGTGCTCTGGGCTAAGATGGGCCATAATTGCCTCTTTGAGGGACTTTAAAGTAGCTCAGGATGAGGGCCAGACAGATGATAGTGTTAAGGCCCTGGGAAGGGAGGAGGTGCTGGGAGCAGTAGCAGGGGAGGAAGGAAAGGGAGGCCTGGGGATCAACAGGGCTGAACATGGTTGGTAGTCTCTGGGCTGGCCACTCTGCTGCCGCTTGGCATATCCTGGGGGGTGTTAGCTGCTCTGTGTATCCCTCCCCGCTTCTGGTAACAGAACTCTCTCCTGACCTGGCCAGTGGCACTGCCTCCCATTTTTTTTCCCAACTGTCCTTCCCAGCTGCAGCCTGCAGTCTTGGTGGGCCAGCCAGTCACACACCTCCTCTCTGGGCCCACAAGAGTGGGTGGGGCCAGTCTGGCCAATCAAAGAACAAAGGCATTGTTCCTTTCTTGCTGGGGTATGACGGTGAGGGCGGTAAAAGGCAGAAAGCGCTTCATAGATTTCTGCTTCTAGAACATTTCCCAGCTCACAGAAGATTCCCATGGGCCCCTGGCTAGAGTGCTCCTTTAAAAGGACGGATCAGGTTTGGTTAGTCTCCTGCTTGCAGCCCCTTCTGTTGATGTGCAGGAGAAGAAGGCTCCTGCCCTGCGGGGGGGGGGGTGGTTGGGGGTGCCGGGCAGTTTGGGCCTGATTGGCCTCTGCTGGCTGCACAGGCCTCCTCCTGGCCACCCTCTCCTGTGTTCTCTTTCATTCTGTGGTGCAGGCTTTTCAGGGCTTGGCTCCCATCACATCCTTTTCTGCTTGGGCCTACTGCACAGCTGTCCTGTCTTCTTGGAACACAGTCCTTTTCTATGCACACTTAGGAGTTTCATATCGTCCTTCACAGGGCCCTCAATGCGGCATCCGCAGGAAGGCCTTCTAGACACCACAGACTGGGTGGGCTTGCCTCTTCCTACCTTCCTTCCTTCCCTCTTCCCTTCTTCCTCCCTCCTTCTTTCTTTTCTTTCCTTCCTCCCTCCTTCCCTTCCTTCCTCTCTCTCTTCCCTTCCCCTCCCTCCCTCCCTTCCCTTTCTCTCTCTTTCTTTCTGTTTATTTATTTATTGTTAGTAATCTCTATACCTAGCCCAATGTGGGGTTTGAACTCATGACCCTAAAATCTAGAGTCACATGCTGTTTGGACTGAGCCAGCCAGGCGTGCCCAGGGTGGGCTACGTCTATAATAAGTTCTCAAAGTAGCCTGTATTTTTCTCCTTGTAGAATGAAACCGTCTCTTCATCCGCAATGCTGTCTTATTCATGGGAGCCATGCCTGATGGACTGTAAGCGCCATAGGGACAGAGACCCCATCGTACCTGCCTAGTTTCTCATGATCTTCAGGACTGAGCAGAGTGGTAGGCACACAGCATGTGGTCCAGGAAAAAGTTATTAAATACAAGAATAAATGAGCCATTTCCATAGTGATGGTCATCTATTTTGTATTTTATTATTATTTTTTGCCATTTCGAGACTTCAGAATTCCTTCTTCAGGGGCACCTGGCTGGCCCGGTCAGTGTGAAGGGTGCAACTCTTCATCTCACATTGTGAGCTCGAGCCCTATGCTGGGTGTAGAGATCACTTAAAAATACAATTTTTTAAAAAAGATTTTATTTATTTATTTGACAGAGAGAGACACACACAGTGAGAGAGGGAACACAAGTAGGGGGAGTGGGAGAGGGAGAAGCAGGTTTCCCTCCGAGCAGGGAGCCTGATGTGGGGCTCAATCCCAGGATCCTGGGATCATGACCTGAGCCAAAGGCAGACGCTTAATGACTGAGCCACACAGGCACCCTAAAAATAAAATCTTAAAAAAAAAACAACCAACCCCAACCAAAAAACCCCTCCTTCCTTTTGGGGAAAACCAGTCAATTTGCTCATGCCTAGTCCAGAAGCTGCTGATGTACTGGCTTTTATTTTAATTTATTAAAAAAAAAGATTTATTTATTTATTTGAGAGAGAGAGAGAGATACTATGAGCGGGAGGGACAGAGGGAGAGGGAGAGAAGCCCACTCTCTGCTGAGTGCAGATCCCGATCCCAGGCTCCATTTCTGACCCTGAGATCATGAGCTGAGCCTAAACCAAGAGTCAGATGCTTAACTGCCTGTACCCCGCAGGTGCTCTTGTATTGGTCTTTTAAGGCATCTACCAGTAAAATGGCCTTGGTCCCACGGCAGCAATCAGGCCTTCTGTAAGTGCCTGGGAAAGGAGGGAAGGCAGACTTGGGGCCAAGTCTGACGCAGATGTGCCTACCTGTGTGTGGCCGGTGCCTGGAGGATGGGAACAAGGATGGCAGGAGTGAATCCACAGACACCCAAGACAGGGTCCTTGGCCTGAAATGACTTCCAGCTTACTGGGAAAACAATGCACAACCCAGAAAAGTCAACTTCCCTTGCTCAGTCAGCAGTCACTGGTCACCTGGGATGAGGAAGACACTGTCAGGCTCAGGGTGGAAGGGGACTGGATGTTTGGCACCTGGCAAGGTGAGGAGTCGCTGTGCACGATGGACTCAGTGATGACTTAGGGCAGCATTGACAGTTGGTGGTACCCCAATTCCTCCGTAACTAGAACTCCACTTTTAGGCTTTGCGCACTTGGTTACCTGAAATAAAGACTACATACTTTTGTCGTCCTAGTGGGTAGCTGTGGCCATGCAACAAAGGGCTAGAAGAGGAAGTATCCTAAGAGGAAGAGAGTGTGAGCTGCTTCTTTCACTCCTCCTTTCTCCTGGTGTGAATGCATATGGAATGGCTCTAGTTCAGTAGCTATCTTGGACCATGAGGTGACCTCTGGAATGAAAGCCGTCCTGGGCAGAGCAAAGGAGAGATGAGACCTGGCCCATGTACCATGGGATGCCATACTGGCCTTGGGCAGATGATTTCCATGCCTGGAAATTGGGAGAGAGATAAACTTCCATTTGCACTGAGGCACTGTTATCCTGGGTTTTGCTGTTACTATTAGCTGAAGCCAATCTTTGTAGAGTCTCAGGTGCCTAGCTTCCCGAGGAGCCCAGAAGATGAGCAGAGAGAGTGCTAACTGGAGAAAGCAAACTGGCTTCTAGCCCCGTCTTGCCCTTGACTTGCTCTGGGATGTTTGGAAAAAGCTCTCTCTTCTTGGGCCTTGGTCCCCTCTTCTTGGACCGAGTTGTCGGACTCTGTGGTCACCAAGATATCTTCTCACCCTGCCATTTTATCTTCTGGATATTTTGGTGAGTCCTGGAAGCCCAGCATGCTAAGCTGAGAAAGTTGTACTAGATCTCAGAAACCATGGTGTCCCTGGAGAATTTTTCTGAGGAGGGGTGCAAGGATGGGAAGTGGTGGAAGTGCTGCTTTAGGAAGAGGAACCTGGCGTCTCCTGATAGGGACGCCTGGCTAAGCCGGGGTGGGTCCTGGGTGAGTGTCAGAAGACCGACTCTGCCATGCACTGGGTCTATGACTGTGGCATACTGCCTTCCCTCTCTGAACTTCAGCTTGTTGCCAGTGAAGTGGGGACAATCTGCCCCGTCCTAGGGCCTTTGAGGCTGGGACACAGTAATGTATGTGAGAGAGTTCTATGAACCCCAGATGGTGATGCTTGCCCTTTCCCTCAGGAGTCCTTCCAGGATGAATTCTCTGTTGTCTTCCCTTCTGTGTCTGTGGCTCACCCCAGAGTGGGCACTCCCCATCAGACTGTGCCCCCCGCCCCCCAAAGCAGGTGGCTCAGGCCTTAAGGGAGTGGAGTCCTCAGGCACCTGCCTGCTCTGGCCCTACCCCCGGTCCACGCAGCTTTTTCTTCTTCTCTTGCAGGTGTTAAGTGCTTACCTGCCCCCCCCACCGCCGTGCCTGCTTCTCATGTGTTCTCTGTGAGAAAGGAAGGTTGTCTTTCTATAGGTGAGGAATGGGGCCTGAGGCCCTGCCCAGGAGGGGAAGTCGTTTTCTCAGGGTTGCCTGGCATGGGGTGGCAGCATGTGGCTGGAAAAAGAGACTCTAAGCCTAAAAAAATTTTCCCAGATTATTTGACCTGCGCAGACCCTTTGAAGCTAGTGGAAACTTGTGGGATTAGAGGAGAGAACCGAGGAGTGGGCCAGGCTGGTGGGCACACTGGGTGGGGGACAGAGGCGGGCAGTAGAGCTTCGGTCACCTGGGGTCCATGGGTCACTTCACCCAGGCTTCAGGTGCCCCCTGGTGGGCATTGTGGGGAGTGCCCAGCCCATCACCTTCCCCACTGTAGCCAGCTTCTGGATAGTTCCCCTGACTCTCCCTCTCCTTCTTGCTACCAGTCTGCCTGTGGGGCTTACTGGAACGATAAGAATGTGAGCAACTTGGAGATCTTTTATTATTATTATTATTATTATTGTTATTGTTATTGTTATTATTATTATTATTTTCGGTTTAGGAGGTTAAAATTCAAGCACTACAGGGGCCAGGCTGCTAATGTAAAACAGAAAACTTGGTGTGGGGTGAGAAGTTGTAGATAGTCACATGCTGTTGGTGCATAAAACATGCTGGGATGTTCTTCACATTCACAGAGACTTACACTGTCCCATGGTCTTTTTTGAAACATGCCGGCCTTTCATCCTCCCCCTGAAGACTGAAAGATACACACAGGGCAGTTTACTTATCTGTTCTCTGTCTCACCTTTTCTCATTTTCTCATTCTTTTCTCTATTTCATCTTTATTAAGAGATAGCGTAGGTGTGGAAAAGGCCTCTGACACTTGGCCTCATTGTAGGGAGAGTAAAAGGGGGTGGTGAGCACAACGGCAAACTAGAGCCACTTTGAACACCTGGGGCCCAGGCACCTCTGCTCTGTTACCCTCTGGCTGTGCCCTTGCACCCCTGCTGAAGAGCCCAAGGGGCCAAAGGGACATGGCCACCCACAGAGCCGGCGTCTTCCCATCTTTTTCAGTCTGCCCTAAGCTCACTTCCAGGAACCGCTGAGGCTCCTTCCCTGTCCCCCCTCCTTCACACCTCCTCCCAGGAGCTGAGGGGTGGCTGATTTGGGGGCTGGGGGTCTCTAGAGCAGCCCTGCTGAGAGTTCTGAATGTGGCCAGTCTGAATTGAGATGTGCTATGATTATAAACCCACAGCAGATCTTCAAGACAGTAGGAGATGAATATAAAATACAAATAATTTAAACACGATTTACATGTTGAAATAATATTGTGCATATGTTGGGTTAAATACACACACTATTCAAATTAGTTCTATTTCTTTGTACTTTATGAAGGTGACTACTAGAAAACTAAAAAGTATACATGGCTTGCATTTGTAGCTCACACTGTATTTCTGTTGGGTTGGTACAGACAGCTCTTGGAGGTCCCTCCAAATGTGGATGAAGTAGGGGATGGAGCTGGGTCAGAAGGGGAGGGAAGCCGTGGGCCTCCTTTTGCCTGTTCTGTGCCTGTCCACATATTGGGGCTGGGCCCAGGGCAGGGCAGCCTCTCTACTCAGACCCTCTCTACTCAGACCCTACCTACTGTAGACGGGCAAGGTCTAGAACTTTCACCCAGTTTCCAGAACTTTCCACTTTGCAACAGAAATTGGAAATCTGAATTTGTACATGAAATATCCTGATTTTTAAGTGTTGACAGCTAATTCAAATGTTTAGGAAAAAAACACACTCTTGGCCAAGACCCCACAAGCCAGGGAAAACACATCTTTGAGCTTTGGTTCAAAGTTAGGGAGACTGAGGTCAGACAGACAAAGTTTGAATTGGTTCCCCCAGCAAAGGAGCACATGCCATGGTGCAAGGGACTGAGGGAAGGGGATAAAAGGAACCATAAAATCTCCAACACCAGCATCCATCCCCATTTGCCAGACTTTGAGAGGCCAGTATTGGGGTCAGGCACCAGTGCAGTGGTGGGGACCCGAGGGACACAGAAAGCCTTGGATTTTCATCTTTCCCTGAAGCATGCGGCTCAGCCTGCGTGGACTCCGCAGGACTGGGCACTAAGACTGGGCCATATCCTGAGGGAAGATCCGGTTTGAGCGAATAGAAGTACTCCAGATGTCCACTGGGGGGCAGCAGAAGAGCAGGGATGAAGCCTCTCTACACGCTCTTTGGAGAGGACCGGGTGGGCAGAACGCGCGGCTTCCTCCCCAGTCCAGGAGCCGGATCTGGGAGGCCCCTGTGTTGCAGGCCATCACAAGCCCACAGGGTGCTTGTGCCAATCCGAGAAAGCTCCCATCCTCCTGCGGGATACAGCCGTGGGTATGGCTTGGTGAGTGGAGCTTGGGGTGGATTTTAGTCCCCATCCACTTGTGCCTTACCCATCTGACCACCCAGGGGCCAATGCTGTGGTGGTGGGGAGCTGGGGGCACACCCAGGAGCTGAGTGGGGCAGCTCTATTCCCGCAGGGTTGTGTCTCCTGCTATAGCGCGCTGGAAGTCTGAGTTCCTGCAGAGAGGTGGCCGGGTCTCCCCTAGAGGGCGCCATACTGTCAGGTGCCGGTTGGCTGGCTCTCATCTTTCCAGCAGGTGGCAGGCTCGCCGCTCCATCAGCAAAGCAGGGGCGGGGGAGGGTGGAAGGACTATGCTAATGAAGCGTTGGCAGGTGAAGCTGGAGACAGGCCGGGAAGGATGTGCACAGCAGGGGTCAGAGGGGGTTCTTGACTCTGAAAGAAGGGACACCTGCTTTATGAGAACATAGGTGGCACCGTGGGTCAGCAGCTCGGAGGCCCGGTGCTCTCTTGCTCTGAAGGCTCCGAGAGGGAAGTCACTGAGTGTCTAAGCACAGCCGGGGCAAGAACTTGGGTGTCCATGTTCCCTGTCAGTCCTCTTGTCTCTGCAGCACTCCCGGTTGATTCTGATCATGTCACACCCTGGCTAATCTCCTTCCTTAGGGGAAAACCAAGTCCCTGAGCTTGGCACTCCATGCCCTGCCTGACCTGCTGAAGACCACCTCTGCAGCCACAACCCCCACCATTCCCCCCACATCCCCCTCTCTCTGCCCATGAACTCCTTGCAGGTTCCTGGAGGAATCCACCCGGCACTACCAGCCTTAATGTACACTCTCCCCCTACCCTCAGTGTGTGTCTCCTATCTGGACCCTCCAAGGCTGGGCTCCCCCACTTCCCTGTACTCCACTGTGGGGTCCTATCTACTGGGTCGCAGCTTCCCCAAAAGACGGTGATGTTGGTGAAGGCCGTCTGCCTGGAAAGCATCGTGTATCCCTGGGCCTGGTACAGAGCCAGGGGTGGGAAATATCTGTTGTTTAGATGAAAGGGAGTCCTGCCCACCTCCTGCGCCCTGCCAGCGGCAGCCTTGCCAGCGCAGAGGGAAAATGGGGAGGGGGGTGTCACAGAGGTGTGTGTTTGTGAACATATGCGCGTGTGCGCGGGTGTGAGCATGCATGTCTGTGTTGCGCACTCATACAGAGGGCCTCAGGGAGCCGCGATAAGGCCTAATTCATGGGGGTGGTTGTATGGACACAGGCGCAGACAGGCACCAACAGGCACCAACAGGCACCGACAGACTGGGTCAACCCGGAAAGACAACACTCTGTACACAGTGGGGGATTTACTTTTCCAACAATATTTTCATTCAAGTATACTATACATGCAGAGGCACTCAGGTCCTAAGCCTAGGTACGGCTTGATGCGTTTCCACAAACTGAGCACAGCAAGGTACCAGCAACCTAATCAAGAAGGAGCAGGGCCAGCCTCCTGAAACCCACGGTGGAAGCTTTCTAAGTGCCCGTTGCTTGACTCTCAAGCCAGGAGAGGGAGGAGGAGAGGGGCACAGAGAGGAGCGAGTCTGGGGCCTTCAGACCTCTGCTTATTGCCCCTGTGGGGTCTGGGCCTCCCCAGTGTGGCCTGAGGAGCTTTACTGCTCTTTGGACCCTGGCCCTCTCCCTGGGGCCTCTGCCAGCAATTTTTCATTGTCTCTCCTCCTCCAGCGCCCCATCGGCCAGGCCCTTGCAGGGCTTTCTTCTTGGGCAGCCGGCCCACGGCTTACTCCTGCCTGCCCACCTCAGCTGCCAGAAGCTGTCTAGGGTTCTGTGTAAATCAGCCACTGGGCAAGTTTGCTTTTCTTCCTCACTCCTGGAGGGGGGTGCGGAGGACTGCTGTGAGAGGGCATGGCTTCTTGGGGGGCATCTCCCAGCCCCCTGGCCGGGCCAATCATACCTGCAGAATAGGAACAAAGCAGGGAGAAAATGAAGCCCACCCCAACGTCTTGGGTCTGTGAACACCAGGGGTATGTGGGCAGAGACCTGCACCCCGAGAACCCCTCTCTCAGGGCACAGCTGGTGTGACTGAGTGGGACAGTTATCAAAAACCCCTGGTGAGGCTGGGCCAGTCTGTGTGACTGGCCACGCTCAGGGCATGGTTTCCTCCAGCTGTGGAGATGGCATGGAGGCCGCATGACGCCGTGTGTCTGTCACAGGGCTCCGTGTGACTGGCAGTGCGGGAGGCACAGAGGGTAGATGCCTGAGCGGTTGCACGTGCGGGGCTGCGTGTGTGGGGCTGTGAGAAAGAGTGCTGGTCATGTGTATGCTGGACAGCCCGCGAGGATGGCAGACGTCTGTGGGTTAGGGGACAGTGTGAGACTCACAACTCTGGCTGTGTTTGCTCCCTGCCATTGGGAGCTTACCAGTTACTGGGGGAATATCCAGTATTGCTGAGAAGGGGTCAGTGTGAAGAGGGAGAAGGGACCAGGGGCCTCTGGATGGGTTGTGCCTTCCCCCTAGGGTCTGGCCCCTCCTCTTGGCCCCCAGCTCTGAGCATCAGGCACCCTGCCTACTGCCTGCAGAGATGCGCGAGGTGGAGCCCCGGCTGGGGCCCAGATGCTGAGGTGGCAGGCCCAGGAGGAGGGGGTGGGGCAGGGACATGCCGGAGCGGCAGCCGGGAGCCCAGGGCACCCTGCCCTGTGCTGAGTTGGCAGCTGGCTCTGGGAGCAGGCGGGGCCCCACCTGAGCAGGCTGGGGCAGGCCGGGCGGGGTCTCTCCCTGGCCAGGGACAGGAGAGAGCTAATGGGGCAAGCCCGGGGCTTGTTTTGCCAAGACAGAAGGTGGAGGGACAGTGGTCTCTGCTGGGGGAGCTCCTTTTGTGATGGGGGTGGTGTGTGTGCACACACCCGTGCTCCTACTGTTGTGTGTCTGACTGGCGTGTGTCTTTGTAGTTTCCTCTTGGTGGAGGCACGTATCCATGGGTCTGCATGAGGGCTGCGGTGGTGGTAGTGGTGGTGGTGGTGGTGGTGTGTGTGTGCATGTGTGTGTGTGTGTGTCTGGCACCCGGGCATGTTTGTGGGAGGGTCTCGCTTGGAAGTGTGTGCCCACATGACTGCCGTGTGTGCGCCCTTGTTGTGAAGGCCTGCGTGGCTTCTGTGTGTCGTGTTTGTGGAACATCGGTGTGAACTTTCTCTGAGGCTGTGTGTGTGTGCACGTGTGTCTTTGTGTGTACATGATTCGTTCAGGTTCTAGGTGCAGAGGGCAGAGGGGTTGTGGTGGGCAGTGGCCTGTTGGGGGTGGGGGGGGAATGGGTACAGGGGGTGGAGGGCTCCGGGCTTCCTGGCTTGGGGTCTGGCCAGGCCCTGCAACCAATTCATTTCCACGACAAATCTACATGCCCTTCCTGTTCCCCCGCCACCCCCTTTGTGGGGGTCTGGAACAATGTGCGCGATGACCTACAAACTATTTACCGCCATGTGTAACCATGCCATTCCCCTAAACACCATGTGTGCAGCACATGAAATATGCAGGTATAGATAGGGTGACATGGATTCCTGTGCGTCTATGTGCCCAACCCCCACCAGGCATTAGGTATGTGCATTCGTGTGTGTGGGGTTTCACGATCACTGTGCGAGTGTGTGTGTGTGTGTGTGTGTGTGTCCCATGAAGTTTATAGATCTAGCTGACAGTGTCCCCCTCAGCCCTTTCCCTGCTGGGGATCTGGCATGTACATTCTGTTACCTCCAAAGCATGTTCTGACACTCAGCATCTTTCTGTTCCCCTCCCGGGTCCCCACCCTACTCCTTCCCACAGCCACCAAGGATCCTCCCCTGGGACAGAAAATCCTGCATGAAGTTGAGATTGGGACTTTCTGTGGAGTCAGTGCTTTTCCCCAAGGTTGCTGTGGTACCAAGTGGCCAAGAGGACGCTTCCACCAGCTAGGGGTTGTGGCGGGGGAGGGGGAACAGCTCCGGCCAGGGGCAAAAGCATAGGTTTTGAAGCCAGACAGACCTGCGGTCAAATTCAGATTCTGACAAGCTACACATGTGTAACCTACATGCCTTGGTATCTCCTCTGCTGATTTTTGGAGTTGCTAGGAGAAGGAATGGATGAGATGAACATAAAGCTTCTGGCATAGGGCTTGGCACCCAGGGGTCTTCTGACATGGGTCCTTTTCTGCTCAAGGGATGGCTTTAAGATCACTGTGAGCTGTTGCGTGTAAGGCCCAGGGCTTGGACGGGTGCCTTGAGCCTGATGCGCAGGGGAGCGTCTGGTCTCTGACCTTCGGAGGCTCTGCAGTGTGGACACGGGCAGAGTCCGGACTTGAGAGCTCTCTAAATGTAGCCGCTGACACACAGGTCTGGGCCCCTCTGAGCTCAGGCCTAGAATCCCTTCGAGAAAGAGGCGTGGATGTGGCGTCCAGGACGTGTTTGGAGGGCATGGGGTGGGGTGAGCAGTGCAGAGATGATCTTGAAATAGTGGTCGCGGAAGGACACCCTAAATGGACCAACATGCAGATTCCAAAAGATAACCAGAGTGCCGCCAGCTGGACGCGCAAAAATCCAGAAGAGGAACAGGGACACTTCCAGAAGGACAGGCAGGGCTTCCCACTTCAGAGGGAAAGAAGTCCCCACCACCCCAAGGACAGACACTCAGATCCCCCAGAAAAAGGAACACCTGACGGTACCACCTAGAGAGCCCCCTGCCTCCTGCCTGCACCCCTCCCTCCCACCCTGCTCTCCCTGCTGAGTCAGGCTGTCCCAGCTTAGTGGGGCGGGTCTTGGCTGGAAGCAACTGGGCATTCGTTCAACTCCATGATGGTGGTGGGGGGAGGGTGAGTCACCGACAGGGGCACAGCCTGAGCCGACCTGGGCCCGCGGGCCGCCGTGGGAGCGCTGGGGCCCAGCCAATCGGCAGCTGCCACCCGGCCTGTCTCTCTAGCCCCGCCCCCGCCGCGGACCGTCGGCTTCCCAGTTCCCAGGGCCCTTTGCCGCTGAAGGGACCCTTGACCCGGTGGCACCCAGCCTGATCCTGTGGTCTGTGCTTCCGGAGGGAGGCTGTAGGAGACAGATATCCGCACTGGGCTCTCAGGGAAGAGAGCTCCCATCTAGAGTCAGCTCTTCCCAGGGGCCCCCTTGCTGTCCCATTGACTAGTTAGGGGCAGGGGTGGCCCCCCAGGTGACAGGGGGGACTTCCCCCTTCTTGCTGTCCTCTGAGTCCTTCCCAGGTTGTCTCTGCAGGGCACTCAGCCTCTGTGGGAAGGGGACAGACTGCGCTGGTTTCCCAAGCTAAGGGCGTGGGCAGGCCACCCACTGTCTGTCCTCTAACAGTCTCTGTGGCCAAAGTTCCTGGTCCTCAGTCCGGCACACCATACATTGTTGCCAAGGCTCTGGTGACACAAGCTACTGAGCCTGGTGAGGCCAGGGTCTGGCCCTTGACATTGACACTCGTGCAGAGATGCAGAGACTCATCTGAGCAGGTACAAGACCGTGCAGATGCATGGACCCATACAGGCAGGCTGGCCAATGTCATATCCAGATTTTCACATATATAAGAGAACACACACACACACACACACACACACACACATATCAGTGTGAGAGGCAAGTGTCCGAGCTTGATCACTTACTAGTTACCTGACTCTGGGTGGGTTATCAAATCTGTTTCCCTCTCTGTAAGACGAAGAGAGCTAGGATAACTTCCTTAAGGGTTGTTGGGAGAATTAAAGGCAATAACAGCTGGAAAGCGCCTGGTACACTGTAATAATTCGTAAATGGCAGCTGTGATGATCACCCAGACCCATGTGGATGTAGCCACACAAACACACTCGCGGACTCCTACCACAGCACTTGGATACACCAAACCTCAGACGGCCGTATGCATGAAGGGACCGGGTGTGTTTGCACATAGATACACAGACACAAGCAGCACCCCCAAGGAAAACAGCCACCCCCACAATAACCATACAAGCAGGTTTTACGGCTCTGGGTGTGATGGGAACAGCAAGCCCAGCTGGGTGGGGGGGCGGAGGCCTCCGCGTCGGGCGGTGCCCGCTGTGCTCCCGCTCCCACTCAGCCCCAGGGAGAGGACGCTTTCATTCTTCCAACACGCCCCTCTCTGTCCCCCTACAGCAGTCACCCCATCCCTTCTCCACTGTCGTCTGCCATCAAACCCCACCTTTTCCTCATAGCCTGAGTCCCGGGGTGGGGCCCCCAAGGATTTGGACTCTCTGTGGTTGGTGGCCAGGCACGATGGTCTGGCTTTCTGGGGGAGGGCTTGGGAGTCATCCTGGGGGGTGCTGTCCCCACCACTTCTCTGGGCTGGTGGATTCTGGAGGGTTGGGGTGGTGAGGATTTGGTTGCTGGGCCCTGAAAGGAGCCAGTGGGAATACCCCTGTGGGCTCAGATCTCCCTGGGCATCTGGACAGGATTCAGACAGCTTCTCTCTACTTTTTATTTTATTTTATTTTTATTGTGGTAAAAACTCTCACCATGAGATCTACCCTGTTCAATTTTATATGTCCCATATAGTGTTGCTAACTACAGGCCAAATGGTGTGCAGCAGCTCTCTAGAACTTTCTCCCTGGCACAATGGAGCCACCCTCTGTTTTGTCTTGTGCTCCCCATCTCCAGCTCTTGTCTGACCCCCCAGCCCTTCCCAGGGATGGGGACATTGGAAAATGGGTCTTTAGTCTCAGGGAAAGCTAGAAGGACTCCCTGTCCCTCAGCTTGGGAGTGAGAGTCCTTTCCTGTCGGGCCATGGCCACACCAGCCTGGTTTCCACTTAGCACTTTGCCATTTGCCTTAAAGTCCTCTCTCCTCATTCACACATTAGGATACTGGATAATTCCAGTACCATAGGCTGTCAGAGCTGGAAGGAATCCCTAGAGTTACATGAAGTCAGAACCAGAGATGGAGAGTCTCATGTCTGAGTTGACAGTGATTCTGTAAGAAGTAGCAGTGGGATCGAACTCGGGGATCTTGCCTCCGCATCCAGAAGAGAGCCCCGTTTCTCAATGCTCCCATCTCCCCTGCCCCTTGTGTCCATTTTCACAGGGAACAGGTCTGAGCCCCTCCCGTGGCCCCCTGGTCCTAGGAGCTGGGGTTGGAGATTAGAGCAACCAGAGGACGCAGGCCCTGTGCTCTGGAGCTCCAGCCTGCTGCGGGAGGAGGGAGTCCCTGATCTAGGGAGCAGAGGCTGAGCCACAGATGGGGCCTGACTGCACATGTCTCACGGCCTCTGGGAGGTTTATCAAGCAGTTGCCTGGAGAAGGGTTTTGAGGGAGAGGAAGGACATGGGCACGTCCAGGGGGTGGTCTCCAGACTGTGGGGCTGGAGGTCTTGAGGGAAGATGGATGAGGCTTGTTCTATCCACTTCAAGGACTAAATGTACTGCTTCCACCCCGGGGAACTAGATTTGGGGCGTTAGCCATGAGTGACCAGGTAACTCTTTGCTTCCAATGTTTGGCACGACTAAAATGGCCAAAGACAAGCCTGCGTGTCTCGCCCAGGCCTGGACCTGGGTGTAATGCCCTACAGTGTAAACTTCTGGCCTCTTTCAGGGATGGGTCTCCCTGGGGGAGCTGGGGGCCAAGAGATGACGGCTCCCCCAATGCCCTGCCAACCTCCACTCTCCTCCAGAAAAAGCCAAGCCAAGCTCCTCAGATGCCAGAGGGTCCTGGAGTGTGGCCCTGCCCTGCTGATGGGTCCTGAGAGGACTTCGAAAGCCTCCCAAACACCCAGGTATTCAACAGACCCCTTCCTTTCAGGCTCTCAGGTTTCCTGCCCCCTTCTGCCCCCAGGGCCTGCATGAGCCAGAAGGGTGGGGCTCTCAGTTGGCAAGACCCTATTTTGCTGGCTGGGAGTTTTTCAGGGTGCTAATTAAAAGGAGCCACCCAGAGAGAATGACTTCACTTGTTCGCACACACACCCTTCTGCCCTGCCCTCTCTTCTGCCCCCATTCACACGCCCAGTCAAGGCAGGGGTGGTGGGCAGAGAGAGCCCCACGGCAAAAGCCTGGGTTGTGAACAGAGGTGGATATCAACAAGCAAAGTGCAGGCTCAGAGCATTTTTGACATTTTTTTGGAGAGTCAAATATTGCAGTCACTGCATTTCTCCAAGGTTCCCCTCCCTGCTGAACTGAAAGGGCAGAGCTGACCTGGACGGGGAGTGATCTAGGTGTCTCCCAGAGGCCCCGAAATACCCCCCCTCCCCCGGCTCCGGGGCGGGGAACCCTTCCCTGGCTCGACCCTAACCCAGCCAGCGGGGGGCGGGGGGTTCCCTGGTGGCTTCATCCCCTGTGGCTGAGGCCTCTGCCCGGGAGACCTTGGCGGCTCTGTCTTTGGTACAAGCTGCGTGAGGTTCTCCCACTTTGTCACAAGTCTCTATGTTCCCCAAATCCTTCCATTCTGTAGCCGGGCTCACGATCCCTTCTGTGGCCGTGGCCGCGGATGGGAATGTAGTGCCGAGGTGGGCACTGGTGCAGATCCAGTGGTATCCGGGGCGGGGGAGGGGGGGACCTGTGTTGCTGACAGCAGAGCTCCCAAATATTTCTGCTTTGGTGCTTGCCACAGCACCCGTTGAGCCCTTGGTCTCGGTTCATCGGGGGCGGGTTTGTTTTCAGACTCTCTGAGGGTCTGATAGGGGACGACCCTCAGATTCTTTGCGGCTGCGGAGTAGCAGGACGCGGGGAAGGCAGAGAAGCTGGGCGGCTGCGCCCCACGTGGAGCCGGGAGGGGTGGGGCGGAGCGGGGCCCCCCCGGTCCTCCTCCCCCTCTATTCTGGGAACGCCCTGCAGGGGTCGCCCTAAGCCAGGCTTCCTGTCGGAGGTCGGCGAACCGGCCCTCTGGAGAGGCGGGGTCCTAGCTCAGCCCCCTGTCGCCAACTCGGGCTCCCGTCACCCTCTAGGGTCCTCCAGCCCTCGGGGTCTAGAAACGGCCAGAGGAAGGGCCAGAGGCAACGTGGGGCCCAGAGGCTCTGAAGCGACGGGAATGACAAGTGTCGATGGCTAGACAAAGTGCATGCAAATGAAATGCAAATGAGTCTGGCTAGCAGGCCCTGGCCTGAACCAGAGGGAGTTTGGGCCCAGGTCCCTCTTCTGTACCCTGGGGGTGTGGAGAGAAGGTGCCAGCCGGCTTTCCACCTATCTGTGGGTGTTAGGGTCCCCTCTTTGGGCTTGCACTCATTGTTCCAGGCACGCAGGTGCTAAGTCCTTTAGAGCACTTAACCCCCACAATAACCTTGGGGCAGGGACCGTCAGCCTCATCTACCCACAGCCCCTATGGGGTAGGAATGATTGGTACCCAGTCTCTCCCTTTTTTTTCTCACAAATCACCAGCAACCAAACTGGGTTCTCCTGGGAGGTCCTTGAGAAAGGGGGCTCTGGCTCTCAGTTTGCTGCACAAAGGCTTCTGGGAGAGTACTCTGAAGAAGTCACCTGAGCATTCCACTGTCCCACTGCTCCTTGACCCTTACCTTTCCCCAGTGTCGGTGGTGCAGCACTAGCCCTTTACCCTGGTAGGACCAGGCTTTCTAGGGAACTGTCAAAGGGGGTTTTGATAGACTTTTCCTACTTTCCTCTCGCAAAAGGCCTTCATGAGGCCTGGGGAGTTTGGGGTAGCACTGGTCCCTTTCCTGGAGTAGAGTCCCTGAGAGAGGGCTGAGGGGACCTGCTGCTCTGCCTCCCTGTGTTTCCCACAAGCATTTGCACCGCCCCCTGCTCCCCACCTTGGTGGGGCCTGGAGAAGCTGGGAGGGGCCTGGGGTGAGGCCAGGTGAGGTGTGCTTAACCCTCTCCCCCAACACCAAGTGCTCTGCCCCAGCCCCACCTCAAAAAGGAACCTGTGCCAGGCTCCTTTGGCATCCCTAATCCCCATTCCTGCCCCCCACTCAACCTGCCTTGCTGTCCCTCCAACTCCCAGTTCTTCTATGGCCCCCGTGGATCTCCTCTCTCCGGAATCTTTGCCAGGCAGCCCCTCCTCCCCAATGTCCCTCTGGGCACTTTGGCTGATTACTCCGGAGCCCCACTGAGTTTCTATTCCCCATAAGCCCAGGGGCTCAGGGGATCCTCCCTGTTCCTGGGAATGAGGCAGCTAGAGGAATGAAGACCTGGCACATTCCAGAGTCTGAAGATGCTCGGTGGTTCAGCGCTTGGGCTCCCTGTGGTCTGAGACCCCTGGCCCAGCAGGGCTCAAGAGGCAGAGAGCCCAGGCCTCCCTGGGTGTAGTGACGGTGCAGGGAGACAGGTTCTTTGGGGGCTCAGCACTGGGGCCCAATTTTTACCATCTCAGTTCCTGCTCTCTGCCACCCAGCAGACAGCTATGCACTCACCCTCCCGAGCCAGGTGTCACAGAGGCCAGAGTCCCCCTTCCCATCCCTTCTTTCCTGCACTCAACAGTATCTCCCCCTTGCTTCTTGAGTTCCCGCCATGCTCCCGTTCTCCCGAAGTCTTTACCAACAGCTCCAGCCCACCATTCTCCCTAGCTCTTTCGTCTAGTCTGAGCATGTTTCTGTCTTTCTTTGGAAGAGGAAGAACAGAGGTGTCCATTCTGGCTAAGAGCAGGCAGGGAGATGTAGGCAAAAACCTAAGAAAGGGTCCAGACTTTACAGACAGACCTGGGTTCAAACCCCGACTCTGTCACCACTGGTTGTGTGATCTAGGACAAGTTATTTAACCTGACTGAACCTCAGGTTCCCCCTCTATAAAATGGGGTTAGTTAGAGGTACTGTATGTAAATCACCTGGCATGTAGTGCTCTTGGATTAAGTAGTGATTATTGTTAATACACATAATGCTATTAACAGCCGAGATGACTTCCTGGAAGAGAGGTCTTCTCTGGAACCCCTAAATGAAAGTTAGAACCCTTCTTGACATCCAGCCTCTGCATCCAAGTGGCCCTTCTTTCTGAGATATCCTCCCCACCCAGCCCTCTATCATGGTTTTGCCTTCTTAGGAGATGCACGGTGGGGTGGGGTGCCTGCCTCCTGGGTGGGGGTTGGTTGTGGGCTCTGAAGTTGGTCCCCCCTCTCCGGCCCCCAGTTCCGCTCTGGCAGGGAGTTACTGGCTGCCCCTGGGTGAGGCCTGCCTGGGCAGGTAAGCAAAGTGCTCTCACAGCATGGAGAGGGGCTGAAGCTTTCAGCCAATGGCTGGGAGCTGCCCCAGGTTCCCTTAGAGGGGCTCGGGAGAGCAGGCAGATCAGGGAGAGCAGGGAGAGGATAAGGGCGAGTTGTGGGTCCTGTGCCACCAAGAGGCCCCCCCCCCCCCGCCAGGAGCATTCCCGGGCAGGGGTGGGGGCGCAGGGTGGGGACAGCTGGCGTGGTTTCCTTCCTGAGTTTCGATCAGTGGGGCGGGTTTAAGGCTGGGCTCTGCTGAGCTAGCAGCTTTTCTCTAGGAAACTCAAAAGCTCTTGAAGAGAGAAAAAACATCCAGGTTCTCCCATCAGGTCAGGGGCACCATCGCCTCAGCCTGGGGAACTTCTGTCTCTGGTAGCCCCCTCCCCGAGAGACAAGTGCCAGGGTGGGGCTGGGGAGCGAGGACATTCACACGTGACCTTCATGCACACGCGTACTCTTACGCATTCACAACATACAACCCAGTACACATTGACACCTGGTCCCCCCGCTGGCCCCTTACACACTGATGTGCACAAGTGTCTTCTACGTTCCACATTCGTGGAGCTCCCCATCCTCACTCGCCTATATGAACTACGCTTCCATGGCCCCTACACTTGACTTGTGCACACACATACATACTCCGCACATCTGACCTCCGCACATTCTCACTCATGCCCCCACATTCAGCTGGAAGCTTCCCACGATACACTCCCCACAGGTACCAACATGCGTGTCCGTGTTCTCTCTGTCTCCTGCCCCACTCACTCAGATGACAGGGCAGGAGTAGTCCCAGGAGAGTTGGCCTTTAGTAGGCCAGGCCTGGCTGCTGAGTGGGGACTGAGAAGTTAGTAAGAATAAGAGCCACAATAGTGGGTACACACTACCCTGTGTTAAGTGCTGTTCTGGGCACTATGTGTATCATCTTGCTGGGAATACACAGCAACCCTATGAGATAGGAATTATTATTCCCTTATTATAGTTGTGAACATGGAGGCTCAGAGAGGTTAGGTCAGTTGCCTGAGGCCACAGAGCTTGTCTGTAGTGGAGACAGAATCTGGGAACCCAGGCAGTCTGACTCATGCTCTTAACCACCACCTATAGGTCCTCTCTTCCCCTTTCTCAGCTTCACTCTTGTGCTTTGCCCCAGGCACCCTGGGACCCCAAGAGCTAGCTTGCAGGGAATCCATGTACGGTGGATTTTCCCAGCTTGGCCTAGGGTCAGCTGGGACTTCACAACATCCAGAAAAACGCCCAGGAATCACTGGTGGTCTACGTTCCCATTTGGGGGCCTGTTTGGGGGCTCTTGCCCTATAACCCCAACAGGTAGCAGGGAAGTGGTGGTAGGGGAGGGACTTCAGGGAGGTCCTGCTCACCCCCTACTCCTGTTTCAGGGATTCCCAAAGGGCTGGTTCTGGCCTGGCTCCCAAGTCCTGTTCCAGTTGCAAGCCCTGGCTGCCTGCAGGGGGAGTCAAGAGCAGGAGAAGCTGGGCTCCTGCTCCCTCTCCTGCTTCGGCTCCTGCTAGCAAGGGAATGCCAAGAATGGGTCTGTGCCCTGGAAATCCCTGGAAAGGTATATCTGGAATCAGGACTGGATTAGACTGCCCTGTCCAGTGACCTGCTGGCTGGCCCCCGTGGGAGTCAGTGGGTGCATGCGTGTTCATGTACGCATGTATATGTTTTCAGATATGTCCTCTGGGAAAGAAAGAAATCAGACGGTGGACTTGGTGAAAAGCCCTGAGAATCCATGAAGAGAATACGCTGAACCATTTATAACATACCTTTTTAAAAAGATCTTATTTATTTATTTGACACTGAGAGAAACTGAGAGAGGGAACACAAGCAAGGGGAGTGGGAGAGGGAGAAGCAGACTTCCCACTGCTTCCCTTTTTAAAAAGATCTTATTTATTTATTTGACACTGAGAGAAACTGAGAGAGGGAACACAAGCAAGGGGAGTGGGAGAGGGAGAAGCAGACTTCCCACTGAGCAGGGAGCCCGATGTGGGGCTTGATCCCAGGGCCCTGGGATCATGCTTGAGCCAAGGCAGGAGCCTTAACGACTGAGCCACCCAAGTACCCCTGAACCATTTACAATATCCAATCTATACTTATTGACACTGCCAGGGCGAGACAGGGTATATAAATCCATATGTGTAATCTGATCCGACTTCAGGGAGATACATATCTATATTCGTAAGGAGCACTTACGCTGAAGTAGCATCTGGCACTTTGAAACACCACTATACACATATACATTCATATAAAATCATAAAGCGCAAACTCTGTAAAGGCATGGATTTTTATCTGTTTCATTGGGTACTTTATCCCTAGTGCTTGAATGCTACTTGGCCCACTAAACATGGGTTGAATGGATCATGAAAGATATTTACAGGTGGAGAAGTCTGGAAGGTTTTGCACCAACCTGTCAATAGTGACAGCTTTGAAGTTGTAGTTTTTGGAAGAGGTTTATTGTTCCTAATTTTATTTTATTCTCTGTGGTTTTAAATTTTTCAACAATGACTTTGTTTTCTTTGTATAAAGAAAAGAAAGTGCCACGAGCCTTAGAATCTTCTTCCTCTGCATCTTTGAGTCATCAGCCTAGACTTTAAGAAGCCAGATGGCAGGTGGGATCTGTGTTTTCTTCCCCCTCCACTTCCCCACCCAACATCTTCTTGCTGGTCTTCTGCTCTCCCTGCCCCCTCCCTGCCCACGAGCTTCTGCTGGCACAGCTCCTGGGGCTCTTATGCCACCTTTGAAATAATGGATGGGCTAATTTGGGATCCAGCAAAGGGCCCTGGGTAGTGAGACACCCTCCCCACCTGCCAGGCTCGATCAATAAGCAGGTGCCTTGGAAGCCAAGAGAAACTGAGCTGATGTTGCAGCAGGAAGGAGTGAGGTGAGACCTAAGAACTTCTGGAGAGCAGTAAGCATCTGGGCAGGTCAGGGAGGTCACAGAGCCCATCTCTTTTCCTGGAGGAAAATAGTACACTCCATTCTTAGCCGGAGGGGATCAGTCATTGTATCTGACGCACCCAGCACAGTGCTTGGTGATGAGAAGAGCCCAGTACATGTTATGGACACATGATAGCCTTCATGAGCTTGCTGAGATGGCGGAGTGGCTAGGTGGATGGAGGCTTAGAGTCCTCTTCCATGGGTCTCTATCCTAGCCTTATGGCTCCCTATGATGCAGGATGACATGAGTCCTGGCTTAGTGGGGTCTAGTCCTACCCTTGCTGTGTGCCCTGGATAGGTTGCTTTCCTTCCCTGGGCCTGTCTCTTGTGCTGTTAGATAAGGCTGCTGAACAAGATGACCTCTTGGGTCTCTCTGCTTGGACATTCTTCGTCAACTGGCAGGGGTCGTGTGGGGTCTTTTTACCGTCGGGTCACTCTCCGGTTGTGCATTATTGTAGCCTTGACTAAAGTCTATGGTCCCCAGGGGCAGCCACACAGTCTGACCTGGTCTGTGCAGCTCACGGCAGGGCCACCATCAGGTCTCCTGTCCTGTCTGCACTCAGCGTGCTGCTGTTTGCTCTCCCCAGCTCCACCAACCGCATTCTCCCTGGAACCAACCAGGGGTTCCTGTCCTTGTCATTGTCATGACTCAGTGGTTCCACAGAGGAGGGGCCATGGTTCTTCCCTTTCGGGAGCTACAGCCCAGAGCATGCATCAGTGGGTTTAAGGATTAGATTAGGTATTGGGAAAATTTCCTAACCCTTAGGATAGACTGGGAGAACTCCTTACCCTCAGCTTTCCCCCTTCTCAAACCTGCTTTCATTCTCTCTCTCTCCCCAAAGAGTTTCCCAGAGGAAAGCTCTATTTTCCCATCCCCCAGTCCTGACAGCTAACACTGTTCCTGGTTCTGGTCTTGTTTCTTGGGTTCGTATGTGTTCGAGAGTGGGACCACTTCTTTTGGAGGGTTCCTTCCTCCCTCCCTTCCTTCCTTCCTTTCTTCTTTCCTTCCTTTCTTCCCTTCTTTCTCTTTCTTTCTAAAAGATTTTATTTATTTGACAGACAGAGATCACAAGCAGGCGGAGAGGGAAGCAGAGAGAGAGAGAGAGAGAGAGAGAGAGAGACAAAGGGAAGGAGGCTCCCCGGAGCCTGACACAGGGCTCCATCCCAGAACCCTGGAATCATGACCTGAGCCGAAGGCAGAGGCTTTAACCCACTGAGCCACCCAGGTGCCCCTATTGGAGGGGTCCTTAAACTTTTGGAACTGATTCCTAGGAAGAAATTCATTTCATTTTTTTTTTTTAAGATTTGATTTTTAAGTAAACTCTATACCCAGTGTGGGGCTCGAACTTACAACCCCAAGATCAAGAGTCGATTGTTCCATCAACTGAGCCATCTGGGTGCCCCAGAAATTCATTGTCTATCACAGTTCTGTACACACTTACACAAACACATACATATGGAATAGAATTTTGTGGTGCAGGGGTAGGCAGCCTTACTCCCGGGGATACACGCTGATAATGCTGATTGAAACCCATTCAGCTGGGCGCCTGGGTGGCTCAGTTAAGCGCCTGCCTTCTGCTCACGTCATGATCCTGGGGTCCTGGGATGGAGCCCAACACCTTCCTGCTCTGCAGGAAGTCTGCTTCTCCCTCTCCCTCTGCTCTCCTCCAGCTTGTGTGCTCTCTTGCTCGCTCACTCAGTCTCTCAAATAAATAAATAAAATATTAAAAAAAAAAAAGAAAACCATTCAGCTGATTTCACAACTTGTCGCTGGGCTGTAACAGAACAGACAGAAGTCCCTCGGGAATGGGAGCAGAAGAGTCAACCCCCCCACCCCCAGGTTACGGGCCCTGGGCCCCGGGCACAGCTCTTCAGATGGTCCTAGCAGGGATGCTTGTCAGAGGGGATGAAGGTCAGGGAGCTCATCCAGGTGACCCCCCTACCCCACCTCCCAGTCCGGCAGCTCCTGTGGGGACTTACTTTCCCAGCATTGTAGGAATCTTGGGAACTTTCCCCTAGAAATTGCCCCATGGGCCTTCCACCCTCTGGCGTGTTGGGAAGCTGTCCTTAGCAACGCGTTTCCCAAATATTTGCCACGTCAGGAGCCATTGTTAGCAACGGGGGCACCCAACTGGCTGAACCTGATTGGGTCAGAGAGGCTATGCTGCGTGCTGGGCCCTGGCTGAACAAGTCTGGACTTTTAGCTCCGGATTTCTGGTCTGAACACTTCCGTCTTCCCTTAGCCCAGCCCCACTGCCCTCTCCCAGGCACCACTGGTTTGCTCCCAGAACTGTGCTCCTGGCTGCCACAGGCTGGGAGGGTCTCTTTCCCCAGAAAGGCCTCCACTGTCTTCACCTCCAGCTGGTGGCGGCATGCCAGTGTCTGCCGGGACAGACAGGGGGTGGTGGGTGGGTGGCACACGGTGTCCACCTTGTCCCCGCTCCGCAGTCACTGGCCATGCCCTGGCCACTTGCAACGAGCTGTGGCCAAAGTATTTACACCCCAGAAAATGGCCAGTGATACAGAGCTGTGTTCTCTCAACCTGCAGAGTGTGCATGGTCCCACAGCTGGGCATGGCTGCCCGCCCCTGAGCCCAGTGAGTCCCTTCCTGGCTTCTGGTGCTCTGCCAAGTAAGGAAACATGCACCATGCATACTGCTCCAAGGAGTCTCAAGGGTGCGGCGGTGCCCCCTGGGCAGACCCCCGTTCTCAGCCTGACTTGGCCTCTCACTGTCTTTGAGATCCCGGGCGCTTGCTTCCGTTTCTGTGCCTGTAGCAAGAGAGACAGTAATACCCGCTTCTCAGATGGGGACGAGGAGACAGACATTTAAATTTGGAACTCCTAGGCAAAGCTTTATAAATCCCTGCTCTCCAAGGCTTCTGTGTGGGAATGGCTCTCCCTGTGGGTTTTGGGGGCTCATTACCTGTGGAGGCAGTGGCAGGGCCCACCCCTTTCTTGTTGCAATGAGCCCGTTCTCCCCATCTCTGGCTGGGTGCCACCTTCCTCTGCTGCCAGTGCAGGGAGGAGGACAGGGCCTTCTGTCCCAGCCCAGTGGGCAGGAAGGTGCTGGGGCAGGGAACACTGGCATGTGCTCTGTGTGGCCTGGGGCTCCGCGAGGGGCCACTTTCATCTCCTCCTCCTTCTTTCCTGCCCCACAGGCTAAGAGAGATGTATTATAGAAATTGGCCACATTGGAAAGATGCTGCTCCCTCCTTGTCCTACTGGCTTTGGGACAGCTTCAAGCCTTCCTGCTTGGATGCAGGAAGCAGTACCGGGTTGATCCGTGTTTCTGAGATGATGCCGTGTAGGCCATTGGCACATGGATGAACGTTTGACATTCTAACAGCCATGTCTTACTTGAATATGAATTAGAAAAATTACAACTAGCACACCAAGGCCATGACTTCAAGGACATTACTGCCTAGGGGCAGGATAAGAATAAAGTAAATTGATTTGTAGAAAATTATCAATGGGACACCTGGGTAGCTCAGTTGGTTAAGCGTCCAACTCTTGATTTCACCTTGGGTCATGACCACAGGGTCGTGAGATCCAGCCCCGGATCTGGCTCTGTGCTCAGCGCCGAGTCTGCTAGTACCTCTCCCTTTGCTCCTCCCCCCTTCTTTCTCTAATAAATAAATAACATCCTTAAAAAAATAAAGAAAGCTATTAAGCACATAATGATATCCATGGGTATCCCTCCACGATGGTGAGGGTCGAATGGATGAATGGTGTTTGGGATGTTCTGGGTTAGAATTTGGCACATATTTCTCAGCTGTGATGGCCTAACTGAGGGAAAGTCCTGTGACTAGAGCAGGGAAAGTCATGGGCTGTCCGTGGTTGGGGTGGGGATGCAGGCTGAAGACAGGTGAGGGACACTTTTGTGTCTGGTTCCCCTCAAACAATGGGACACTAACCAAGCTCTTCATTGCCCCCTAAACACCAGGAAAATGGAACAAGTGTGGACAGCACAGCCTCACCCTGATCCCAGGAGATGATTTTTCCTTCTTTCTGAGCGTGCCAAGAATAAGAACACCTGCTCCTGCTTCTAGAAGGTCCTCAGGCTCCCACGGTACCCTGTACGTGGCACCTTCAACACTTTCATTGCACTTACTGTTTTTTTGCATAGGTTTCCCGCTAGATTGCAAGTTCCACCAAGACAGGGATTTCTATTGTCCTTTGTGTACCCTGGGCTAGCACAGTACCCTGTCCAGCACCTGGCAGTGCTTTGTTGATGTTGATAATGGATGCAGTTCGAGAAAAGAGTTTCGCTTTTGGATCTGCTGTATGACCTTGGGCAAGTTGCTTTACCTATCTGGGCTTTACATAGTTAAATTGTCCTTCAACACTGATATTTCCAGGTATCTGAAAGGAGCACTGTGTGGTGATGAAGGGCAGACTGTAGTGCCCAGTGACCTGTGTTCGAGGTCCTGCTCTGTAGCATACTAGCTGCATGGCCTGAAGGAAATTCTTTTTTCTCATAGGCACCTCGGTTCCCTTTTCTTTTCTTTTAAATTATTTATTTATGTATTTATTTATTTGAGAGAGAGAGAGAGAGAGAGAGAGAACATGAGAGAGGTCAGTGGGAGAAGAAGACTCCCTGTTGAGCAGGGAGCCTGATATGGGATTCGATCCTGGGACTCTGGGATCATGACCTGAACTGAAGGCAGCCGCCCAACCAACTGAGCCACCCAGGTGCCCTCAGTTCCCTTTTCTATAAATTGGTGATACTAATAATACCCATTTCACAGAGTTGTGAGGATTACATGCTTAATATATGTAAAATTCTTAGAATGGAGCTGACATGCAGGCCATTTATTTTTTACTTATTGCTTTGTTGTTGGATAAAATAATTCACTGGCAATATTATCTTAATAGTTTTGTAGGTCAGACAGAGACTATCTGGGATAGTCTCTGAGATATTTGGTACATTTCTGAGGTTCTTGAAGAAAGACAGGACATGGGGTGAGGTACAATGGATGCAAGGGAGTGGGAGATACAGGCTTCCACTTACGGAATTCCACTTATGGAATGGATGAGGTCTGGGAATGAAAGGCACAGAATAGGGAATGCGGTCAATGGTAAGGTCATAATGTTGTTTGGTGACAGATGGGAGCTACACTGGCCAGTGAGCACAGCACAGTGTATAGACTTGTCCAATCACTATGTGTGCCCTTGAAACTAATGTAACATTGTGTGTCAATTCTATTTCAATGAAGGAATTGGATGCTGAATTAAAAAAAAAAAGGGGCTCCTGGGTGGGTCATTCATTAAGCGTCTGCCTTTGGCTCAGGTCATGATCCCAGGGTCCTGGGATTGAGCCCCGCATCAGGGAGTCTGCTTCTCTTTCCCCCACTCCTCCTGCTCATGCTCTCTCTCACTCTAATAAATAAATAAATAAAAATCTTAAAAAAATGGGGTCTGAAAAAGTACAACTGTGTAGATTTCCAAAGAACGGAGCATAGGCCCCACAGGACCTAGGCTGGGAGGATGTAAATCTGTAGAGGAAGGGTTTTCTAGGGGTGGGCCACAGGAGTCTGTCCTGTCTCCTCCAAGACCACGGCAGTAGGTCAATGTTCCTCCAAAAGAGGAATCCCCCGCTATACACCAACATGCAAACTTGTGAACTGGGGCAGTCCCTTTCAGGCTGCCCCCAGCTTCTGTATTCCTATGTGTAGCCTCCCTGGGACTCTATATTCCTTCAGAGTGGGGATGGGGCCTTATCCATCGTGTATGTCCTGTATCGCTTAGCTCAGCGCTCAGCCCACAGGAGGAGTTCAATACACACACACACACGTGTGCGCACGCACACACACACACACACTCACACACACACACACTCACACATGTCCATATTTTTCAATGCATTCATGTTTCCCACCTGGAGAAGGTGGTTGGAGATTTGCTTCAGAGAATAGAGTTTAGAGTCACAAGGACCTCCAGAGGCTGAAAGATGGAAGGAAACCAACAAGATGAAACTGACTGGGGATTCATGTGCTCAAAAGATACTTATTGCTCACCTCCTGCCCGCTAGGGACAGATCTAAGTGCAGAGGATACACAAAAGAGCAAGGGGACCCCATATCTGTCCTCATGGGGCTCACATTCTCCTGCAGGAAGACTGATGAGTGAAATGAGGGAGTGAAATACTCGCTGTGTAAGGCAGGGGCAGGCCCCAAGCTGAGAGAAAGAGACAAAAAGTGTTGGAGGAGGGATGGCCCCAGGGTTGCAATTTTGGTTTTAGCCCTGTGGGTAGCTGGGGAGGAGCATTCCTGGAAGAGGGAACAGCACGTGCAAAGGCTCCGAGGTGGGAGTGTTCCTGGCACGTTCGAGAATAAATTAGGGGGTAAGCTAGGTTAGTTAGGCCTCTCTCATGCCCTATACTTTCCTCTCCTTGTTGTAATTGCAGGGAAATACTTGTCTAATGGCCTGTTCCGTGTCTCTTTCTCCACAGGACTCTGAGCTCTCTTGGTGCAGCGGCTGGGCTTGCCCTTGGCTAAATTCTTAGTTCTCAGAGCAGGACCCGGCCCATAGTGGGTGACTGATCACATTTTGGTGAAAAAATAATGAATAAATGTGAGTAAATGGCATTTGGGTAAAAAAATAGACTGTGCAGGGACACCTGGGTGGCTCGGTGGGTTAGTCCTCTGCCTTCGGCTCAGGTCATGATCTCAGGGTCCTGGGATGGAGCCCCGCATTGGGCTCTCTGCTCAGCAGGGAGTCTGTTTCCCCCTGTCTTTCTGCCTGCCTCTCTGCCTCTGTGGTCTCTCTGTTGAACAAATAAATAAAAACTTCAACAACAACAACAAAAATAGACTGTGCAGACAGGACAGGCTTGAGGGAAAGAGGTTGGGGAATGATAGCTGTGGGGGTGGGAGGGAGGACTTAGGGTGAGGCGGGGAGGGAAGGGGTGAGGCAGGGAGGGAAGGGGCTGCAGGGGAGCCATGAGAAGCCGTTCCAGTCCGGCACTTTCCCAAAGGTGGGCGCAGGTGGCCAGGGCCTGCCGAGAATGATGTGTGGCTGAGGATGGTTAACCGGGAGCCCCGGACATAGCCTGTCAGAGCCTTCCCACTGCCAGGTTTCATGTGAAATTGTGATTCCAGCCATCGGCACTTTGGCCACTGCATGAGTGGAGATCCTTTTTTTATGCACCTCTGTGTACCCAGACAAGTCAGTCCTTCAGCGGGAGTCTAGCATTCAAATCCCCAAACTGTTTCAGCCTTCTCTCCATCACCGCGTGATTATTTATTTATGAATCATTCATTTCTTTTTAATTAAATTAATTAGTCAATTAATTAATTTATGTATTTATTTACTTAAAAGACCACAGAATCATCATATTTATTTATTTAAAATGTCATAGAATCGTTTTCTTTCTTTCTTTCTTTCTTTCTTTCTTTCTTTCTTTCTTTCTTTCAGTAAGCTCTCCGCCCAGCATGGGGCTCAAACTCTCTCGACCCCGAGATCAAGATTCGCACGCCCTACTGACTGAGCCAGCTAGGTGCCCCTGACTTTTTATTTATTTATTTTTTAAATACAAGGAAACATGTTACAGCAGCATTTGAGAACCTGGTACTTCAAGAAGTTCCCTGGGTGTGACTGTCGTGGGTAAGAACTCATTTCTGAAAACAAGTATCTGTTGATGCCTGGTGTGTGTCAGACTCTGAGCCGGAGACAGTGGTGGACATGTTATAAACAAGGGCTTAGTGGGTGGGTCCATGGGGCAGGGGTCGGATCTGGGTTGTGGTCCTGGCTCCAGCCTGATCCGTGGGGTGGGTGGCCTCGAGCAAGTCACTCAGATTACAGGCTCAGAGGTCACCTGGTGCAATGCTTAGGTTACCCAAGGGTGCACAGTCTCAGTACCCTGCCCTACCCCCTATGGGGACTCAGAGTCCTTAAGTGCAAAATGGGGCATTGGATAGATGACCTTGGAGCTTGCTCCAACTTTAATATTCTACAACGCTACAGAGATGAGGAAGTTCCAGGCCAGTGGGTTTGGTGCCATCCCACCTGTGATCTCTGTTCTCCACCCTTAATACTGGGGGGAAGGGGTAGTAGAGTCCAGTCTCCAGAAATGTTTCTCAAACACACGCATGGAAGGAAGGAAGGTACCTGGGCTTCCTTGCTGCTACGAAGTGGTCCCGAGGGGCAGGGTTTGGTGGTGGGCCCTCAGTGGGATCCAACCCATTTCCCAGATTTTCTTTCTAGACACTGGAGCTGCTCCAGGCTGCCTCTGTCTCCTCGGTGCACTCCGGTCTCCTGTTTGGATCTTTTCTCTCTTCTTCCTCACGTGGCCCCTCAGTCCCTTGATCTCTTCTATTCTTCCGGCGAAGGCCTGACCTCTTCTTCCTCTTGAGGCCATCTGTCATTTAGCTTTGTTCAGGGGTGTGCCATGTGGGGCTGGAAGAAGGAGGAAGGGGCTTCTAATCTTCCGGAGGGAGGGGAGGCTTGCTCACTGTTGTCTGGCCTGTGGGAGCATTGTTAGGACCAACTTCCTCATAGCATGTCTCTTGAGTGTTCATGAAGTTGAGTCCCTGTTTGTTCTTGCTTTGTGTTACATTAGTAAAGGCCCAGTCTCCTAGTTCTAAGAACTAGGTTGGGAGGCAGGGAGAAATAACCCTCCCACCATGTGAAGAAGGAATTTTAGGAATTTCTAAAAAGCAGAGCTACCCCACCCTGCTTGCCAGTAGTGGGAGAGTTTCAGTGGTGGCAGCTGGACGCTTCCCCCTGAGGGTCCTGTACTGGGTGGGGGGTTCATGGACTACCAGGGGGCAGAGACAGAATCTATCCCGGGGGCACCCCAAAGTTCCTGTGTCTGCTCCCAGAACCTCAAGGCAGTCTTTGGTGCTTTGATTTGTAACCGAACATAGGCAGTGCGTGACCTGAGAGGAAGGGCCTGGCACTGCACGTCTGGGGAAGGAGCAGGGACACGGGCTGGGCTTGGAAACATGCCACTTGCCCAGATCCTGGATGGAGATGCCTGGTTGGAGTGGGGTGGTGCCTGGTGGATGATTGCTGGGTTGAGCAAGAGAAGGGACTTGGACACCCTGTTTTTCGGTTTCATTTCCAAATCCCAGAGTGTCTTTTAACCAACGATGACAATAACACCTTTATTAACCTTGTAGCTTCACCTAAGCTGCCCAGAGCCTTCCTTCTCCGGTTACTGTAGATAGATTCTTTCTTGAGAAGTTTCACACTCCTCTGTCCAGCATGGAAAGCATGGAAAGGGCCCTCAGGTGCTCCCCTGAACCCCCTTTCTTCTTCCCCATTCCCCCATCTCCTTCTCTGGGAAGCCTTCCTTGAATGACTCTCAGTGGTAGTTCAGGGCCATCCCTCCCTACCCCCAGCACCTGGAGTCCAGGTCTCTGTCTGCTTCCTCGTCTTTGGGACATCTCCTGGTGGCCTGCGAGCTCTGAGGGCAAGGTCTGGGCTTCCTCTCCCTCGGGCTCCACACGTGTTGGGCCCCTGTCCTCCAGGTGTGTCAGAATAGGTCAGCCGGAGCCGGTGACAGACACAGTCAGGCCCAGAGCATCTTGCTCCCCAAGGCCCAGCCCAGGCACGGGAGGGGATAAAAGTCTCGTTCTGGGGCCTTGGGGCAGGAACTCACACACCTGGATTATCCTCCGTCTGTCTGCAGCTGTGTGACCTTCCGTCTCTACCATGTCTCGATCATCATGCCAGGCCCGGAGGGGCTTTGGCGCTCGCTCTGCCTGTTCTGCACCCCTGGGGGGCCGTGGCGGCTCGAGCAGCTTCAGCAGCAGAAGCCTCATTTCCTTTAGGGGCTGCAGAGGAGCCTCTAGTGGGAGGGTTTGGGGATCAGGGGGAGGACCAGGGGTACGGTTTGGGGAGGGCCATGGTGGGCCCAGGATTTCCTTGTGCCCTCCGGGGGGCATCCAGGAAGTGACCATCAACAGTAGTTTGCTGACCCCACTGAAAATGGAGATTGACCCTCAGTTCCAGGTGGTGAGGACTCAGGAGACCCAAGAGATCAGAACCCTCAACAACCAGTTTGCTTCCTTCATTGACAAGGTGAGGGTCCACTCAGGTAAGCCCCTCTCCTTGCCTCCCTCAGAAGAATCATTCTCCAGGGATTTGGGAATGGGGAGGTCTGCTCTGCTACCACGTTTTTAGTGCTTCTGCAGCAAAGAAGTCCTTCCTGTGGTCTAACTGCAGGCTTTCTATGCGGAGCCTCCGCTGTTCTATGGTTGGGGCTCAGGAACAGAGAACAGTCATTCAGCAGTGGACCCTCCCCCGTTAGCCAATCCCCATCATTTTGATGTGTTTAGAGTCTCCTGGGAGGGCACAAGGCTGCCCCTGCCCAGGATGGACTGGGAGGTAGAGGAAAGGTGGATTGAGGGTCTGTGAGGTTTTCCTTGCCAGATCCTGTGGCCAGGGAGTCCCCCAGGAACCTCAGGGAGCCTCTGCTTGGATCCCAGGTGCGCTTTCTGGAGCAGCAGAACAAGGTCCTGGAGACCAAGTGGGAGCTGCTGCAGGGGCTGGGCGTGAGTGACAGCCCCCCGGACCTGGAGTCTTTCTTTGAGGGCTACCTGGCCCGGCTCCGGTGGCAACTGGAACAGCTCCAGAGGGAGCGAAGGGCTGTGGACGCCGAGCTGAAGTCCTGCCAGGACCAGGAGGAGGAGTATAAGGCCAAGTAGGCAAACCCTGAGGTCCCATGGGGTCTGGGAGGGCTTGGATCCGCAGTTGGAGGGCCTCCCCCATGCTGAGCTCCCAGAGACACAGGACGGTCCTCCCTTCTGCATCCCATTCCCTCTGATTCTCAGGGGTCCCCCCACCCCTCACCATGGTAGGTAAGGAGGCCCCCCAGTCCCTGATGCCCGGGTCTGGAGAGCCTCAGTGCCAATAGACCCAGCTCTGAGGGCCATGATTTGGGTCAGGGCTGGGAGGGGCTTCTTTAAACAATGCCTCCCCGGGTTTTTCCTCGATAAATTCCTGTTGAGCAGGCTGTGGGCTGAGGTGACTCAGATGTTCTCTGGTCCTGGTGGTGGAAGGGAATCCATTTAGTGGGACCATCCCCCGGCGTGTGGCATGATTCACAGCTGCGCTATGTTTCCGGGTTCCCCACCTAGGTCACTTGGTGGTGTGGAGGGAGCCCTGGACGAACAGGAGGCTTGGGTTTGGTGACTGCGAGCCAGGGGTAGCTGGGCGGCCTTTTGTCTTTGCCAGCCTCAGTTCCCCATCTGTAAGATGGCATGGGAGGTGGAGCGGGTCCTGGAAAGAGGCCAGGAGACCTGGTTTTAGATCTGCTTGGGCTACCTAATTATTGATGACTTGGGCAAACCATGAATCTCTCTGACAAAAGCCAAAATGCCTGCTTCACATGATGATTGTGAGCAGCGAGTGTGAAAATGTGTTGGAATGTGCCTGATAGACGTGATGGAAAGTGGCCTCACGTGGCTAAGTGGACATGAGCTGAAGGAGTGGAGATGGATGTAGCCAGGACGTGGCGATGACTTCCTGATGGGAACGGCAGAGGGTCGGGCTGGTTACGTGTCCTGCTTGGGAGCGTCTAAGGGCAAGGGGAGGTTGTGCTTGGGAGGGGCAGGGGCTCCGATCTCGCTGCCTCAGGCAGCATCCTTCTGTACTTATTTGACAGGTATGAGGAGGAGGCCCACAAGCATGCCACGGCTGAGAATGACTTTGTGGTCCTAAAAAAGGTGAGGGTGGGAGTCAGCTGCTTCACTGGGATCCCGAGCCCCCACCATGCACAAAGCCCAGTCCTGGGCTGGGACCAGAGATCCTAATGCAGGACATGATCCTAATGCAGGACACGACCTCACACTGCCTGCAGAGGGCCCCCAGGGAAATGGGACACCTATGTAGACACAGGGGCCCCAGAACAAGATCTGATGGAAGGACCACAGGATGAGCTCTGGGAGTCACTGTGGGAGAGGCTGGGGAGGGAGTGGAAGATGCAGAACTGGTTGAGAGTAATCAGGGAAGGCTTCCTGAAGGCGGTGTGTGTCAGTGTCAGGCAAAAGGGAGAGCAGGGCAAGGGGGCTGGAGGAGGAATGAAGGGGTCTCTGGGGACAGCCGTGGGTGAGCGTTGGGCAGTGTGCGAACAGAACTCCTGAGCCAGAGTGGGAGCCACCAACAGGAGGTGGGAGGACATGGTTTTTGTCTTCCTGTCCCCAGGATGTGGATGGGATTTTCCTGAGCAAGATGGAGCTGGAAGGCAAGCTGGCGTCTCTCCGAGAGTACCTCTGCTTCTTGAGGCAACTCGGTGAAGAAGTGAGGATCTACCAAGGGTCAGCGGGAGTGGCAGAGGGGGCAGGGCAAGCAGGCTTCCTGGCTACAGTGGGAGTGGCCAGGAGGCTACACCTCGTTAGGGTGAGTTAATTCCAGTCGTTCAGTCATTTGACAAACAGATACGGAGAATGTACTGTGTGGATTGGTAGGTATTGGAGATACAGTAGTGAATAAGCAGACAAAAATCACGATGCTTGCTTTCTGTTGAGAGATGGACAGTCAATTATAGACCTAGTAAAGGAGTAAATTTTATAATATGTCAGAAGGTGATCAATGCTATGGCAAACAGGGACAGGAGGCTTAGGAATGTAGGGGGAGGTGGGGCAGGTGGTAATTTCAAATAGGGTGGTCAGAGTGGCCTTTATTTAGAAGATAAAGCTTGAGTAAAAATTGGAAGGAAGTGAGGAAGTTAATCAGGCAGGTGGAACCAGAGATTCCGGGCAGAGGGAAGGGCCCCCAGTGGTGAGTTGGTATCCTTGTGGAAGCAAGGAGGCCATGGGGGTCGGAGTAGAAGGAGGAGAGGAGGGGCTGTGACAAGCAGTCAGAGAAATGATGGGGACCGGGTGATTTCAAGCTTGCAGGGCATTTACTTTTAATGTCCAAACTGCAATGGCATTAGACACCATCTCCTATAACCCTGGTTTTCATATGAGGAGACAGTAGGGGACAGGACAGGACAAATACCCAGTGGAATGAGGGCTGCCCCCTGATGGAGTTCATGGGCAGGAAGTCAGGCATCCTGCCCTGCTGCCTGGGGCTTCGGGGGAAAGGGAGTGGAGGCAGGTGGACACTGAGTTAGTCTTCCTTGCAGGAACTGGGCCAGCTCCAGACCCAGGCCAGTGACATGTCTGTGGTGCTGTCCATGGACAACAACCGAGTCTTGGACTTCAGTGACATCATTGCGGAGGTCCGCGCCCGGTATGAGGAGATTGCCCAGAGCAGCAAAGCTGAGGTGGAGATGCTGTACCGGACCAAGGTGCCAGAGCTGGGTGGGAAGGATGGTGGGGGGCAGCACGGGGCAGGAAAAGGCTGGGTCTCCCTGCCCACATCTCAGATGTGGTTGTCCAACTCGGTCCCACAACATTCCAGTGGTTGTCCAACTCGGTCCCCTTGGGGGACCAGAGCTCTGGGGCTGGGTGGCATGGCCCACTTCCCGTCTCTAGGAGGGGGGCAGTGCAGGGAAACCGTGCGAGACCAGCCTGGACTGTTGCAAGCTCATCCCACCATACCCCTGCTTCAGCATTTAACCTGCATTCCAAGTGAGGGCTTGAGGAGGCACAGAACTGGGGACATGGTGTTTCTCATGGTCCTGGGGTCAGAGGTGAGGGTCCTTTCAACCAATGGTGTCATCTCCATCCCCATCAGTACCAGGAGCTTCAGGCATCTGCCCGACTTCATGGTGACAGTATGAAGGAAACCAAAGTCCAGATCTCTCAGTTGCAGCAGACGAGTAAGAGGCTGCAAAGTCAGATCGAGAACCTCAAGAAGCAGGTAAGACTCCCGGAGCTCCCCAGGACCCCCCACTTTGGACTACTTTTGTGCCAGGGTCACTGCTGGTTTGGTGTGCGGGTTTGATAACTATCTGGAGCTTTGGATACTTCTGGTGGAGAGAGGCTCAAGCCCATTTCGGAGAAATTTGGCCTCCATCCTACGACTTCAAGCCCGTGTAAATTCTGCGTTGAACAACTCCAGGGGGCACTGCTCACCTGTCTCCATAGGCAGACATACATCTTGCTTCTGGCTCCTTGGGGAGAGGGTCGATCCATATTTTTGTCTTATTTTCTTGTCTTTCCTTACTCTTACTCCTCCAGCTCCGCAGACACTCTAGGGTCAGGGGCTGACTTTCTGGGTCCCGTGTTGGGGAGGGTGAGAGCCAGGACAGGGTGCAGGCGAGACTGTGGGGGGAGTGAGCGCTCCTTAGGCAGACCTTTGCACAGGTTGGAGGTGATGTTGTTGTGGCCTGGTGTAGGCTGGGGTGGGGAGAGGAGGAGGGAGAGGATGGCAAGGGCAGGGACGTGCTTCCTTGTTCATTCTGGAGCCCTCATGTCTAGATGTGAAAGACTGTAGACTCTTTAGCTTTCCAGTCTCTTTGCACTCACTTCCCCCAAACCCAAAAAATCGGTTTTTGGATCGGGCGGTTTCTTCAAGCATTTCAGCTTGACTCCCAGGGCACACGCACATGGCCTGTCCTCTGCCAGGCAGGATCCTCCCAGGCAAGCTCTCGAAGCTCAGGTCATTCAAAGACCAGACTCAGTCTCCACCCATCCCCACCTGTTTTCCTTTGGAATGTGAGGTAGGACTGAGATGAAGGTGACCTGGTCCCATTATTCAGTTGGCTGCCACAGTGTTTTTGCCCATAAATTTGCATTCCTTACTTGGGAATTCCCCGGGGTGTCTGTTAAAATGCAGATTCCTGGGCCTTTGTCAGGGACTCAACCTCTAAGGGTAGCCCAGAAACCTACTTTCTGAGCTTACTTCACCCAGTTGGGAGCATGCAGTCTCAGCCCAGCTGCCTGTACTTAGGAGGGCTACCACGTCCCCGCAGCTGGGAGCTGCCACAAGGTACCTTTCTTGCGAGAATCCCTCTTGGGAATGCAGTACCCCCCTTACTCTTCCTTTTCCTGCACAAACATGATGGACCAGACTCCTTTGTGCAGGTCCTGGCAGAGCCCTGCAGGCTGGGAGCGGTGGACCAGCTGTTGGGTTAGGGACGCAGCTCTGCCCCTCGCTACCTTTCTGAATCTCCGTTTCTTCATCTGGAGAAGAGAGCCAATGTTCCACATCCACAGGGCGCTTGTGTATAGAACAGAACAGAATAATGAGGCTAGAATGGGAGTAGAATAATGAGAGCCTTTAGGGAATGCCTTCCTTCCTGATCCTGAGGATCAGTCGGCTAGATGGCCAGGTAGATGGGGATGTTTTTCTTGCTCTCCTTCTGCGAGTTTTCTATCAGATCAAAGAGGTAAGCACAGAGAGGGTGTTTCTCAAACCCCAAACTGAGGCATATGGTTCCATATGCTTTGATAGTAGGACAAAGTTTTTGAAGTGAGGTTGTTCTAAAATGATCAAGGACCTTGGCAACCCTCAAGATGATGCTTGGTCGATAATGCTCCATGCAGCGGGGCTGGAAGAACATTAAGAGTCCAGGGAGAAAGTGCCTCGAGGAACGGGCTAAGGGATGGGTTTCTGGGGCTGCTGCAACACAGCACCACAGACTTGGAGGCTTGACACACCAGACCACATGTTCTCTCAGTTCTGGAGGCCAGACCTATGGAATCAGGTGTTGGCAGGTGCACTCCCTCTGAAGGAGTGGGGGCGGGGCAGGGGGGCAGGGAAATCCTTCCTTGCCTTACCCCAGCCTCTGGTAGCCTGAGAATCCTTGACATTCCTTGTCTTTCGGCTGCATCACTCCATCCCTGCCTCCATGGTCACATGGCATCATCACTCTGTATCTGTCTCTGTGTTCTGTCATCTTTTTCTAGGGACACTACTCATGGAATTTAAGGCTTATTCTATATACATACGTATGATAGTCATCTTGAGATCTTTGACGACTTACATCTGTGAAGACCCTATTTCCAAATAAGATCACAGTCTGAAGTTCTAGGTGGACATGACATTTTTGGGGACACTATTCAACACACTCCAGGAGTTAAGGAAACAGAAGAGGCAATGCTTTCCCTTAGAATGAGAGGAACTGGGGGAAGGGGGATGGCTGTGGATAATTTTGAGCTCATAAGATTGTGGTCTACCCTGGGCTTTAGGCTCTAGCCACAGTAGGTTCCTTGGGAGGCTGTGCTGGACTTGCAGCCACCTTCTGTCTCATCTCTACTCCCCTTCCAGAATGCCGACCTGCAGGCCACCATTGCCGATGCCGAGCGCCGTGGGGAGCTGGCCCTCAAGGATGCTCAGACCAAACTGGACGAGCTGGAGGCCGCCCTGAGAGCAGCCAAGCAGGACCTAGCCCGGGTGCTGCGCGAGTACCAGGAGCTCATGAGCACGAAGCTGGCTCTGGACGTGGAGATCGCCACCTACCGCAGGCTGCTGGAGGTTGAGGAGAGCAGGTGGGGACCTGGGAACATGGGAGAAATGGGAGCAGAAGATGGACCACCACCGAAGTGCTCTCCTTGCTGAAGGGGATTCTGAGATTTCCTAGCACTCTGAGACACCGAGGGCAACCTATCCTGCTGGGAGGGTTTTAAACTCGGGACTATGGATTTGATCTGCTGAAAGGGTCAAATACCTGGGGGCATATTCTTTGCAGCCTTTCTGAGCATTTCCTCTTCTTTCTCTGCCAGGATGTCTGGGAGGTGCACCAGCCAGGTCACTATCTGTGAGTATCAGGGTGCTTGGGGAGAGTGGTCCCCATGGGGAACCAAGGACCGTGCTGAGAACATGGTACATTTCTTGGCAGCTGTGGGCGGAGGCAGCGTCGTTGTGTCTGGAGGAGCGGGCAGTGACCTGGGGGCCACTTGTGGACTTGCAGACGGGAAAGGCAGCTTTGGGTCCAACTGCTCCAGCATTGTGACTGGAGGCTCCAATGTCATCCTGGGCTCTGGGCAGGGTCCTGTTTGGGGCTCCTGCTCTGTCTCGGGCTCTAGCTCTGGCTCTAGCTCTGGCGGCCACACCATCCTGAAGAAGACAGTGGAGTCAAGTCTGAAGACGTCTGTCACTTACTGAGTGACCTTGCAGCCACTTGTTCCTTGTGCCTTCCCGAGCCCTCTCAGCACTGCTCCTACCTCCACCACCCACCTCCCTGCACGGCCAGCTCCGTGTCCACTGCCCACAGCCTGAGCCAGCCCACAGAGGACTCTGCGAAAGTCAATAAAACCATGTTTGCCTGCTGTTCTGAGTGTGTGCCCAGTCTGCTCTGCTCCGCATAGGGGTTTGTGTTTCATTTGCCTGCTGTCTGCCCCAGGCCCAGATCCAACACGCCCTGTCCTCCAGCCAACCAGCCTCATCCTCTCCTCTCCACAGTTCTCAGGTGGAGCTGGGAAACCTCTGGTGGGCTTGGCCAGCCACGTATTTTCCTTTGTGGGGGAGGGGAGAGGCCAGAGACCCAGTGATCAGAGCCTGGGGGCCAGAACCAAGGGTCACCACCTTCATCCTCCTCACCTGTCCCTGGACCTCCATCTTTCTAGCTCTTCTGGGAAATGAAGCAGCACCCATTTCTCCTTGAGTGGGGGTGTCTTCCTTTCTCTCTCCCCTCTCCCATTGTTTTCCTCCCACAAATTTGATTGAGTGCAAAGCATGCTTAAGGCATGGTGCCAGGGCTGGGTTACACTGGCAAGCAAGATCAACCCCATCCAGCCCTCCCAATGGGGTCAGTGTCTCTCTTTTTAAAAGAGTAAGCTCTATGTCCAGTTTGGGGCTCAAACTCACAACCCTGAGCTCTGGTGGACTCGGAGGTAGGAAAGGTGCCCCTGGGTTCAGTCTCTCCCATCCCTTCAGTCTGCGGGTTCTCTAGCATAATGCCTCCCACCCGTGAGAGCCAGATCTTCCTTCTGGAGTCTGTGGTTACCAGTGCCAGAGGCCAGCCTCCTGTGGCTCATTCAGACAGCCTGTGTTGGAGGATGGGGGTTTCTCGGGGGTCATTTCTTTGTGTCCTGTCCTTTCTTCTGGTCCTTTCCCAGTGGTGTGCTGGCTCCACATTCATCCGGGGTAGCAAGCTGGGTCTTGTCACGTCAGCCTCACCTCCTCTCTGAGCTTTAACCTGGCCCCTCTCCTGGACAGGGGTGCCCCCAAGCAGGTTAATAAGTCTGACACTAAGCAATAATAAGCACTGACACTAAGCAATAGTTTTAAATGCAGGTTCCGAGGGCGTTTAGAGGGGAGGCTGGAGGGCAGAGATGAAGGTTCCTTGTGGCACTGTGCAGCTTCCCTGCCACTCCTTCTGGCAATTCAGCTCTGCCTCAGGCTTGCATCTCACCCAGCAAAACAGAAGCAGTGTTGCTGCCCAGCCCACTCCTCCCAGAAGGCAATTTGTGGAATGTCTATTACTGTTTAGGAATAGCCAATGGGCATCTCACCCCTCATCCCAATCAGTTCATCAGAGGGCTTCTTCCAGGTCTCCACTCTGCTCCCCGGATGCCCTCCATTTCCTCCATCTCCACTGATGTTTCAGTAGCCCTTCCAGCTTGTTCCCTGGTAAAATAACTGTACTCCAGGCTGAAGACAGCTGCTCATTCCTGTTCCTCCTTCTTCTCACGTGTGCACCAGATTTTTCTCCTCCTGGAAACCTTCCCTAATTCCCCAAGCCTGGCTACACCTGTTGTTGTCCTTGGCTCTGTCTCTGTCTGGTTCTGGTCTGGGATCCAGCTTTCCTATTAGTCTGGGACCAGTGGGCAGGTTGGTCTCCTGCACCCAGGATGGGGATCAGTGGCTCAGCTGCTGTGGGGTGGGGGGAGTTTGATGAGCTCTTGGGACTGGAATTCTGCCCATCCCCTTACCTCTTGGCTCTCACCCTATCACTGGGCCTGTCTGAACATGAGGCTGGAAACTTCTTCCCTCTTCTGCAGGATGCTCTATAGGAAGCCAGGAGCATGGGCCTCAGGGCCAGTTGCTAGGTGGGTGAAGAGGGTCACTTTCTCCACCCCAGCCCCTACCCCAGCTACCCATCAGCTCCTGCACTTGCTCTTCCCGTCTTCTCCCTCCCATGTGGCTCAACTCCAAACTCCATGGCCTAGGCCACAGGAGGTCATGTCATCCCTCCCCCATGTCCACCCTGCAACCAGCTTTAAGGGGAGGTTAGCCTTTTTCTCAGACTCAAGGATCTCTCCATTAAAAGTATCTGAGAAGGAGGCTTTTTAGCCTTCTGTAAGGGAGACATGAGCTGGAAAGCCCATGGCCCAGGAACCAGGATTCCTGGGCTTGTATCCCAGCTCTGCCACTTACCAATAGTGTGATTTTGACCAAGCTATGTAACCCCTCCAGTGTTCTCATCTGTGAGGATAGATTAATAATGCTGACCTCACAGGGCTGTGTGGGCGTGGTGCCATTCAGGATCCCAGCAGGAGACAAAATTCACCCAAGAAAGTTCACTTAGATGGGCTTTCATGCCAGGAGCTCCTAAGGAGGTGTGGGCATGGCTGAGGGAATGCAGAAAGGATGGAGGGGCCCTGAGGTCGGCAGAGCTGGAGGGGCCAACCTCGGTTTGTCCAGGGCTGAGCTGTTTTCCAGGACGTGGGCCTTCCCGTGGAAATGGAGAACCAGGATGAGGAGGTCACCTGTGTAGAGCTGAAAGACAAGAGGAAGAAGTGAGTGACAGATGGAAGAAGCTGTAATCATGGAGGACAGCAGAGAGGAAGCCAGGGAGAAATGCCTGCCCTTCCTTCCACCCTCCCAGATCTCCTGTCACTGCCCCCCCCAGCCTTGGCAAACTAGTGAAGCCAGAAAGCAAGGGAGCAGCCTACAGGGGTCTAGGAGGAGGGTGACTGATCTGGAGTCGGAAGGAGGCAGACGGAGCTCACCCAGCGTGGACATGAGATGCATTCCCACACCGAACGTGTTGGCCCTGTCATGACTGCTGAGTAAAGGCTGACTGTAATAGTCATCACAGTTGGCTTAGGAAGTCCTACCCCTATAGGAGGGTGCCCAAGGGCAGCAACTCTTGTCTTCACCCCTTATCTTTGCTATGACCCCGTATCCAGCCTGGCCTCCCATGGGTGCTGTTGGGGGCTCCACAGGCACCATTAGCCGTCTTGCCTTGTTCCTCCCACAGCAACCTGATATCCCCTTGGTGCTTGTGTCCTACCGCGGGGGGACCTGGGGGTGGGGGGCTAGGCAGGTGAAAGTCTCCAGGCATAGAAGCCCTTGGTTGAAGCAGCAGTGGAGGGGAGGAAACTGCTCCTCTTTAGCCACAGAGAGAAGGTCTGAACTTGGGTGTCCTGCCTGAAAGCAGAGAGGGCCTAAGGAGGCACTGTGTCTCTCCCCCGCCCCTGCTTTGTCTGGGCTGGGACCCCGGAGCCCCTGCCTGGCTGGGAGGGAGCCTGTCTCTAAGCAGGAACTCCCAGTGCGAGCCCTGGCAGCCTGTGCCACTGTCTATCACCAGCTTGCCCACAAAACCTGGCAGAAAGTACCAGGTCAACCTGTGGGGCTGTGGAATGTGTGGGGCCGACTCTATTCCCACCTCCCCGGCTGCCCTGACTCAGAGGGCTGACATCACTCCCTTCCCCAGAAGTCCCACTCCTGACTGTCTCCCCTTCCCACACACCAGCAGGGAGTGATAAGGGAGGCTGAGAAAGCGATCACAGCCTCAGGGACAGGAAACAAAGGTCAGTGGGAAGTGACACTTAGTCCCAGCTCTGTCCTGGGATTTCAGGCCAATGTTTTTTGAAAGGACTTCCCCTTTCATAAAGGCAGAGGGGGCCCAGAGAGGTTGCAAACAGCCCAAGGACACACAGTTCGGTGGGGATACACCTCCCAGCCTGGCTTGCCCAAATGCCTTGTATCCCAGCTCCCAGCAGAAGGGAGGATCTGTTCTTGGGCTTTAAGGGACTAATTCTGTGAGTGCCCCTCACCCCATTCCTCATGGGCGTTAGGTTCAACTTCTGTAGCAATTGGGAGCCACTTACACCCTCTCATAGTGGCCCTGGAAGAGTCCTGCAGCTTCTTTTATGCCCGGAGGGGGCTCGCTCTCCACCTGCCTTCCTCAGGCCTTGGGAGTGGGCCACTGTCCTCTCCTTCAGGACCCTGGGGCCACAAGTGGCCAGAGTTCCCGCTCGGGCTCTGGCTGACGTGGAAGGAGTGTGACAAGTGCTGTTGCTGCTCCTTCCCATGTGTGAGTCTCTCACCTCTCTGGGCCCATTTTCCAGTTTTCCAGCTGAAAGCTCAAGTGAGCAAGGAGGGCCAATTTCCAAAGTCATGACCGCAAATCTCCCTCAGTCCTAACATCTGACTAACATCTGATATCTCCACGTCTTCCTTTGGGGCTGTGTGAGTCCCAGGAGCCTGAGGTCAGAGGTGGGGTCACAGAGGGGACTATGTGAAGTGATTGAGGAGCTCCTGGCCCTTCTGAACCAAGCACCAGGCTCCTTGGGGGCTGGGAAGATGGGAATGTTGGGGTGCTCCCTGGGGCTCTTGGGGTCTTTGTTGAACACATTCTTCTTAGACCTGTACTTATGTCTAATCAGAATGGGATGTGTCCTCCACCCACCTCCTCCAGAGTGGCTGGGCCCTTCTAAGGTTGTCTGCTGTGGGACAGAGGGCTGGGGGGCCGCTCAGGTGACGGTCAAAGTGCCTTGTTTCTCTTCAGTCCCCCAGCAAAATGTGCTTTGCCCCATGCATCTCCCTGGCCTCGGGGCAAAGCCTGAGGTGCCCAGGCCTTTCCACTTCCTCCTCTAGTGGTCCAGCCCCATGGTTGGGCCGAAACCCTCTTTCTGTCCTTATACCCACTTTGCTTGGCATGGGGTCTCTGCCCCGCAGACAATCTGGCAGTGGATGACGGAAGAACAGATTGCCCCCACCCCACTCTGTCACCTGTGTCCCCCACCCTGGACCTGCAGGGTGGCAATGAGGCCGTGGGCTGGGAGGGTGGGACTGGAGCAGGCCTGGGCACCCTCTCCACATCCCGTTGCCCAACCCTCCCTTCCCTTACCACCTGTACAGCCCTGGGCCCTGGGGCCTTGGCTTGCGACAGGGGCCTGGGCCAAATCCCATAGAACAGAGCCCCATTGATGGTGGCCATCGGGGCTGGGTGGGAGGAGACCAAGCCAGCCACTGGGTGGTGGGGGCGGCCGTGGGAGCCTGTATCATCCCGTTCCAAGACAGGAGAGCCCCAGGGGGGAGAAGGTGGCATCCCGCCCCACACAGTCTCGGCTCAGCCCCAGCTCCAGAGCATGGGTGATAACTGGGAGCAGCCCCTCCCTGCTGCTGGGGGTGAGGGGACTCCCCTGGCCCATGGGGCCCCTCCCTCTGTTCCTCGGGCAATGGGGCAGGAGTGTCTCTGGAGCCCAGGAGCCAGCCCAACTGGGAAAAGATAAAAAGCCCGTTGGTGGCATAGCATTCCCACACCGCGTTCTCTCTCCGCTCTCTCAGCCTGTGCTCCTGCCCCTCTGATGGCCATGAGGTCCTCTGTTTCTCGACAGACATACTCCACCAAAGGGGGCTTTAGCTCCAACTCTGCAAGTGGAGGAGGTGGGTCCCGGGGCCACACCAGCTTCAGCTCAGTGACGGTGTCCCGGAGCAGTAGCAGTGGCGGGGGGACCCGCTGTGGCCCCAGCAGGGCTGGCTTTGGCAGCCGAAGCCTCTATAACCTGGGGGGCAGCAAGAGCATCTCGGTCAGTGTGGCTGGAGGGGCCTCGTCAGGGCGGGCCCTGGGAGGCTTCGGCTTTGGCAGTGGGGCCTATGCGGGCCTGGGGGCTGGGCGGCAGGCATTCGGGCCAGCCTGTCCTCCTGGCGGGATTCAGGAGGTCACCGTCAACCAGAGCCTGCTGACCCCTCTCAACGTGGAGATTGACCCCGAGATCCAGCGGGTGCGCACCCAGGAGCGCGAGCAGATCAAGACGCTCAACAACAAGTTTGCCTCTTTCATCGACAAGGTGAGCCGGGGTGAAAGGAAGCAGGGAGGGGCCCTTGGAGCAGAAGCAGGGCTGCTAGGAGAGGGGGTGCTGGGCGGAGGCTGCACACTGCTGGGGGGCGGTTGATGGAATGACTTTGAGCTCTCTGGCCTGGCGATATCCTTCTGGGTCTCCTTGTCCTTGCTCGGTGGTTCTGGTCATAAGGGTTGTTGCTGAGCCCGTCTTGACTGTGTTGTGCCTTTCCTACAGTCATCGTTGACATGATCACACAGCAACCTGTCCCACAATTAAGGAGTAGACTGTCCTCAGGGCTCCTCCTAATAGGGTGGTCCTTAGTGCCTCTGGTCAGCTGGGGAAACCAGCTCAAATGTTCAACAAGTTATCCAAGGAGCCCATCTGTTCCCTGTTCTCTCAGCGTTGGAGAAGGCCTGACAAAGATGTGATTAGGACACGATTGAGGGGTTGTTCTAGAAGAAGTTACCATTTTACTTCTATTCCTCCTTGCTGTTTCTGCTGTTCCCAGAAACTCAGTCTGGGATGGACAATGAAGAGGGTGGTCGCCAGGGCACCATGACCCAGGGGTATAGTTTGATCTGTCCCAGACCGGGAGCATCCTGACTCCTTCCTTCCCTGGCCTCCAGACCAAATAGATGGCTCTTGTACCTTCTGTCTGGCATTTCCAGGTCCACTCTGCTGCATTGTCAACCTCTAACACAAGTCCCCAGGCAAGGGGACCATGATGGAGAAAGTCCTGGTGGATAGCCATATGACTTCGGGGTCCCCAAAGAACATTCATGTCCTCTTTCTCTTGGGAAGCCCACAGTGTCCCATGAGGAATCAGAATATTGATATTTGTCCATTTTAAAAAAGAGAAGACAGAAGTCTAGAGAGGACAAGTGATTTGTACAGGATCATACAGGCACTTGGAGGCAGAGGTGGGCCTGGAGCTCAGGTTCATGGGCCCTATGGTCCTTGGCATTAAGAGATTTTGTTGCTGGTTGTGGTGGGTGCACTTGCTTCATGGTTCCCAGGCCATGTGACTTTGGGCCTGGGGTGCTGTGGAGGTTGGACCTGGAGAAACCGGACTGCAGAAGGTGAAGCAAGCTGTTCTGCCCACCTCCTCACCTTCTCCCCTAGTGACTTTTGGTTCTCCTGTGGGACTGTCCCAGAGGTCAAACAAGCAAAAACCTTTCTCTGGCTCTCAGCATCATGTTCTAGGAGCTGGGCATCTGTGAGGTTGACCCTGTCCCATGTCTTTTTCTGGGCAGAGAACCCCCCAGGGGACCTGTGAAATCCATGCCATGAGCCCCCTTTTAAGTCTTTAGAGGCAGGACTGGGCAGCTATATTCTGCCCAGTCAAATATATAGAAATTTATATATTATAAGTCAAATTTATAGAAAAGTTGTTAGAACAGTACAATAGATTTCTCTATATTTTTCACCCACATTCACCAAATTTTAAAATTTAACTTAATCTAATGCAATTTTAATTCCAAACGCAGAGTATTATATTAATTTCAGGCATACACCATTGCGATCCCACACTTCCATACTTGCTCATTGCGAATGCTCCCCTTCATCCTCATTGCCCATTTCCCCCATCCGCCCTCCCACCTCCCTTCCGGTAACCAGTAGTGTGTTCTCTAGAGTTAAGAGTCTGTTTCTTGGTTTGTTTCTTTCTCTCTCTCTCTCTTTTTTCCTTTGTGCATTTGTTTCATTGCTTAAATTTCACATCTGAGCCAAATCATGTCATATTTGTCCTTCTCTGACTGATTTCGCTTTAGATTCATGAATTTTTACATTTTGTCACATTTGCTTTCTCTTTCCCTGTGTGTGTGTGTGTGTACAGGTACATATGTACATACTTGTATATATACATACATATATACATATATACATACATATACACTCTATATGCACCTGCATTTTTAACAGTTGATTTTGGTGCAGAATTAAGGTTCAAAAACATCGGTTTACCCAGGCCAAAGGGGAAAGGGAGACCCAGAGAGAAGTGATTTGACTGTTGCCAACTAGTAAAGGACTGAGTTGGGGCTTTTACGGTTTATTAACTCTTTAGAGTCTTTGTCATTGGATTGGACAGTCTTTTCCAGCGAAGACTGCTCCCTGAGGAAGAGGGGCTCCTTCCCACAGCAATGCATCAGCTGTGTACCAGCCCTGTGAGGTCCTGGATGGGGATGGTGGTGACGATGGGCCCAGTCCTGGGTTCTGTCTGGGGCCAGTGGATGGTACAAGCCCATCAACCTTCTTGTCCTGGCTCAGGTCCGGTTCCTGGAACAGCAGAATAAGGTGCTGGAGACCAAGTGGGCCCTGCTGCAGGAGCAGGGCCAGAACTCGGGTGTCACCAGGAACAACCTGGAACCCCTCTTTGAGAACTACTTGGGCAACCTGCGGAGGCAGCTGGACAACCTCCAGAGCGATCGGGGGAGGCTGGACTCAGAGCTGAGGAATGTGCAGGATGTCCTTGAGGACTTCAAGAGCAAGTGAGGAGGACTGGACAGGCTGGGGCCATGGGGGTGAGGAAGGGACAGTGTGGGGAATCTCCCCAGAGAGGGTCACCACATTCCCACGTTCCTGGTTCCCACCTGGGGGAATGCACAGACAGAGCGTCTTCCCTTGGGTGCCTCCTGGAGAACTGTCCCACTTATTTGTGTATTGTTCATAATTTAAAAAACTCTAAGGTAGGGAGAATATGAAAGGAACCTCTATGTTCTTATTACTCAGCTTTAATAATTATTAACTCATAGCCAGTCTTATTCCATCTATATACCTCCTTGATTTTTCTCCTCCCTTATTGTCTTGAAACAAATCCTAGCCATCGTGTGATTTCATTCACAGATATTTACTGGCTATATTCATAAGGCTCATCAGCATAGCTTGACTTAATCAAACATAAACATAATGCCATAACCACAACTCAGATTTTTAAAACAGTAATTCCTCAATATCCTCGACTATCCATTCATTTTGAATTTTCAACTGTCCCGTAAATGTCTTAAGTTTTAAAATATGGTTGGTTTGAATCAAGATCCAAATAAAGGTCAGAGATTATGATGAGCGATACGTATATTTATAATTTTAGGGTATAATCTTTCATAACTTTCCCAATAACTTAATACTGGCGATCTCTAACCCTTAAAATCTCAGCAAAAGCAGTTGGAAAGAAGTGAGCTGTTTTAAATGACGTCCTGCCTGTCGAAAGTGAACACAAAGATAAACCACTGTTGACACAGCTTTGCCTATTCCTATAAAGCCTCCCAGGGGCTCCGATCCAAAGAGATGGCTGCTCTTGATTGCCGTATTATTGTGCAAAGTCTGGGCCCATTTCCTTAAAGCGGGTGGGCTGGAATATTTAATGGCTGTACCCCAAGTTTCTTCACTGGTGGGCTGCATTACAGAACTGCTTCTCAAAGCTGTTCTTAGAGAAGGTGGGACCCAAGGGGGCTTAAAGCCAAGTGGGTTAAATGCTTTAGAAGGCAGAACTAGGCTGAGTCTGGCCTGAGTCTTCCTATGTTATAGGTACGAGGATGAAATCAACAAGCGCACTGCGGCGGAGAATGAGTTTGTGCTGCTCAAGAAGGTGAGCAGGTGGTGGGGAGTTGGGGAGGTGGTTCGCAGGCTTGCCAGGGTGCTGGGGTGACTTGGAGGGAGGCGAGAGCCCTGGGGACTGAGGTGTCTGCCCTGCTGTCTCTCTTGCCCCCAGGATGTGGATGCTGCATACATGAGCAGAATGGATCTGACTGGCAAGGTTGGCACCTTGACTGAGGAGCTCGACTTCCTGAATCATCTCTATGAAATGGTGAGATGGCCAATGGATGGGGACAATTATATATATGTATAGCCCTGGGGATCCCCCCTGGAGGTCTGACCTGAATTTACCAGTGCAATTTAACTGATGGAAAATAGAACCTGGACCTTTTATTAATACGAGCTTCCATGCGAAGTGCTAAGGATGGGCCAGACACCCCGCTAAGCTTTACAGAATCCTCTCAAGGAAGCCACAATAGAGGTACTACTGTTGTCTCCATTGTATAATCAGGGACAGGGAGGCTCAGGGTAGCTTGCCCTTGGTCACAGAGCTAGGTGGAGGCAGTGCTAGAATTAAAACCTGGTTCTTGGACTTCAAAGTCTGACTTGCACTCCTGTGTTAGACCTTTTCCCTTCTAGAGCAGTTTGTAATGGAGCAAGGACCAGAGGAGCAGAGATGGCAGAGAAAGGACTGAGATTTCAGGTGGGCTCAGGAGTTGAGGTGTGGGTAGTGGGTAGATTGCAGGATCCAAGAGGGGTTCCAGGAAACAAGGAGGTTTTGAAGACCAGGGTGAGAGGGCTGAAATTAACCTGAATTGATCCTAGCATCCTGGACTTGGACTCAGTAGGGGCCTTGTGGCCCACCTTCCCTCTGTGCTGGAGTCCTTTCTCCCTCATCGCTACTAGGAGTCATGTAGCCTGGGCTTGAATCCTCTCGGTGGCAGGGAGCTCACTGTTTTTCAGGGCAGGAATTTTCATTGTTGACCAAAAAAGAAAGCTGACTTCAATCATCTTCCCATGACTTCTGCTCTTGATTGGCTCTGAGTCTGCCCTTCAGGCAACAAAGCGAGTTGTCTTCTGTGTGGCTCATTGCCTTTCCCAGGGCAGCATGTTAGAGGTCAGGGTGCTTTGGGGACTGACATCTGTGGCATATGAGGAAGTTGAGGAAACAGTGTTCTTAGACCAGACTTTGGGAAATGGTGGGGTAGGGAGGGAGCATACAGACTTGTATTCGTGCACATAATGTTGTGTTAGTTTATGTGTCATCTTTAGAAGTCATTTCACAATATTTGCTCCTTAAACACCCCCCTCCCCGGACTTTTTCACATGAATGCTTTCAAGTGAGACATGTATCCATTTGCTTCCAACTTCCTGGATTTGGGCAGTTGAATTCTGAAACCAAATGCAAGAGTTAATGAGTTCCATTTTCCCTGTGACATGTGATTATGGTTTCATCTCGTCATCTAGATAACTGTGGGCACTTTGAAACAAATTTCCCCCATGCATATTTTGGAGATACCCCATTGGGTAATTGGACATATTCATGATGTCCCAGCCTGGGGTTCTCTGCAGACCTGGTAAACTTTCAGTTCAGTGTGAATGTTCGTTTCAGTGTATGTGACCAGTGAGCACATTAAAGCCAACAGGGCCAAGAACCGAGTCCTAGTGCAAGAACTAGACTTTTGGTGGTATCTTTCTCCCAGGCTGACCTCACTCCACTTATCACTAATTTTTCCAATAGCTACTTGAAAATCTAGTTGATATCATCATCTGGCCCACATCTTTCTGTCTTGTGTTCAAGAATACTGTGGTAGTCTGTGCTGGTCCTTTAGCATTTTAGTAATACAACCACAGGAGGAAATGAAATCCATTTGGCTTGGCCTTTCCTTAGGGAAGTCTTGCTGGCTCTATGCCTCTTACTTACATTTTGTGATTCTAGAGGTTTGTAGGAGGTTGTTGTTAGGTTTTACCTGAAGAAGTCTAATGACTGCATCATTTGCCTGTTTCCCATCAAGGAGAACAGTCATCAAACTAGAAAGGGCAAGATGCAGGAGAAAATGGAAAGCCAAGACAGACACAGAAAGTATAAGAGGCCTTGGCCTTGTTGGGCTTCTCAAGGGTCCAGGCCAAAGGAGCATATCCTAGGGGGCCATGGGATTGCCATAGGGATGGAAACTCCTGGAGATCCATAAGAAATATAGACAGTAGGGAAGATTCCAGAACGCCAGAAGCAGCAAATGTCTTCATTTTCAAGGGAATGATATTTAGGCTTACCTGTGCCTCTTTGGGGTTGAGAATGAAGGCGAGAGCAGCCGTTCCCTTGTTGCCTCCTGCACGAATCAACTGTGATGGCCAATAAAGCACTCGCTAATTGATTTCATGCACTGGTTTTGGTCAAGCCAGATCTCAGGGAAATCTGGAGGGCCACTCACTAACCCCTGGCATGTCTAACAGGGCAGAAAAGCAGCCTTGTGCCCTCCCTCTGGCCTGGATGATTCCTGTGGGATTTAGCCCCTGCTCCAGTATCAATGCTTTGGCCTCTCTGGCTCTTTCCCTCCTTGCCCAGAGGCTCTCCACGTGCTCTTCCTCTCAGGGTCCCTGGTGTCTGAGGAGACACATACCTTTAATCTACAGAACTCTTCTTTCTCCTTCTCCACTTGTATCAGCTCTGTTTCTTTGGAAAACCTAACGCTTTTATCGTCTTAGTCTACCACTCTTGGTGGGATTTGGTAGATCTCCTTGTCTTAAAAATTCCAAGTTGATTTTCCTCAGGGCGACACTCTGGCTCAGGGGTGCACAGGGACCCTGAAGGGGGGAGGGTGAGGGGGTGATGCTGCAAGATGATGAAGTCAGGGTTATCACCACTGTGGCAAGATGATGCGATCTATAGCAAATAAGCCTCATGGACGTCTTGACCGACCTTCAGAGAAGTCTGGGCACATAATGCATTTCACTGAACACCCACCATAGGCCACAATGGATCTGAATCCTTACATCAACCCCATGAGGAAGGATCACCACAGGCTCTTTATAGAAGAGGGGGCAGAGGCATCAGGAAGTTCCACCCCGGTCACACAGCTAGTGAATGGCAGGCTGGGGACTTGAACTTCGCTTTGCCTGTCTCCAGAGCTCATGTCTTTTCACTCAATGGCAAACGTTTCATGAGTTGGATGTTTGCCCCTTCCTCCCCACCCAATCCACCTCTCAAATGATAACACATTTTAGTAATCTAAATCTGTGTTAGTATGGATGGCAGTTCTGGCTTTGGTCGTTCTCTTTCTCAGCTTCTATCTCTCTTTTAGTCATGCCACCTCAGGTTCTGGTGTCAGACTCCCAAGGTTTAAGACTGGGCTCCCTGCTTATTAGTTTGTGATTTGGGGCAGGTCACGTAACTCTTTGTGCTATTGGAAAAGAGCTTGTAACAAGTTGGTGTCTGTTAAGTGCTTAACACAGCCCCTGCTCACAGGAAATGCTCAGTCAGTGTGCTCTAATATTCCAGCTTTATCGGTTATAATCTCACTGGCGGCAGGAAAGCTGGAGGCAAGACCAGAGCATACAAGGTGTTGACTCTGAAACAGAAGATTCTCTCCCCTCTGGGAGCCACTGAGGTTTGGGCAGTTGGTCGACAGCCCAGGACAGGAAGGACCATGGGAGAGATGGAGGCAGAGCTCAGGGGAGCCCATTCAAATGAACTAGTGATAGAGCTGAACTCAAAGCCAGAGCACAGAACTGTTGAAACTGAACCTGCTGCTCATGGCATCTTTAAATGCCTGTTTATATGTCAAAACCAATGGTCCTAGAAACCCAGGGAGCATCCAACAACATCGCCATGGTCTATAAATGTCAGTATAGTCTAGAGGAAACCACCTGGGAATTTGTTGCTCAACTGACTGCTTCCAGTCTGGGCCCCAGGACTAGACTGGATGACCTTGGATCTGATGACATTGGATGTGTCACTTCTCTTTCCCAAGCCTCTTTCCTAACCAAGGAAAGTGTCAGGACCACTGTGAATGGTGGTGGAGGGGGTTAGCTGGCTGATTGGAGAGTGGGGTTTGAATCAGGCCTATGTTCAGTTCCTTGGATCCCACTGTCTGCCCCCGTCAGAGGGGAGACTTTTCCTAAGTTGACAAAAGTGGCCTGGGCCTGCCTCCCAGGGCATTCTGAGGATGACAGGGACTGGCACCAGGTTTGGGTACAGTATGTACACATTCTTTCCCCTTCTGTAATCTCTTGGAAACCTGTAAATCCACAATAAGGAATGATATTTATAAAAATGAGAGCCCATTTCCCAGCTGGAGAGAATTAGGTCTTTCCTTCTAGGCTGGAGCCTGGGGTAGAGCACAAGCCTCCTCTTGCAACTTGGGGCCCCGTCCTTCATCCCTCGGTTGTCTCCTGGGGGCCTGGATGAGGGGCGCTGGTGGCAGCTATCTCTTTTTCTGCAGGAGCTGAGCCAAGTGCAGACCCACGTGTCTGACACCAATGTCATCCTTTCTATGGACAACAATCGCAGACTTGACCTGGACAGCATCATTGCTGAGGTCAAGGCCCAGTATGAGCTGATTGCCCAGAGGAGCAGGGCTGAGGCTGAGGCTTGGTACCAGACCAAGGTGAGGAGAACAGCCTGGGACAGATACAGAACTTCTGCCACTGTGAGAGGCCTGGGGCTAGACACACAAGCTGATGTGGTAGGGACAGGGGTGGGGCTCTAGCTGTGAGGGTGGGCCTGGGGCAACTAGTTATCTGGGAGGGCCTGGAACTGACAGGTCACTGCCACTTTTTTGGTCTCCAGTATGAAGAGCTGCAAGTGACAGCTGGGAAGCATGGGGACAGCCTGCGGGACACTAAGAATGAGATTGCTGAGCTCACTCGCACTGTCCAGAGGCTGCAGGGCGAGGTGGATGCGGTTAAGAAGCAGGTGAGTCTTTGGTGAGGAGCCTGGGGGTCAGGTGTGGGTTGGCAGAGGTGAGGACCTTCTCTATTGTCACGCTGAGGGGTGAGAACTGTTCTTTTCCTGAGGGATGGGACATACTCAAACAAGCTGGACTGTTAAAATCAACACAGTCCTTTTACAGGGTAAGAAACTGAGGCCGGGAGGAGGATAGGAACTTGTCCAAGGTCACATAGCACTTTAGTGGTGGAGCAGGTGAAACGATCTCTTCCAGGAAGCCTGATCCCATCTCTAGGTGATCAGAGCAAGAGGCTGACAGTTCAAGTATCCAGGTCATAGGTGCTGATTCCTTCTAGGATATGGCTAAAAGCTTGGGCTTTCCCCCAGATCGGAGTGAAGCATTTGGTCAATGGTGAGGTTATATTATTTATTCTATCTCTTTTGAGGCACTGGGCTGAGTTGTAGCAGGAGGGACTAAGATTAGACTTCAATAAGGACTTTCTCAGTAGTGCTACACGACCCTACTTGTGTAATAGTATCTCTTCTCTGAGATGAATATTTCTGCTTTCATTCTTTCTCAGTTAGTTGGGGTCCAGGGGGGATGGGTGGGGGGAATGGTGGTGTCTGGTTTGAGGGTAGAGAGATGGATGTGATGACCCTGGAGGATGTTCCCAACACCTCTCATCCGTTGGGCAGTGCCAGCAGCTGCAGACTGCCATCGCAGAAGCGGAGCAGCGTGGGGATATGGCATTGAAAGATGCTCAGAAGAAGCTTGGGGACCTGGACATGGCCCTGCACCAGGCCAAGGAGGACCTGGCCCGGCTGCTGCGTGACTACCAGGCTCTCATGAATGTCAAACTGGCCTTGGACGTGGAGATTGCCACCTACCGCAAGTTGTTGGAGAGCGAGGAGAGCAGGTGGGAGCCCCTGCCTGCCCTGATTCAGAGGGCGTTACAGCCCTGCCCTGTGGGAGAGCCCGTGTCATCATTGGCTCTGTGCTGGGGGTAGGGAGAGAAGGGAGGAACCAGGAAGCTGGGCTCCTAACTCATCACCCACAGCAGACTTTCCATTTGGGTTCACTGCCTCTGCTGCACATCTCTTCAGTTGGCAGGACAATCAGTAATTTTTTTTTCAAGATTTTATTTATTTATTTGACAGACAGAGATCACAAGAAGGCAGAGAGGCAGGCAGAGAGAGAGGAAGGGAAGCAGGCTTCCCGCTGAGCAGAAAGCCCGATGCGGGGCTGGATCCCAGGACCCTGGGATCATGACCTGAGCCAAAGGCAGAAGCTTTAACCCACTGAGCCACCCAGGCGCCCCGATAATCAGTAATTCTTACAGTGGTCAGCAGCCCTACAGAAGTGAGGTTTCTTCTTCCAACACCGGATTCCACCACCTCTGAAACTTTGAAAAAAAATTTAATCATCTCTGTCCTTGGGAAGGTGTGAGATGTACAGAAAGTCATTTGAGCCAGAAACCGGGAAGCTTTGTTTTAGCATGAGTTTTGTTTGCTGTCTGTGATGTGCATGCAGAGGAAGGCAGGACAGGGGAGGCTGGTGTCACTTAGCCTGCTGTGGCTCTGCTTTCTCTGTGGCACCTGCTGGAAGGGCCACAAGGCCCAGCACAGCCACATGCACGTGTTTCTCATGTCTCCTGATCTTGTCTTGCGGACCCTGGCTCGAGAGTTAACTCACCGAGTTGACCTACCGTGAAGGCAGAGAGTGGGAAAGGGGAAGGAGGGAGAGGGTTTTCACTTGGGCTCTGGGGACCACTGACCCTTCTCCTGGTATTTCGGTTTCTGCAGGATGTCTGGAGAATGTCCCAGTGCCGTCAGCATTTGTGAGTATTTTGCTGTCTTCCCTGGCCTCAGGCTCAGCCCCGGTCCTCTGCTCAGTCCACTCAATCTGTCCTTGGCCAGAAGCACATTGCCCTCTACCTGAGCCCCTGGAGACAAGTTTGGGGGTTCCCAAAGAATGAGCTTCCTGCCCCACCTTCTCCATCAGTTTCTCACGGCTCCACTGCCTGCTTGTTCCCATCCCTCATTGGTCTCTGCAAGTCCCCCTCCCCCTTCCAATGTGGTTGCCCTGTCTTACCCAGACCCTTTGTCTTACAGCGGTGACTGGCAACTCCACCACGGTGTGCGGAGGCGGTGCGGCCAGCTTTGGGGGTGGCATGTCCCTGGGTGGGGGTGGGGGTGCTAGCAAGGGCGGATTCAGCACTGTCAAGGGAGGGGCCATCTCTGGGGGCACCTCCATCCTGCGGAAGACCACCACGGTTAAGACATCAAGCCGGAGGTATTAGCTGACCAGACTTGCAAGCTGGGGCCCCTGCAGTTTCCTCCTTGCTGTACTCATCCCACCCCACCACCTCCATAGGAACGGGAACAGCTCCAGGACCACAGGTCCGGTGTATTTGCATGCCAGACTCTTTGCATGCAATCTGCATTTTGGGAAGGTGCAAATCTACCCACATTTTCTTCTTGCTTCTGTAATGTGATGGGAGGGGAGATTAAGGCCGCCACCCTGTGCAGTGTATTTGAGTGATCTGGAGGTGAACTTTTGATCACTGAGAAGAGGTTGGATTTCCCTCAGTTCCTCTGTTCTTCTGCTCTGCGTTCAGGGCAGGCTTGCGGAAGAAGGAGGGAAGTTGTGAGTGGTCCCTGAAGGCCTTTCAACCACCCGGTCTCCCACCAGACCCAACCCCTCTCTGAATCTATCCACGCCTGGCTCTCCTGTCTGTGCCTGTGATGTATCTCAATAAATGGCAACTGCAGCTAGCTGTCTGGGGCTCCAGTCTGTCCTGCCCAGGATTGAAACTGTCAACCACACGCTCACTATGGCCCATGCTACTCACCATGCTAGAAGCACATCCACTGATAACCATCACCGCTGTAGGCCTTGGCTCTTACTCTCTCCTTTGTGGAGTTCATGAGAGAAGTCTTGAAGCAATATATAAGTTGTTCAAGGCAGGACCCGGCCACTGAGCAGCTGCCTATTACCAGTCCATCTCCTGATGCTACTGAGTCCTCCGTCCTCTGCTAACTCTGTGGGGTAGGCAGTATAATTGTTCAATGGCAAGATCTTGGGCTTCAGAATTGGTCAGACTTGGGTTTAAATCCTAGTTCTGCCACTTACTATGTGACCTTGGGCAAGTCACTTAACCTCTCTGAGTCCCAGTTTCCTCCTTTGTAAAAGCAAGGTGTGATGAGAACATGTGTAAAGCCCCTGGCTAACAAGGGCCTTAATAGTAACCAGTGCCCTTTGCTTCTCTTTCCTCTGGCTCCTGATTTTCCACCTAACTCATCACCAAGCAGTCTGATGGCTTTTCTCTCAGCCCTCATATCTGGTCATCAATAAGAATCCACATTTTCCCAACAATAGCAGAATACTTATTTTTCACAAGCACACGCTGAATGTTTTCTAGGGTAGATCATATGTTAGGCCACAAAATAAGTCTTAGCAAATCCAGAAAGATTGAAATCATACAAAGTCTTTTCTCTGGTCTTATTAGTATGAAATCAGAGCTCAATAACAGGAGGAAATTGGGAAATTCATGAACACATGGAAATTAAACAGCACTTTCCTCAACAACCAATGGATCAAAAAAGAAATTAAAAGAGAAATATCTTGAGACAAACAGAAATGGAAAAATAAAAAACTAACCTTATGGGAAGCCATACAAGCAGTTCTCAGAGGGAATTTTATAGCTATGAACACATAGAGAAAGAAAAAAGAAAGACCTTAAATAACCACTTAACTTGACATTTAAAGGAACTAGAAGAAGAATAACAAACCAAGCTCAAATTTAGCAGAAGGAAGGAAATGATAAAGATTAGAGTGGAATTAAATGAAATAAGGAATAAGAATGATTAACCAAACTAAAGCTGTTTTTTTGAAGAGAAAAACAAAATAGACCAACCCTTAACTAGACTCACAAGGGAAAAGAGGGAGAAGACACAAATTAATGAAATTATAAATGAAAAAGGAGGCGCAATCACTGATAACATAGAAATGCAAAGAAAGGATTATAAAATGCTCTTCTGAACATCTAAGTGACAACCATTCAGGCATCCTACAAGAAATGGATATACTCCTAGAAACATACAACCTACTCAGACTGAATAAGAAAGAAATAGAAAATCTGAGCAGACCAATTACTGGTCAGGAGATTTAATCAGTCATCAAAAATTTCCTACAAAGAGACGTCCAGGACCAGATGGCTTCCCTTGTGAATTTTACTGAAAATTTAAAGAAGAATGAATGCCAATCTTTCTCAAACTCTTCTAAAAAACAGAAGAGGAGGGGTCACTCTCAAACTCATTTTACCAGGCCAGCATACCCTGATAAAAAGCTAGACAAGGACATTTTAAGAAAAGGAAAGTAGAGGCCATGTCCCTGATGACTATAGATGCAAAAATCCTCGAGAAAACACTAACAACAACTTCTTGCTAGACACGTCTCCAAAAGCAAGGCAAACAAATAAAAAAATGAACTATTGGGACTTCATCAAGATAAAAAGCTTTTGCACAAAGGAAACAATGGACAAAACTAAAAGGCAAGCTACAGAATGAGATAAGATATTTGCAAATGTTTTATTATATAAAGAGCTAGTATCCAAAATCTATAAAGAACTTATCAACCCCAACACCCAGAAAACAAAGAATCCAGTCAAGAAATGAGAAGAAGACATGAATAGACATTTCTCCAAATAAGATATACAAATGGTCAACAGACACATGAAAAAATGTTCAACATCATTTGGCATCAGGGAAATACAAATCAAAATGACAGTGAGATACCACCTCACACCCAGTCAGAATGGCTAAAATTAATGAGTCAGGAAACTAAAGATGTTGGTGAGGATGTGGGGAAAGGGGAACCCTCCTACATTGTTGGTGGGAACGCAAGCTGGTGCAGTCACTCTAGAAAACAGTATGGAGTTTCCTCAAAATTTAAAAATAGAGACTCAGCAACTGCATTGCTAGATATTTATTCAAAGGATATAAACATAATGATTCAAAGGGACACATGCACCCCAATATTTATAGCAGCAGTTTCCACAATAGCCAAAATATGGAACAAACCAGATGTTCACTGACAGATGAAAAGATAAAGAAGATGTGGTATACATATACAGTGGAATATTACTCAGCCATCAGAAAGGATGAAAACCCAATATTTGGATCAACATGGGTGGAACTGGAGGAGATTACGCTAAGTGAAATAAGTAAAGCAGAGAAAGTCAATTATTATACAGTTTCACATATTTGTGGAACATAAGGAATAGCATGGAGGGTATTAGGACAAGGAAGGGAAAAATGAAGGGGAGAAATCAGAGGGGGACATGAGCCGTGATAGACTATGGACTCTGGGAATCAAACGGGGGGTTTTAGAGGGGAGCGGCTTAGGAGAATGGGTTAGCATGGTGATGGGTATTAAAGAGGGCATGTATTGCATGGAGCACTGGGTATTATATGTGAACAATGAATCATGGAACACTCCATCAAAAACAAATGATGTTGAGTTTGAGAAGTTCTTTATAGATCCTGGATATCAACCTTTTGTCTGTACTGTCATTTGCAAATATCTTCTCCCATTCCGTGGGTTGCCTCTTTGTCTTGTTGATTGTTTCCTTTGCTGTGCAGAAGAAGCTTTTGATCTTGATGAAGTCTCAAAAGTTCATTTTCACTTTTGTTTCCTTTGCCTTTGGAGACATATCTTGAAAGAAGTTGCTGTGGCTGATATCGAAGAGATTACTGCCTATGTTCTCCTCTAGGATTCTGATGGATTCCTATCTCACATTGAGGTCTTTTATTCATTTCGAGTTTATCTTTGTATACGGTGTAAGAGAATGGATGAGTTTCATTCTTCTACATATAGCTGTCCAATTTTCCCAGCACCATTTATTGAAGAGACTGTCTTTTTTCCACTGTATATTTAATCATATCAAAAAATGGGCAGAAGATATGAACAGATATTTCTCCAATGAAGACATACAAATGGCTATCAGACACATGAAAAAATGTTCATCATCACTAGCCATCAGGGAGATTCAAATTAAAACCACATTGAGATACTACTTTACACCAGTTAGAATGGCCAAAATTAGCAAGACAGGAAACAACATGTGTTGGAGAGGATGTGGAGAAAGGGGAACCCTCTTACACTGTTGGTGGGAATGCAAGTCGGTGCAGCCACTTTGGAGAACAGTGTGGAGATTCCTCAAGAAATTAAAAATAGAGCTTCCCTATGACCCTGCAATTGTACTACTAGGTATTTACCCCAAAGATATAGATGTAGTGAAAAGAAGGGCCATCTGTCCCCCAATGTTTATAGCAGCAATGGCCACGGTCAACAAACTGTGGAAAGAACCAAGATGTCCTTCAACGGACGAATGTTTGAGGAAGATGTGGTCCATATACACTATGGAGTATTATGCCTCCATCAGAAAGGATGAATACCCAACTTTTATAGCAACATGGACGGGACTGGAAGAGATTATGCTGAGTGAAATAAGTCAAGCAGAGAGAGTCAAGTATCATATGGTTTCACTTATTTGTGGAGCATAACAAATAACATGGAGGACAAAGGGAGATGGAGAGGAGAAGGGAGTTGAGGGAAATTGGAAGGGGAGATGAACCATGAGAGACTATGGACTCTGAAAAACAATCTGAGTGTTTTGAAGGGGCGGGGGGTGGGAGGTTGGGGGAGCCAGGTGGTGGGTATTAAGGAGGGCATGTATTGCATGGAGCACTGGGTGTGGTGCAAAAAACAATGAATTCTGTTATGCTGAAAAGAAAAAAGAAAAACAACAAATGATGTACTGTATGCTGACTAACATAACATAACAAACATAACAAAAAATTATAAAAATAAAATAAGAAAACAGTGGAAAAAAAGAATGAAATCTTGCCATTTGCAATGACATAGATGGAACTAGAGGGTATTATGCTAAGTGAAATAATTAAGTGAAAAACAAATACCATATGATTTCACTCATATGTAGAATTTAAGAAACAAAACAGATGAACATAGGGGAAGGGAAGGAAAAATAAAATAAGATGAAAGTTGAGAGGGAGGTAAACCATAAGAGATGGTAAACTCTAGGAAACAAACTGAGGGTTGCCAGAAGGGAGGTGGGTGAGAGGAAGGGATAATTGGTAGAAGGGGCATTAAGGAGTGCATTTGATGTAATGACCACTGTGTGTAATATGCTACTGATGAATCACTAAATTCTACCTCTGAAATGAATAAAAAATAAATAAATAAAAAATAAAAGCAAAAACAAAAACAAAAGGAAAATACTAGCAAGTTGAATTCAGCAGCACATTAAAAAGACCGTACATTGTAGTCAAGTGGGATTCATCCCTGGCATAAGAGTTTGGTTCAACATATGCAAATCAATAAATGTTATATATCACATTAATATGATGAAAGATAAAAATCATATGATCATCTCAATAAATGCAGAAAAAGCTTTTGAAAAAAACTCAACACCCATTCATGATAAAAACTATCAACAAGCATGCCCACAGCTAACATCAAACTCAGTGGTGAAAGGTTAAAAATTTTCCTCTAAGATGGGATCAAGACAAGGGTGCCCACTCTTATGGCTCCTATCTAACAAAGTACTAGAAGTCCTCACCTGAGAAATCAGGCAAAAAAAAAAAAAATTGAAGCCATCAGAATTGGAAAAAGAAGAAGTAAGATTGTCTCTCTTTGCAGATGATATGACTTTATATATAGAAAATCTTAAAGACACCACCAAATAACCATTAGATCTAATCAATGAATTCAGTGAAATTGTGGGATATAAAATCAACATACAAAAACCAGTAGTGTTCCTATACACTCACAATGAATTATCTGAAAGAAAAATTATGCAAATGATCTCATTAGCATCAAAGCCAACAAAATACTTAGGAGTAAATTTAACCAAGGAAAAGAAAGACCTGTACACTTGAAACTGTAAGACATGGATGAAAGAAATTGGAGAAGATATACATACATGGAAAGATATCTGTGTGCATGGATTGGAAAAACTAATATTGTTAAACTGGCCATACTACCTAAAACCACCTGTAGATTCAATGCAATCCCTATCAAGATTCCAATAGCCTTTTTTTACAGGAGTAGAAAAAACAATAGCAATGTTTCCATGGAACCACAAAAGAATAGCCAAAGCAATTCTGAGGAAGAAGAACAAAGCTGAAGCCATCACACTTCCAGATTTCAAACTATATTATAAAGCTATACTAGTCAAAATGGCATGGTACCAGCATGAAAACGGACCCAGAGACCAATAGGACAGATTCAAGAGTCCAGAAATAAATCCATTCATACATATAGTTTATGACTATGCATATAGTCAAGTAATATTTGAGCAAGGAGCCAAGAATACTCAGTGGAGAAAAGACAATCTCATCAACAAATGGTGCTGGGACAATTGGATATTCAGACGTAAAAGAAGAAAACTATCTTATACAGCTCACAAAAATTAACTCTTTAATGGATGAAAGACTTAAATGTAAGACCTGAAACCATAAAACCCTTGGAAGAAAACATAGGGAAGAAGTTTCTTGATTTGGGTCTTGGAAATGATCTTCTTTTTGGATATGACGTCTAAAGCACGAACAACAAAATAAAAAATAACTGGGACTATATGAAACTAAAAAGCTTCCACGGGCCAAAAAAATAATCAGCAAAATGAAAAGGCCACCCATGGATTGGGTGTTAATTAATCCTATTTTGATAGTCACTTTGCAAAAGACCCATATGCCAAGTCACTCTTCTGTATACCTTAAACTTCTACAGTGTTGCATATCCATTATATCTTAATAAAAACTGGAAAAAATGGGGCACTTGGGTGGCTCAGTTGTTAAGCATCTGCCTTCGGCTCAGGTCATGATCCCAGTATCCTGGGATTGAGCCCCGTTACCAGGCTCCCTGCTCAGTGGGAAGCCTGCTTCTTTCTTTCCAGCTCCCTCTGCTTGTATTCCCTCTCTTGCGATCTCTCTCTGTCATAAATAAATAAAATCTTTAAAAAAAAACTGGAAAAAATTCCACATTTTAATTGGACTCTGTGGCTTACAAATATATTACATTGCTCATGACCTCAAGCAGTCCCAGAATTCATTAGGGGGGATGCATGTGATAGCCCATTTTATAGGTGAAGCAATTAAGGCTCACAGAAGTTAACTCTTAGACCAGCAGCCATATAGCTGCTTAGTGAAGTTGAGGGCTGCTGATTTCAAGCCCTATGCTCTTTCCTTTTAAGGCTGCCTCTGTCCCAACCCTGCATCCCTTTCTCTCCAAATCTTCTGGTCTTTCCTCTATCATGTCTCTCTGAGTCCTCGCTTTCCCTCTTCATCTCCACAGCCCCCTACTCTGAGCCTGGACCCCACACCTTAATCTATATCCAACTAGTTTATGCCCTCCACACCCCAAAACTCTGGTGCCAATCAGTGTACCTGAGTCGAGGCTATCACTGCACCTGCCCCATCCTGGGCAACCTTAGAACTCCTGTTGGAATGAACCTTTCTTGATATCCCTTGTATTCTGAGCATGGTCACCCCATCTTCCTTGGAAGAGCCCAGACATGCCCCGTGAAATCTTCCTCCAGGGTTACAGGAAGGCCAGCAGAGGGATTTTGAGCCAAACCCTAAACCACAGCTTAGAACACTAAGTCTTAGCACTTAGCAAAACTAGCTCCACCTTACCGACCTGAGTGGTCTCTAGCTTAGGAGATAGTCACACTTAAAGAGTGATGCTTCTGTTCTAGGAGATGGAGTGTAGACCAACCCCCCACCCCCCTGCCATGTCCGACACCTTCTAGGAATGACAGCTAATGTCCACAGAGTGCTTGCTGTGGGCTGGCCTTGCTGTCAACCCTCTGATTCACTCTTCACAACAGCCTCTGATAAAAGCACATCTTGCAGATGAGGCCACTGAGGAACAGAATGGCTAAGTAACTCATCCGAGGTCACACCGCCAGCAAGTAGCAGAGGTGGATGTGGAACCTAAGCAATCTGATTCCAGAGTCCAAGTTCGTAACAACTGGGTTATGCTGGTTTATAGAAAAAGAAACAGAGAAGCAGGGGGGTACTGGATCTGGAAGGGATTTTGGATTCAATCTAGTCCATACTTTTCATATTATAAGTGAGAAAGCAGGCTGAGAGCTGGGGGCAGCTTTTCCTGGTAGAGTAAAACAAGCAAATGGTTTCATTGATATTACATCTAGAGCTTAAAACCTAATTGGAGACATTTGCATTATCATGCAATAAAACTCAGATTATATCCCTTGTCAGGAAGGCCCACCGACAACGACATGTTCCTTAGTAATACTCATTGAAGACTGGGACTGGTCTGGACACAGGGGCTCCCACGTGGAGTTCCTGGAGCCTGAGGACCCCAGGGGCTGCTCAGGAATGCAGGCAGCGGGTGAGAAGCTCACAGCCCCCTGGTCTGCACCAGTTGGAACATGTCTCCTTTTGTCTGTTTTACAAATAGGGCTATGCATGTCTTTGATGACAGGAAAGTTTTATGGTCAAAATGTGCCAAGTAACCCCTGGTTGTTCATGCCCAGGGTGGGAAGGGGAGGACCCTGTGCACCGAACCCTCCCTCAGCCCACTGTTCTCCCTGGTCCCTTCCTGAAATGCTGACTGGTCCTTTTCTACAGAGTCTCTGATCCCCAAGTTGGCTCTGACTCCCAAAAGAATGACTCAGACCCCATGGGGCAGCTGAGGCCCGGTGACAGCGATGGAACGGTCAAGGGCACAGACGGGCCACGGAGGGCGCAGGCACTTTCTGACAGCACACGGCAGCTTTGGGCTGAGTACAAGACCTCGGGGTCCCTGTAATCCGAGGCTGAAAGTGAGGGCTTGTCTCCCTCACCCAGAAAGCCCAGAGCAAACACTCCCTCCTGCCCCTGCTCCACACCCCTGTCAGCTGCTCATCCTCTTTGATAAGATCAGGAACAGCTAGCTGCCAGATGAGGAAAGGTCACGGAGGACAGTAGTGGAAGCTGTGGGGGTGGAATGGTCTGTTAAGGTCGCCTCGTCCAGTCTCCTGACTCCAGCCCAGGCGGGCAGCAGGCGTTTCTCCCTTTTCTCCCTTTTCACTCATCATTGCCTCTCTCACTCGAGGGCAAAATCTCTCTTGCAGACTGAACATATGTCTGCCCTCAGTTTCTCAGGCTGCTGTTGGACGGTTGTGTGAACTTCTGAAAATTCTGACTTAATAAAGCCACAGAATATGGCTTTGGTCTAGAAGTTCTTCCTGTTCGGTTTGGATTTATTGCAGAATTTGTAAGTTAATTTTGATTTGGTTAATTGAAGGACTTAGAATTTGCCCCTTGGGACGATGTCCTACCTTACTGGATACTTGCAAAGACAGGGTCACCTACACCAAGCAACCAATCATGTGACAAAAGCAAGGAAAGAAGGAGCAGAAGCAGTTCTGCAGAATATGCAGTGAGCTGGTCAAGACCCTGTTGCTGCTCTGGTGGATCATAAGATATGGGTCTGTAGAAGTTGCCATATTTTTTTTTGTTGTTGTTGTTGTTATTGTTTTTTCTGAAGTTACTGTGTGGGGAAGAGTTGCTAATGTAAAGCATTGTAGTGTAGCCATTAAGGTCACAAGCTTTGCAGTTAGACAGAGAGGTCTGGCTTTCCACTGTCACCACGTCCTAGCTGTGTGAGCTCAGGCAAGTTACAAAACCTCTCTGAGCCTCAGTGTCTGCAGCTCTAAACTGAGCATAGCAACACTTCTTTTGCAGGGTTGTTGTGAGGAATGGAACTGTTCTAAGAACAGCATCCAGTGTCCAACACATAATGGCAGCTGTAAATGAGAGTCCCTTCTATCTAAAAAGCACTATGGCCTTTCCCTTATTTTTTATCTGAGCATGGTATGTGCCTTGATTTAGCTTTAGCTTCATGAGAAGTACCTCAGTTGAGAAATACCCACAGGCACAAAATTAGATTGATTATATATTACATATTATCCCCACTCCCCATCCCTTCCACCCCTTCCCCCTTCCTTCCTTCCTTCCTTCCCTCCTTCTTTCCTTCCTTGATTTCTTTTTTTTTTTTTTAAGATTTAATTTATTTGACAGAGAGATGGTGAGAGAGGGAACACAAGCAGGGGGAGTGGGAGAAGGAGAAGCAGGCCTCCTGCTGAGCAGGGAGCCTGATGTGGGGCTGGATCCCAGGATCCTGGGATCATGACCCAAGCCGAAGGCAGATTCTTAACTTACTGAGCCACCCAGGCACGCCCCCCTGTTGCTTTCTGTTTTAGGCTCCTGGCCTCTCTGCCATGACTCCTCCACCCACCCTTCATCTATTTAGAGGTCTCCTGGGCAGGGGAGGGTCGAGCTGAGCAGAGGCTGAGGTGAGAGGTGCCGAGGGAGGGGTGCAGACCAGAGGTAGAGGCAAGAGGGGGGCAGAGGGAGGGGGTAAGGGTTGTGGTGGGGAGAGAAGGGGGGCTCCCAGCTGGCCCAGTCTTCCCTGCAGCCCCGTCCCCAAGAACTAGATCCACTGGCCTCCCTCTTTGCACCCCATGGGCCCTGCCCTTTCTCTTTGCAGGGAGGCTGGTCCTTTCTGCCGTGGCCAGCTTTCAGGCAGTCAGGGTCAGCTTGGACCTGTGGGAATTACCCAGGCCCCGATCACTGCTATTCCTCAGATTTGGAATCTTATCAGTGGGGATGACAATCTTATCAGGGCTTTAGAAGACAGGCAGGGAAACAGATTTGTCTAATTTCTCATCCTAAATGGTAATGGCAAAGTCTGGGCAGATAAGAATGAATGTCCACTGACCTACTGTGTGCGAGGCACTGCAGGGTCCCTTTATAGATGAGAGGATGGGTTGAATGAGTTCAGCTAACCCGTGACAATGGATGGGATTTGAACACAGGTCTATGTCACTCAGTGGGGAAGAATTTAAGTTAGAACTTAACACTAGGATTTTGCATTTAAAAACATTGCTCTGAGAAGGAGCTCATGGGTTTCTCCATTCTGCCAAAGGGGTCCTCCACACCAAAAGAGTTACAGACTCCTACCCTGAATATTGGGACCATTATGGGAAAACAGAACATGTTCTGTCCTGGTGGAGTCTAGCAAACAACTGGGCAGAAATGGAGCAGTGGCGCACACCCAATAGGAACCTAGACTGGAGAACACTACACTCGAATCTACACTAGAATCCTACAAACACAGACCCAAACGGAGGCTGGAGAAGGAATGGGAGTCTTGAGAGCCTGAGGCAGACTTAACTCTCCTCCACCCCCAGCTCCGCGGCGGGCACACAGTAGGTCCTCAACAACTGTGTCAAGTTGAGGTGAGGCTTGATCTAGGTTTGGAAGGCTCTAAGGCTGGAATATGGATTCCTTCTCTTGTAGGTGCATGTGGGGTCGAGTGCAGATGGAGGGGTAATAAATACAGGTTCAGCTTCTGACAGTTCACAGTGATGACCATCTCGTATCTTGAGAGGTGGTGAAGGTAAATATTTGTTTTGTCTCCAATTTCTGGGTGAAGCAACTGAGCCCCAGACGATGAACTGCTCCAGGTTTGCAGAGCGGATAAGTGTGGGTTGTGCCCTTGAATCCAGGCCCTTGGTTTCTAAACTCTGTGGAGTGAGAGAAAAGGCAATGGGTCGGGCCATCTTATGGGGAGCTGGGGGGCCATGGGGAGGCTGTCGAGATGGAAGTGCAGTGAGTGGCAGGCCCAAAGGGCAGGGCCTGGGCAGGGGCGTGTGATTCAGGAGGCCCTGGGGCACTGGTTCAAGTTCTCCCAGAGGGGAGTGTGTTGCGCTCCTGTAAACGGTGCCCTCCAAATGACATCTGTAGGTGTGTTTGTGACATACTCAGCAGGATACGAGAAGGATGGGCCTGTGCCAAAGGCCAAGCCCAGAGATGTTTCAGATTTTTCCCTTTATGCCCCTGCAACCAAGCCCTGCTGCCCCAGCACATATAAGAGACCCAGGCTAGGGCTGCAGCATTCACAGGCCTGGCCCCTCACATTTCTCTGACAACTCCAAGCTCGCTCTCACCAGCCATGATGGCCAGACAGCAGTGTGTCCGAGGCAGGTCCCAGGGCTTTAGCTGTGGCTCAGCCATTGTCGGTGGGGTCAAGAGGGCTACATTCAGCTCAGTCTCCGTGTCTGGGAGCACCGGCCGCTGCTCCTCTGGAGGCTTCGGCAGCAGGAGCCTCTACAACCTTGGGGGGAGAAAGAGCATCGCCATCAGCATGGCTGGGTCCCGACAAGGCGCTGGTTTTGGGTCTGCTGGAGGTTTTGGCCCTGGCAGCTTTGGAGCTGGTTTTGGTGCTGGCAACTTTGGTAGTGGATTTGGGGGTTCTTTCAGTGGACGGGGTGGTCCTGCCTTCCCTGCCTGCCCTGCTGGCGGGATTCAGGAGGTCATCATCAACCAGAGCCTGCTGACCCCACTCCACGTGGAGATCGACCCCGAGATCCAGAAAGTCCGGACTGAGGAGCGGGAGCAGATCAAGACCCTCAACAACAAGTTTGCCTCATTCATCGACAAGGTGAGCTGTCCCCTTGGCCAGACAAGGTGGTAGAAACCAGAGCTTCTGAGTCCTGCGATCTCAGAACTGAGCCTGTCGCAGCGTTAAAAACCACTGAACTCAGGGCCTCTGTGTTCCAGCTGTTAAAGGGTAATCCTTCCTCTTTTGTGTCTTCCTCTTTTGTGCTTGGCTGGTGAGACCAATGCACAGGCTGCTCAGACCAGTGCAATGTTTGGAGTCTTCCTAGATGTGCTGTGGGATACTGGGCAGATCGGTCAACTTTTCTGAATCCAGGCATCCCACCTTTTTCTCAGATTTTGGTTTCAGAAATGACATGGTTAATAATTTAATAATTAACTAAAATGAATTATAGTTAACATAACTCTTGGCACTTCTGTTGTCGGAGCTGAAGAAAACCAGGCTGGTTTCCCAAATGAAAAGGGGATCGATGCCAATGACAGACTCTGGGTTCCAAGGTCTGGGACCTTGGAGGGTCATCTCCTTCATCTTCCTGACGCTGGGAAAAATTGCTCATTTCTGGATCTGTTTGAAGAGAAGAGGGATGTCTCCTTTTCTTTTTGTAATCCAGCTTCTTTTTCCGGGCAGGGTCTAGAGATTCAAGTTCTTTAAGCTTAATTGCAGCCACGTATGATGGATGATAGCAAGCAGATCAGCCCAGATTGCTGAGTCAGCCAGAGGTTAATGGCTGAGTGGATGAGTATAGCCACTTAGTCAAGGTTGCCCTGGCTCTCTGTACATTCATTTTAGTCTTCTTAGATGAATGGAGCAAGACTGATCCATCTCAAAGTAGACTGAGTGGCAGTGTTTGCTCTTCTTACTCGTTGAATAAGTCATCAGTAGCTTAAAGAGGCTTTATGGTGACTCCAGAACATACAGATACAAAAGTAAGACCCAGGGTTTTGTGCTTCCTTGTCTCATCTTCCCTCATCTCACCTTTTGGGTTCAGACTGTGATCAGTCACCCTAACCTGCTTTTCTTTCAGCTCTGAAGCACATAGTGAGAATATCATGCCAAGCTGCTACCCTGGTTTATCTGGTTAGATGTCTTTGTAGAGAGAGGGAGAGTTCCAGGAAGTCCCCTTGCAGGGTGAGCCTGGCTTGAGACTCAGAATGTGTCTAGGGCCTTGATCTTAACTATTCAGACTCCATTGTACACAGGTTTAAAGAGACACACTAAGTCCATTTATTTAAAAATTTGTCAGTGAATTCATCATTCCTTTTTCCTTAGGTCAGGATCACTTTAAATGCAAGAGTCCCAGACTGTGGTTGTATCTCCTACTTTTGTTTATTTTATTACTTCCTAAAAGTTCAATGTTCTCTTTGGCACCTTCCCCCCAGGGCCTCTGGATCCCTGGGGTCAAGAAGTTGTACTTGCTGCATAGTCAGGCTCTGTGACTCTGGCTATGCTCTGTTCTCCACAGCGCATGTGGCCCATTTGCTGCCATGAAGCAGGGCCACCTTTTGATCCCAGTAGATGGTACCTGGAGTGGCAACATGATGGCCCTACTTGCATGGCTCTTGAGTCACCTGGCTGGTCTTGGGCAGTTCTCCTGCCAAAGCTTCAGGCCCTTATCTGCTGGTTGGTGACTTTTTAAAATACAGGTGCGGTTCTTAGAGCAACAGAATAAAGTCTTGGAGACCAAGTGGAACCTCCTCCAGCAGCAGACAACCACTACATCCAGCAAAAACCTTGAGCATCTCTTTGAGGCCTACATCACTGCCCTGAGGAAGCAGTTGGATACCTTGGTCAATGACAAAGGAAGCTTGCAGTCTGAGCTGAAGACCACACAGGACAGCGTGGAGGACTTTAAGACCAAGTATGTGCAGAGGAAAGAAGGATGCTGCCTGAAAGAGTCCACCCAGCCATGCCCCAGGCTCTTGGGCTCCTGTCTAGTCATTTAGAATTCCAGCTCTGAAGAGATCCCAAAAGGGTCAGGAAGGTTCTCTAGTTTGTTCTCCTGCATCTACATGGGCCCTTTTTAATGGGGTGAGGTCTTGTAACTCTGAGTTGCCTCAAACAGAAAATGAGTGATATGTTCAGGGAGTTGGCCTTGCCATATACAAGCAAGATCAGAAACCATACAGATGAGCAGAGGTGTAGCATAGTCAGAAGAATACAGGTTATAGAGACAGATGGACCTTGTTTGAATACTGAGTCCTCTAGTTACTAGTTATGTGCTCTTGGGTAACTTGCTTAACCTCTCTTAGCCTTGCTTTTCTTCATCTTTAAAATGGTGATAATAATGCTAGCTTTTGAGGATTAAGTGAAATTAAGTAAGATTGAGAAATCAGATAGCATAACACTGGACATAATGAGTGTTTAACACATAGTAGTTCTTAATATGCTCTTAATATTACAGAGCTGAGATAATCCCAGCAGCCTCTCTCTATTCATTCTCACAACAAAGAAAGAGAACTGGTGTTGGCAACCTTCCTGATAATTGAATCCACCAAATGGACAGCCCTTCTACAGAAATAAAACCAACCAGATTGTGGTTGTTTGTCCTCCTCCCACCTTGTATCTGGGAAATAGTCTTTATTAAGTTTGATTTTTCACATCTCTGAATAAACTCAGGTTTAGACTGGTATCTCATGCATGTAACTTATAAATGTAGGTTGAATGGATATTTGTATGAAAATGGGAAAATGTAGATAATTACCTGGATATTTCCAAAGAGTTAGGTGTTTGAAACCCAGCAGCAGAAGTCCAGGAAATACCAGCTCATTGTGGGGTTTCTGTCTTCTCCTTCCCACCTCTACCCCCAGGTATGAAGATGAGATCAACAAGCGTGCAGCTGCAGAAAATGACTTCGTGGTCCTCAAGAAGGTAAGACATGAAGGAGGGGCCAAAGGGGCTGTGAGGGTACCCTTTCCCTCAGGAGTGGTCTTTGGCTTGAATCATGTGTTTGGTCCATCTTGGCCTCTCCTTTATCCCACTTGGTACTATCCAGATCTATGTGGTTAAAGGAGGGGGTAACTGAACCAGACCATAAGGAATTGAAGTTGGGGAAAATGCCCATTTGGATCATTAACTTCCATTTCTGCAGTTGGATTTAGGGCAGAGGACATCAAATGATTAGTCCCTTGCCACTTTTCCTGGTGCTGAGATGTCTTTCCTAAATGCTGCTGAGAACACCTTTGTGTGTCACTTAACACCCCCTTGCCCCTATTGGAATTTCTGTACCTTGTCTCTTTCTTCCCTGCCTCCTCTGCAGGATGTGGATGCCGCCTATATGAGCAAGGTGGAGTTGGAGGCCAAGGTGGATGCTCTGAACGATGAGATCAACTTCTTGAGGGTCCTCTTTGCTGCGGTGAGGACTCCATCCCCCTGCATTTGAAGAAGGGAATCCCAAATCTGTGAGGCTGTGGTGGGAAGTCACAGTTCTTTGAAAGGATTCCAGCTCCCTTACTTGCTGAGGGTGCTCTCAGCAAGCTCAGAGATAGAGTTGAAGTGAGAGACTCAGCGAGGAGGTTTTTAAAACCAGATGTTGTCTTCAAAGGGGTCATTAGATCTCAAGATTGCATGGGATAGAATTTCTTGCTGTCTAGCATTTCCCTGGTAATATGAATTCATTCCATTCCCTTCTATTCAGTGTACTGAAATCTGCTGACATGGGGTGGCTTATGGATCCCAGAGAGCCAGTGAAGACTAGAAGCATTACTTTTCTGTCTTGAAATGTCATCAATCCCTTGATTTCTACATAGAAGCTTACCATTCTTCCACCTCCCTACACACTGGGATGCCAGCCATCTCTGCTTCCATCTGAGCCTGTGGCATGGCCATTTCCATGACCACAGAGGATTTCTGGTGTCAGAGATTAGGGAAGACTCTCTGGGGGCCTGACATGTGATATTTTCCCTGCAGGAGCTATCCCAGATGCAGATGCATGTCTCAGACACATCTGTGGTCCTGTCCATGGACAACAACCGGGACCTGGACCTGGACAGCATCATTGCTGAGGTCCGTGCCCAGTATGAGGAGATTGCCCAGAAGAGCAAGGCTGAGGCTGAAGCCCTGGTCCAGATCAAGGTGGGTGTCAGGGATCTCTCCCTGGGGTTTCTGGGGCTCTGCTTTTGATTTTTGTGAACAGGTGATCACAGCTCAAGCCCAAAAGTCAGAGATGAACTAATCACCCAGGAATCTCTGATCCTCATCTGATTTGAGATTGTATGACATTTTGTATTATCCTTGCCACCATTATTGTGCCTATTCTTGCTGAGTTGACTTGAGAACAGACCCTACCCAAACACACTTGACCCCTCATTCCCTGTGTTTTCCTGGATATTAGGTCCAGAAGCTACAGATCTCGGTTAACCAACATGGTGACAATCTGAAGAATACCAAGAGTGAGATCTCAGAGCTCAACAGGTTGATCCAGAGGCTGAGGGCTGAGATTGAGAATGTCAAGAAGCAGGTAAGTATCACCATTTTCTGGCCATGGTATGATGCCGGAGGCCTAAGATGGGTGTCTCCACTCCATAGTAGATAAGAAGATCAGGCCTCAGGCCAGAAGATCCTGAGCTTGCATGAAGGGGCTTTGTGACTCCTTATATAAGCCATACCCAGGTCTTTTCAACAATACCCTACTTAACCTGACATGACACGTTGATAAATAAGGTTTCTTGACTCTTCATTGTTTTTTTGCTCATCTCCATCTGATCAGTCTGGTGGAGACATTGGTGGGCCTGGCTGGAGTCAATGAAATGCCTAAGAGTAGAGTAGGTGGGGAGAAGGACAAACAGAATCCTGGTATCCTAACCCAAGAAAAGCTGGTGCAGGACAGAGGACAGGTGGAGAGGCCTTGACAGCAGGACGCTGATGACTGCCCCTTCATTGCCATTGTCTACAGTGCCAGACTCTGCAAGCTTCTGTGGCTGATGCAGAGCAACGTGGGGAGCTGGCCCTCAAAGATGCCTACAGCAAGTGCACAGAACTGGAGACAGCCCTGAAGAAGGCCAAGGAGGAGCTGGCCCGGATGTTGCGCGAGTACCAGGAGCTCCTGAGTGTGAAGCTGGCCCTGGATGTGGAGATCGCTACCTACCGCAAGCTGCTGGAGGGCGAGGAGTGCAGGTGGGATAGGGAAGGCAGGCCAGGAATGTGAGGGAGGGAGAGACCTCAGTACCAGGAGTTTGTACCTCTTCTGGACCACCTGCTTCATTACCGCATGGGTGCATTACAATGCAGGGCAGTAGACAACAGGTTCACTCAGTCCTTTAATCTGACTGCATAAGGATGGGATAGGTGCTTGAGACCTGTTGAACTAAGCATGGTGCAGGGTTCTACTGACTCACTGATCTTTCTCTCCCTCATAGAATATCTGGAGAATGCCAGAGTGCCATGAGCATCTGTAAGTACCTTCTGCCCCTGCTATGGCTGTTTGTTCACCCTGGTTTGGTGAGAGACCCCTGATTGACAGTATTGTTGGAATAACCATATCCTCTGCCTCTCTCTTACAGCTGTGGTTAGTGGTGGCACTAGGGCCGGGGGCATCGGCGGAGGATTAGGAAGCTGTTCTGGATTTGGCCTGGGCAGTGGTTTTGGCTCTGGCTCCGGAAGTGGCTTTGGGTTTGGTGGTGGTGTTTGTGGCAGTTCTGGCAGCAAGATCATCTCTACCACCACTATGACCAAGAGATCCCACCGATAGAGGAGATGAGGTCCCTGCAGTCCCTGAGCCCAGCTGGGCCCAGCCCTGGTGTCTCTGTGCTTCTTTCACCCTCACTTCCACCCTCCCTCTCTGGGGCTCATCACAGTGTGGGCTCTGCCCTCTTGGAGTTTGGTAGTTTCTTCTTGATTTGGGCCTGGTGATCCACCTGGAATGGGAAGTGTCTGACTCTTTACCTCCCATGGTCAGAGGAGAACACAATCAAGAGCTTCATCTCCAGAATCATCAAGGTCATGTATGCCCCCTCCCAACCCAGGATCCCATATGCCTCTACATCAGGACCAAACTCCTCTGTCACTTGGCAGCAACTGGCCCTGCAAGGTCAGGACAGGAACCCCTCAGTGTCCCATCCACCCCTTCTCCTTCCCTCTATCCATCTTTGGGTGAATCTTTAATAAAACGCTTTTATCATTCACTCTGAGCCATTGTCCTTGTTCCCTGGGGAGAAGTTTCTAGAATTCAGGTGGGAGTAGAGGAGGCTGGGGGCTGAAGGATCTGTCTGCACAGATCAAGGTCATCAACTAATTTGAGGGAGAAATGCAGTGTGTGGAGCCTGAAACCTGCCTATAGAAGAGGGTCACAGACTCAAAACAACCAACAATGACATAAAGATGATAGGAAATCAGAACAGGACCATCTCTGTGCTGAGCCTGCAGTGAATCTGGAGGGAAGGAATTGAGGAGAGGCAGTTAGGGGGTTTCCACTGAATATGGAATGGGGGTTAGGGAGCTTGTGGAGAGTTTATACTTAGCATCTAGCAAGGCTTCCCTATTTTCATGAGACTCTATGTGGAGGACTCAATCCTACTGAACCAGCAAGGCTTTCGGGAACTTGTTTCAAGAATCAACAAGGTCCCGATTGCTGGATGGAGGGCTGGAAGCATGTCATCCTCACAGATTTCATGCTGTGCTCACTTTCCCATCTTGGGTGGTTATGTCTGGGGTTATGTCTATATTGCTGTCCCTGAGTGGTAGGGGTGTGGGAGAGGGGAGGCAGGTTTGCTAGAGTGGTAAGAAGCTGCCAGGTGAAGCTGCCTGATTGGGACCAGTTCTGGAGATTATGATTGAAGAAATGAAGAATGGGGTGAGGACAGGCAGAGGTGAGGATCTGTGTCCTTTGTGGATGCCCTGTTTCCATAGTGGACCAGTTCCAAGATACCTGGAGGAACATAATTTTCCTGTACAGCTCCTCTTGTGGTCTGACCTAAATCCTTCCTACTGCAGATGCAGAATACACTCATTTCCCTGGCCACCCAATTGGTGCTTCCTACCCTGGACTGCCAGGCAATTCATTCAGACTCCAATCCCTCTAGCACAGTGCCCATTGGGCCTTTATTCTGTGCAGACAGAAGGACACACAGTTTGCCCAAGGCCAGTCCCTGCCCATGTGTCCTTCTCACAGACCCGGAGACAGGCTCAGGGCAGCAAGGGCAGAGATTAACAAAGGGTTAATCTCAGGGGCTTGTGCTTCCTGGGCTGGAAGGCTGGTCCTTCAGAAGCCCTGCCCTAATCTCACCATTGTCTTGTCCTGGTGTCAGAGGAGGAAGTCTTTGACTTTTTCCCACCACAACAGCCCCTCCCCTGGGAAAATGCTGAATTGGCTCTTTTCTGAGTTTCTTGGTGGGGAGGAGGAGTCAAGGGTTGGTGCCAGGGGAGAGACTTCTGAAGTTTACCTACCAGGAAGGTGCAGGTTTTGGTGGGCCACACTGAGAAGCTGGGGGCAGGTTAATGAATTTCTCATGCCCTCTGAGCAAGCAAAGTGTGGAAGTAGTCAGCTCGAGTGGGGTTCAATATAATGCTTTACATAGGAAACTCAGATCGAGTGGGTGTGTATCTTAGAATAAATGTTTTTGTAGGCAAGCGGCTACATGGGTATGTTTATGTTTTATTTCTATAAAGAAGACTCCTAGTTTACATAGAGACGGAAAACATTCTTGTTGGCCTCTATTACCAAAACAGTCCAGGGGAGTGGATCCTGGCCATGATCCATAGGTTTGGAACTGCCTGGCTATACAAAAGGGATTATCTGAAGGGGAAAATCCACTCCTGAGATAATAAACATGGCTCTTCTCTTAGATCCTTTGAATTGGATCCTGCCAGTTCTTCGTGTTCAAGGGAACTATGGAGACACAGATTGCATTACCTGCCCCTTGGTAGGCCCCACATGCTCAATACCCTCCAAAATGCTTTACCTTGAGGCCTACTAAAATCACTTCTCACATTATAATGGCCCAAATGTGGGTTGGCAGATCTTTAACTCAGTTTATTTGAGTCATCTGGTCTGACCCTCACTCTCCAAGCTCTTGACTTCTAGCCTTGGCTACAACCTCACAGGTGGTTTGGCTCAGGCTCCTGGCTCCCAAGCAATGGCCTCATTTGCTTAGGTCACTTTCCCTTTACCAAGACCTTCTGCTCTGGGTCCAGTCTTCTGGCTTTGGAAAATTCTTGCCAACACTTCTGAAGTCTCTCTCCTTTGTCAGCAGTGAAACTGAAGGATACAGCAAAGAGGGGTTTATTTAATGTTGCCCCATTGCGGGATTTTGGTTTGGCTTTCTGTTGGGACCCAGGCTTTGGATTCTAACACCAGAGGACCTCAGAATAAGGCAGATCAACTACTATATCTTGGGTGCTGGTCAAGGTTTAGTGAAATAGGTATCTAGGGAAATAACTAACGGAGTTTTGTCCCCCCTTATTACCCTCTAGGACAAGGTAATGATGGGCATCCTGGGACCAAAGGAAGGAACAGGGGCAGTGGCTCGTTGGCTCAGTGGGTTAAGCCTCTGCCTTCGGCTCAGGTCATGATCTCAGGGTCCTAGGATCCGATCAGCAGGGAGCCTGCTTCCCCCTCCGCCTCTGCTTGCCTCTCTGCCTATTTATGCTCTCTTGTTCTCTCTGTCAAATAAATAAATAAATAAATAAATAAATAAATAAATAAATAAAATTTTTTTTTAAAGGAAGGAACAGGCTGAGGGAAGAGGCCATTTTATTTTATTTTTCTAAAGATTATTTATTTATTTATTTGACAGACAGAGATAACAAGTAGGCAGAGAGGCAGGCAGAGAGAGGAAGGGAAGCAGGCTCTCTGCTGAGCAGAGAGCCTGATTCGGGGCTTGATCCCAGGACCCTGGGATCATGACCTGAGCCGGAGGCAGAGACTTTAACCCACTGAGCCACCCAGGCACCCCATGGGAAGAGGCCATTTTAGCATCTGCTCCATCTGTTTGCTCTGTTGAAGGTAGAGACTGAATAGTTACCTCTGTATCCCATGAGGAGAAGGCTGGGAGTGTAGGGCTGTCTCCATGAAGGGTCTTGGTGGAAGCTCCAGGACTCAGGCTCCTTGTTGCCCATGGTTTCTTGCGTTGACTTGGGGGTCAATGTAAAGTTGTTCTGCATCTGTAGGTTTTTTACTTGAAGTGTTGTGGATTTGGTCCTCAAAAAAATTTTTTTTTAAATTTCTTTTCAGTGTAACAGAATTCATTGTTTATGCACCACACCCAGTGCTCCATGCAATATGTGCCCTCCATAATACCTACCACCTGGCTCCCCCAACCTCCCAACCCCCACCCCTTCAAAACACTCAGATTGTTTTTCAGAGTCCATAGTCTCTCATGGTTCATTTCCCCTTCCAATTTCCCTCAACTCCCTTCTCCTCTCCATCTCCCTTTGTCCTCCATGTTATTTGTTATGCTCCACAAATAAGTGAAACCATATGATACTTGACTCTCTCTGCTTGACTTATTTCACTCAGCATAATCTCTTCCAGTCTTGTCCATGTTGCTATAAAAGTTGGGTATTCATCCTTTCTGATGGAGGCATAATACTCCATAGTGTATATGGACCACATCTTCCTCATCCATTCATCCATTGAAGGGCATCTTGGTTCTTTCCACAGTTTGTTGACCGTGGCCATTGCTGCTATAAACATTGGGGGACAGATGGCCTTTCTTTTCACTACATCTATATCTTTGGGGTAAATACCTAGTAGTACAATTGCAGGGTCATAGGGAAGCTCTATTTTTAATTTCTTGAGGAATCTCCACACTGTTCTCCAAAGTGGCTGCACCGACTTGCATTCCCACCAACAGTGTAAGAGGGTTCGCCTTTCTCCACATCCTCTCCAACACATGTTGTTTCCTGTCTTGCTAATTTTGGCCATTCTAACTGGTGTAAGGTAGTATCTCAATGTGGTTTTAATTTGAATCTCCCTGATGGCTAGTGATGATGAACATTTTTTCATGTGTCTGATAGCCACTTGTATGTCTTCATTGGAGAAGTATCTGTTCATGTCTTCTGCCCATTTTTTGACATGATTATCTGTTTTGTGTGTGTTGAGTTTGAGAAGTTCTTTATAGATCCTGGATATCAACCTTTTGTCTGTACTGTCATTTGCAAATATCTTCTCCCATTCCGTGGGTTGCCTTTTTGTTTTGTTGACTGTTTCCTTTGCTGTGCAGAAGCTTTTGATCTTGATGAAGTCCCAAAAGTTCATTTTCACTTTTGTTTCCTTTGCCTTTGGAGACATATCTTGAAAGAAGTTGCTGTGGCTGATATCGAAGAGGTTACTGCCTATGTTTTCCTCTAGGATTCTGATGGATTCCTATCTCACACTGAGGTCTTTTATTCATTTCGAGTTTATCTTTGTGTACGGTGTAAGAGAATGGTCAAGTTTTATTCTTCTCCATATAGCTGTCCAATTTTCCCAGCACCATTTATTGAAGAGACTGTCTTTTTTCCACTGTATATTTTTTCCTGCTTTGTCGAAGACTATTTTGGTCCTCAAAAATTTAAAGGAGAAGCTAGATGAGCTAGGGAGAGTTTTCTGGCAGAAAGGGTTTGGATTGCTATTTGCCATTCACCTATCCATCCTTCACTGCCCATCAGTCTACCATCTATCTATCCATCCATCTATCTCTCCGTCCATCCACCCATTCATTAGCCTTTAAATTCTGTAAGGCAGGGACCATGATTTATTCATTTTGATATTTCAAGGTCAGTGTGCTTGTCACATAGTAGATGTGTTGGTTTAATGAATGAACAAATGTCCTAGGCAATGTTCTAATAAGAATTAAAGTATTCTTTTACAGAGTTTTCAACTGGGATAATGATGACTAGATAAAAACAAGAACATATGTAACTTGGCAACCTGTTAGACATGTTCTTGGGAATTACAAACAAGGGCTATGGGAGTCTAGAAAAGGGTGAAATTACTTTCAGTCTTGGGTGAGGGGGTTGGCAATCACAGGAGGCTTCATGGAGGAGGTGGCATTTAAGTTGGATCTGGAAGGACAGGTAGGCCTGGGTATTAGAGATGGGTAGAGGGCAGGATTCTAATCTCCTCTAAGAGGAAATCTTTTTTTTTTTTTTTTTTTTTTTTTTTTTTTTAGGAAGTCCTGAGCAGCTCTACCTTATTGGCTCACCCTGTTCCTTTGATTCCCTTGGGCTTCCTCAGGCCTCATTCTGATCATACTCCCTTCCCTGTGTGGTGTCCTGAGGGGCTGCAGCATTACACTCATTAGACTGGGCACATGTCTGTCTGCAAATCAGCTGTCTAAGATCTTCAGCTTGACAAGCATTACAGGGGACCATCACTCTTAAGGAGGACATAGTTTATTATGTGTGTGTGTGTGTGTGTGTGTATGTGTGTGCGCCTATGGGGACTGTCAGGGAGGCAGACACATTAGACACAGATTTTCCATACTTTCCGGAGACTATTAAGAACAAGAGTAGGAGGGGCCCCTGGGTGGCTCAGTGGGTTAAAGCCTCTGCCTCCGGCTCAGGTCATGATCCCAGGATCCTGGGATCGAGCCCCACATTGGGCTCTCTGCTCAGCAGGGAGCCTGCTTCCTCCTCTCTCTCTGCCTGCCTCTCTGCCTACTTGTGATCTCCATCTGTCAAATAAATAAATAAAATCTTAAAAAAAAAAGAGCAACAGTAGGAGTCATCCAGGTAAAAGGGTTATGGACCTGGAGCTGGGGTGAGAGGCACAGGGTAGAAGGGTGCTCTAGGCAGCAAGAATATCAGCACAAGAGAAGGGAAGTGTGGCATAGCTAAGTATGCCAAACAGCTTAGCATCCTTAGAATTACACTCTTAAGGGCAAGGGTTGTGGGAGTGGGAGCTGGGGAGGTAGGTTGAGTCCAGGCTGTGAGGACCATGGCTTGACCCATCGTCCAGTTTTTTGGGGCTTGGGGTTTGTGCTCTAAGACTAGACAAGTTTAGACTGAGGCATGTCTGAAAGAACAAGCTCTGGATGAGAGGAAGAGGGAACTCTGGGCCACCTGCTTTCAGGGTGTAGCCTTTAGGCTCAGGTTGTGCGTTGGACTCAATGTCGGGAGCTTCACACAGCTATAATGCTAAGCCTTGTCACTGCTCTGCTTCCTTTCCCGCTCTTGTTTACCATGAGGTATTGTTCCAGGACCCAAGAGGCTTGTCATCACTCCATTGTCTCCTGGCAAAAGCGTCTTCCTCCTACTGATATCCATTCCTTCAGTATTTGTGTACCATCCATATACTGGGGTCTGTCAATCACTGAATCTGAACTTAAGTAGTATCCCATGGTCACCTTATTTCCCACTGTGATCACACCCTCTGCTTTATGTCCAACTGATTCCCTCGAAGTCTGCAGCAGAGACAGCGAGAGCCCTGCTTTTCAAATCATTGCGTGGAAAAAGAAATCTAAGTTTCTTGTTAACTTTTTCTTCCCTGAGTTAAATGATCACTTGACATTTCTCCCCTCCTTCCCTTTTAGCTTTTGTTTCAAGCAATTTATTTCATAACTTCATAAGTGATTTTTGGGATCTCCTGCTGAGGACAAGATGGGGTTTCTGCTGTAGACAACCTGCAGTTTCAGGAGCATGCTGGACAAACACGACTCAGCACCCACACGGTGGAGAGCTCCTATTGTGCCGGAAGAAGCTTACAGATAAAAGATTATTGAGGGAGAGCATCTCTCTCAGTTTTCTTGTCTTACTTCTCTTCTCTGTAAGTGTAATGTTCCTTCAGTTCATTCTCACTGCAGGATGTGGAAGTGAATTGTTTAAAACTGGGAGGCAAGTGCCTGTCCTGGAAGTTTAGGAAGAGGAAGCTGGTCTCAACACCTTCTCCCTTGACCCCATAACTGAATCTCTACACAGCACTCAGACTCATCTTTTTAAAAGTCAGCTCATGTCTTGCCTTTGCTGAAACACTTCAGAGACTTCTCTCAGAGTAAAAGCTGGCCTTATTCAGTGTCTCAAAGCCTCGTTGTCCTGTCTCCCAGCTGCCTCAGACCTCACTGTGCTCTTCTTCTCTCACTCTGCTTCAGCTGTGCTAGCCCCATACCGTTCCTCACATGGTCCTCACACTCCTGCCTCAGGGCCTTTGCATTTGTGGTTCCCTCTGCCAGGATGTTCTTTACTCACATGATTGCATGCAGATTCTTAGCTCAGGTCCCCTTAGACCACCCTCTGAGATAGCACCCCTGGTCATGACTACTCCCCTCTCCTGCTGCATTTATTTGGTAGTTCCTTTCACAGCCTGACAAATATATATTTATTTCTTTATTGTCTGTCTCCTACTGGCACAGGGACTCTAGAAGACTAGGGATGTCATCTGTTTTTTCCAATATTGCATTCCCAGTGCCTAGAACAGTGCTTGGTAAATAGTAAGTGCTCAATAAATATTCATTTAATGAATATAGAGAGTGCGGGAAGGCTGGGCAGGGCTGATGTTTTGCATCTGTGGAAGGACATTAAGTCAAGAATATGATGGAGAATGGGGCCTGGCTGGCTCAGTCCAGGATCTCAGGGTCCTGGGATCAAGCCTCGGGTTGGGCTATGTGCTCACTGGGGAGTCTGCTTGAGGATTCTCTCCCTTTGCCCCTCCTCCTGCTTGTGCTTTCTCCCTCTCTCAAATAAATAAATAAAATATTTTAAAAAAATAATTGATGCAGAAAACGGGTGCTTGGGTCACACTGGAGCAATTAATTCACTGAATTAACCTGTGATTATTCTAGAGCAACAGAAGTGTCCATGTTAGTGCTCATTCTCATGTGAGAACAGGAACACATCCCAGAGTGGCACAAAATGGCAAATACACAATAATAGTGAACGTTTTCTGGGTATTCAGGATGTCTAGGTACCATCCTTAGTGTTTACCATGCATTATTTTTTTTTTTTTTTAAGATTTTATTTATTTATTTGACAGAGAGATCACAAGCAGGCAGAGAGGCAGGCAGAGAGAGAGGAGGAAGCAGGCTCCCTGCTGAGCAGAGAGCCCGATGTGGGGCTCGATCCCAGGACCCTGAGATCATGACCTGAGCCGAAGGCAGCGGCTTAACCCACTGAGCCACCCAGGCGTCCCTACCATGCATTATTTAATTCAATTCTCACAACAGCTATGGAAGATTAATCTGCTATTATTTTATCTTACAGATGAGGAAGCTAAGGCTTGGAGAGGTTTGGTAACTCGCCCAAGAACACAAGTAAATGAGAGGCAGAGCCAGAATTCAAGCCCAGGACTACCTGGCTTACCTGGGGGAAAGCCTGTATCTTTTCCCCAGGCAGGACCCATGTAAGCCAACAGATGAAGGAGGCAAACCTATACTTGCATTGAAAGAAGCACAGCGTCCACATCACAGACAGTAAGGATCCTTCTAGCAGTTTTGTCACACATTACATCACCTCTGAGTATTATACCTTAATGAGGCACCGAGATTTTAAGAGTTTCATTCACAAAGTAGAGTGAAGAGTGCTGGAAACTGGGAGAAGCAGCTGGGTACATTGAACCCAGCTGAGAACAGCTTCTGGAAATTCAACAGTATTTTCTTATATCAGAATAGGTGTCCTACAGAAGCCAGGGAGGTTTGTGAGTGTTGCTCTGGAAGGCCAGATGAGAGGAAAGTCATGTCAGTTCAGGTCACATCCATTAAAGGCCTGTCAGGACCAGATGCTGATGAACACAAAGGCAGGGAAGACGGCAGTGCTGACACTCAGAGGGCACAGCCTGGCAGGGAACTTCACCTGGGGACAGCGAGACCTGTCTAAGGGACAGAGCTGTCCAACAGTGGAAGAGGCTGGTTGGAAGGAGTTTGAGCCCTGAGGCTAAAGGTCTCAAGGGACTGTTGTGTTAATTGCCAGGGTTCCAAGCATCCAAATGTGCACACATGTCTGTAGACTGAATAAATCGTATGTCTTTCATGCATGTGTATTGCCATTTTGAAATGTATGTGATTGTAAAATGCAATTTTATTTAAAAGCATTGTTGAGTTCACAGTAAAAGTGTATGTTCTCCAATAATACTGAAAGTACAAATTCTTTTTTTTATTTTAAAGATTTTATTTATTTATTTGACAGAGATCACAAGTAGGCAGAGAGGCGGACAGAAAGAGAGGAGGAAGCAGGCTCCCTGCTGAGCAGAGAGCCCGATGCGGGACTCGATCCCAGGACCCCAGGATCATGACCTGAGCCGAAGGCAGAGGCCCTAACCCACTGAGCCACCCAGGTGCCCTGAAAGTGCAAATTCTAATCTATGTGAAGGTCAATATAATTTTTTGATGTGAAAAGGGGCCTTCAGATCTGGACAGGGGTGGGAGCCAAAGTAGCATCATGATCAGGTGGGTGAGACCCCTATAGACCCTGACTTCATTGATCCCACAAAGAGGTGGCCTCCTGCTGGAGCAGAGGGTACTGAAGCTAGATCCAAGAAGAACTTCCTCAGCTTAGAGTGGTGCCTTGATGGCCTGGGTAAGCCAGAAGTTTGGATAAATAGCCTCCCATGGGGATCCTGAAGAGCAGGAGAGGCTTCGTGGAAAGACAGGGGACTGCCTCGAGGCAGACTACACTGGCCAGCCTCCTGGTTGCAGCGTCCTATGAGGCTGATTTTATACACTGTAAAACAGTGACTCACTCATTTATCTAGGGAGAAGAGCTTTGGATGCTTAATTAAGCTTCAAATAATCCAGATGTACAGGATGAGTGTAAGTCAACTGTGTTTTTTCCAAATATTTATTGGGTCTTGCCAATCCAGAGGGCTGGGCAGGACCATCATGAATTTCAACCCAGGGTTGCTTCCTCCGCTTCCATCACCTGTATCACTGAGGACTCTTCAATCAGAATCAATATTCTAGTCCTGCTAATACATTCCCAGTTCCTGGTTGGCTTCCTGTTCCCTCATGGGCAATGCCTGCTCTGAAATTGTGGCAGCAGAACAAGAGTAGATTAAGCCCTTCCTTCCACTCCTTCTGCTACTGTCTGGAGAGGTCCCAGCTCTAGAACTAGGTGATGGCAGTGGTGTGTTGTGACTTTGCTTCTCAAAGATTCTTCTTCAAGCTAATTCCCTCCAGAGGAATGGCAAGTATGGCTTAGAATCAGTGAGCTCTGGCCATGGCTGGAATCTCCCCCAGTTGGGGGACAGTTGGGTACCTTGATTCACTGTGGGTTTATGAATCCTAGGGATTCATACCCTAGACTACAGGGCCCACACCCAGCCACACAGCAACCTCATTCTGTCAGGCAGGCCCTCCATCCTGTTCCACCGTCCAGTCCCTTTCTTCTCTAGCCAGGGCTACCTCATCCCTGTATTGGTCAGGGCTCATACCTGCAAATATGAACATCCACTCTGTCAAATGTAAGTGAAAAATAGTGTATTAAGGGACATTGTTGCCCATGGCATCTCTGGGAGTTGGGTAGCCTGGAGTCATGCTCAGCCACACCTGGGGGCTGCTCTGGTGACAACAACGTGGCCATTGCTGTTGTGCCCATGATGTTTGGGGCAAAGTGACAACATCCCACCTCTGCCCATGGAGGCCCAGATGTGTCTGTCATTGCACTCTCTAGGAAGCCCAATTGCTTTGTCTGTCCACGGCTATCTCCTTACATCATCTATATCAGAGTCTGAGTCTCACAAGGGTCTACCTCATTGGAAGAATCTAGGCCAGAGGCCTGGCCTCCAACTGTAAAGGAGTCTGGGAACATCTTTTCTGGATTTTGCCCTAGGAAGGTGGGAATCACAATGTGGGAAATAGCCAAAATGTAGGAATGGTGTTCACGATGTTGTGTAGCCACAAATGACAAAAGTCCGCCATGGTCATCACTTTCTGAATCCAACCATGCTTGTTTTCAACACTGAGACTTGGCTCATGACCACCTGGGCTGAAATGCTTTTCCTTCTCTCTAATCCTGCTCTTCTCAGAAGTATTGGCCCATGTCTCTTCATGAAGCCTTCCTGTGTGATTCCGTGTTTTTCCAACTGTCCACGCCCTCACAGCACCCACCACACAACAAACAGTTATACAGTCTTACTTGGTTTGGCTTGTCTAGACTGTGAACTCTTTGGAAACAATTCTACCACACGGCAACTGAGACAGTCAAGGCTCAGAAAACACTCTTCATATTTGCTCACTGGTTTCTCTGTGGAAGGCTGACAGCTGAGGCCCCACTTCCCCTCATCCCAAGTCATGGAGTTCGATATGGCTTCTATCTATCCAGCCCCAAGCTGTGCTCCCATTCCCTGGGGGGGGGCTCCATGGATAAATGTAAGTGGAATAATCATTTTGTGGAATTGATTCTTTTGACAGGCGTGAAAGCTGACAAAAATAGTTAACAATGATAGTGAACATGGCCTGAACTCAGGTGGTATGCTAGGTACTTTCCATGCATGACAATGACCTTATGAGAAACATATCATTAATAACTGAATCTTATAGACAAAGAAACTGAGGCCTGGAGAGGTTAAACCTTGCTCAGGGATGTGCAGTGACAACACTGAGATTTAAAAACTGGGTCTGTGTACACCTGAACTACCATGATGTATGTCAGTTAGATTTCCATTAAAAAATTTTAAAAAACTGGGTCCGTTTGGCTCTAAAGTACTTGGTTTTTAATACTAAGAAAAAGAAATATGGCCCAATTTTTGTGGCACATTTTTAAAAAGGTTTATTTATTTATTTTAGAGAAAAGGAGAGAGAGAGAGAGAGAGAGAAAGCGTGGGGTGGGGAGGGGCAGAGGGAGAAGGAGAGAGAGAATCTTAAGCAGACTCCATACTGAGTGCCGAGCCTGAAATTGGGCTCCATCTCACGACCCTGAAGTCAGGACCTGAGATCAAGACCAGAGCTGAAATCAAGAGTCAGATGCTTAACTGACTGAGCCACACAGGTGCCCCTGCGAAATATTTTTTGAAACACTTGACAGATCCCACTCATCTAGCTCTGTTCCTGTGAGATTCAGAGGGGCCGAGGTGATTGCCAACTTCAATGGTTAATGATGCTGAAACCCAGAGGATCTAAACAGCTTTGGTCATGTTTAGTCATGGGGTGGGGCTGGCCCAGCTCTGGGTTTGGTTCATTCTTTAAAGTGTGGTTCCTGTGAAGGAGAAAAGTGAAGGAGGGTGGCTATTGGTGGCCACCCTCTTGGCCTTCAGCCAATTTCACATATCATGAAGCCTGGGCCAGTGGCTGGGGAAGGTCAGAATTTCAGTTTAGACTTGCTAGGGAGGGGATCCCAGTACAGGGCAAGAGGCAGATTGTAGGATCTCAAATACCCAGTCAACTTTAAGCTGACTCTGGTACTTTATTTATTTAAAATTTTATTTATTTATTTGAGAGCGAGTGAGCAAGTGAGCTAGAGAGAGAGAGAAAGAGAGAGAGAGAAAGAGAGAGAGAGCACGAGGAGGGGCAGGCAGAGGGAGAGAGAGAAGCAGACTCCCCTCTGAGCAGGGAGCCCATCTCGGAGTTCCATCCCAGGACCCTGGGATCCTGACCCCAGCGGAAGGCAGACGTTTAACCAACTGAGCCATCCAGGTGCCCCTGATTGATTCTTTTTAAATTAAAATATAATTGACATACAAAATTACATTAGTTTCAGTGTGCAAATAGTGATTCTAAAATTACATACATTACAAAATGCTCACCGGGGTAAGTGTCTGTCACAATACAAAGTTACTACAATACCATTGACTATATTCCCTATGCAGTGCTTAACATTCCTGGGATTTATTTATTTTAGAAATAAATATTTTATAAACTGAAAATTTGTGTCTCTTAATCCCCTTCATCTATTTTGCCCATCCCCCCACCCCTCTGATGGAATGATTCTCAATTGGTTGGTTCCTGAACTGTGATTCCACAACATTTTTTTTACTGGAAAGGAGGAGGCACTCATTGTGCACATATACCTGCACACCAGATTTGAGAGGTCTGGATTCCTCATGCTAAGATAATCTCAATTAGTTTAGGTTACCTCATGTCATGGGATTTGAACCCACTTTTGACCGGTTTTATTTGGTTGTAATTCAGTAAAGCCTTAATTTATTCATGAATTCATCAGTTGATTAATTGATTGATTCATTCAACCAAACAACTTTTATGAGCATCTATCATTGGCAAAGCACGGTGCTAAGAAGCAAGGGATCTAGTACATTAAGAAGATCGTAAACTCCTGGAAAGCTTATGACTTTATTCTCAGGAAGGGGCCAAGATGATGGGTAGCCTGTGAGTAAAAAATGGCAGAGAGAAGGACAATGGGAGAACCAGGTCACAGAAGAAAATTTCATTTCCTCTGCACTTGGGCCGTTCCCAGCCCCACCCAGCCCTGAACAACCCCCTGTCCTTTCCTCCCTTCTCATTGATCCAGCTTCTGCCGGCTCTGCACAAGCCACACCCTTAGCAGGGCCTAACGTGTGGCGGAGAGAACGAAAAAAGACCTGTCCTGGAGAGATAAGCGGCTAATTTGGCAGGAAGGCTTTCCTCTTGGACGAGCCAAACCCAGTCCTAAGCCTCTGAAAAACACCAGGCTGGCAAGTTCTCAGGCTTTCGGAGTCAGACATGTATGGCCATGCTATGGCACTGCTGGTCCAGCTTCCCGAGGCTGGGGGTGGGTCTGGATACTGAGGGTACAGACTCCTGGGAGCATAGTCCCTTAACCTGAGAATGGTCCCCGTGTGTCCTGTTCACCACGGAGAATCTGTACCTTGCACCGTGCCTAGCACGAGTTAGAAGATCAGTAATTACTTGGTGAACAGGTGGTAGAATTGATGTTTGAATTTCCTGTCCTCTGGGACTTGGGCTGAAACCAGAGAAGTGGCAAAAATGTGGGAAGCAGGAAAGGAAGCTTTCGAGATGTGCCAAGATATAGAATAATGTACGGTTTCTCTGGGAAATTTTCAAAGCAAGCAAGTAAGGAAACAAATAAACATTTCTCATGTTGAATTTTGCTGATGTCTCATCAAAGTGCATAGGTGCTAACTGCCCTTTTTCTTGGAAGACCGTCACGAACCCAAATGCCATTGCCTCCTGACCTGCAGCTTGGGATAGGAGGAAGATTTGTCATGGCTCTGAGCTCTGTTTCCAGAAAGGGAGGAAGAAAGGTCATCATTTCATTCCCAAACCTAGCACAGAGCTGGGCACACAGTGGGCATTTGATGGCCATGTGTTGGCTGTGGAGTGAACTGAATCATCCCTTCTGTCGAGATCCTTGCACTGAGTCTGGGTGGGCTTCACTGTTTCCACTACCCAGACAACCAGAACCTCCCGAACCCACCTTCCAGTCCAGTCATTCCACAGCGGAAGGCAGATAGATGGCCGCTGAGCACCTGGCAGGGATGAGTGTGCCTCCTGGGTCCTGTCAGACAAAGCTAGGAGGTGGCCATGCCCAAGCATGGGGCACGCCAGGCGCCACCCCCTGCCAGGTAAGCCTGCCACCTTAGCATTTTTACCATTTCAGATTATTTTCAAGGTGTGTTTAGTAGCCTGGAACAAACTTATTGCCTTGGAGGCAAACCCCACCCATAACTGTTTGGGATTAATTATCTCTCCTTGGTTTGAGCCCAGCCACCTCCTTGAGGTATATAAAGGGATTTATTCTGCACAAGTCTTCAGTTCCCTTCCCTCTTCCTCGGACTCTCAGTGTCCTGCTTAACTCTCGTGCTCTTCCTTCATCAAGCTCTCTCACCATGAACAGACAAGTCTGCAAGACATCTGGTGGCAGCAGGCAGGGTTTCTCGGGCCGCTCTGCCGTGGTCTCTGGCAGCAGCAGGATGAGCTGTGTGGCCAGCTCTGGGGGAGCTGGCGGAGGGGCCTGTGGGTTCCGGGCCGGAGCAGGTGGCTTTGGCAGTCGCAGCCTCTACAGCCTGGGTGGCAACAAGAGCATCTCCATCAGTGTGGCTGGTGGCTCCCGGGCTGGTGGCTTTGGGGGAGGGCGTAGCAGCTGTGGCAGTGGCTTTGGGGGTGGCTATGGAGGTGGCTTTGGTGGTGGCTTTGGTGGTGGCAGAGGAATAGGAGGTGGCTTTGGAGGAGCTGGTGGCTTAGGAGGGCTTGGTGGCTTTGGAGGAGTTGGTGGCTTTGGAGGAGCTGGTGGCTTAGGAGGGGCTGGTGGTTTTGGTGGGCCTGGTGGCTTTGGTGGGCCTGGTGGCTTTGGTCCTGGTGGCTTCCCCAGAGGAATCCAGGAAGTGACCGTCAACCAGAGCCTCCTGCAGCCCCTTAATATGGAGATCGACCCCCAGATTGGGCAAGTAAAGACCCAGGAGCGGGAGCAGATCAAGACCCTCAACAACAAGTTTGCCTCCTTCATCGACAAGGTGATGAAGTTTGGACTGGGCCCCCATTTCTGGGCTGGGACTTTGAGTTTGACTTTCAGACAGTGTTTAGGATCAATCTTGGATGAGCCAGGCTGGAAGGGGATGGTTAGGCAGAGCTCTACAGTCTGGCAAGATGTTCAAGGCTGATGAATTTGCCTACATGGTCCCTTGTGTAGGGAAGACAATGGGCTCCTCTTTGGACCTGGACATCTGCAAGTCCTGCTTCTCTGGCTCCCTGCTCCAGTCTCCTGACTGTTGCCTTATTTAGGCCTGGGCTGCAGCACTGGCAACACACAGCAAGAGCCACGATCCCTGGCAGGGACAGGTCTGACCCAGGATTGGGCATTTTTTGGACATGAGCTGCCCTTTGAGGCTTTCTGGGAGGCCTGCTCCCTCCTTGCCCCTGTGCCAGGAAAAGGAGGTGGATGCCCTAAAGAAGGGATTAAAGAGGCTTACCTGGAACCTTAGTCCCAACAGGTCTGCAGAGAAGCTGGCAGTGAGTCTGCACCCCTAAATTGACCTGGTCTGGAAGAGAGGGGTGCTTGGTGCCCTCCAGACCAGGGTAGCTTACACTGATGGGATCCTCCCTGCCATGCTGATTATGGCATTCCAATCAGTATCAGTTCCCAGTGATTCACATCCCTTGAACGGCTGAGTGTCAGCAGAGCTTTAGTTAGAAGCTATGCTGCTGAGTTCAAGTACATTTCTGCAGAGTGCACTGTATTTTTGCAGTTTGGGCTAGAGTCCTGAAGTCCCCTGGGGATGCAGAGCAGTCATCTTTAAAACTGCTTCCAGACAGGGGTTACTTCCAGTTGTCCCACGTGTTTCTCCTCCTTCTAGAACTTTCCAAACCATGCTGCATCTTTAGCGGCCCAAATAAAGCAGTCATCTGCCCATAGCCTCTCCAGCTACAGTAGGGACCTAACTTCACATCTTTTCTAGGCCTTTGTGCTGGGGGATGGGGAGATTCAGACACTTAGTCCTACCTGAACCACTGGTGGTTCAGAATCTTCCCCCATACCATGCCTCTGCCACTACTGTTGCCTGATGCAGCTTCCCCCCGATGCAGGTGCGGTTCCTGGAGCAGCAGAACAAGGTCCTGGAGACCAAGTGGAACCTGCTCCAGCAGCAGGGCACAAATTCCATGACCAGCACCAACAACCTGGAGCCCCTCTTTGAGACTTACATCAGCAACCAGCGGAGCTACCTGGACAGCATTCTGGGGGAGAGGGGCCGCCTGGACTCAGAGCTGAGGAACATGCAGGACCTAGTGGAGGACTTCAAGAAGAAGTGAGTGACATGCACAAATGGGAAGTTGCCATGGGCAACCAGGTTTCGGAGTCCCAGCTCTTCCCGCGCTCTTTCTGTCCATCCCCCCCGCCCCCACCACCTAGACTGTCTTCCTCTCCTTACCTTCACAGAGGGCAGCTTGGTTCATTGGGCTCCCTGCAAGTTATGGCAAGTGGCATGAGCGTAGGCTTGAGGAAGCACTTCCTCATGGTCCATGTTGGGGAAGATTCTGGTTCTAGGAACTGAAGGATGCTGGGACAACTCATGGTGTGCTGACCAACCGTCCCAGTTTCCCCGGCACAGAGAGGCTTCCCAGGATGTGGGACTTTCAGGGCTAGAACAAGGCCAGTGTGCTGGGGCAAACTGGAATGGCCGGTCCCCCTAACGAAGAGGGGGATGGTAAGGAGGATGTGTTCCGCTGAGAGGGGCTGTTGAGGGACAGGGATGGAGAGATGAACTTTCAGTTTCAGATGAAAGTGGTGTTTATGACTACCTCAAAACCCAAACTCAGCTATTTCTTTTTAATCCTTACAGGTATGAGGATGAAATCAATAAACGTACAGCTGCTGAGAATGAATTTGTGACCCTGAAGAAGGTAAGGGCTGTGTGTGAGGTTCCTGGGGCTTGTGGGCACAGGTTTCCAGCTGAGCTGGGAAATCTTACTCCACCGCCATGGAGCTGCCAAATTCAGGCACTTAGAGCAAAAAAGAGAAGCCAGGTTCTTTGTAGACTGGAAAGATCCCTAAAAGAGTCAGTTCGTTTGTTTTCCATTTTGAATCATCCCAGTGGGATGTGAGTTACTCCTTCATGTGCAGACCAGCCTCGGACAAGGACTGGTCAGTCACAAGCCTGTCCTGACTTTTTCCTGCTGCACGTGCAGTTTGTTGTTTGTTCCTTGGGGGAATGAGGCCTTTATGCTTCTGTCTTTCCCAGGACGTGGATGCCGCCTACATGAACAAGGTGGAGCTTCAGGCCAAGGTGGATGCCTTAATGGATGAAATCAACTTCCTGACGAACCTCTATGATATGGTGAGGATGTTACCTCCTAAGAGGGGAGCAAGGGAAGGTGAGATAGTCTCAAGACTGGGACACTTTGGTATCTAGAGCCCAGGAAGAGATAAGGCCCCTTGTTGGGGTTCCACAGGGTGGACGGCAGACTTGGGGTTCTCTGAGGAGCTGCGGGGCAGGGTGGGGTAGATGTACCTTCAGTGCTGAGCCAGAGAATGGGTCTTTGTTTCCAGGCCTCTGTATGCTTGTTGCAGAGGCCCTGAGAAATTAATAGGCTCTGTGTTGGTAGGAGCTGTCCCAGATGCAGAGTCATGTCAGCGACACATCCGTGGTCCTATCCATGGACAACAACCGCTTCCTGGACCTGGACAGCATCATCGCCGAGGTCAAGGCCCAGTATGAGGAGATCGCCCAGAGAAGCAAGGCCGAGGCTGAGGCGCTGTATCAGACCAAGGTGGGAGCTAGATACTTCTGAGAGGTTTCAGGGAGACTGTGGTCCGTGGGCCTGCTGGTGGTGAGTCCCCTGTAGTCACTGGGCAGACTCCTCTTGGTTCTACTCTCTGGGGACATCTTTCTAATGGTTGTTCAGTTGCAGAAAGTGCCGGCCCTGGTGGAAGGTGTTTCCACTGTCCCCTGTCAGACTATGTGGGACAGATTCTAGCTTGCTCAGGGACTGAAGGGTGGGAGAACGCTGACCATGGCAACCCAGATGGCAACTGTGGCCTCCAAAGTGTCCCTGCTGAAGCATAATCAATGTCATTTGAACAAATGCTCACTGAGACCTCAAGAATGGGTGGGTAATGTTAGGGGTGGAGAGACAAGTCAGTCAAAGCTGCATCAACACCTCATCTTCTCTTCTGTTCCCCAGCTGGGAGAGCTGCAGACCACGGCTGGCAGACACGGGGATGACCTGAAGAACACCAAGAGTGAGATCATGGAGCTCAACAGGATGCTCCAGAGGCTGCGGGCTGAGATCGAGAATGTTAAGAAGCAGGTGGGATGGCAATGGATGGGACTGGCGGGGGCTGGGGGCAAGGATCTCATGAGTCCTAGTCTGGAACAGACTTCTGGGGTCATCTCAGGCAGCACTGGCCTCCAGGGAGTTCAAAGACCAGGCCAGTCTAGAGCGCTGGCAATCCATAGAGAAAATATCTCAGTAGATGAAGACAAGATAGAGGTGTTGGGGAGTGCTGTTGCCTGGCTTGAAAATGCTTGCTATGGGATAAGCTATTATAAGACTCAGAGAGTATGGGACCCTCCTAGGCTCATCTCTTCTCCTGCCTCTCCCTGCCCCAGAATGCCAACCTGCAGGCGGCCATCGCTGAGGCTGAGCAGCGCGGGGAGCTGGCCCTCAAGGACGCCAATGCCAAGCTCCAAGAGCTGCAGGCTGCCCTACAGCAGGCCAAGGATGACCTGGCCCGGCTGCTGAAGGAGTACCAGGAGCTGATGAATGTCAAGCTGGCCCTGGATGTGGAGATCGCCACCTACAGGAAGCTGCTGGAGGGGGAGGAGTGCAGGTGGGCTCTAATTCCATCTCCCCACCCTCCCTGACAGAAGGCACCTGCTGAGAGCCTGATAAATGACCAAGTAAATGAGAACAGAGGGCTGCTGTATGGAGAGAGGCCTCCACCTTCCACAGGCTCTGCAGAGAAGCACTTGCTTTCGCAAGGCCACTCTCTCCATAGATGGCCAAAGTTCAAGTGAAACCAGTGTGCACAGGGGTCTGTATGGTCCACAGAAGGGTCAGAAACAGCACTGATCTGCTTGGCTTCTGAATTAATTCTGGTTGCTGTTCAACACCTTCATCCATGAAAGATTGCTGGAAATTTGCTTTGTGACAGAGCTATCTGTCTCTTGCTTTCTCCTGTAGGATGTCTGGAGAGTGTCAGAGCGCTGTCAGTATCTGTAAGTAGCCCAAATAATCATGACAATGAGAACCGATTCTGAAATATCTATACTCACACAGGGCAGTAGCATCTTACTTAGAAAATATTTCTGTGGAAGTTGGAGAGGTTTTCCATGGGTGGAAGGGGCAGCAGATCTGCTTTTGTCATTGTTTTGGGTTCAGGGCACTATTAATTGATCTATATGGAACCGGGAATATCCAGCAGGGAGCCTGTTAACGGGCAGAGAAATTCTGGATCATCTCCAACGGTGTCATCAAGAATTGACCATAGGTAGAAGGAACCACTGGGAGATTCATTAAGGACTTAGCACTACGGGGCGAGCACCTTATGCCATTAGACTGCATCACAGTGATCATCAGGAGCAAAGCCGCCTCCGTCTCATGCCCATCATCCCCGGCCCATTAGTTACGATACAGGGAGGTGGGCGCTGGGCGCTAATCACTGTTCTGTCCTCTCCCCTGCAGCCGTGGTCAGCAGTGGCGGCGCGACATCGGGCTCAGCAGGTGGATTAGGCGGCGGCTTCGGCGGCGGCTTCGGTGCGGGAGGAGGCGCGGGCAGCTTCGGCCGGGCAAGTGGCAGTGGCTTCGGAGGCGGCAGCGGTTTCGGCGGCGGCAGCGGCTTCGGCGGCGGCTGTGGTTTCAGCGGCGGCAGCGGCTTCGGAGGCGGCAGCAGCGGCTTCGGGGGCGGCAGCAGCGGCTTCGGCGGCGGCAGCAGCGGCTTCGGCGGCGGCAGCAGCTTCGGCTCCGGGGCTCGCTGCGGGGTGAGCAGCGGAGGCTTCAGCTCCGGCAGCAACCGGGGCGGGAGCGTCAAGTTCTCGCAGTCCTCGCAGCGCTGCTCGAGATAAACGCTGCGCCTGGGCCCCGCAGCCTCCCCAGTGCCTCGTGCCCCCAGCCGCGCCTTCCCTCCGCAGTCAGCGCCACCCCGCACCCTCCACACCCATCCCAGCACCGCCCCCTCCTAGCCGCTCTTTGGGGCTCAAAGACCGGGGCCTCTGGCTCCTCCATCCGGACCCCTGGCCGAGCCTAGCCTTGAGAACTCCGGGTGCTCTCTCGGGCTCCCGCCTCTGCCTGGTTGTCCAGGAGTGGCCTGAGCCACCACCTTGTCCTGCCCTTGGGGTCCCCTCCCTGGGGGAAATGGTCATCAGTTCTGCTGTATATAACACACAGACCCCTCTGCCAACCATTCTGTCGCCAATAAAGTGCATTGTGTTTCACATCAGACCTCTGCGTCTTCCCTGGCCACCTTTCTCCCCACTGGAGTGACTCCTGTCACCCTCTCCCAGTGCTGTCTGTCCGCAGAACAGCTGGAATGCTGATTCTTTGCCTCTAAGGCAGTCACTCCCTCCTGTCCACTGTATGGGATCGAAATGGGCAAGATTGGGTGGTTCCTGTATTGTTTGAGCATGGTGAGAGGGTAGGGGAGAGGCGCTGGCAGGGTCACACTCCAGGAGGTCCTGTTGACTCACAGTTCTTAGAGGGGAAGGTGGGACCTTGTAGACTTTCATTTCTCCCTTGCCTTCTATCATGTGGGGGAACCTAAGAGGGCCTTCAGTTGTTGAAGAGCTTGGGGATGGAGGAGTTCTTTCCTTGGCGCTGGTCCCTACTCCAGCTGACAAGCTGAAAGCTTTCCACCCCATCCAGGTGCACCTGGGCAAGTGTGAGCCGCTAGACCTCCAGGGCTGCAGGGATTTCCTGGAGCTACCTATCTCAAAGTCTGACCCCAAAACCCCACTCTGTAGAGGGAGCTCTGCAGAAAGCCTTCTGTGTCCTTTAAATCTTTCCTCCTTGGAGCACATATTAGAGGTTCTGAGAAGGCTTGTAGCAAAGACTACCTGTTAGCTGTCTTTAACCCAGCTTTGCCCACAGAGGCCTCCTTTCTGGGTAAAAAACTATTGACACTGGTGGGAAAATGTCCTACACCTGTCTGCATGCACACTGGGTTCTTAAGTTGTGTGCCAGCCATGGAAGCTTCCAGAACCAGGAAGCCCCGATAAAGTATCAGTTAGCCATGGCAGTGCTGTCTGGAAGGTCATGGCTAGAAGAAACTCAGTCTCAAGGAGTCCAAGAGCTTTATTTGCAAAGAAGGAGACCGAGGGTCAGAGAGGTCTGGTGATTTGCTTAGGATCCTAGAGCCTCTGAAGGTCTGAGCTGGGAGTGCACCCAAGCATCCTAAGCCTGGAGCTCCTGCCCCTGCCCCACACTGTCTCTGAGGCTATATTTGCTCCCCTCATGGCCAGCTGCCTGGGTACCCAGAGAACACGTAGGCAATGGAGTAGAAATGGTAAGCCAAGCTGGGCCAGGGACGCAATATTTCCATCTTAGGCCAAAGCTGAATTTCTTCCAGAGAAGGGAAATGATAATTAAACAGAGAAAACCAGCAACTGGGGCTTGAGATTTGCACGGACATCCTATGTTCTCACTTAGCAGAGCAATTGTTCTTAGCAGAGCAAGTGTTCTCACTTAGCAGAGTTCTCTCTGATCTCCCAGGAAGAACCTTTGCTGGATGTGGGATTTGGTAGCTATTGCTTCATCTTTGGGCAGGAAGGTGCCTTTTCTGGCTGGCATCCCTTCATGGACAAGGTTAGTTGGGTGAGACCCAGTGCCTGCCCCAGCTCAGAGCTCAGAGGGCTGGATGTGCGGGAAGGTGCCAGGCCGGTGATGGGACAGCTGCTTCCCCTTACGTGAAGTCTTTGTTAATGCATTCCTTCCTTCAACCAATATTCACTAAGTTAACTCTCAGGCACTGGGCTAAATGTTGGAGATACATTGGTGAGCAAAAATAAGATGTTGTGTTGCTCTTGTTGTAATAAGGGAGCACAACAACAAAGTAAGCAAACAATCAAAATAACTTCAAGCTCTGCGGTAAGTGTATGGGGAAGAGAACCTGGTGGCTGACCTGGAGAAATGGCAGGACTTGTGAACAGATTGGATGCAGGCATGAAGGAGAAGGAAGATGTGCCTGTGCTGCCTGGTTTTCCAGCGGGAGCAGCTGCATCATGGCTGATGCCGTCTGCAGAGGGGAGGGAAGGGAGGGGCCGAAGGTAGGATGGGTCTGAGGAGGCCCTTCAGGAGCTCGGCTCTAGATAAGTTTGAGCTGCTCACAAGGTAGACATCTGGCCTACGGCTGGAGCAGTGGATGTGGTTTCAGAAGGGACACATATCAGGACTGGAGACTCCCATTTGGACATCATCTGCATAAGGATGGTTAGGGTTATTTCTAGAGCCATGGCAACCGCTAAGCTCTCCCAGGTGGATTGAAGAGAAGAGGGCCCAGGCAGAGCTCCAGCATCCAGAGTCAAGGAGAAGAGAACAATCAGCCAGGCAGTAGAGGCTGGGCCAAGTTTTCCAGAATACCTACCCCTGAGAAGTCAAGGGGTTTCTAAATGGGCTCCAAGGGACGCCCAGATGAGGACTAGCCTTTTTTGGGACACTGTCCATGTCTCAAAGTTCACATTCAGCCAATGGCTTCTTTCCTTTGCTGTTCTCCCTGGACTCTAGCCACTGGCCCCTGTGCATCCTGTGGGGGTTTTCAGGACACCCCAACCATCTAAGTAGCCTTCAGGTAGCAGGGGGAATCCATGCAGCTTCTTAAATGGGAGAGTAGCCAGGGATAGGCTGGCTCAGGAGGAATGGCACCATGGAGAGGGCTATTTCTTGGAGGTGTCATTGTCCCAAAGAAATGACCAAGCAGGTGAACTCAGTGCTAAGACCTGAGACTGAAGGAATTAACTCCATCTGTGGCTGGATATTCTCTACTTAGCCCTGATCATTTCTGATCCAGGCTGGAAACACTTCCAGGGAACTTTGCCTGATTCTGAGGACTCCTCTTTTTTCTTCACGTCAGCTTTTACAGAATTTCTTTGTGAAATTCTATGGTGATTTTTTCAGGTGCTCTTAAGTCTCTGGGCTTGGGTTTGCTTTCTTCCACTTGACTAGACTTTTTTATCTTTTGAGTAAGGAGCCAATTGGTGCTGTGTTGTCCATTCTTTTCCTATACTCTGAGGCATGTTTGTTTGCCCATAGGGGAACTCTCCATGACTATTGAATAATGCTGACTTGTATGCCTTAAACTGGGATTTGGGGCTCTCTCTGCTTTGGTTCACTCCTGTTTTCTTTGCTCCTTGGGTGTGGAGAGGTACACCCTCCTGTGATGCCACGGGGACCCAACTGCAGTCCCTCACCCCAATCCCATCCCCATCCATTCCTCTCTGCCTATTCCCTCCCCACACCCCACCAGGGAAGAACACACCAAACAGTTTCTTCCTGTTCCAAGAGCTTGTTGACTCATTGGTTCACGCATTCCTGCAGGTCAAGGAAACCAAAATGGGTTTTTAGATTTTGGGTTATTTCATTCTTTCTCTTTCTGGGATGTAGGCTATGGGTCAGAACAAGTATCAACAGTGATGGTGATACAGTCACAAAAGGCTCAGTTGAGGGAACCAGGGGATTGTTTTCCCCCACAAGAATCTGCCTCTGGATAATCCAGACTGCTGATGATCAGGATTTGCATAGAAAGTTCTGGGTAATTTGTAGGAAGCTCTCTGTGTGACTGTTCTCTGTTTCGCCTAGAGCTGGGTGGGGCTTGTTAGGCAAACATCAGAAATCTCATCTCTTGGAATTTGGGCTGCCCCTTCTCTGTCTTCTCAGCACTTTGACCCCTGTGAATTCTCCCTCTGCTTCCAAGGCCAGAAATGTAGACACCCTGCAACAATTTGGGAAAGACTGAGAAAAACTCACTTGAGTTCTGAAAGTACTTCTTCACATATTTATCTATATTTCTCACAAGCCCTTTTGGAATGCAAACTGTATAATAAACATCTCTGTTGTGCCTAAAATCAGTCTAATCAGCCCTGATATTTCCAGCCCAGGCTGAAGGCTAGTTGGTTCTCCTAGGATACCGCTGATGGGGGTATTGTGGGAGCAATCTGCTATCCTCAGAATCCGTGGTGACATCAACTTCTGGAGAAGATGGGTGCAGGAAAGGATGGTTCTAGATGGCAGTAAAGCAGAGATTTTCATAGGGGGCAATCTCCCCTCCCCCTCCAGAGAGAACATATGGTAATGTCTGGTGATATTTTTGGTTGTTGCAACAGAAGGAGTCCTATGGGCATTTAGAGTGTAAGCACTTACAAGGCACGGGACAGACCCCTGATCAAGAATTATAAAGCTGAAAGTGTCAGTAGGGCTGCTGTGGAGAAACTCGGAAACCAGGCAAGAGGTCATCTCATTCACCCCTCTCCTTAGGAAAGGATCCTTGGTTACACTGATCTTGGTTATAGCTGAGCTGAATAGAGACAATTTTCCCTTTGAGGGAAGTAGATATTTTTAGGAGTTTATTTTAAAAGAGAAATGTCCTTCTACTCTGGCCAAAGCACAGGAAAGAAGCCAGGCAAGCAGTGTGGCCCTACGTGGGCATTTGCAAGACCTGTGCCAATGAACTGCTAAGTATTGCAGTTCTGGAATAAATCTGGCCGTTTTATGCTCTGTGCCTTTGACAGTCTTCCCCTTTGCTAGGAATACTCATTCCATCTTCAGTTACTTGACTAGCTCTTACTATCATTGACGATCATTCAGGTTCCACCTCCTGCAGGATTTGCTGGACCGCCACATGGCCCTGAGGTCTGCCTGTGCTCCCATGGGACCTGTTAACCCCCTTTTCTCACTTGCCCTTTTGTATTAAGATGACCAGTTTCATGTCTGTTCTTCACACTAGCCTGGAAGGAACTCGAAGGGATGGATGTGCCTTCTTCATCTTTGTGCGTCACAATGTTCACAGTGTCTCTCACGTGACACTGTGAATTTTACTGAGCTAGTGAGGTACTGGAAAAGGATAGGGTGGGCTCTTCAATGCAATACTGTCCTGACATATTTCACAAAAACAACACGATTAAACAACTCGTTGTTGTTCTGTATTTACTGGCACAAGTCGTAAGCCGGGTAATTTGCACATGTCATTTCATTTAATCCTCACCATAGGAGGCAGGTGGTTATTATCCTCATTTTCTAGATGAGGAACCTGGGGCTTAGAGAGGCAGAGTAACATGCCTGGTCTCAGCAATGGAAGTGGTAGATCTGGGCCTCTAATCCAAAGCCTACACTTGCAACCACGGGAGTGAATGGGGCTGGCTGACTTTGCCCTCTCTGGGATGCCCACTCTTGTACTAGTTCCGGAGCATGGTGCTAACAGCTCTCTGGAGTCTCGAGGAGCCAGAAGCTCCAAACCTGGTTTTGGTCCAAACCAAGTCTGAAGTTCCTAGGCAAGCAGCAGAGGTTTTTTTTGGGCTTCTGAGTTCCCGTGAGGCAGGCAGGTCTACCTTCAACTCTAGAGAGTTCTGATCTCCAGTACAGAAGCCAGAGATCAACTGGGGGAAATGACCTTGATAATGATGGGCGTTTCTCTTTGATGCCAAAGAGGAATTCGCAAGGTTTCAAACTATATTCATTCATACAAGTGGGTGCTTCCAGGCATGTCTGTCCATCACTTTCTGTGGGTGGGTTCTTTAAATGTCCAAGTGGACATTTCACTTTTCAGTCTGGGTGGTGTGATTTGACTTGCTGCAGCCCACATGAATTCATGACAGGATTTGGATAGCCTAATTAAAACCCTAGGTCTGGGACACCTGGGTGGCTCAGTCAGGTAAGCCTCTGCCTTTGGTTCAGGTTATGATTCCAGGGTCCTGGGATGGAGTCCCACGTTGGGCTCCTGGCTCAGCAGGGAGCCGGGTTCTCCCTCTGCCTGCCCCTTCCCCTGTTTGTGCTCTCTCCCACTCTCTCTGACAAATAAATAAATAAAATCTTAAAAAAAAAAACCCCTAGGTCAGTCAGCTAATTGATTTGGGGCAAGTTAATTGACCTAACTAAGCTCGTGTCCTTATCTATGAAATGAGAGTGAAAATTTTGACTTTGTGGCGTTTTTATGACCATTAGAAATTATACTCATAAACAGCTTAATTTTGTGCCTGGTGTATGGCAGGCACTCAGTCCACATTAGCCATTTTTATATTCTTTTTACAGATAGGTAAAAGAAGCAAAGAGTAGAAAGAGGACATTCTTGTCACTAAAGTATAGCCCCCACAATTCTTGGAAGTATGCAGTAGCCCAATGAATATTTGTTGACTGATGGATGGACGGCATTACTGATGAACCCCTGTAGTGGGAAACTGGCTTGGCCAGGCATGGAAGACTGGCTTTTATGGAACTTGCCATGCTGACACTGTGATTCCTTGCAATTTGATGCAAAAATCATCAGACTTCAGTGCTTCATTGACCCTAAACTGGGCTACCCTTTAACATTCCTCCCTCCTTTTAGCCTCTAGACTGGTATCTTCTCAGAAGGCTCTTACATCAACATCATCATCATCACAGGAGCTGCCATATGCTGACCACTTGCCCTGCGGAGGGGCCTCTAATGCTACTTCCTCTAGTCCTCACAACAACCTAAGGAGGTGGTTATGCTAACACAAATTTAGAAAACAGAAAACCGAGAGCAGAGAGTAAAATGACTCGCTGGAGGTCTTGTAACTGGAAAACAGCAAGGCTGGGATTTGAGCACCTGCCTAACTCCAAGGTCTCCATGTTTTCCACCCCTCCACCCTGCAAAGAAAGAGAAAGAGAAGAGGTCATTTGAGGTCCAGAATATTCAGAATGCCAATGAAAAGGGATGAGGACTTTCCCCCATGGTGCTTCCTGAGGGAAGGTCAAGGCAGCAAGACCATGGCTGGTGAGAGATCTGTGTTGACAGGAGAATTGGTCCTTGGGGACCTACTCCATTTTCCAGCATCCCAGAGCTCTTCTCCTAACTTCATCTACCTTCAGGCTTTAGTCTGCTCTCAGCTTCCTCTCTCATGCATGGAACAAGTGCTTTCTCTTTGGGCATAAGGCCGGTTTCTTTAACTTTATGCCTTAACCCCTTGGCTGCCCTATGTGCCCATTCTCATCCATTCCAGATGCATAGCTGGACTAGTGCTTCTCTAAGTGTGTATTGATAGGGGTTAAGATAGAAAGGTTTTGTTGTTAAGTTTGTTTGGGAAACTCTAATAAAGTAAAAGTAAATTATTTTTTTCTATGTGACTTCTTAGGGCTTTTAAATGTGCTTTATTAAAACCTCAAGGGAAAGCTATAGAATTTTCATTTTCCAAACTTATTTGGCCAAAGAGCATTTTTTTTTTTTCAATTCAAGGCTATCTTGGGGAATAGTATTTGGCCCTAAATAAGCCCTGGGAGAGAATCCAGTATGAGATAAAGATTTAGGGGTGAGTTGAAGAGCACTGTAATCGAGTCTGGAGAGAAGACCAGAATTAGACTGAATTATGATTGCTAATGACTAAGACTTAGTAACATAAGGATTTACCCATACTTAGATTTTTTTCTTTTTTGATCAAACTTTAGCTATAAAGGGAGCTAACCCTATGTGGTAATATATATTTTTTGTTCATTTGTTAAATAAAGTTATTTCAGTAGTGATATTTCAATTTAATTATATATTTTTTTGCCTTATTTACTATTTTTTATTATAATTTTTTTCAGCATAACAGTAAGGTTTTTATTTTAATTTCAGTTGGTTAATATGTAGTGTAATATTAGATTCTAGTGTGCAATATAGTGATTCAACATTTACATACAACACCACCCAGTGCTCATCACAACAAGTGTTCTCCTTCACCCCCATCACTTGTTTAAAAAACTGTGTATCTTACTGAAAGATGTTACTTGAATGATGGTTCACACACTGTGTAGTGTCCAATATAAGTTTTTATTTTAACATGGTAGAAAGTAGAACATGATGATAATTCTTAGTCCAGGGGCAGTATACCCAGAATGACTGTTCATTTTTCTTTTTCTGGGGAAGACAATTTAATGATTATCTTGAAAATTTGATCTGTGAATCTGCATATACAAAGGTCACATAACTATCATCCCTTCATCCTCAGCTCCCAAGTAGAGAGGGATGTCTGCATACTTTGACCTAGAGGTAGTGACTGCTGTCTCAGGATTCATTCCTCTACTCCCAATTATATTATGGGAAACTAATTCTTAAGCATTCTCATTGCAGTTGAACACCAGAGAACAATCTGTCTAGAGGAAATAACTCTGCTATAGAGGTGACAATTCCCCCTAATTTATAGGTGACGAAATAAGAATCCAGAGTACTCAGCCACTTGGCAACCTTGACATGGAAGGTTCTGCAAGGTGAGGGATTAGAAGAACTCAGACAGTTGGCAGCAGGCAACACATTTAGACGCCACTGCTCTAAAAGATCCTGCAGTGATTAAGAGAAATATTGCAGAGGATGCTAACTAGTTATTTCCAGAAGCTTCAGTCAACTGCTGAGAAAACAATCTCAACTGGCTAAATAGGGTGATGCTTTGGCAGGCTCAGGAGATATGGATTAGGCAACCCAACCCAAACCTGTGTTTTTGTGACCTGCCCATTCCTCTCTCTATCCCTCTTCTCCAGCATATGCCAGGATGGAAGAGATGAGCCGCACTTAGGAGACTGCCACCCGCTGCCTCAGCACTAGAGCCAAGGGAGGGGAAGGGAATCAGAGACACTGATGTCTGTTCTTGTTTGCTTTGGGCTCTCACCTGGGGATTCAGGAGAGCCTGTCTCAGCTTTCTTCTCAGGGAGGCATTTGACCTTCTGCTTTTAAGGGAGTTCCAGAGAATGTGAATAAAAACCTCACCAAGAAGGACTGACATTCAACTGACAGGTGGAGTAAGTGTCTCAAAGAAGAACCCAACAGAGATCCCCTTCATGGATTGTCTATGGAAAGATAATGTTGATTTAAAAATCCAAATATTTGTTTCTGGGCCCTATTTAAATGTCCAAACAATCCTGCAAGTGGGGTAGAATCCTCATTTTACAAATAAGGAAAGAGAGACTCAAAGAAGTCAAGTACCTTGTCCAAGGTCACTAATTAGTGCAAGGTAGACAAGGGAATTGAACCAGGTCTTCTGAAGTTCATGATGAAAGGTCTTCTGTTAGACCACAATTACCTTACTCTTGTGTGGCATTTTATAATTTTCAAGGGATTTTCACTTATGTTATATCCTGTGAGGCTCCCTACAAACCACTGATGTAGGAAAGGATTTGACAGATTAGAACACAGACTTAGTGTGTTAAATCACAGCCCAAGGTCACTGACACTAATCCCTCCTAGCAGAGGTCTTGCCCTCTACTATCCTGACTTGGGTTTCTTACTCTTTACCCTCAGTCAGCTTTCTTTTCTTACTATCCTTTTGTTGGTTGCTCAGGGGTACAAAGTTTTTGAGAACAGCCAAGGTTAAACTTATTTCCTTTCCCTGTGTCCCCAAGTAGAGTACTAGCAATAGTTTAGTGTACAGCCTCTTATTTGGAGTAAAAAATCATACTACACATTTTATATTTATATATCTATATAATTTATTTATTATAATATATTATTATATGTAAATAATATATTTATATTTATATATTTATTTATATATATATTTGTATATTTATATAAACTTACAACAGCCCATGAAGTACCTGCTATTATAGTTGAGGAAAACAAAGCACATAAAAGTTAAGTAATTTGTCCGAGGTCAAAGAGCTGGTGAGTGGTGAAGCTGGGATTCTAACCAGGCAGACTGGCCCTAGACAAACCTGCAGAACAGAAAATTAATTGGCTACAGAACAGTTAACATTGCTTGACTTCAGGATCTCCAGACCTATCCTCTGCCCTAGAATGTTTTGTCTGAAAATCACCCCAGAAAGACAGTGTTCACTATTGATTTGATTGGAAATCTGGAGACATACCGGAGATACACCAACCACCTATTTCTTGGGGAGTCTAGAATCACCTCCTCCTGCTCTGTCATATTTTATACGGTCCTGAATGTGAATAGAAACCTGAGAACATATTCTTGCCATGTGTGGTGTGGTTGGGTGTGGAGGGGGGTTGGCATGGGAATGGGGGATAGTTGAGCTGTCAGAAGTTAGAGCAATAATGTACCAGCATACCTACTCTACCACCAAGGGTTCTCTATCCTTCCTTCCCCTAAATCCCTCGGCTCAGATTAAATACCCATAGTTAGCCAGGGCATCCCAAACTTCCTTGATCATAAGGATTACCTGAAGGGTTTGTTAAAAAATGTAGACACTCAAGCCCTTCCTCTGAAGATTTGTATTCCATAAGACTGGGGTGAGACCTTGGTCTAGATATTTATATTCTTAGGCACTGGTTATGGGTCAGTTAACACAAGTCAATGCTCACCCTATACAAGAAGTTGGTGATTCAAAATGAGTAGGGCTCATTCCCTTTCCTTGATGAGCTCAGAGGCCTACAGGCTGTACTGAAAATTAACATATAAGTTTATTTTAAGACATAGTGGGAAAAGTACAGGGTGTGGTGGGAAAACAAGGTGATGGAGGGGTTGGCAGATCCTAAGGTCATCAGATCTGATTTAGCATGCACTCTTATCCTGAGATGAACGGGATCTTTCATTTTACTCCACCAGCCAACTGGAGGGCCCCCACATTGTGTCCTCTCTTTCTTCTGGATCCAGAAATCACCTACTGTGGGTCAAGGATGGTGGTGGGTCAAGGATGGTGGTGAAAGGGTGTGGATGGTAGGTCAAAGATGGAGACTCCTCCCTATACCTGTCCTTTTCTACTTTCCAAGCGTCATACTTGTTTGCTTCATATATGGTCCCCACTTTTCCCAAGGTCAGACATTTTATTTTGTTTTATTTCCCATGAACAGCACTGCTCAGCTCAAATGACAGGCTGGCTTGAATGGATGCCCTTGGCTGAGGTGGTGCCAGAGTGGACCTCTGCCTTCCCATACCCCCACCCCAAGCCCTCCTCGGGACATTTCTCGGCAGAGGTGGGCATAGATGATATGTCACTGGGCTGTGGTACTCTGGCATTGCAGGGAGGGATCCAGCTCACATGGAAGAAGTTGTCTTGTCCTCACCCCTGTGTCATGGAGCTCCATGGGTCCTAAGATCCTGGTGTCAAAACCCAATTCATTCTGCTGGATCAGGTGCTGTCTGAGTTCCCTAAGCCCCCTGAGGAAATCACAGGGAAGAAGGGAGGAGAGTTCCAGTCTTTTGTCAACTGTGGCAAGTTTGGGTGATTAAGCTAAAAAAGCAAAGTCATTTTGGTCCTGAGGATTAGTTTGGAGGAGTGTTGCAAGTCTACAAGTAACTTATTGCCTGGGAGGCAAACCAAACCCAAGATGACTCTCAGCTAATTGCTTGCCTTTCCTTGTGCCAAGCCTAGCTCTCTGGTATATAAAGGCCACCCTCCTCTTTGTCCCCATCCTCTGCCTTCACCCCTCTTAGCCCTTGCTAAGTGGTTGCTAGCTGACCTCCAAGCTCTCTCACCATGAACAGACAAGTTTGCAAGATATCTGGTGGCGGCAGCCAGGGTTTCTCGGGCCGCTCTGCCGTGGTCTCTGGCAGCAGCAGGATGAGCTGTGTGGCCCGCTCTGGGGGAGCTGGCGGAGGGGCCTGTGGGTTCCGGGCCGGAGCAGGTGGCTTTGGCAGTCGCAGCCTCTACAGCCTGGGTGGCAACAAGAGTATCTCCATCAGTGTGGCTGGTGGCTCCCGGGTTGGTGGCTTTGGGGGAGGACGTAGCAGCTGGGGCAGTGGCTTTGGAGGTGGCTATGGAAGTGGCTATGGAGGTGGCTTTGGTGGTGGCTTTGGTGGTGGCAGAGGAGTGGGAGGTGGCTTTGGAGGAGCTGGTGGCTTAGGAGGGCTTGGTGGCTTTGGAGGAGCTGGTGGCTTAGGAGGGGCTGGTGGTTTTGGTGGAGCCGGTGGTTTTGGTGGGCCTGGTGGCTTTGGTGGGCCTGGTGGTTTTGGGGGGCCTGGTGGCTTTGGTTCTGGTGGCTTCCCTGGAGGAATCCAGGAAGTGACTGTCAACCAGAGCCTCCTGCAACCCCTCAATGTGGAGATCGACCCCCAGATAGGGCAAGTAAAGACCCAGGAGCGGGAGCAGATCAAGACCCTCAACAACAAGTTTGCCTCCTTCATCGACAAGGTGAGGGCAAAGCTCAGAGGTGCCACGGAGGGTTTTGGCTGCCCAAGGTGTTGGTGTATGAACACACCAGGGGGATCTGCCAGCCTTATAGGCAGGGGTATTAGCTTCCTGTCCCGGTTTTGCCTTGGGCCCTTCAGGAGAGCAGGCATGCTCTTGCTCTTCAGGCCCTATTTTCCTCGCTGTGAAATAGGGAAAGGATTCTAGCTTCTGATTTTCTTCTAGGGATAGGACTAGGGAAAATGAAGTGAGGGTCCAAACTTGTTTGTTCTCCTTTGAAGAACAGGGCATTAGCCACGAAATTATTATGGTTAACATTCAATTTCTCTTGAAAAGCAACTTCCTGATAATACAAACTAGCTGGTAATCAAACTTGCATTAGTGAGAATCTTGCGACTGCCTCTCAGTGATGAGTGCTGGCAACTAATTTACCTTCTGAATGGTCCTGCATTTTAACTGATATTAATTTGTGTTGTCTATGCTGGGGCAAGGAAGGGTGTGCTGGGTCTGGGGTAATGAGCCTGGGGTTTGAAGTTAAACCCAGATCAGCTATATGCTGAGTAACTGAAAGGGAAAAAAAAAAACTAGAGGAAATATGAAACAACTTAGGAAAAGTTAGACCCTGTTGACTGTTTTCACTGCCTGTAGGAAGGTAAAATTTTCACTTAAAAACAATTATAAATAACTTTATTTATGCCTATCTTCTGTACTTGTGTTCTGAAGGATCACCATAGACTAGGGCAGTGATGGCTGTGACTCTTAGCTTGGTCACTTAGTAGTCAGGTCAGTTTGGGCAACTTAAACTGTTTGAGATTCCATTTCCTAGGTACAAAGGGATAATAACACTTCCTTTTTAGGTGGTGGTGAGGATTAAATGAGATTGAATAAGTGAAAATGGTAGGTACAGAGTAAATAACACATTGTAGCTCTCCCTTGTCTAAATTCTCATTCTTCTCAGTTAAAAAAAAAAAAAACCCAGAGGCTACTGCAGATTGGAGAACTGGGTTCACTTCCACATTTCCACTCTTTGGGATGCATGGTCCCGCTTGCCCAACTCAAGAGGCTCATTCCTTTTCTTTTTCACTTGATACAGGTACGGTTCTTGGAACAGCAGAACAAGGTCCTGGAGACCAAGTGGGAGCTCCTCCAGCAACAGAGCACAGGCTCTGGCTCAGGACCCAACAACTTGGAGCCTTTCTTTGAATCCTACATCAGCTTCCTGCGCAGGCAGTTGGATTTGGCTCTGGGGGAGAGAGGGAACTTGGAAGGAGAGCTGAAGAACATGCAGGACCTTGTGGAAGACTTCAAAAAGAAGTAAGGGCCTCAACTGGAGAGTTTCCCCTTATGGGGGATTAGCAGGAAGGTGTAGCCCCAGCTTGAGATTTTAACTGTTCCGGACTGTACCTTCAGTCAATACTCTTAGATGGACTTGTTGAGTGAGGCATGACCGAGTGGAAGGGGATAAGAGGGTGGGGAATGAGACTTCAAGGTGGCTGATTGTGACAGATTTTTCAGGCTCCAGGGACCCCCTCCTACACTAGCCTAGTTGGGTAAGAGAATATACCCAGAGTTAAAAGCCCTTGGGGATGGAGAGTCTGCCCTCCACACTTACTGTACATAAGGATCACCTTGGAAGCTTGTTAGAAATGCACATTCCTGTGCTCTGGTCATAGATATTCTGAATCAGTAGGTGTGGGGTAGGTCCCAGGAATCTGAGTGCCCCAGAGCTGCCAGGAGTTCCTGGCAGATGCTCTAGGGCCACACTTTGTAAAGTACTCTTTCAATGTGCTCAATACCCTGTCTCTGGAGCTTCAGTCAGCCCCCTTCTGCATGTTTGGGGTTGTAGTTGACACCCTCTGAAGTCTGTAAGAGGTAAATTGGGCCTCTCAAGGTGGGGAGGGAGCTGGACATCCCCAGGGTCAGGACCCACAGGGGTGGGACCCCTGTTCTGAGGAGGCCCCATTTCGGTTTAACTGCGCAAACCTGGCAGACACCCAGGCTTTGTGCTGAGCACTGGGAATCCAGTGGCAACTCAGATTGACATTGCTCAGAAATCTCTTCTCCTGGAACCATTCCATTTTTCAATCTTCATGAGATCTAGACCCCCTGGTGGGAGATTATAGCCATGAATAAGCAGGAATCTCGTAACCTTGATGCATTCAGTAGATATGAATTTATTCTTAACCCAAATTCCATAAAAAGCAACTCTAATTAATGAAAAGAAGCAGAACAGAGGTGGAAAACCTGGTCTGAGCAAATACCTTTCTGGGTCTCATATATACATCTTATGCTTTGTGATGTCTTCCAGAGCCAGGCAAGTAGTCAGGCTCCTTGACGTCTTCTCCCACCCTGCCTACCCACACTTCAGCCTGTCACCAGGACTTGGGGGAGAAGGGTGAGGCAATGGCCTCAGCTCTGAGAGGCCTGTAAGCCAGACTGGCTAAATAATTCTGAGGGCTCAGTGCAAAATGAAAATGCAGGGCCCTTGTTAAAAAAATTACTAAGAATTTTAAGATGGCCCCAGCAGAGCATTAGACTGAATGAATGTGAGGACCTTCTGAACCCAGGGCCTTGTGTAACTGCACAAGTCACATGCCCATGAAGCTTGTCTTGTCTCTGGGTGAATGGATTCTGTGTGAGTACTTGGGATCCTCTCTCTCTCTCTCTTTTACTTTGGAAATGTCACTGTCCAAATGTGTGCTTCTTTCTGTCCCAGGTATGAAGATGAGATTAACAAGCGCAATGCAGCTGAGAATGAGTTTGTGGGGCTCAAGAAGGTAAGAGAGCTGGGAAGAAAGTGTCGAGGCTTTATTTCTGAGCACTAACCCATGGAGTCAGCTGCTCTGGGGCATAAGGACCCTATGCTGTGTGTGGGGTTTACCTTTCTCCTTACATTTTTGGAAACAAAGGAACCTGCTCTAAATACATTACTGGTGAGGGAGACATCTTACAATGTTACTGTGCTTAATGAATTGATTAGTAATGTGAACTAATAATGAAGGTTTTATGTGTAGCATTAATCAAGGTCTTCAGCCTACAAGTGCACCTTGGATGTTATTAATAATAACAATCATCCAGTTCTTGTAGCTTACTTAACTAATCATCATAAAGATGAGGTAGTGAGAAGAATATCCTCATTTCTATTCAGAAGGTTGGTTATATAGCACCCCAAACCCAAAGTCACAGTTAGATAAATGTGATTTTTCTACCCTTACTCCAGTGTCTTGCTAGTGGTTTATATCTTATTAAAGCATTGGGGTTTAACTGGTCAAGGGAAGAAAACCACTTTGATTTTCTTTTAGAAGGGAAAGTGAGGAGTGGAAATTAGGAGAACAGGGGAAGGACAAGGAGGAGGGATGAAGGCTTAGGAAAGAGCTGTGATGTTTGGGGTAGAGTGGGTCATCCTGCTGGGTTTCTAATTTCCTGCCTTCACACCCTGTAGGATGTGGATGCAGCATACATGAACAAGGTGGAACTGCAGGCCAAGGTGGACAGCCTCACAGATGAACTGAACTTCTTGAGGACCCTCTACGAGATGGTGATTTTTTGATTCCTTGGTTTGCCAAGCTCCAGAGCCTTCTTGTCTGCATCTTCCCAGACATGCTTCCTGAGTAGGACTTTAGGGGATAGTCAAGTGGCAGAACTCGCCCAAAACAAGCAACAGGGCTCAGAACTCAGCTATGCACCACCCAGAAAATGCTAACTTTGCTCTCCCAGCCTGCATAGACCTGAGCCATAGGGCCAAGATCCCTCTTTGTCTTTGTTTTCCCTCTGTTCTCAGGCTATTTTGCTCTATACCTTCCCTCTGGTCCTATACCAGTATCATAGATAGCTCCTTCAGAGTACTCCTTCCTACTGTAGTCCCATGGAAACCCACACAGTGGGGCTCACTGCCTGATACTCTCAGGCTGACAACATGATTGTATTTGCACATTTGTCTTTCTCTTTAACTTTGTTGTCTGGGATCTCTTAGGCTATAGCCAGGCCTGAAACGCAAGCTTAGTTTTTTAACTATCCCATTCCTGGCCCCACTGTTGGGATATCTTTGCTGGCAAAAGATTCTTGGACTTCTTCATTCCCAGCATCTTCTGGGGCCAAGGGGTGGTGAAAATGACCATCCATGTCCCCCATAGGAACTGTCTCAGATGCAGAGTCATGTCAGTGATACGTCTGTTGTCCTGTCCATGGACAACAACCGCTGCTTGGACCTGGACAGCATCATTGCCGAAGTCAAGTCTCAGTACGAGGACATTGCCCAAAGGAGCAAGGCAGAGGCTGAGGCACTGTACCAGACCAAGGTGGGAGCCTTCTCCTTGCCCCCATAGTCTAGGTTTAGGTCTTGCTGACCAAGAATGTTCTATCCCTGCAAAACTATGTTGATTGGTTTCCCTCTGTCAGCTTGGGGAACTGCAGACCACCGCTGGCAGGCATGGGGATGACCTGAAGAACACTAAGAGTGAGATCATGGAACTCAACAGGGTGATCCAGAGGCTGCGAACCGAGATTGAGAATGTTAAGAAGCAGGTGGGTCCGGACCTAATGGAGAGATCCTGGAGGTCCTCTGGGTCTTGAAGAGAAAGAGAAGCAACAATTATGACTCTGCCACATGCTTTCTCTGTCCTTTCATGGTGTCATATGTGGGGTAGCTGGGAGAGTCCATCCTCCCAGAGATTCTTTTCTTGAATCTGAGCTTCTTGGAAAGTTCCCTAAGGAGAGATGGTTGCTCATTCTGGCTTTCCCAGCAAATCTTGCAACTGTAGGGATGGCCTTAAACACTTGGTTTCAGTAAGATCTGCCTTCAGTGAACTATTTATCATGCACTTCACATAACCTCACTGGCTAATTTGTATTACTGGAACAAAGTGATTAATTAGGCAAGGGAGTTTTTAACAGTCTTGCAAACAAACAAACAACCAGTTACTAGACCATTACTCCTTTTACCAGCAAATCAGTGTTCCTTTGCTTGATGAGACATGAGTTAATTTCAGTGGGGTGTGGGACGGGGGTGTGGGACGGGGAAGAGAACTTTCAAGAAAGATCAGCTGTTTTGTTTCTTGGTCACTATGCTAATTAGTCTCCTACCTCTTCCTGTCCTAGAATGCCAACCTGCAGGTGGCCATTGCTGAAGCTGAGCAGCGTGGGGAGATGGCCCTCAAGGATGCCAATGCCAAGCTCCAAGGCTTGCAGACTGCCCTACAGAAGGCCAAGGATGACCTGGCCCGGCTGCTGAAAGAATACCAGGAGTTGATGAATGTGAAGCTAGCACTGGATGTGGAAATTGCCACCTATAGGAAGCTGTTGGAGGGCGAGGAGTGCAGGTGAGGTGCTGTGGAGTCAGCATTCTCCTGATAGGATTTTAGAGTGACTTTTGATAACAAAGAAAGAGAGAAAGATGATTGGAGAGGACAACCCAGACAAAGGGTAAAGAATCTCCTGAATGACAGAATTTAGGATTCAAGTGCCCCCATTTTTTGATCAATCAAGATCATCCAGTTCTCCAGTTTACCGTGGCCAATGATGTTGTATTACATAGCTCTGTTGATCTTCTTTATGAGCAATGAGTAAGGAGGAGTGCTTTGGGGTTATAACAAAAGTTACAGTGCTGTCCACTGAACTTCCTGAGATGACAGAAATGTTCTATGTGCTGTCTAATACAGTAGCTATTACTCACTTGAGTATTGAAATGTGGCTAGTGAAACTGAGGAATTGAATTTTACACTTAATTTAATTTTAATAAAGTTGGCTAGCTTCAAGTGGATAGCAGTTACCATATTGGACATCACAGTACAGACAGTCCTGTAGCCCTCCACCCCTGAGACTGAATCCATAGGGAAAGTGGCTGATGCACACACACTCTGGAAAAAATAGCACAGTATCAAGTAGCAGATAAGGGTTTAGTGAGTGGATATCAAATGCCAAAGGACTGTCAAGGCTCGAGAGATCTTTCTGCTGAAAGCTGCTCTATGTATCCTGTCCTCAGACAGCTTCCAATTTGATGGAAGAAGCAGAACTCAGGTGTGAGAAGGAAACTTAAGGATTTTTTTATAAGTTTCTGTGAAAAGGAGTGGGAGTGATGACGGTACTATGTGTACTGGGAATTGTGGGATGAGGTTGGAGTGGTCAACAACAGTAGGTCCCACACTGGTAAGGTGTGCAGACATGCTCCATATCTGCTCAGATATGTGGACATGCCTTCTCCATGAACAAGAACAAGGCATAGAAAGATGGGTTGTGTGGACAGGACATCTTTAAACTCATCATGTGTTGAGTGTCAGCCCCTCTTACATTTTACTCATCTGAACCATTGAAGTGCTAACCATCTGGGAGTTGGGTGTTGAGCAGTTGGCCTGGAACAGATGCTCTGGAAACTAAGGGAAAGAGGATGGACAGACGGAGAAATAGAGGGTGGCTGGTGAAGCTCCTGAACACCTCAACTCCCCCAAAGCAGGCTCTTTTCCTGGGGATACGGGTTATAGAGACACTTGGAATAGCCTTTCTTCCCCTGGGGGCTTGACCCTTCATAGGGCAAATAGGGGTGTGTGGCTCCCAAGGTTATGAACCCTCAGCTTTGTGGCTAATGACTCATGGCAGAAATAACCCATGTTTCCTTCTTTTCTTTCTAAGGATGTCCGGAGAGTGTCAGAGTGCTGTGAGCATTTGTAAGTAGCCCTTCAAAACTTTCTCCCTGGGTTGCAAAAAGGGTAACCAGGAACATCTTCACTGCCAGCCTACAGCAGGACAGCTTGATTCATGCAAGGAGACCAGGCTACCAAACAGTGCCAGAGTCTCGGGCTATGGCCACACAATCCCCTGATAGCATAAGCAGGGAACTCTAAGGCCAAAGCTAAAATGCCTATGGTCTTGGAGAGTTCCCTAGATTGGAGAACCAGAAATTTCTGTGGATGCTGCTGGCTCTTGTTCTTGGGGGACACCAGAGGGCCAGGTTCACTCTTATCATTTACCAGTTTAGCCCTCAGAGAAGTTGAGTATCTTTCTCAAATTTGCACAGCTAAGCAGGGTAGAGTTGTGATCCAGACCCGGGCCTTTGCCTGAACTGAGTGCCTCTTCTCCACAGCGGTGGTCAGCAATGTCACCAGCACAAGCAGCAGCTCTGGTGGAAGCCGTGGAGGGTTCAGTGGCAGCAGCAGCGGTGGATACAGAGGCAGCAGCAGCAGAGGCAGCAGTGGTGGCTACGGAGGGGTCAGTGGCAGCAGTGGCAGTGGCTACGGGGTCAGCAGTGGCAGCAGTGGGGGCTACCAGAGTGGCAACAGTGGGGGATACCAGAGTGGTAGCAGTGGGGGCTACCAGAGTGGTAGCAGTGGGGGCTACCAGAGTGGCAGCAGTGGGGGCTACCAGAGTGGTAGCAGTGGGGGCTACCAGAGTGGCAGCAGTGGGAGCAGACTTAGTAGCGGAAGCAGCACCTCTGTGAGTCAGAGTGGAATTGGCTCCAGCTCCGGTGGCATCCAGACCTCAGGAGGCAGCAGCTATAAGTCTGGCACTGGAGGCAGCACCGGGATCCGCTTCTCCCAGACCACCAGCTCGAGCCAGCACTGCTCCAAGTGATCCTCTGGGGTTAAGTGTCTGTGCCCACTTGCAACCCTCTCAGCCTGCCCACAGCACTTCCCACTCTGCTTGGCATCAACAAATGCCAAACTCAACCTTGCTTTTCTTCAAGTTCCCTGGAGAAAGGGCTGAACTTCTTGGCTCCTCCATCCTCAAGATCTCTCCTAGGCCAGGGAGGTCCAGCTGCTCATCTCAGATGATGATGCCCCTGACGATGGTAACAATACCTGAGCCCAGACTCCTGTGGGCCTTCCCAGCCTGGCCTGTTCCACCCTGGCCCATCTGCCTCTCTCACTGGGAGCTGATGGCCTGAAGTAGGCATATGTCAGTCCCGCTGAGGAGGGGAGTGCTGGAGGGTGAATGGTTAAGTTCTCCGGACTGTTGGTTTGCAGGGTGCCCTCCCCACATTTGGGCATCTTGTCCTAACTTATCTCTGTCCCTTTAATTCCCCCAGCTCTGGATCCTCTGGTGATGATTATGTTGCACTTTCTTTTCTCAATAAATTGCCCTGTATTTCACATTCTGGTGTTTGGCTTTCATTCAAGGGGTCATAGAATAGACCGAGGTCCAAGAGAGGAGAGAAATCAGGTGTGGATGGTGGTCTTCCAAAGTTCATTGGTGGGTAGAAAGGATACTCAGTAGTCTTGGCTTCTCCTTTATCCATTAACCAGGTTCTTGTGATAGGTCTGCCCAAGAGTATTTATGTTACTTAAGTGGGGACCCCCATTCCCAAGAGGTCTTCCCATCCATCCTTCCTGCCTCTGAGCAGGCCTCTGGGATCCAGTCTTGGAAAAAATAAAGTTTTACAGTTCATCAAGGGAATAGATTCTACTGAGACTGCAGCTCCTTTTCTTCAACTCTCATGCTGGCCAGACACAGCACATTCTCATTTATTATTTATTTATTTAATTTCTTTTCAGTGTAACAGATTTCATTGCTTATGCACCACACCCAGTGCTCCATGCAATACGTGCCCTCCATAAAAACCCACCACCAGGCTCCCCCAACCTCCCACCCCTCTCCCTTTTGAAACCCTCAGATTGTTTTTCAGAGTCCATAGTCTCTCATGGTTCATCTCCTCCTCCAATTTCCCTCAACTCCCTTCTCCTCCCCATCTCCCCATGTGCTCCGTGTTATCTCTTATGCTCCACAAATAAGTAAAACCATATGATAATCGACTCTCTCTGCTTGACTTATTTCACTCAGCATAACATGGACGGGACTGGAAGAGATTATGCTGAGTGAAATAAGCACAGCACATTCTCTTGCTGAAAACACAGCTCCTGGAGTCTGGAGGGGTCAATACATAACACCCTTTTTTCCGTGAGCCAGTTAAATAAAACAAAGGAATGAGCACATGGAGACCCAATATTGCTTTTATTACCAACAAAGAAGATACTGGAGAATACGTTTATACCTCTGATAGAATGGGTTTCCTAAAACAGGACTTCAGGATTAGGCCAGATTTCCCACCTGGGCATACATAATATAGGGCCATCATTGCCTTCCCTGAAATATAGCAGCCCTGGTCTCAAGACCTGGAGGAGACTAATTTTAAAGTTCCCACTTGAGAATGTAATAAATCCTTGCTGATTTTTTCAAGGCCTGCTGGCAGGAGGTAGCCCCTTTCCCATTGACTCCTGGCACAGTTCTGGGTACTGTGGGAGCAGGACAGGCCACTCTGGTTTGTTGATCTTACTGGTCTTTTGGAGACCTTGCAAGGAGCATCACCAATCCCTAAGAAGACATCCCAGATACTCTGCTCCTTGTGTTGCCTAACTTCCTGGGTAGAGGCTGACGGCACTGCACTAACCCAGCTGTCATCAGACTGAAGAAGCAGGGTTTGGGGATGGCTGCTCAGACCCTTATCCATCATTCCATGTGTGGAGAGTTTGTTCCTGAGTGTGGTCTTAGGCCTCTGCACAGCGTGTGGGACATATAGTGAACATTTCGGGGGTTAACTGAAAGAACGAGGAGAGTAATAAGAGCAGGACCTTCCTTCCCTCAGCCTGGAATAGATCACACCCCAAGTAGGGTGAGGCTGAAAGTTGACAGTGAGAGCCTGGCACCTACTTATGAGTGTTTTCGAGGAGAGATGGTGGAGAGGGTAACAGAGGGAGGAGGTAGTGAGAGATTACAGGATGCTTGGAATTGAGAAAGGGGGATGATCAGGTGTGTTGGAGAAGAAGCCCAGAGCAGGCCTTGGAAGGAGAATCTGGGTGACATGGAGAAAGGGCAAGGTTATAGAGTAGATATCCAGACCAAAGCCCAGGAGAATCTAGGACTAACATCTTGTTTCATGTCCTTGACACAGGCTGGGACTAAGTCACATGCTAGTGGAACAGGGAATCTTCCAAGATGAGGCCATCATGTCTGAGGCTAGGCTAGGGGTTGGAGAAAATTGATTATCCCTAAGTGTCTGGGAAGTAGCAATCCTGAGCTTTTGGAGCCATGAAGAATCCCTGAAATCCATCTCCCATGTGAAGACACAGCTGCGGCCATCTTTTGCTTTTGAAGGCAGCCAGGGTATGTAGAGTAGGTATTTACTTTTATGGAATGGGCAGAGGGGTAACAGGAGTCTACCCAAATGGAAGCTTGAAATCCTACCAGTTATGTCCTTAGGATTAAACAATCTGTCTCCTAGAGGCAACTGTTTCTTTGTTCTCATCCTTTAACTTTCCTCCTCCTTCTTTTTTTTTTTTTTTAAAGATTTATTTATTTGAGAGAGAGACAGAGAGAAAGAGAGAGGCATGGGAGAGGAAGAGAGAGAATTTTGAATAAACTCTGCACTGAGAGGAGCCTAACACAGGGTTCAATCCCATGACCCTGAGATCATGACCTGAGCTGAAATCAAGAGTCAGATGCTTAACCAACTGAGTCACCCAAGCACACCTGTCTTTTATTCTTTATCCTTAGTCTTTCCTTCTTCTTCTAAAAATCTTCCTTTAGATTATAAACACAACACATACTTGTATGAAATACATAAAATTTAGGAAAGTAGAAAAAAGAAAGATGATCTATAATTCCACCTCCCTATGAGATTTTCCTATGTGTACACATGTGCATGCACACCCACACATACATGGAGATAGGTATGTTAAATGTATCATCTTTTACAGAATAGGGCCTTAAAAATACATATTGTTTTACAACCTGATTTTTCACTTTGTTGTGGAATTTATCCATTTAGTCATTCAACAACTAGACTGAGTGCCTATCCTTTTCCAGACATTGTGCCGGGATCAGGAATAGAATGGGGACCACGGGTAATCTCGGCTCTCAAGAGTTTACAGTCAAGCTGGGAAGAAACTTATCAAATAATATTTCCTATAACAATGAGTATAGATGGAGATCATTATTTTCTTTTTCAGTGCAGATTCTTATTTTTTCTTAAGTAGGTTTCATGCCTGGGGCGTCTGGGTGGCTTAATTGGTTAAATGTCTGCCTTCAGCTCAGGTTATGATCTCAGGGTTGTGAGAATGAGCTCCGCATCAGGCTCCCTGCCTGTTCAGCTGGGAGTCTGCTTCTCTCTCTGTCCAAAAATAAATAAATAAATCTTAAAAAAAAAAAAAAAAGTAGGCTCGACACCTAATCTGGGGATTTAAATCACAACCCTGAGATCAAGAGTTGAATGCTCTATTGACTGAACCAGTCAGGTGCCCCTCGGATTCTTATTTTTACTTAAAAAAACCCCACGGAAGTACACATTGGGAATTAAACAACATTTTTTCCTTCTTTCTAACGGTGTGACATACATGTTTTCTGGTCATTAATACTCTATCAAACATTTTATTAAACCTAAGCCAGATAGAGGATCATTAAAGCTCTTTGGTATCCCTCTCTATTCAGACTGAGTTAGAACAGTGAACATCACTTTGGCAGGGAGAAGAATAGAGTTGGAAGAGCAGAGCTTGAAGAATCACATTTTTACCAAATGAGTCTTAATCCCAACCCAAAACCTAACAAACTGATTTATACATAAAGAATTTTAAGCAAATCTGCCTAAATACTCAATGTGCCATAAGAAAAGGATAACTTTAGTCTATTTCCAGCATACAGTATATATTCCTTCGAGTCTAGTAAAATAGTAACTCCAATGAACAACGTACTTGCCTTCATAGAGCTGACAGCTAAAAATTATAGCCATTTAATATTTAGATCTTTAAGGGGGTAATCACAGAAATTCTAAGATCAAACCTACAGAATTAGTCTGAGCATTCATCTGCAAAAATATTTTTTCAGGGGCACCTGTCTGGCTCAGTTAGTAGAGCATGTGACTCTTGACCTCAGGGTTGTGAGATCAAGTCCCACATTGGATGTGAAGCCTACTTTAAAAAAAATGATAAAATTTCTCCCAGGACCCAAAATGATTCTTATTAAAAAAAGATTTCTTTTGCAGCAGGGGGACTACATCAGGACTAGAAGAAGACAGTGATAGAAGAACTGCAAATCCAAGACTGGAAGTTGATTTTTACATGTAGCTTTTGGGTAAAAGACATCCTTTTATTAGTTTATTCCCACAGCCAAGACTAGTTCTAATTTTCCCATAATGGTGGGCTGAAAATAAAGGCATTTCATTAATCTGAAGATAGGGGCAGCTATTTTTTAAAATTAATTTTTAATTTTTTATTAACATATCACAGCACTCACCATAGCACATACTGGGGCAGCTATTTCAACACCATAAATAAACATTCCTAAATAGTCAAAAACTCCACACAGGTGGGACACTGGGTTTGACGGACTGAAACTCTAAACCAATTGAAAGAACTGTGAGCACGGAGGAAGATTTATGCAAAGCCTGTCTGTGGTATTTCGGACAGGGAGGGTATGTGATGGTGTTGTTGCACTTGTTGTCACCAGAACATGTATTCTGGGGGCAGGGATCTTCCAGGTGGAACACCTGACATAGTCTTGTTCCAGAGCAGTCTGACTCTCAGAAGCACCTGAGAGAGGTGTCTGCTTTGGCAGGAATACTAGCGGTTATTGAATAGAAGAAAGTGTTTCAGGAAAAGCAGAAGTCCTGGGAAGTTCAGGTAATTATTGTTCTGACCAATCAATACCTAAAAATAAACCTTGTAGAACAGAACTGTTCTTTCCAGGGTGTATTCTCCAGTCATCCCAAGCAGAAGCCTCTCCTTGCCTATTGGGCCCATGTTGTCCAGGAGGCCGCCATTGCCTGCAGGCAGGAGCTAGTGCTAGGGATTTTCAGGAAGCTGCCGCGGGAGATGATTTGCACAATTGAGTCACTACTAAATCACTACTCAAGGCCAGTCTTTGGCCTTCTTTTTCTTCTCTGTAGTCCAGAAACACCTGTTTAAATGCCAGAAAGTCTGTAAATGTGAGTGGCATGTTGAATAGGTCATGAAGCCACCTCATCTTTGCGGTGCTTTCCTGTTGCTATGGGAGACGCCATGTTGAATCCGGGAATCCGCGTCAGCAGCTGCTCTTCAGTATACTTTTCTACCAAAGAGAGGTATTCGTTAAAATTGGTGTGTAGGCGAGTTTATACTCTTCTGTGTCTTCAAATTCCCGGCATTATCTGTCCATGAAACTTCTCAGCAGTACGTAGAACCCTCCATCCATGACAACGTCCTCCATAAATCCAACCCTATCATCAAATTCGGCTTCAGAGGCAGAAGAGATGGTGCGATACTATCTTCTTCAGAGACTTCTGCAGCTCCCACCGGCCCCGGCTAGTGGCTGACTGGCTTCCCTCCGAGCCCAGGAGCCCACAAGTCTGCACCTGCGCACTCGTGTCGGGGTGGGGTGGGGTGGCTGGTGGGGGGAGGCTAACAGGATTGCAGGGGAGTGGGGCCAAGTTCCAAGTGGGGAGGAGCCAACTCAAAATCTTGTCTGCAGTGATAGGTGAGATAATGGAGTTGGGGAGGGTGGTGCTAAGAGAGAAACAGAAGCAGGGTCAGCCCCAGAACGTTGAGGGGTCTGTTGCGGATGGCCCTCCAACCCCAATCCTGCTTCATTTATTCCCCTCTAGCGTTGGTCCTAAGATCACTCCAGCACATTTTCTGACCACTCTTTCCATCTCAGAATCTGTTTCCTGGGAATCTGACCTGAGAAGGGCTGAAGGAGCAGCCAGATGGTTGCTTGACTGGGATTTGAATGAGGAGGATGCCTCTCTTCATGTAAGAGCCACTACCCCCAGGGAGAGTGGAGAAGACCTTAGATCCTTGAAGCCCCTGGAGGTGAAGAACCAGGGGCAGTGGGCAGCCCATGGCTTATACCCAAGATGTCATTACAAAATTCTGCAGGGATTTGGAGGGGAGTGGGCTTGCCTGGCTTGCTGTCATCTGATTAGTTGTAAACCTTTCCTGGGACATTCAGAAAAGCTGAGCTGGGGCTGGGGCAGGGGCCAATGTGCTAATTGGGTCAGTCTCCCCAGCCCACTTCCTAACTTGTCTGTCCATTCTGGACATCCTCTTCCTTCCTCTCAGTTGGGTTTCTGAGGACTCCACTGTGGTGCCCAAGGTCAATGAAGTGAAGACTCTTATTAACTGATCTCTGGCTGATGGAAATAAACTTCTAAGCATTTTCCCTGGCTCCAGGATGTTGGGGCTAACCTCCTCCAATCTATCCTTTACTGGTAACTGGGGAAAGCAATGGGCAAAAAGTGTGCATTAGCGCTCCTTTCTCATGCTACTAGTTTAGACTAGTCTTTCGGTTGTTTCAAGCCAGATTCTGACTTATTAAGGATGCAGTTATTCAGTCAAAGCCTATGCAGTCCACATTTGAAAGCCCATGACTTTATTTCATGCACCCGTTGCCTAGAGAAACTCGTAATTAAGCTGCAGGGTCTTAGCTGTCCAACAATAATCCTTTGTGATGGAAGTACAAAGAAAACCTGGGACAAGGCATTTCTAACAGTTGTTTTCAGCTTTGCATAATTATTGTTATTCAGTTAGAATTAAGTATAAATTTCTTTTTGAGAGAGAAAGAGAGAGAGATGAGGGTTAGAGGATGGGAAGGAATCCCAAGCAGGCTCCACACCTAGTGTGGAGCCTGACATGGGCCTTGATCTCATGACCCTGATATTATGACCTGAGCTGAAATCAAGAGTCAGATGCTCAACCACCCGAGACACCCAGGTGCCCCAAGTACACATTTTAACAGAGTTGAGTGGGTCTACCCAATTTCCCCACCCACACATGGCTGATGCATCTGAGTCTTCTGATTATAATCCCTGCTTTGCCCACCACATACCTACACACACAGAGACACACACACTCACACCCACATGCCTGCCCTTTTGAAATAGAGAAGCACTTGTTAAAAAACAAGATTCAGTTGAGTAAATGTGAAGATCTAATTTGCTTTATTAAGTGATTCAAGAATTGGGCAGTATTCCCTCTAGCAAGTATAGGGGAGCTCCACTGAACTAAATGAAAGGATTTTAAAGGCAGAGAGAGGGCGTAAGAAAAAAAATAGAAAGGAATTTATTAGCAAGGAATGCATTGTCTAGGCAAGGTGACCTAGGAATGGAAAGGGGGGTGTCTGTCAGTAAATTTCCTCATATTGACCAGAAAATTCTGCATTGACTGGCTAAAGGTTATACTCCTGGGAAGGGAGCAGTTAAAAAGTGCAGTTAGTTTAGGTACTAAGTCTTGGTTTGCTGTCTTGTCCTAAATGATACTATTTTGGGGCCCGTAATTTTCTTTTTAACACACTAAACAGCAATAGGACATCCCTTCCTCCACCCTACACCCCTGCAAAAACAGGGTGTAGACACACCCCTAATGAGGACTCTGGTGAGAGGCAGTTATGTTTGGTTGATATTCAAGAGAAGATTATCTGTCATTGTACATAGGATGACACAATTAGCTAAGAGCTGATGTGTACTGAGTGCTTATTATGCCCCAGGACCTGTTCTAAAATAATCCTTACAACCACACTATGAAGTAGATCATATTGTTATTTTTATCTTTTTGATGGAAACCAAGGCACAGCATGTTAAGCGACTTATGAAAGTCATATAACTAGGAGCTGGAACTCAGGCAGTTTTACTATAACATGGCTTGACTGACCCAAAGACCAGTGAGATACAAGGGAAATGAAGGTTTTCTAGTAGAGGATATTTTCTGCAACAAGACTCATCATGTCCAGATCTGGTGCTCCAAGGTCTCCTTGGCCTGTCTAGTCTTTTTGTGAATTAGAAATAGGTGTCCACTCTGTGCAGACACAACTCCACAGTCTTGGCAGAGGACAGCACTTTATGTAAAGTAAAAGATGCCTTCACTTGGGATGGACACAGCTCATGCCACAGCACACAGGTTGGTGACCAGAGTATGGGCTAGATTTTGGTCCCTTTTCACACACATCACCTGGAACTCTTGCACGGGACACAATCTACACAGATGTACATGACAGCTCTGGTAGTTTGTGTCTGAGCTCTGAGATCTGGGGATCAGGGAAAATATCTCTAATTCTTTGCTGATTCTTTGATCTCTAGCCCTGCAGCTGGACTGCCTCTACAGCTTTTCATCCAGGGTTGGTACTGTCTTTCTAGAGCAAGAGAGTAATAATACCACCACTTCTTTTAACCTTCTCTTCAGTGGCCCAGGGTCCCACAGAGTCTTAGGGTTTTAGATTCACTTGAGCCTGCAAAAGATGGGTATGTGCTCTCTACAGCAAAGAATGCTTTGCCCATATTCCTGACAAATTGGATCTATCCATGGTTTATCCACCACATCCAAAAGAAATTCGCCATATTACATGAGAATTAAGAATGGGAATATATGTGGATCGTAACCCTTTAAGGAATGAAAAGATTAAAAAATATAAATATAAAGTTATTATATTATATATTATTTTATGTGTATGTTAACTTCATTATAAAGTTAGTGAAATGATAATGAAAACAATGGTTTATATATAGCAACATACTAATGCCATGTTTCAACTGTAGACACAGAGAGATCTGGGAGGATGAGGGTCTAAGGGTATTTCTTGGATTTGGCTTTTAGGAAGCTGGGAAGAAATGTACTCTCAGGAGTGTGGTGTCCATGATGCAGGGATTATGTGCAGAGCAAGATTTCATGAGTTTAGAAGTTGACCAGTGATGGGGAAATGTACACTGTGAATTTGGATTACCCTTCTGATCTTTAATTGAGAAGGGGAAGAGACAAACAGAATAATAGCAAGAAAGTGTCACGGGGTCAAGAGAGGGACCTTAAAGATGGGAAAGACTTGGCCAAAGAAGAGATTGAGGATATGGTGGGGAGGAAGGTAACTGATTGAGTGAAGAACTAGCGGAGGCATGTGGGGAGGCTTCTTGTAGCCCTGTACAAGAGGAAGAAAAATAAGGTGAGTGTGGAGGCAGCTAAGAGTGAAGACATGGAAGAGATGTCAAAAGGAGGTCACTTCTGACAACCTGAATTTTCTCAGGGAAGTAGGAAACCAAGTCATCTTCTGCAGGCAGGAGGTAGGGACTGAGAAGGGGCTGGAGGAGAATAGTGGAGGTTTGGGGCAGAGGTTAAGGCCTTGAATAAGAAGCTGACAGGACAAGAGAGGGATTGAGCACCCAGCCAAAATGGAAATCAGGACTCAATTGTGCCCCAGATTACATACTTGTGTGATTCCCATGGAAGTGTACAGCTTTTGTGATAGGAGGGGAAAAGAAGGCTGTAGCTTTGTCCTAGACATAGGACTTTGTTAGGCTGATGGTGGAAGTGTTAGTAGCATAAGGAAACGGAGGATGCTGGTGAGAGAGTCATTCAGATGGTTATTAGACTCTTTGCATGAGGGATGGGACAGCATTCATTTTGTTCACCATTCCTTACCACTTGCTCAGTGCCTGGCACATAATAGATGTTCAAAAAGTATTTGTTGCAAGAGTGGACATCCTTGTCGTGTTCCTGATCAAAGGGAAGGCTGTCAGCTGTTCCCCATTGAGGATGACATTTGTTGTGGGGTTTTCATAGATAGATTTTATGAAGCTGAGGAATGTTCCCTCTATCCCTATACTTTGAATCGTTTTAATCAGGAATGGATGCTGTATCTTGTCAAATGCTTTTTTCTGCATCAATTGAGAGGACCATGTGGTTCTTCTCTCTTCTCTTACTGATTTGTTCTATCACATTGATTGATTTGTGAATGTTGAACCATGCTTGCATCCCATGGATAAATCCCACCTGGTCATGGTGGATAATCTCTTTAATGTACTGTTGGATCCTATTAGCTAGGATCTTGTTGAGAATCTTGGCATCATATTCATCAGGGATATTGGTCTGAAATTCTCCTTTTTGGTGGGGTCTTTGCCTGGTGTGGGGATCAGGGTAATGCTGGTTTCATAAAAGAGTCTGAAGTTTTCCTGCTGTTTCTATTTTTTGAAACAGCCTCAGGAGAATAGGTATTATTTCTTCTTTGAATGTTTGGTAGAATTCTCCAGGGAGTCCATCAGGTCCTGGGCTCTTGTTTTTTGGGAGGTTTTTGGTCACTGCTTTAATCTCGTTACTAAATATTGATCTATTCAGGTTGTCACTTTCTTCCTGATTCAGTTTTGGAAGTTTATAGGTTTTCAGGAATGCATCCATTTCATCTAGGTTGCTTAACTTATTGGCATATAATGTTGATAATAATTTCTGATGATTGTTTCTATTTCCTTGGTGTTGGTCATGATTTCTCCCTTTTCATTCATAGTTTTATTAATTTGGGTCCTCCTTCTTTTCTTTTGGATTAGTTTGTCCCATGGTTTCTTGATCTTTTTTTTTTTTTAGATTTTATTTATTTATTTGACAGACAGAAATCACAAGTAGGCAGAGAGGCAGGCAGAGAGAGGTGGGGGAGGCAGGCACCCCACTGAGCAGAGAGCCCAATTCGGGGCTCGATCCCAGGACCCTGAGATCATGATCTGAGCTGAAAGCAGAGGCTTTAAGCCACTGAGCCACCCAGGTGCCCCTGGTTTATCAATCTAATTGATTCTTTCAGAAAACCAGCTTCTAGTTTTGTTGATGTGTTCTACTGTATCTCTAGTTTCTATCTCATTGATATTTGCTCTAATCTTGATTATTTCCCTTCTTGTGTGTGGGGTTGGCTTAATTTATTGTTGATTCTCCAGTTCTTTAAGGTGTAAAGAGACCTGGTGTATTCTGGATTTTTCAGTTTTTTTGAGGGAGGTTTGGATGGTTATGTTTTCCCCTTGGGATCGCCTTTGCTGTATCCCATAGGTTTGGGACCAAAGTGTCTTCATTCTCATTGGTTTCTATGAATTGTTTAGTACTAGAAGTCCTAGCAACAACAATCAGACAACAAAAAGAAACAAAAGGTATTCAAATTGGCAAAGAAAAAGCCAACCTTTCTCTCTTCGCAGATGACACGATACTTTATATGGAAAACCCCAAAGACTATGCCCCCAAACTACTAGAACTCATACAACAATTCGGTAATGTGTCAGGATACAAAATCAGTGTACAGAAATCAGTTGCTTTCTTATACACTAACAATGACAATATAGAAAGGGAAATTAGAGAATTGATTCCATTTATTATAGCATCAAGAACCATAAGATACCTGGGAATATACCTAACCAAAGAGGTAAAGGGATCTGTACTCAAGGAACTACAGAACACTCATGAAAGAAATTGTAGAAGACGTAAAAAATGGAAGAGCATTCCATACTCATGGGTCAGAAGAATAAACATTGTTAAAATGTCTATACTGCCTAGAGCCTTCTATACTTTCAATGCCATCCTGATCAAAATTCCACTGGGATTTTTCAAAGAGCCGGAACAAACAATCCTAAAATTTGTATGGAACCAGAAGAGACCCCAAATTGCTAAGGAAATGTTGAAAAAGAAAATCAAAACTGGGGGCATCACGTTGTCTGACTTCAAGCTTTACTACAAAGCTGTGATCACCAAGATGGCATGGTACTGGAACAAAAACAGACACATAGACCAGTGGAACAGAGTAGAAAGCCCAGATATGGACCCGCAACTCTATGGTCAAATATCTTTGACAAAGAAGGAAAAAATATCCAGTGAAAAAAAGACAGTCTCTTCAATAAATGGTGCTGGGAAAATTGGACAGCCATGTGTAGAAGAATGAAACTTGACCATCCTCTTACACCATACATAAAGATAAACTCGAAATGGATAAAATACCTCAATGTGAGGCAGGTATCTATCAAAATCCTAGAGAACATAGGCAGTAACCTCTTTGACATTGGCCACAGCAAGTTCTTTCAAGATATGTCTCCAAAGGCAAAGGAAACAAAAGTGAAAATGAACTTTTGGAACTTCATCAAGATCAAAAACTTCTGCACAGCAAAGGAAACAGTCAATAAAACAAAGAGGCAACCCATGGAATGTGAGAAGATAATTGCAAATGACACTACAGACAAAAGGCTGATATCCAAGATCTATAAAGAACTCCTCAAATGCAACACACACAAAACAGATAATCACGTCAAAAAATGGGCAGAAGACATGAACAGACACTTCTCCAAAGAAGACATATGAATGGCTAACAGACACATGAAACAGTATTCATCATCATTAGCAATCAGGGAGATTCAAATCAAAACCACATTGAGATACCACCTTACACTAGTTAGAATGGCCAGAATTAACAAGACAGTAAACAACAAGTTTTGGAGAGGATGTGGAGAAAGGGGAACACTCCTGCACTGTTGGTTGGAATGCAAGTTGGAAAACAGTGCGGAGGTTCCTTAAGAAATTAAAAATAGAGCTACCCTATGACCCTGCAATTGCACTACTGGGTATTTACCCCAAAGATACAGATGTAGTAAAAAGAAGGGCCATCTGTATCCCAGTGTTCATAGCAGCAATGGCCACCGTTGTCAAACTGTGGAAAGAACCAAGATGCCCTTCAATGGACGAATGGATAAAGAAGATATGGTCCATACATACAATGGAGTATTATGCCTCCATCAGAAAGGATGAATACCCAACTTTTGTATCAACATGGATGGGACTGGAAGAGATTATGCTGAGTGAAATAAGTCAAGTAGAGTGGTTCAATTATGGTTTCCTTACTTGTGGAGCATAAGGAATAACATGGAGGGCATTAGGAAATGGGGAGGAGAAGTGATTTGGGGGAAATTGGAGGCGGAGACAAACCATGAGAGACTGTGGACTCTGAAAAACTAGCTGAGGGTTTTGGAGGGGAGCAGAATGGGGGGTTGGGTGAGCCTGGTGGTGGATATTATGGAGGGCATGTATTGCATGGAGCACTGGGTGTGGTGCATAAATAATGAATTTTGGAACACTGAAAAAAAATAAAAAAAAGTATTTGTTGAATGAATACTACTTAGATTGGGAAGAACAGGAAAAGAGGCCAGGAGAGGGCTAACAGACTGGGAGAAAATGAAGGGATGAAGACAATGGGAGTATTTATAAGAACAAAGAGCAGGTGTGGTGGGAGGTAGGTGAAAATAAGCTGAAGGATGAAAGGTTGTGGCCCGAGAGTGGGGATTTGATATTTAAGCTTCCAAGAGGGAACAGTTCTTTGTGATGATCAAGGGCATGGCCCTGAGTGTGTGGCTGAGGTGGAGGAGGAAGATGAGTGTAACTGAGAAGATCAAGGAATCCCCAGGCCAGGATGTGGGGTGGGTCATGCTCTCAGAGGTGGACCTTTCCAAGGATGATGGTGAGGGAAATTGTGGGAGCATCACGGGATCCCAGAACCCCAAGTGTGGAAGAAAACTCAGAGATTGTTTGGCCCAACTTCCCACCAAACAATAGCAAGAAATTGGCTTGGAAGGAGTGGTAAGGCCTTAATAATAAAGTGAGGCATGAAGGAGGAAGGAAGGAACAAGGGGCAGAGGTGGAAGGGTGTTACAGGTCAAGAGAAGGTCATTCTTCTAGAACAGGAAGCCTAGTCATTTTCTGAGTAGGAGAGTGACATGTTGAAAGTGGCATTTGCATAAGATCATGTTGGCAGCGATATAGGAATGGATGGGAGAGCAAGGAAAGACTAGAGGCTCTGGGTGGGTCTTTAGGGGGAGAAGTGAACCACGTCCAATTCCATGACCCACCACAGTTTGCCAGGTTGCCATGACCAGCATAATTTCTTCCCACGCAATGGGTCAGGCTGGCACATGCCCCTGCATCTCTGTATATAACATGCTCCCCTTTGTTGCTTTCAGTAGCTTCTGATGATCTTGCTTCGAATAAAGCTATAATGTTTGCCGCACAGACTGGTTCTTGCAAGTCTCTTCATCCTAACATGGGATACTGTCTGTCTACTTCAAATTGGCTTCCTTGGGGAAGCCTTCCATGGCTAACGTCCCACCACAGTTCCCAATTCCATCCCCTCTTGTAACTGCAGTATACATGTGGCTCCATCTGTGCATGTCTTGTGTTCTGAGTAAGAGTGTCAGACTGCCTCTTAGATATATAGAAGACATCTTCTCCTTCCTCTGAACTCCTTATTTTATGATATAATAGATGCTTAATAAATGCTGGATAGACCTGCTTTTGTTTAAACTTTAGCTCTCATGCTGTCTTATATGCCTTGCAGTGAATATGCTTCCCACACATCTTTGAGAACTGACTTACCATCCCATGAGCTATTCCCATGGTGCTGTCTGTAGAGGCAAGGCATGGTGTTAGGTCCATGCAGATGCCAAGGTGTGAACAAATGTATGTTCCAAGCCCAGTGCAAGCTCCTACTAGAGGCAGGAGGAACTCTGTAAACTGTAGTACACTTGGGCTTGTCTGCCTCCCTCCATCTGCTCCCTCCCTCTATTTATCCCCTCCCCTCCTTCCCTCCCTCCTTTTTCTTTCTTCCTTCCTTCTACCACATGTAACTAGAAGGTACTCAAGTCCCTCACACAGGGTCAGATGGCAGTGGACTTGTGTCTGACACCCAATCATGACTTCCTTTCCTTCTAGAGGAGATGCTACAGCAGCCAGGAGTGCTCCAGCACTTCTAACTGCTCTGTAGGGAAGGCCTTCCCCATCCCCTCACTGTATTGTGTCCTTTTCCTTGGCCCGTGTTCACCAGAAACCACCAGATTCTGATCTCTCCTTGTAGCTAGGATGGCTATTGCTATTACCGCAAGTGTGGAGTTCTTAATGGAATCATCCGTTTTTTGTTTATTTTGAGGACAATGGAGCCTCAAGGGGGTCAGACTTTCACCACAAGCATCCAAGGTGGGATGTGTGGGGGTTTAAGAGAGGGGTAATAGAGTGTAGGAGTTCAAGGGAGGTTCAAGGCCTTCTGATCAGTTGGGTCCTTTCACCCACCTGTGGGCTATCTGGTTGCATTTCCTGTACACTTAAAATGGGCCTGATACACAGGTGGCACTTTTAGCAGAGAGGGAAGCCATCCACACAAATGGCAGCTAATTTAATAGTTTGTGTCTTAAAACACTTTTCTGAGCTCACAGTTACAGGGCTTTGTCCTGAGCTTGGGGTAAGAGATGGATTGGATAGGTGAATGTCTTAAGGGACAAGGCTTTCTTGTCCAGTGTGATGATGGAGGTGGAACACATATAGGGACCCACATAGAGGGGCAGTACCAGAAGTAGGAAAAGCTGGGCAGCCATTCATTCTACAAAATCTGTGAGCCCACGACGGACTAGGCACTGTGCTGGGCGATGGGGGTACTGTTGGACCAGACAGATAAGACCAAGCTCTCATGGTGCCTATTGTCAAAGGGACAGGGCTACAGCCTTCATGCAGGGAAGAGGAAGGAAGGGAATGCAGACAGTAGGAACCACAAGAGCCTGAAAGGGGGAGGCTTCCTGGAAGGGGGATCGAGGAGGCATATTTGAAAGAGGAAGAGACCTGGTGTGGGAGTGAAATAGGGGATGTGGGTCCACCTGGGCAGCAAGTTGAACAGGAGCAATAACACCATGCAGGGAGCCAGGGGAGACAGAAGGGGACATTAGAATTCTCTTGGTCACCCCAATGGTGAACAGTGCTAAGGCTCAGATGAATGTCTCTAGTATCTAGTCCATTCACTTAGGCCTTTGGGTCAGTCTGGAACATTCTCGCCTGACACCTGCCCCTCTGTGACTGGGATACCAGAGGAGCTGCTTGTGTCACAGAGCCAGGGACAAACCAACGGAGGCTTTCTGGTGAGTTCCATGGATACACACTGTGAGATATGGAGGTGCTACAGGTAGGAGGGAGCTCACTCTCCACTCTGTCTCTCCTAAACACAGGAATCTGCGTGCGCCTCATTCATTCTGGAGGCAGACAGCTTAGCGACACGAGAGGATGCCCAGGGTTTTGGGGGAATGAAAAAGCCACAGAGTCACCTAATTGAACCTGCTGCCTCCTGAGAAGCTGATGCCTGGGGCCCTGGGACTGGGCCATGCCTGGCAGGAACCAACCTCATTCATCAAGGGAGGGCCCTGGTTTGGTAGTACACAAATTCTGCACAAGACTAATTACAGGAAAGACTTGAAATGGAGACTCTGGGATTACAGCAAAGGAAATTGGTGTGGGGATTAGTTGTAGCCAGTGAATGAAACCCTGGAAATGAACCAGTTCACTGGAGCCTATAAAAAGGGCCACCTGTTTCCCTGCATGAGAAGGTGCCCTTTCCTCAGAGGCTTCTGACCCAGGATATCTTCCTGTGCCCAGAGAAAATGATGAGCCAGTAGTCCAGCAGGCTGTCCCAGGCCACCAAGGGCTCTAGGGGCTGCTCTGCTGTTTTGGTGTCTGGCCAGAGCTGTATCAGCCCCACTAAGTCCCAGTCAGCCTCATGCTCGGGAGGAGGCAGGACCTCCACAGCCTGTGTCATGGTAGGGGGTACCTTTGGCAGCCAGAGCCTGTACAGTCTTCAGGGGAGCAAGAAGGTCTTGCTCAGTGTGGGCAGAGGTGCTGTCCAGACTGGGAGCTCAGCATGGGGTTGCTTGGGTGCCTTTGGAGGGAGTCTATGTGGGGCTGGAGGAAGGGGCATGAGAGGTAGCTCTGGAAGAGGCTCCATTAGCAATGGAGGAAGACCTGGTGGTTTGGGAAGGATTCCTGGAGGAGCTTCGGGCCTTGGGGGCTCAGGGGACTTTCCTCTCAGTATCCAGGAGGTGACCATCAACCAGAGCCTCCTTCAGCCCCAGAACATGGGGATTGACCCTCAGATCAGGGAGATGAAGACCCAGGAGAAGGAGCAGATCAAGACTCTTAATGACAAGTTTGTCTCTTTCATCGACAAGGTGAGGGATCATGGTAGGGAGGGGGGCCTGGAAACATGAGGCCTAGGTTGGGGCCATGGGTCTGCCCATGAACCAGAGGCTGGGTAGGCCATGACCTCTGCTCCCTGGTTGACCACAGGTGTGGTTCCTGGAGCAGGAGAACAAGGTGCTGGAGACCAAGTGGTGCCTCCTGCAGGAGCAATCGACAATCTCCAGGGCCAGTGCCAATGACCTCCAACGTTTCTTTGAGTCTGATACCAGCTGCCTCAAGGCCTACCTGGATAGGCTGCTGAGTGAGCGGGGTCAGCTAGATGGGGAACTGAGCACAATGCAAACACTTGTGGAGGAGTATAAGAGGAAGTGAGTGATGGAGGTGCTGGGGAAGCAGCCACTGGGTCTAAGTGATTGTGGTACAGGTCAGGAGGTGTGGAGGCTTTTTGGCTGGGAAGTTGTTTGTGCATGTCCTCAAGGAATCTGTAGGCCGCAGGATGGGGTGTCAGGATGCGGGTCTGATGAAGAAGGATCTGCTCTCTTTCGATATTTGTGTTGGCATCAAGGAGAATGAGATGTATGTCAGAGATGTCAGAGTGTGGGCTTCAAGGGGGCCCCCTTTAGACAGAGATAGATATCAGGCACTTTGGCATTAACAACAGTGGGTCTTTTTTTTTTTTTTTTTTTTGACAAATCGAGATCACAAGTAGGCCGAGAGGCAGGCAGAGAGACAGGTGGGTGGAAGCAGGCTCACCGCTGAGCAGAGAGCTTGATGTGGGGCTTGATTCCAGGAACCTGGGCTCATGACCTGAGCCGAAGGCAGAGGCTTTAACCCACTGAGCCATCCAGGTGCCCCGACAACAGTGGGTCTTATATTGTGCTGCTTACCGAAATCACTTTGGAAGCTTTATGAATTCTGTATGCCCAGTTTGCACACATGACTCATTGAATCAGAATTTCTAGGCATGGGATCCAGGCGCTGGGTAGCTTTTATAGAGCCTCAGGTGATTCCAACATACTGCCAAGAGTGAAGACTAGTTAGAGAATGCATTTGTGCTGGGTGATGAGGGAGATTCAAGGGGATGTGGGACACAGATGGAGAAGGGAACAGCTGGGAGCTTCAGGTGTAGGTGGGAGGTGGCCTTGGGAGTGACCACAGGTTTTTTGTTCATGAGGACTAGCCTGAGTCCTTGGAGTAGAGAATTCAGAGACCTGCATGAATGTGTTGCCCAAGGACACCAGGGTTTATGTGCCAATTCCATCACTTGTTTTATCTTCTATTTCCAATATTCTGGAGTGTCAGAAATGGGGTTCCAGTGTGCTCTTAAAGGCCCTACCACTTTAATAAAGCACGCCACTCAACTGGCTTTAGTTTGGTCTTATCCAGGGAATAGTCACCTACATCTCTGCCCTAGGTTACATACCACCCTCTGGAATAAAGACCTTTCTCTGGGCACATGGGCACATATACTTGGCTCAGTCACCCTCGAACATGACTTCTCTCCTTCCTTGTAGGTACAATGATGAGCTTAATAATCGCTCAGAGGCTGAGAATGACTTCATGATTCTGAAGAAGGTGAGCAGGCCAGTGGGGAAGAACAAGCTGTCACAGGGTCCTCCCATGGCACAAGGGAAGTGGGGGGGATGGTGGCATCTTCGCAAGGATGTGAGACTGGCTAGCACTTTGTCCAGAGCAGAATTCCAAATGTTGTCCTGTTGTTGATGGCCAGAACAACGCCAGCCTCGCATCTGAGCCTATGCCCCGAGGGCTTTCTGTTTTTGTGTGTGTGGGTGGGTTTTTTTGTTGTTTTTGTTTTCTGTAGCTAGGATATCTCTCAAGTGTGTTTGGCTCAACAGTTGCAAAACTGCTTTGAGCCAGTCCTTACACATTATAGTTTATTGCAACTCTTAATAACTACCACCCTAACTATCCAAGATATAAAAATGGATAGTGGTGATTTTTTCTAACACTGAGCTCAATTATCAAAACTCTCTACTACAAGTGTAAGGTCTGGTTTAAATGATTTTTGGTCTCTCAACTATGTAAACATGATACCAATGTTTTTAAATTCAATGGTAACTAATGAGAATAATACTGAAGCTAAGAAGGCTAATTCTCTGGTTTTTTTTTTACTTTCTTTTTAATTTTTAAGATTTTATTTATTTATTTGGCAGAGAGAGAGATCACAAGTTGGCAGAGAGGCAAGCAGAGAGAGCAGGGGAAGCAGGCTCCCTGCTGAGCAGAGAGACTGATGTGGGACTCTATCCCAGGACCCTGAGATCATAAATTGAGCGGAAGGCTGAGGTTTAAACCACTGAGCCACCCAGGTGCCCCTGTTTTTTACTTTCAGGATGTGGATACTTCCTACATGACCAAAATGGACTTGGAAATAAGAATGGAGAGCCTGACCAGTGAAGTCAACTTTCTGAGAGCCCTCTTTGAAGCTGTAAGGACCTTCATACTGTCCTGTAGGGTGGAAGCCATGACACAGGGTCTCAAATCTTGCTTGATTCTGGGGATTCAGCTTCCTTTGTGAAATCTATTTGGCAGCAGCATTTGCAGTCTTTCCCATCTTTATCCCTATTTCTTCTTCATTTCTTCAATTTTACACCTCCTTAATCATATTGCTTATGTTCGCCCTCTTCTCCCTCCCATGGCTCCAGGCTTTCAGAATCTGCAGTCCATGCCTTTAGAATCCACATGTACATAGGCTCTCAAGGGAAATATGTAAAAGGAGAGTTAAGGGCAATGCCATATTGCCTGCTGGGAATTTTCTTACTGCCTGGTTTCTGGATCACTGTCTTGTCCTCTTCCTTTCCCTCCAGTAAGATTTAATTTTCTTGACCCCACAACATTCCAGAGCCAATGCTTGGAAGGTTTAGGGCATCCTAGAGAGATGATGACACTGCCCAATGGTGTGTTCCTGTGTGCATGTAGGAGTTCAACCAGGTCCTGTCAGAATCCAGTGATATGTCCATCATCCTGTCCATGGACAACAACTGGCATCTGGACCTGGATAGCATCATCACCGAGGTCAAGGGCCAGTATGAAGAGATCACCCAGAGGATCAAGGCTGAGGCCAAGGGGCTATACGAGGTCAAGGTAAATAGGAGTCCCTGCAACAGTCTAGACTAACAAGATTTATCCAGGGCTCCTGCTCCTTCACCTCCAGCCCTTCCTGGCAACATCCCAGATAATGCAGTTTGTTCAGTGGAAACCCACCAAAATATCTTTTACAAATACCTATGACTTGCAATGTTTTCCTTTCTACTGCCTGATATCTTTAAGGGCAACTTTGATTTTTAGTTAAGTGATCCTTTCCATTCTAAATGCCTGGTGGACTTCTGTGTAATATTAGGACTTTCTGGATTGACTGCACTTCTATTCTCTTTTTCATACACATGTATTTGAGGGTTAGGGATAATTTCTCCCTATCTGCTCCTTACCTTCCAGCTTGGGGAGCTGCAGACTATAGCCAACACGTATGGTGATGACTTGAGGAGCACCAAGAATGAGATTGCAGAGCTCAACAGGATGGTCCAGAGGCTGCAGACCAAGATTGAGAGCATCAAGATGCAGGTGGGTGTGACTCCTCAAAGCCTGGGATTGTAACTCTAATAACAATGGTGCTCTGAGATGCCAGTGGGACACCTGAACCTAGTAGGGTGGAAAGTCTTTTGGGTCCTTATTGGAAGCTACAATGGAGCTTCCCAGGTAATATCATATAGAGTGATGGCTTCATGTATGTTACCTTTATTCTTACCCATCATCTTCAAGATAGAATGATCTTCCCTCATTTCATTTGTTGTGGCCCCAAAGCTCCATGAAATATGTGGGACTGAGTTTCTGGGGTTTCATACCATAGATTATACCCCTTTAAGAGATTGGGAAGCAGGTGATCAATATCTCTGGGATCTCTGGGTAAGGATTCAAATGACCATTGGAATTTCCTAGCATCATGTAGCTACATGGATGTGAGTGATATGGGCAGAAGGAGTTAGCATGGTCACCTGCCATGTGCCCAGGTGATTTTAGAGATTCAACCCTTCTCTTCTCTCTCCTCCTTCAGAATACTAATGTGCAGGTGACAATCGCTGACACTGAACAACAGGGTGAATGGACACTCAAAGATGCCCAGGCCAAGTTGGCAGAGCTCAAGAAGGCTCTGCAGCAGGCCCAGGAAAACTTGGCCTATCTCCTGCATGACTACCAGGAACTGATGAACATCGAGTTGGCATTGGATATGGAGATCGCCACCTACCAGCAGATGCTGGATGGCGAGGAGTGCAGGTGGGTAGGGACTCTGGCTAAGGCAAGGAGGACAATTCGAGAATCAAGTTTCAAACGATTTTATGGTCCTTGGTTAGACACAGTGGCAGAGGACAAAATAGGGTCTCCACAAATGCTTGAATAACTGAATTATACTGTCTAGCACTCACCCCTTTGGGCTCAGGAACACCAACTTTGTTAGAGCTGAATACTTAAAGCTTCCTAAAAGGCATGTAGTACACCCCAAAGGCCAATGCCAGCCAATCCTGATATGGTGGAGAATACAGATAGCAGCCTGATCCTCCTATTCTCCAAACTGGTTTCCACTTCCCTCCACACCAGTCACTCTTCTTTGCCTCTCCATCTCTGGCACAGATAAGAGCTGTGTCACTTTTGGTATAGGCCAGACACTGTGCTAGACATTCTTTGTGGCTTAATTCACTCTTCTCAACAAACTGAAAAAGAAGTATATTATTCCAGTTTTGCCCAGTGTGCATCCGTGAGTATCTTATGCATTCCATTTCCAGTGTTTGACACGATTTCTCATGACTTTGCTTCAGCTCTTCAGAAAAATTGCTTTTTCTATAGCCTGATTGCCAGAGTAAAAGAAAGGGAGGGGCAAAGGGAGATCCATATTTGGGTAGGACTTATCGAATGTCCTGTGCAGAGTATGTCCTGGATTTGCCTTCAGATAAAGAACTTCCACCCATGGATATATATATATATATATATATATATATTTTGGATTTTCTCTGCCACTCATTCCTTAGATAGGAATGCATGCAATGGACATTTAGACAGACAGGTAGCATTGAACAACCCATTCTCTTTGCAGTTGTGGTCACCCACACATCTGGCAACAAGAACATTAGTGCTGGGGGCAGCAGTCGCAGCAGCAGCAATGGCATCTGGAGCAACAGAAGTGACCAGGGCATCCAAGGGGACTGTGCATTCACCAGTGTGAGGAAGAGCATCCAGTCCAGAAGCACAAGCACCTCCATGGATCAGAGTTCCAGACTGGGCAGCTCCTCCTCCTCTTCAGCTAGGATTATGCAGACCACTGCCAGGAGTGACCAGCGTTCCTGCATCAAATACTGAGACTGGGCCCTGATACATGACTGTAGAAATTTCCCCTACCTTTAGCCACAGCTGTCTACAATTGCTCCTCTCTCCCCAGGGCTGGTGATACTATACTCTCATATGCTTGGAGGCTCAAAGCCAAGAAGGGGCCCAGGTAGACATCTTCAGTTTAGGAGTTTGTCCCTGAGCCCCTCACCCATCCCATTACCACCTATTGTCCACTTGTATATAAACTCTGCTTTGCATCCTCTCTGCTCTCTGTTAATTTTTCTTCATTAAACTGCAATAGATGATGATGGATTTGACTCTATGAGTTTTTCAAAATAATAGGGACCCATGATATTTGCTGAATCAGAGGGCAATACACTAAAAATGTGGCCTGCAGGAAGTTATGTTAGCGCTGTGCATGGAGTGAGTGAGAGTTGAGAAGAGGATGAGGGTGCTGAGGGAGTCTTTGGGGGTAAGCCAACTAGGTCAGACTTCACAATTAGCCCAACTGCCATGCAGTTCACTTCACTTTTTCTGGATCTACCTCAGGGCAGGCCACACCCTGGGGTTGGAACACTTCTCATACTGGCAACAGTAATCCTTGCCAAGAATTCCAAATGGCTCAGTGGCAGCCAACGGACTAACAGCAGTGCCAAGTCTGGGTCACCTCAGTGGGCGGCTTTTCTTTATCACCTCCCTTGGTGTCTTTGGTGGGAGAACATGGTCAAAAGCTGTCACTGTGTCCTCATTCCTTATGATTCAATGGTAGTTGCCCCCTTTCCCGGTAAGACTCTGCAGCATTCTGACTCCCTCTTCCTCCCCTCACCTGAGATCTCAAGGCTCTGGAAAATCAATAAATGAAACCAAGTTTTATTTAGTAATTTCCACCTGTTCAGACATTGTTCTGAGAATTTCACACATAAATAGTTTAATCCTCACAATGATCCTATGAGGTAGGCATGATTATCCTCACTTTATAGATTAGAAAAAGGAGCACAGAGACATAAAGATGATTCCATGCCAAAGGTTGCAGTTAGCAAGTGGTACAGCCAGGGTTTGAACCTGAGTGGTTGGGGCCTAGAGTCCTAGAGTCCATGCTTGTAACTTGCATTTATATAATGTCATATGCGTGATTTTGTTTTTTCTTTGTGTGTGTGTGTGTGTGTGTATGAAAGATTTGGGGGTAGAATGTCTTTGTTCTTCGAAGGCAGAGGCTTAGTTTATTCAGATTCCTGCTCTGTCCTTGGTTCTGAAATCTGGTCCAGATACCTGGGGACTCTTCTATTTCAAGAGGCTGACACTTGTCTCAGTCCCTCCAAACTTGACTTCTCAGTCCCACCTTTAGTTCTGACTATTTGCATGTGCTCACAGATTTCCTGCTTAAGATCAAGTAAACAATGAATATCAGAACACTGATAATATTAATTTAAAAAAGAAGAATACAAGCTCAAATAAAGCAAAGAGGGTAGAATAAAAAATAAAATAAAATAGAGGGGGAAAAAACGATCAAGTAAACATTTGTTTCAAAGCTCAACTTTAAAAAAGACCCAGACCTGGTCCATTTTGTTTTGTTGCCTTTAAAACCAAGAACAACATAAAAGTCTCAAAGTGTTTATGAATAATAAAACTTACATAATTTAGCATGTTTACCTTTTTGTCTCAGCTGCTGGGGAATATTTTTCATTAGATTATTAGAATATTTGCTTCCTTTTTTAAAAACATGGATTATTTATATTATTATTTTTAGAGAGAGAGTGTGGGGGGGAAGATTAGGGGAAGAGATAGAGGGAGAGGAAGATAGAGAGAATCTCAAAGAGACTAAATGCTCAGTGCCAAGCTCAACCCAGGGCTTGATCCCATGACCCTGAGATCATGACCTGAGCTGAAATTAAGAGTTAAACGCTTAACTGACAGAGCCACCCAGATGTCCCTGTATTATTATTATTATTATTTATTTAACTCTCTTATTGGGACAAGAAGAAAATAAAAATAAAGGAAATTGAGAAAATAGTTTTCTCTTGATTAGAACTAGGTTCATGACGAGCAATTTGGAAATGGGCACTCACGGAGGAAGAGAGTGATTTAAAATATTAGCTGTTAGTATTGTAGTAATAAAAATAATACCTGCTTCTCAGAGATGTTTCCAAGAATACATGAAATAATATACATGAAAGTGTTTTATAAAATGAAAATATTCATATAGTTTTTTTCTTAAATTTTTATTTATTTTTTAAATTTCTTTTCAGTGTTCCAGAATTCATTGATTATGCACCACATCCAGTGCTCCATGCAATACGTGCCCTCCATAATACCCACCACCAGGCTCACCCAATCTCCCACCCCCCTCCCCTCCAAAACCCTCAGTTTGTTTTTCAGAGTCCACAGTCTCTCATGGTTTGTCTCCCGCTCCGATTTCCCCCAAGTCCGTTCTCCTCTCCATCTCCCCATGTCCTCTGTGTTATTCCTTATGCTCCACAAATGAGCGAAACCATATGATAATTGACTCTCTCTGCTTGACTTATTTCACTCAGCATAATCTCCACCAGTCCCACCCAAGTTCATACAAAAGTTGGGTATTCATCCTTTCTGATGGAGGCATTATACTCCATAGCATATACCTTTTTTTTTTTTTTTAGATTTTATTTATTTATTTGACAGAGACAGTGAGAGAAGGAACACAAACAGGGGGAGTAGGAGAGGGAGAAGCGGGCCTCCCCGTCAAGCAGGAAGCCCAATGTAGGGCTCAATCCCAGGACTCTGGGATCGTGACCCAAGCCGAAGGCAGACACCTAATGATGGAGCCACCCAGGTGCCCCCTCATATTCATATTCATTCATGTGTGCAAATTTTGATTAACAACTAGTTTATAAGCTCTTTAAAGAGAGGGACTATGTCATATATTGTTTGTATGTTATGTAATACTGGACAGGAAGTGTTTACTTGTTGACTGATGGACTGCTTAAATAATATAATGCATGTCAGAGCTCAGCACAGTTCTTAGAACAAGATAAGTACTCAATAAATCGGAGATATTACCATTATTACTTCAAGCATTACCACTATTAATTAATTTATGAAGATTCAGACTCTCAAGGCTAGAAATGACTTCAGAGGCCCTGAAAAGGATTCCCCACTTAGACATTGAAGTCTTCTCTAAAACACCATTCCACAATCAGCAGCCCATCTTTCTGTGGACAGTAACACCTCTCTTTCACAGAGGATGCTCAGGTGAGTCCTACCTTATAAATTCCACTCATTGGTCCAAGTTTTTTCCCTCTGTAGCCATAGGGAACAACCCTAAGTCCTCTTATGCATGGCGGTCTACAGATATTTGAGGATGGGTTTTCCCTTCATTGGATTCCTTCTCCAGGTGGAATATTTCCATTTCCTACTCTGCTTTGGGATGCTCTTCCATAGACACCACATCCTCTGGATGCCTGAAACCCAAACCAGACTTCCAAGAGTGGCCTGACTAGCCCAGGAAAAGAGTGGGCATGGGGCTTCCTGTTGTGTATCCTTCAACGTTGTAGGTGAGTTTGGCATCTCCTTCCTGCTGCTGACTCATCCTGAGCTGATGCCATTTTATACAAGCCATTAGGAATTTGTGTTTCCCCATGCTGAACCGTACTGCTGCTTTGCTTGAATACACCTGTAGGATTTTATTTTACATTAATCTCTGTTAAATCTTCCTTGTTAGATCTGGCTCAAGCTCTAAACTGTCAAATTATTTCTGGATTGTGATCATGCCATCCAACTTATTACTCTGACCATGTTCGGGCCAGTTGTTAATGTGAGTTATATGCACAACTGTCCTTGCTTGAGTGTACTGGAAAGAAAAACTACTATAAAGGAAAAATGACTTATTTATAACAGAAGAGGAAGGTGTTCTATTTAATCTTAAGTAGCTTTTTAAAAACCTCTTTATTATAGAAAATTTCAAATAAATATAAAAATAGAGAGACTAGTACAATGAATGCTTGCTTCTGTATCCATCACCCAGGATGACAATTAACTCATTATCCTGTTTCATTTCTATTCTCCCCACTCCCTTTAACCCTCCAGATTATGCTGAAGCAAGTCCCAAACAGTATACTATTTTATTCATATATAATTTTTAAGTTCCTCTGAAGGATAAAGACTCTTTAAATAAGATAACCATATTAACAATATCACCCTTAACAAGGTAAACATTAATTCTTTAATATGATTTTAAAAATCCAGTCCAGTGTGTCAGCTCTATTCAAATAAAAATTAAAAAGAACTCTCGCTGAGGTTCACAGTTCCTGTAATGTCTTATGAATGTTTTCATTAAAATCACTTGTTTGAATCTGGGCCTAAATCATCTTCATGCATTGCAATTGGTTCAGATCCCCCTTTTTATTCCTTGTAATTTATCTCTTGATGAAACTTGGCCATTTGTTTTGTGGATTTAGTGTCCTATTTTAGTGGCCCCCCACCTCCACCCCTCTGCTGTGCTATTGTTCAATATGTTCCTTTTTCTGTTGTTTCTATTTTTAATGATCATAAATTGGGTGTACTATTCTATAAATTTTAATACAGTTACTCATGTATAGATTTGTGAAGCCACCACCACAACAAGAGGGTAGAGAACAGTTTTATCATCCCCCCTCCAATTCCTTCATGTTACTTGTGTACAGTGACACACTCCCTCCACCTCTAACCGGGGGCAACTACTGATTTGTCCTCCATCACGATAGTTCAGTCTTTCTGAGAATCTCATACCATCAAATCACACAGTGGGTAACCTTTTGATATTGACTTCTTTCCCTCAGCATAACGCCTTTGAGATTTATCCAATTTGTTGTAGCAACAGTTTGCTTCTTTTTATTGCCACGAGTACTGTATGGAATTGATGTACTATGGTTTGTTTGTCTCCTCTCTTCTTGAAGGACACTTGAGTTGTCACCAATTTTTGTGATTATTAATGGAGATGCTATAAGCATTCATGTACATGATTTCTTTTGAATGTAAGCTTTTATTTCTCTAGAGTAAATACCCAGCAGTGGGATTTTTGGTCATATGTTGTATCTTTAATTTTATAAAAAAATTGCTAAATTGTTTTTAAGAGGGGTTGTGCCATTTTGCATTGTATGAGAATTGCAGTTAAATTGCATCCACCAGAGCAAGTTGTCAGTATTTTTAAACTTTAGCTGTTCTAAGACATATGTAGTGGTGTGGCTCTTTGCTTTGAAGAATTTGTTGATTCTTTGCTTTTGAAAGGTGAGATCCTCTCCCTCCCTCTCTCCCCATGGAAATCTGGAGAGGGTGAGACAAACAGGCCTTTGTTATGTTACATGCAAAATTAGAGGGATTTTGAATTTTCATGGGAGATCCAGGAAAGAAGGCCAGAACAGACCATGGAAAGAAGAGGAGGGTGAGGAGGTTTCAGCTCAGGTCATGATCTCAGGATCATGATCTCAGGGTCAGGAGATCAAGCCCCATGTTGAGCTCCCCACTCAGTGCAGAGTCTGCTTGGGATTCTCTCCCTTTCACTCCTTTTTTGCCCCTTCCCCTACTTGCTCTCCCATCCTCTCAAATAAATAAGTAAATAAGTAAATAAGTAAGTAAGTAAGTAAATAAATAAATAAAATCTTTAAACAAAAAAGAGCTTCTAGCTGAGGGCTAAGCAGCAGAGTGGCGTCAGGGGAGAGGTTCAGCCCATCGTCTGAGAACCAAATTCTGCAATTCTGGGACTATATCTTTTTGCGGGGGGAGCATCTTTATCTAATATGCTTTCACAGCCTGTGCCATGGTAAGGAGCCAGGGAAGGGACATGAGAGGTAGTTCTGGAGGAGGCTCCTTTAGCAACAGAGGAAGTTTTGGAGAAGGTGGAGTGGTCCCTGGTTCCCACAGAGCCCTCTGTCTGGAGACCACATCTGCCTTGGCAGCAGCAGCAGCAGAGCTGGGCCTTAGGCATGGTGGCGGGGGTGCAGGGCCTAGACTGAGTGAGGGGCTCCAGAGAAAGAAGCCTGGATATTCGGTGATCGAACCATGGAAAGAGCACTGGATGGGAACCCTACGAATTGCTGGATGATCATTTGAGGTTTACCTGTCCTCACTGTGTAACTTGAACAGGTTCCATCTCCTCTTTGATCCTCGTGGTCCTTATATCTTTGAAGGTCTCTAATCTTTGAGGTTTCTTAGGTAACATCTCAAGTGGGAGGGGGCTCTATGTTCTTGTAATTTTTTTTTTCTTTTCCTTTATACAGCAGGATGTCTGGGGTGTGTCATCACTCTGTGCATCTGTAAGTATCTTACATATTTTTTTCCCCGGAGGTTGGGTTAAATATTGCTACTGAGATTGCATAACTACTTCCCTTAGGATAAAGCAGAATGAATCAAACTTTCACAAAGGGAAGGTCTCTATATAGCAAAGGCATTACTGAGTTTTCCACATTCTGACCTCTTGGAGCTGGAGGAAAAGAAGAAGGCATCTGCTGTTACTCCTTATGTCTGGCTCTGCTACAGCTGAGCTCACCACCTGCTATGGCCACCTACCCTCTAATACTCCTGTGTGCCCCTCACTCCCCACCTCTCAGCCCCGAGCACCTCTGCCTTCTCCATCCATCCATGTAACCAGCACCTAGAGAAGGAAACAAACATTCCCATTGCCCCAGATGTCCCCACTCTGGTCTCTCTTCCAGCTACGTCTCCCACCCATCCCCACCCCTGAAAGGGCTAATCTGATTTCTAACAGCATAGGTTAGGGTTAAATGTTTTTATATTTCATGAACATTTTTCAGTAGCATCATACAGTTTGTGTCTGGGCTCTTTTGTTTAACACAATATAGCAAAATTCCTCCAAAGCCAACTCTGTGGTTGCAGATCATTTGTTCTCATTAGTATGCTGCTATGTTCGGGGCACGTGGGAGGCTCAGTTGTTAAGTGGCTGCCCAGAGTCCTGGGATGGAGCCCCGAATCGGGCTCCCTGCTCAGCGGGAAGCCTGCTTCCCCCTCTCCCACTTCTCTCTGCTTGTGTTCCCTCTCTTGTTGTCTTTCTCTCTGTCAAATAAATAAATAAAATCTTTAAAAAAAAGTATGCTGCTGTGTGGCTAAACCCAGTTATTTACATACTCTGCTACTGTTGGACATGGTGTCTGAGTTCAATTTTCAGCTATTATGGACAAACCTGCAATGAGTACTCTAGTACATGTCTTGTGGTGAATACATGAACACACTCAATGGTTTGTGTACATCTAACAGTGGAATTGTTGTGTCCATAGCGTATGGTATGTTCAGCTACAGCAGATACTCTGAACACTTAATATTTCCTTTCTTTGGTAGTTTAGCCTTTTTGGAGGGGATACTATATATATCTTTGTGATTTTTAAAAATTTGCACCTCCCCTAGTGGTTAAGGATGTTGAGCTCCTTTCGTACATACACTGGCCATTTTGGGTATCCTCTTTCACGCACATCTTCAGCCCATTTTCCTATTTTTCTTGTGAATTTACAAGTGTTCTTAATATGTTCTGGATATATGAATTTGTTAGATATATGAATATTTCCACCTGCTCTGTGGATTGCCTTTTCACTCTTTAATGGAGCTTTTTTGATCAACAGAATTACTTAATTTTATAAATTCATCATATTTTTCTTTAGTGTGGTGCTTTTTGTGTCCCATACTCTGCTCTATACTCTAAAGTCATAAAGACAATCTCGGGGGTCTTCCAAAGGCTTACTGTTTCACTTTTCAAGTTCAGATCTGCTGTTGATTCTTATGTATTTTTTCCCCCACACATACATCAAATTGGAGATTCTATAACATTTAATTATTAAAAGAGAGATGTCCATCTGGCTAATCTTGGTGGTAAGTACACAGATGTTTGCTATATTGTTTTCTCTATGATTGAAACATTTTACAATTAAAAATAAAATGAAAAAATATTTAAGCATTGATATTTCCCTGGGTTCCCTCTTTGATCTACAGTTCTTTTCATGTTACATGATCTTCCTGGGTGAGTTTGCCTACTTCCCTTCTAGTCATCTATTTATTTTAATTTCATCAAGCACAAATTCTGTCCATGTACCATGCAGTTGCTGGCCACAGAGAGGAATATAACATGGTTATCCTTTTAAGGGACCTACAGTTTGGTATATATGGTGACAGAGAATTGCAGTAAAGTTCCTTGGAATAGCTATTGCAAAGGACACCTCCTCAGAGCTCATGTTCTCTTCAACATCAATGTTCAATTTTCCTTCCTTCTCTTCTTGTTCCCTTTTTAAAATCAACTTCATTGGGGGCACCTGGGTGGCTCAGTGGGTTAATGCCTCTGCCTTCGGCTCAGGTCATGATCTCGGGGTTCAGGGATCAAGCCCCACACTGGGTTCTCTGCTCAGCAGGGAGCCTGCTTCCCCACCTCTCTCTCTCTCTGCCTGCCTCTCCACCTACCTGTGATCTCTGTCTGTCAAATAAGTAAATAAAGTCTTTTAAAAAATTAATATATTTTAAAAGATTTTATTTATTTATTTGACAGACAGAGATCACAAGTAGGCGGAGAGGCAGGCAGAGAGAGAGAGAGAGAGAGAGGGAAGCAGGCTCCCTGCTGAGCAGAGAGCCCAATGCAGGACTTGATCCCAGGATCCTGAGATCATGACCTGAGCCGAAGGCAGTGGCTTAACCCACTGAGCCACCCAGGCGCCCTAAAAAAAAAAAAAAAATTAAAATCAACTTCATTGAGGGATGATTTGCATATGATAACAATGCAGCCATTTTCAGAATACATTTCAATGAGTTTTGACAAAAGTATATCCCCATGTAAGTACAACCACAGTTAAAATACAGGACATCTTCCAAAAATTTCTCCCACGCCCCTTTGCTGTCAATCACCTGCCAATCTTCAGGCACAGGCTGAGGCTTGCTTCCTGTCACTATGGGTTAGTTTGCCTCTTCTAGAATTTCATGTAAATGAAATCATACAGAATGCATTCTTTCTGTGTCTGGCTTCTTTCCATCATTGTGATGTTTTTGAGGTCCATCAGATACATGTATGCTCCAGACCATGGTGTGCCTTTGCTTGCCTTTTCTCAGCGATGGGTTTCAAAGCTTCCTGCCTCCTTTCCGGCACTCTGGTGGTATCTCTCACTCTTCAGCATATGCACCTGCATATAAAGGCTGGCTGCTCTACCCGGCCTCTTAGACTAATTAGCAATCTCTATCTAGTCTGAAGACAGGGCAGGTGATTCTCTTATTGCTTCTCCAGCCTTTCATAAAGACGTGGAACTTTTCCTCCTTTAATACAGTGGCTTATGTTATAGGAATTAGTACATTAGAATTAAAGTAAACTGTAGCTCTAAAAGAATACCAGCGCCTGGGCCAACATTCTCTAAGATTCTGATTCAGAAGGTCAGGAATAAGGCTTGAGGACCTGGATTCTGAAAAGCTGCCCAGAAGTCCTGATGTGCAGTCAGCACTGAGGGCCACTGTCTGCAGAGTGAAGTCTCGATTCTGCAGCACGGCACAGAGAGACTATCATAATCAGTTTCAAACTACACCTTCAGCTCTTTCTGCACGACCTGCCTTCCTCTTCCATGTTCCTTACTCCCTACTCCCTGCAAGCATGTGTGATCTCTCACCAACACTCCCCCTCACATGTATGTGAAATGTTTTCCTCTCTAGTAGGGATGTCTTCTCTTATTGTCCATTCACTTGGCCCACTCCTACTCATCCCTCAATAACCATTCAAAATTACTTCTTCTATGAAGTATGAAAGGCCTTCCATAGTCTTTCTTCTCCCTATTCCCATAGTAGCTATCAAAAACACTGACCCCGTTATGATATAAGGAGTTGTTTATATGACTGACCCCTCCTTCAATACAACTATGAACTTCTCCAGACCATGGGCCCTGTCTTGTGCAGCATCATGTTCCCATTGGGTAGCCTGGTGCCTGACACAAGTAGGTGCTTAACAAATGATTGCTGAGTGAATGAATAGACATTTGGAGAGAAGAGTGAAGGGATGGTGGTCCTTGATGTATCCCTCAGAGGGCATGAAGTCCTTGGGGAAACAAGGGCTGGATAATCCTGCCTGGGTTCTCTGAGCATTGTGCCTGACCCTCACTCTCAGCTTTTGTTTCCAAGCCTCTTGGGAGAAAGCAGAGTTAGAGGGTAGGTTGGGATGGCATTTGACTTCTGACTGTATCAGTCTTCAAACCTAGTTCATGCTTAATGCTCTTGTCGTTTTCATTTGGGGTTGCTGGTTGTTTGAGTCTGTGAGTGTGAGTCACAGAGGGTGTGTGTCTGTGTGTAGCATGTTTGCCCATATGTCTGTCAGTTTAGATAAATGAGAGGATTTTAAAAAGTTGAAGATATTCTATAAATGTCAGATACTATTAAGTGCACATATGCTTACATGTGTACTTATATGCACAGATGCACTTATATGCACATACACTTATATGCACAGATGCTTATGAGGCTGTGGCTTGGCATTTTTTTGGAAACAAGACCTTCTCAAGTTGTGCAAGGCTGGCTGGCCACTGAGGGTATAGGGACAGTTCCAGCTACGGGGCCTGCCCTCCAAGGACTTCCCCACTGGACGAGGGAAGGAAAGACATTCTCATTTGACTTTGGGTCTGGTAGGGACAACTGTGTACCAGGAGCTGTTAGACAGGAGAGCTCAAGGGGCCAGGCTAATCATACAAGACATTGCTGTGGGGCTGGGCTGCTTGCTTTTTCCTAAATTACGGGTCAGTTTGGGTGTAAAGAAAAGGGGAAGGGGGCTTTAAGAGAGAGGACCCTTCATGGTCCTTAGGACAGACGAGGAACCAGTCAAAAGAGGTCAACACAGTACCCAGCACAGAAAGGCGCTCAGGAAGGGTTGGCTGGGGAGCAGGTGAGGGGGAAGGCAGAAGAGCCTCACACTAGAGCTTCACTTAGAGGCTGGGCTACTGGTTGTGAATTGCTCAGTGTCAGGGCAGCCCAGGCTCCGGCCTGTGGCTCATGGGCTTGCAAAATTGGGACTGTGAGCCTGACTAGGAAAAAAGTGAGATGGAACAGCACAGACTGTCCCCTCTGCTGGGGAATTTGCAAAGTGGCCTTGCTAGGGACCATGTTTAGACAAGAGTAGGGTCCTGTTTGTGTCTTTTCTCCCTGTTCCGTACTCTGTTTTCTTCTGCCATTTCCCCAAACTTGATCAAATCCGAGTCAACTGTTCACAGTCAGAGCTTGTTCCATGAGCTAAACTCTGGGTGGGAACACAGAGCTCCCCATGGGGCCCCCACACAGGGACCCTTTTCCGGAGGCCTGAGCTGTGCATGGCTATTCCCTAAACACAGGCTCCAGACTGGGGCAGAACTGGATTGGAGGCCACATCCTGTCTGTGGGCCCTTGGACAAGTGATTTAACTTCTGAGTCCCAATTTTCCTCTTTTGTGAAATGGAGCTTTGTGCCCTTCCCTATAGGGTTGTGGGGAGGGTGGAAGGGAAGAGGTCTGTAAATGTCAATCGTTGAGTCCACCACTTGGCCAGCACGCCATGGCTTGCCTTCCTGCCAATATTACCAACCTCAGTTAACACAGCACATCTGTCCTCCCATTTATAAAGCCCTTTATTGCACTGTCCTCACCTCCCAACTCCCAGCCGCTCTGCTCCACAGACAGAGGAGGGGATTTTCACCTCTATTCTGATTGGCTAAATGGAGGCCTGGAAGGATCCGGAGCCTAGGAGCAGGGCTTCCTGTTTCTGTCCAGGCTGCTTTTAAAAAAAAGATTTTATTTATTTACTTGAGAGAGACAGAGAGTGAGAGGTAGTGTGAGTGGGGAGGAGAGGGAGAAGTAGACTCCCTGCTGAGCAGAGAGCCTGACAGGGGGCTCCATCCCAGGACCCTGATATCAGGACCTGAGCCAAAGGCAAACCCTTAACCGACTGAGCCACCCAGGTGCCCCCAGGCTGCTTTCCATGGCTCTGATGGCCTCCTGGGGTGGCAGGGTCTGGGTACTTTGAGGAGGCCACCCACCCATCAGGGGGCCTGTCCCTCAGGGCTGCAGCTGCCGAGTTCTAGATGCAGTGAGTCTGGCCCCTCAGTGAGACTTGGCTCAGAGCTCACCTGGTATGGGACAAGAGTTCTTTACGGAGCCGTGTTCTCTCCGATCGAAGACCATAGGACACCAGAGCTCAGGCCCTTACCCACCGACCCAGTGCCCCCCATCCTGACACAGCCCTGCATGCTTCTCCCTCCTCAACTCCTTCCCAGCCCCACCCATCCCATGCTGCCCCTGGCCTATGTCGCCTGCCATCTGCTGTGCCATGTGTTGCTAAGCTGGTCCTTAACCCTGAGTGCCTGAGTCTGACTGCCCTGTTTCCCCAGAGAAGCTGGGCTCCTGGCAGTCAGGAGCAGTTTCTCCTCCACCTCCCTAATTCCCCCAGGGAGGGCTCAGGTTCCCCAGAGCAGAGGGGGCCTCTGTCATGGTACCAGCCCAGGAGGCATAGCCATGACCATAGAGAGGAGAGGCTGCAGGACCCCGTGTCTCTCCGGAAGCCCCTGTGCCTTCCCCTCTGGAAAGGACCTTCTGGACTAATTCTGTTAGCAGCATACTCTGTTCCTCTCTTAAGAGGCAGCTGAGAACACAGGGTTTTATAGTCTGCAGGTGCAGGGGATTAGCAGTGGGCTTTGCCAGGAAGGAGGGATTTGGGATGGGCCCTCATTAGAGCCTCAAACTTGCACCCCAATTTCTTTGAAATTTGTTCTTGATGTTTAAAATGCAAACTGACTTCTCAGCATATTCAAACTGGGCCAGGTCATTGGCAACGGTCAAAGGGCGGAAATCACTGAATTGTTCTGCAGCGTGTCCCTGCAGAATAGCGAGGATTGAAAGAAAGGTAAGCAGGGGCAGGAAGACAGTGTGCGACATTTCCTTGTTTGCTCCCTAGTCTCTTTTGAGGAAGACCATGGACCACATTGAAAAAGCACCCTTTGGATTTTGGAGTCAGGACCAGACTCGCATACCTATGAAAAAAGTGGCTTAAGGCATTGCCATAAAGTCCCCTCCCCCCAACCCCTGGCCAGCAACCCACCCTCCATCCACTTTCCCCAGGCTGACTCTGTCCTCAGTCAGCATCACAGATGTCAGCAGGCTGAGGTGGTGGAGGCAATGAGGCTAGGACACTGGGGTCCCTTTCTCCCTCCTTTGAACCCCGGGCTTCGAGAGGTCTAATGTGAGCCCTCTGCTCAAGTCTGAAGGCCTGGGTGGGCAGAGGAGGAAGCTGAGTACAAGGAGAGGGCTCAGGTGTGGCTGAGTCACACCTGTGTTGTGAACTCTCAGTCTGTGCCCCCCTTCAGCCCTGGTTGCCATGTCTTGGTTTCTCAGATGAGCAAGATGCTTTGAGCAAGAATCAGGGTCTTGGAGGGGTGGGGCGAGCACCTGTGTTTTGAAGGGGGCAAGGAGGGTATTTCCCATCTGTGACATAAAGGGAAAGAGAGCATAGGACAGGGCACTGTGATGATAGCGTGTGTGGTTTTGTGAGTATGTATGTCAGTATGTGTGCGTTAGTGGGAATGCACACTCTTCATGTTGTGTTCTGCTTCTCTCTCTGTAGGTAGAAAGTCTGGCAGTCTGAGGACTCAGAATTCTGAGGAAGGGAGAGCTGGATCAGGCAGAACCTCCACTTGCCCAATCTTTCTTAGCCCTTCTTCCTTGAGGGTCTTTGTGACTTTGCGTGTTTGAAGGGTTTTGGAGCTGCTCTAAGATTTTGTGGGTCACTGGTTTAAAACGGTCATCTCCCCAGTGAGCTTGTAAGGGAGCAGTTTTCTTGCACTCCTGGTGCCAAGTGTAGGAGCCCAGTGGCCAGAAGTGGAGGGGGTGAATGGGGGGAAAGACTGAGATAGATGAGAGAGGGTTCTGGGAGGAGCGTGTGTCTGAGCATGGAGGCCAGATGTGATGGGAGAGGGGAGGCTCATTGTAAAGGCGGACGGTCTCTGTGGAGACTCATTTTCCAGAGAGTGCCTTGGGTTTTGCTGCCAGGAGCAGAGTCATCAAGACTGGTCTTTGCTGTTGAAAGGAAGTAGGAGACAAGTGTTATAAAAGGGACCTACCTTCACACCGCACACAATTTACAGAGAGCTTTTCTCATACATGATCCTCTCAACAACCTGAGGAATAGACAGTATTTTTCTTCTTCTTTTAAAAAAACAACTTTAATGGTAATAATAAAAGGGAAATTGGCAGATTCAATGGGGTTTCTGTGAAATTTCTAGATTTTAGGCAGTGTGTACTAGGAAAAGAAGGAGAGATGAGGATACGTGTGCTACAGTCTATTGGGAGATACTAACTCAGTGTTTCGAAGATATCTGAGACTTTTATCTCTCGTATGGAAGAAAGAGCAATGTAGAGAATTTTAGGACAAAAATCTACTCCTTGATCATGATGTGTTGAATGTAACCAGCCCTGAAGTGTACATCACCATGATAAATAGATACTTCAGAAAACTCATGATGGAAAAGAGCCTTCACTTGCTTCACTGAGTCAAGTTCAGAGGCCACTGCCCAGCTGCAGAAAAGAGGTGATTTTTTAGCTTCCATTTTTCTTAAAATTTCCTGGGGAGGACCCCAACCTTTCTAGATTGGGAAGGTGGTGTCTTTCAGGTGAGCCAAAAAGGAGAGGCCTTGGGAATCCTGCATTTGTTTTCTTAATGTGAGCCTGGAAGAGGAAAGGCTGATGGTTTCTTGGGCTTGGACCAGTGGTCTAGACCCCTCTTCCTGGCTGGACTGGCCTTCGTCCAGCTTTCCCCTCTCCTCGGACCCCTCTCTCCCCTTACCCCCTCCCTCTCATGGGTCTTGGCCATGGTCAGTACTTCTTCCTGGTCCCCTGCACATGCCTACCGTTCTCAGACTGACCCTTCTTTCCTACCTCACTCCAGCTTTCCCTCCAAAACCCTCGTGGCTAAGAACTGGCTCCATGTGTGTTTCACATGCAGGCTTTCTCCTCCCTGGACAGCAAGAGCCCAAGAGGCGTCTGCTGCCCTTTACCTGATCCCTGTAATCTTCTGAGGCTGGATGGGCTGGCAAAGTGGCCTCGGGGACACGGGTCAGGTAGAGAAATGCTGACCTGTCACTCCCAGGGAGTGAGGGTGGGGGGAGACTCTAAGTCTCTTGGGGATTAGGGGTTGTGTCCAGCCCTGCAAGATGGCCCCTCTCCCAACTTGAGCTTATTTCAGGTGAGTAACCCTGGGAAAACAAAGCAATCTGGAAATTTGGGGTGATTACTAAGGTGTGTTACGAATTTTGGACTCAACTTCTTGCTGCCAGGCAAACCAAAGCTGATAATACCTCAATTAGTTGGCTGGCACCCAAAGCCAGCCAAGCTCCCTGGCCCTATATAAGGGCCATCCCCAGCCCAGAACTTCAGAAGGTGTCTGAGTTTCCTCTAGCCTTTCCATCTGTCCTTCCTTTGGAATACCTTGCTGTCCACCATGAATCGCCAGGCCAGCCACAGCCAACAATCTTGCAGATCTTCTAGCGGGGGCCACCGCCAGGGCTTCAGTGGCCAGTCAGCTGTAGTGTCCGGCCAGAGCCTGGTTAACTCCACCAGATCCTCCTCAACATCCCGCTCAGGCAGGGGTGGTGGTGGGTCTGCTGCCTGTGCCATGATGGGAGGAGGTTTTGGCAGCAGGAGTCTCTACAACCTTGGGGGCAACAAGAAGATTTCCATCAGCGTGGCCGGAGGCAGCTCCCGGGCTGGAGAGTTTGGGGGGACCCGCAGAGGCAGTGGTTTTGGAGGTGGTGGAAGAGGGATGGGTGGGGGCTTTGGTGGAAGGGCTGGGGGCTTTGGAGGAGCTGGAGGTTTTGGTGGAGGAGCTGGTGGCTTCGGTGGAGCTGGTGGCTTTGGTGGAGGAGCTGGTGGCTTTGGTGGAGCTGGTGGCTTTGGTGGAGCTGGTGGCTTTGGTGGAGCAGGTGGCTTTGGTGGGCCTGGTGGCTTTGGTGGGCCTGGTGGCTTTGGTCCTGGTGGCTTCCCTGGAGGAATCCAGGAAGTGACTGTCAACCAGAGCCTCCTGCAGCCCCTCAATGTGGAGATTGACCCCCAGATTGGGCAAGTAAAGACCCAGGAGCGGGAGCAGATTAAGACCCTCAACAACAAGTTTGTCTCCTTCATTGACAAGGTGAGCCCATCTTGGGACAGCTGGACAGTGAGGAAACCTGGCTTAACTGGGATGGTCTCTTTTTCTTCTTCTCATTGTGAATCTGAGGAAGAACTTGTGGGTTCATCCTACACCTCGCGTCCTCTGTGGCATGTCAGCAAGTGGTGTTACTGCAGATGATGGAAATATTGGCTGGAGTTACCGCCCCCTCCACATCACTGCGGTTTGTCAGAGGCACTGCTGGGATTGTTCATTGCCATCACGGATATCTCCTCATTATTGCCCTCTGAAACCCAAGCTCAGAATTTCCTCTCTATGCCAGGGGAATTATGAGCTATTTCCCTTTGAAAGAGAGGCTGACTCTGCCCAAGCTGGATTTGTCTGAAAGAGGAGTTCATCTGCCATCAGCCTAAGAAGAGGGATGCAGAGAGGTTTTGGGAGGTGGGATGGGTAGGGGTAACAGATACCTCCTCCTTGGTGGTTCTCATGGGAAGACTTTGGTGTGGGGAGCTGTGGATATTGAGGCCATTTGGCATTTGTATACTTGTGTACATATGCAAGCAAGGCTGGGGAGATGTTTTCTAGGGATTTCTGTGCTTTGGATATTCCATGCAAGGGCCACAATGCTAATTGTTATGGTCACCAGAGGGCATTGGGTGGCTGCTGACTGAGGATTTCATCCATACTGTTGAGTATGATGTGGGGAAATCTCTTTGTGATCCTGGGACAATATTAGGCCTTAAAGAGAGAGGATTCATAGGGACTCTTTGGGGTCCCCTCACCCTACACCCGTCCTGGGCAAAACCAAAAGAAGAAAAGCATCTTAACATTGGAACACCAGACCTTTCCAGAGGTGAAACTCTTCAAAGTCAAGTGGCCTGCTAGTTGCCAGCAGATACATGGGTGTCCTGATAAAGAACTCACAGAAAGGTGGAAGGCAATGTGACAATGCTGCTCCTCCAATGCTGGGCCCAGGAGCAGCTCTCAGCAGCAGCTCTCATCACCCTTCAGGGGGGATTCCTGGGTCTTGGGGTCCTGAGTGTCCAGCATGAGGCCTGGCAAGAGCTCTGCAAATGTTTGTTGAATGGCCAATTGACTGGCATTTATTCCACATGTTTATGCAGTTGGCCTTGAACTTGTGTGCAGAAATGTTTTGCAGCAAATGAAAGTTTGAGACACCTTTAGCTAATGGTGCAGTTTAAATGCAGCTGAGCCTTGTATTTAACCAGGCTTGGCAGAGAGGGCTGAATCTAGATGCATTTGGACCCTGTTCCTGGGACAAGGGCTGCCTGAAATCCACTTCCCTATGGCTTTTGTTCTTTCCCACCTTCGTGCAGTGTACCCACCCATACTGCAAACCTCCTCGTGAGGATCATGGCTGCTCTAGGATGTTGGAATCTCCTGCTATTTGTTGAATACTTAATGATCGAGGAATGAATGATGGAGGGAGGAATGAATGAATGAATGAATGAATGATATAGCAGGAAGATCATCAAGTATATGTATCATGAAACCTCAGTTCAGTTTTGTCACTGACCTGTGTGACCATTGTCATCTCTGGGCTTCAGCTTCCTTATACCTGCTCAGTCGGGCTCTCCACATCACACCAAAGGGCTGTCCACATGGGGTTAGCACTAAGCTATGGCAGCATTCAAAATGCAGCCCTGCTGGAGAGACAAGGAGACCCCCGGGACTTGGTTTGGGGAAGTCATGAGCATGCATGACTGGAGCTGGCTCCAGACAGCTCCTTGATGCTCTTCTCATTGGGCTGCAGGTGCGCTTCCTGGAGCAGCAGAACAAGGTCCTGGAGACCAAGTGGAATCTCCTACAGGAGCAGGGCTCTGGTTCGAATACCAACAACAACAACCTAGAGCCTTTTTTTGAGAACTACATCAGCAGCCTCAAGGCCTTCCTGGATGGGCTGCACTTGGAGAAGGACAAGCTGCAGGGTGAGCTGAGGGGCATGGAGGAGACGGTGGAAGACTTCAAGAAGAGGTGCGTGCTGCTCAGTCCCAGGGTACAGTGGTGGCGGGGTGGAGCTGGAGGTTGGGAGGGGCAGATGGCAGGAGGCCTAGTCTCCAGCTTAGCTCTGTTCCAGTTGGCTGCAAGCTTGGAGGAATTACCCCATCCTCTTTGACTCTCGATAGCCCAGTCTATAAAAGAGAGGCTCATGGCTTGCTTGAGGCTGAAGTCCTTTGGAGACTTTAATGAAAGGGCACAGACATATAATTTGGGGAGTTCTAAGACACCCTGAAACTCATTTATGAACCTAACAGACTCAGAAAGCATTGTCTGTCCTCCCTGGGCTAGATTATCTTCAAGTTCCCCTTCAAATAGGAATTTTATTTCCCCTGTCAATAAACCTCTCAGTGAGTAGCAACTTGCTGTGCCTTGGTCAAGCCCCATTCTGCCACTAATGAGCTCTGTGAGCTTGGGCAAGTGCCTCAGCTTCTCTGTGTTGCAGTCTCCTCACTGTAAAATGGAAATAGTGGAAGTATTGACACTATTTGTTGTAATGAAGATGGGATGAGTTAATACAAGCATAATTCATGAAGCAGGACCTGGCACATTCTTAGCGACCCAAGCTTGGTTTTCATTAATTCAGAAAATATCTACTGGGAGACCATGGGGCTACTATACTTGCTATACACAGAGTTGGCACCACACATCTCCCCCTGAAAGCTCCTAGCAGCTCAGTCATCTCCCTTTGCTTATATAAATGGTTTAAAAAAAAATCCCAAGTTCTCCAGGAAGCCTTCTGGGATTAATCAAAATAGGACCCCACTAGGACGAGGCTCCTACTGTAGTGTCCAGTAATTACCATCACCATTACTACATGGTACCTGGCACATAGTAGATGCTCAGTAAAGTCTGTTGAATGAACTCTCATCTGAATCCAGAAGGCTTTGCACTGCACCGACGCATGTCTTGAGCTAAACTGGCAGAGGCCTTGAGTCCATGTTACTTCTGAGAATTGCTCGGGGACCATGGGGACATGCCAGAGAAGGCGGATCCAAAGGGGACTCTTATCTCACAGGTATGAAGAGGAGATCAACAAACGTACGGCTGTAGAGAATGACTTCGTACTCTTGAAGAAGGTGAAGGATCTCTCCCCTTCCCTCCCAGCCCAAAGCTCCAAAAGCAGAGTGGTCTGAAGGTTGAGGGGAAGCACGAGTTTAGTCCTGCTAAGCGAAGGGTCTTCTTCAGGCCATGTAGGTGAGGGCCCGGGCTAGGGAGGGAGCCTGCAGAGCAGGGCAGGCAGGGGCAGGGCCTGAAGATTCTATGCAGCAGGCTATAAAAGGCCTACCAGACCTTGGCCATGCTCCTTCTCCTCATGGGCCCATGGGGTTTATGAATTTGGTTAGGCCTTGAGTTTTGATTAGAAATAGGGTTTTGTTTTTTTTTCAGGAACACATTCTCAGGAGCTATTTAAACAGAAGTTTTGAGTATTGCAAATTTAGATTCTCCCTCAGGCCTTCCTCACAAACCCTCCACACCTAGGCCCAGTATGGTGGCCTCAGCCCCGCTCACCTTGCCCCTCTCAGCCTTTCGCCTCTTCTGCTCCTCTCTGTCGGGTATTTGCCAGGCCAGCCTGCCAGACAGCGGTCTAGTCCTGTTATGATATGTATGCCTGGGCCTCATTTCCCCTGAGTGGGAGCTCCCAGGGGGTAGGCTCTTGTGGCCCCTTCGTCAGGGCTCAGGACTGGGCCAGCCCACAGGTTGGCAGGGACAGTGACTGAGCTGTCCCTCAGGATGTTGATGCTACCTACATGACCAAAGTGGAACTGGAGGCCAAGGTGGAGACTGTGACAGATGAGATCAACTTCCTGAAGGCTCTCTATGATGCTGTAAGTCTGCTCCTCACCTGCAAGCCTCTGACCCACATGCTTTCCACCTCCTGGAGAAGAAGGCTCTCACCAGAGCTTTACCAGGAGGCCCTTGAGTCACATCTGTGCTTCCGACAAAAGTGATACCTTCCCACCTCGTCCTCAGACCCAACCCCTCCTGAGCTGGTGGATCCCTGTCTTTTGGGGAACCCTGGTGTGGGTCTGCTCAGGAATAAGCATGTTTGCCTGGCTCTGCAGGAGCTGTCCCAGATGCAGTCAGACACCAGTGACACGTCTGTGGTGCTGTCCATGGACAACAACCGCTGCCTGGACCTGGACAGCATCATCTCTGAGGTCCGTGCCCAGTACGAGGTGATCGCCCAAAGAAGCAAGGCCGAGGCTGAGGCGCTGTACCAGAGCAAGGTGGGCGACACCATCCTGTAATTCTGGGGACTCTCACTTCCCCATCAAGCTACCTGGGCAGCCCTTGCCTCCAAGTCATTCTCTTCTATATCTCCAGTGTGGCGCTTCCCCACTGGTCTGGTGTCCCCCACATCCATCTCCCCCTACTTTTTAAAGCTTTTATTTATTTATGTGATAAAGAGAAAGAGACAGAGGACACAAGCAGAGGAGTGACAGGCAGAGGGAGAAGCAGGCTCCCCACTGAGCAGGGAGCCCCATGCGGGATCTGGTCCCAGGACCCTGGGATCATGACTTGAGCTGAAGGCAGACGCTTAACTGACTGAGCCACATAGGTGTCCCTGCATCTCCCTTCCTAATCAGAGAGCTCTGACTTTGCTGTAACTTGGTGCTTCTCAACAGGAGGGGAAGGCAGGATTTTTCTCCCAGGAGCCATATGGAAAATTCTGCAGATACTTTTGGTTGTGGGTGGGGATCAGGGGTTGCCAGTGGAGCCTAGTGGGTAGTCTAGAGGCCAGGGATGCTGTTAAACATCCTACAATGCATGACCCCACCTCCCAACAAAAAAAAGTATCCTACCTAAAATGTCAGTAGTGCCAAGGTCAAGAAATCGTTAGTCCCTTTGGCTGCATTCCCTTTATTGCTGGGGACACTTCCATTACTCCTCCTCCAATCTGGACCTTGTCATTATATGCTTTGATCTGATTGCACTAAGGGGTTGAAGCCAGTATCTGGAAAGAAGACGGGGGAAGGACAAGGAGACTGAGCAAAGGGACCCCAGAACTTGTGTCTGTCCCCCTCTTTCCATCCCAAATCTGAATGGGGCATAAATTTATCCATATATTGTTGACTCTTCTGGCTTTTCTTTCTTCTTCTTCTTTTTTTTAAGGTTTATTTATTTATTTATTTGACAGACAGAGATCACAAGTAGGCAGAGAGGCAGGCAGAGAGAGAGAGGAGGAAGCAGGCTCCCTGCTGAGCAGAGAGCCCGATGTGGGGCTCGATCCCAGGATTCTGGGATCATGACCTGAGCTGAAGGCAGAGGATTTAACCCACTGAGCCACCCAGGTGCCCCCTCTTCTGGCTTTTCTGCCCATCACTGCTGGTGAAGAAGATGGTTCTAGCATCTGAAATGTTTGCATTCAAGTTCTAGCACTTTCACTTGATAGCCAGATGAGTTCAGTCATGGAACTTAAGCAATCTCTGTCTCAGTTTTCCCATGCATAAAATGGAGATAATCATACCTTTCTCATCAGGTAGTTGTGAAGTATAAGGAGATGAAGCACAGGGCTGGGCACAAAGTGTCCCACGAACACAGCCATGGTGCTAAAAGCCAGGTCCCCGGGTGCAGGGGAGAGAGTACCTGGTTCCTCCAGCTGACTGACCTTGCACAGTCACGTGTCTGTGTTTTGGTTTTCCTGGCTGGGTTAGGGGATCTGTAAAGACTCTGATGGCTTTCTGAAAGGGGGACTCTTTCCTGGACACAGCTAGGGGAGCTGCAGACCACGGCCGGCAGACACGGGGATGATCTGAAGAGCACCAAGAGTGAGATCATGGAGCTCAACAGGATGATCCAGAAGCTGCGGGTGGAGATCGAGAGTGTCAAGAAGCAGGTGAGAAGAGGAGGAAGAGCGTATGTCTGAGATTATGGGCTCATGCTTGCACCGTAACACTCAGGGCTCAGCACTTACTCCAATGAAATCCTGTCCTAGACTTGCACGTGCTGAGGTGGACCAGATGTAGTTCTGGGCTGGGTCCTGAACAAAGGTCCTGTCATCCTTCTGGAATTTGGTGGCTGATGGGGGTCAGAAATACTGAACACCGGCAGGACTAAGGAGCTTGGGAAAAGAAGCTGATTGTGTAAACACTGAAATGGGAAAGTAGCCTGGGAAGGCTACTTGTGCTAGGGCTGAGAGAAAGTTTCTCTGATGATTCGGGAAGACTTGGAGGAGGGAGGTCTTCAGAAGATTCTCAGTCTCTTACCATGAAAGGGGAGAAGGTAAAGGAAGAGTCTGACTCCTTCTGAGCTGGGCTAGGTTCTTGAGGCCAAGTGTTGCTAATCCCACTCCTTGATGTGCTAGGGCCTAGATGGAGGCCCAGGCTTTAACCTCTATGGGCTGTGGCTTCCTCATCTGCCCTACGTGAGGGGACCCATATGCAGGCACCAAGCACACAGTGCAGGCCCTCAGTATATGAATCTAAATTGGACTCCTGGCACCCGTACCCAGAATGCCAACCTGCAGACGGCCATCGCTGATGCAGAGCAGCGTGGGGAGCTGGCCCTCAAGGATGCCAATGCTAAGCTTCAGGACCTCCAGGCCGCCCTGCAGCAGGCCAAGGAGGACCTGGCCCGACTGCTGCGCGAGTACCAGGAGCTGATGAATGTCAAGCTGGCCCTGGACGTGGAGATCGCTACCTACCGGACCCTCCTGGAGGGCGAGGAGTGCAGGTTAGTGGGAGTCCCTCTGGTTCCCAAGAGGCCCAGGGACCTGGTGGCTTTGCTGCCTGAGCCTGCTGCCAGGTACCCTGTGGGCGTGTGTGCTCATCACTAGAGGTGGCGGCAAGCCCTCGGCAGGCCCAGCCTCCTCCTCTTCAGGGCTGCAAGATGCTGCCAGACCTCCAGGAGAGCTGTGTCTCCATGCAATAGTGACACCCCAGAGTCTTATCTTGCATGGGCTTTCTCCTCCTTCTCGTCTCATGTTTTGGCTGTAGAACACATGTCTGCAAACAACAGTCATAGGCAGAAAGATTATTTCTAGGCCATTTCTTTATTATTTCCTTAATTGTAGGTTTCTGTAGAGTAGGTTCCTGCAGCCTAGCCCTTAGGTAAGGACCCTGGCCTATGTGGATTCAAATAATATTCACTGAATAAAGAGGATCCTGAGGAGTGGGAAGAGGATGCCTGGGCCAGGGAGTGCTCCTCAGCTGTGACTCTGTGGAATGTTAGTGGAAAGGGCAAGAACTGAAGTTCAACTTGATCCAATAGAAAAAAGGAACGCATGCCATGATTTTTCAAGCAATTACCATCCTATTTCTTATTGTCAGCATCAATTGTTGACCTAGGTAAGGTGCATCTGGGGAAGGGAGGAGCTACACAGGTCACTGACACTGGGGTCTGGTCTTCCTACAGGATGTCTGGAGAGTGCCAGAGTTCCGTGTACATCGGTGAGGACCCAGGGTTTTCTCTGGGAAGGGGTTGGATGGCTGGGAATAATGCTTTTCCAATCCGGGGCCAGAGCTCGTGAGAGAGCATCCTAGCTGCAGGCTGGACGAGATTTCCGGTGGTGGCCTGAGTAACACAGGGGCTCTGAGTCTCAGTCTCAGGGGCCAGCCTCCTACCTCTGCTGGCCGCTGGCCATCGCCACCCTGTGCCGAGTTTCAGTTGGCCGGACCTCGGGGAGCCCAGAAGGCAGAGGGGGTGCCTCCGGGACTAAAGCACGCCCCACAGACTCCCTGATCCCAAATGCTCTTTGCAGAGATGGTGCACAACAGCAGCAGCAGTGGTGGCAACGGCAACGGGGGAGCCCTGGGAGCCGGTGCCCTGGAAGGCAGAGCTCTGGGAGGCGGAGCTTCGACCCGTGGGGGCCTGGGCCGTGGGGGCCTGGGCTCAGTGGGGGGCTCGGTGGTGCGCTGGGGCGGCTTCTCCCGTTCTGGCGGCTCTTGTGCTGTCAGCGGGGGCGGCAGCAACAGCTCAAGCCGCAACTCGCAAAGCTCCTCCCAGAGCCAGCAGTCCCACCACATATTCTGAATGGGGGTCCAAGGTGTCCCCGGACCCCTTCACCTGCCCGAACATCTGCATCTCCTGACCTGTGCCCTGGAGCCCCACCTTTCCAGACGGCTGGCATTGTAGTCCAGAATTTGCTGGGAGGGTTGATTGGCTTGAAAAACCATCTATCCGCACAAAGCCAGGCTGAGGGGCAGGGCCCTGGAGGTGGGTGGATACATCTCCTCTGCCTCACAGGTGCCCACACTCCAGCCCCACATCCCATTGTCTTATGGAAAAGCTTCAGCCAGCCCCTGCATGCACCTCTTTCCCCATCTTGCAGCCAGCTGTCCCCCCACCCACCCACCCCCACCTCCTGCTGGTGCTTTGATTTCCCATGAGTGATACTTGTCCCTTTTTGACTCCCAGAAAAGAACTCTCTATTCTGTATCTTCAATAAACTGCATTGCGTTTCAGACACGGTGGTAGAATTTTCATTTTGGATTAGAGGGTCGCTGGCTCTAATGGAGCAGTAACATTCACACAGGGAGTTCTGGCCTGAGCCTGGAGGGAGACTCTAGGGAGGAAGTTCTAGAGTTCTCAGGCAGGAGAGGCATGCTTTTCAGCTATCAGATACTAGCCAGGATACAGATCGACTTCTTCTTCTTCTTCTCCTTTTTTTTTTCTTTTTAAAAAAGATTTTATATATTTATTTGTCAGACAGAGATCACAAGTAGGCAGAGAGGCAGGCAGAGAGAGGAGGAGGGGAAGCAGGCTCCCTGCTGAGAAGAGAGCCCGATGTGGGTATGGATCCCAGGACCCTGAGATCATGACCTGAGCTGAAGGCAGAGGCTTAACCCACTGAGCCAGCCACGCGTCCCCAGATCAACTTCTTTAATTAATAAGATTTTGAATTCTTAAAAATTTCATTACATTTGAAAAAAGTTGTAGGTTCAATTTCCTTGCTTTTCAGTAATTCCAGGTAGGTCTGAAATTGTCCATTAATTGTAGCTCATTGTAATAGAATGAGTTGCTGGTAGACAAATATTTTCAAAAAGCAGTGATAAAAATTCAAATGTTTTCTATCAAAAAATTACATATACCAAGGGTATATTTTATCATGTTTGATTTGTTTGGGGGTGAAGCCTTCCAATATGAAGAGTTATGAGAGCTGACAAAGAACGTAGAATAGCCTCACGGCCGGTCTCCCCCTGCTCCTACACCAGACACAGCACACCATCAAGGAGGATCTGGAGGCACTTGGACAGAACAGAGGCTCAGTGCAGGGCCAGGGAGCCCCTCTCAAATCAGGGACGCGTAGGTGGGAGAAGCAAAATAAAAGGTGAACAAATATAGGAGTACGTGCATGAGTACCTTCCTTATAAATCATGGTCCTCATTAGCATAAAGGACTGACAAAGAATGTCAGATAAGCAGGAAGAGGAGACACACCTTATAGTGATCACAGACACTCTTATCTAAGTAAACACACACTTGCCGAAGGGCCAGGTGCTCACCAGGCTAGAGAAACACAGCACACACGTGCAGCTTTGACTGAGAACATTCTGACTCTGGAGTGGAAAGTTTACCTGGAACAGCCAGAACAGTCAGAGAGAGGGAAGTGTGGGGACTGTCCCACCGCAGCCGGTCCTCACCGGGGTTGTAGCCTCACCTCTCAAAAGCAAACCCACTGTTGGCCATACCCCTGCCCTGGCCGGTGAATGTAGCTCTGAGAGAGGTACCTTTAGTCTCATGACTCATTTCATATGTACAAGAAATTGCCACATTCCTTTAAGCAGAATAGCTAAAGAAGAAAGCTTTCCGCATCTTTCATATGATTTAAAAATATCACAGCTCCATGTTTTCTGGCTCATGATGCCATTCTGATTTGTTATGGGAATCTGGATGGAAAATACAGTTTGGTTCATTGAAATTTGCATATATTGTGTAGCAATATAACCTTTGTTAAAACCGATGCCCTCTTGTGATTTTCCTGGCACTCTGCTAGCAGCTTTTTTTTTTTTTTAATGAATTAACTCATTCAATCTTCACAGAGGCGGGCAGCATTATTATCTCTACTTTACAAATGGGGAAACTGAGGCACAGAGAGATTTAAGTGGTGGAGCCAAGATTCAAGCTCTAACAGCCGAACTCCAAAGCATCCTGAAACTGTCTCGTAAAGCAGAAAGTAATACAGCGCCGCGGGAAGTTCTCAGGCTTTAGAGGCAGGCCGGCCTGGTGTGTGATCTGGGCCTCCTCCTTGTAAGCTGTGTCACTGCGGGCAGGCTGCTTGATACCTGCCCCTGTGCTAAATCTCAGCAATAAAATGAGTTTGTTCGGGTTGAATGATGTCATCTGTTTAACTCCTGGCACACTGTGAAAGCTCAGTAAAGTGTCATTACTTTTTATGGAAAACATTTCAGGAGCCCACCTATTCTTTAAAGGAGGGAAGGGTGACAAATTGTTAATTCCTTTCGTTTGTGTCTCTCCCATCACTGGCAAGGTGAGACATGACATGGGAGTTTCCCACAGCTCTCATTTTCTGCCCCACACCCCCAACGGATTTGTGGTTCTGGTCCCCACTGCAGCACTAACTAGCCATAACCTTGAGTCTCTCCCATTTTCCTCTTTGACCCAGCATATAGAAGCATCCTCTGCCAGACAATCCCAGTCCCCTACCAGGGCCTTGAAGTTTCTCTTGGAAGTCAATCCTGGTCTAACCCTTATTTTCCTTTGGGCCCACACCTGTGTAGCTGCTCCTTTTGCCTCAGAGACAAGAGAGAGTTGCCAGCTTTATAAATGGGTGTATAAATAGTCATGACTTCAAGCATTTTGGATGGAGGAGCACAATATGCCTGGAACAACATTATCTCTGGACCTTGGCCATGAGAATATGTAGGGCTGCCCTGAGACTTCGGGAGGGCTTGAGGGCCCAGAGCACCTGTTAAGTTTTAGGAGAAAGAGAGACATTGCCTAATAGTTTCTGGGTAGGTCCTGGGATACTCGTCAAAAGGATATTAGAGGTGGGGGTCCTGGCTGGTTTGGAGCCTGAGGAGAAGCTTGAAGGCTTAGTCGTTACTACAAACACCTACCATAACCCAGAAGTCAGGAGAAGGACTCCCCAGGGGTGTTCCTGTGTACCCGGCACCGCCTTCTGACCCCCCTAGGCAGGGCCTATTAGAGGTTGGAAGTGGGTCTCCCCCATGTCCATCTCTCCCAGGCTGCCGGAGCATGGAGGCTGTGGGAATTCTTCAAAGGCTCATGTTCTTTTTGGTTTGGGAGGCAGGGTACCCAAGCTCTAGTTCTCTGCACCAACCACTTTCCCTATCACCTTGACTAAGTCCTTGTTCTCTTTGTAGCTACTTTCTTTTGTAAAAGGAAGGCTCTGGGCTGGTGGTCTCTGTCACCCATCCAGGTTTGACATTCTTCTGTAGGGAGAATAATGGTCTCAGGGTGTAGAGGCCAAGACCAGGAGCTTTGATTCAGTCCCAGGACACTGCTTTCTCTGATCCCTGTCACATCATTGCCTTCCTCTGTTGCCCAGGGGTCTAAAAACTCCCATTTGAAGGAGATTAAAAGCATCCATACCTACACCAGTACTGCAACTGTCCCCTCCTTCCTGGGCGGGCTGGTAACTGAAATTCTTCCACCCTCCCTTTCTCTGTCCCCACACCCCTGCCACACGTGTGTGCTGCTCATTGATATCCACCTCCAGATGTGGAGCAGATCTGCAGGGGCTGCCCCTGCCGGTCATGCCAGCAACTCCTCTTGAACCCTGCCTCCCACTGCTGCCCGAGACTGTGATTCGGTGCCTGATAAGTGCCCTGGGCCTCACCCTCTTGGCAGCCCTCGGTTTCAGTACCTGGGAGACCAGCAGGGCCAGTTCAAGCCTTCCACTGACTCGTCCCTTTCCTTTAAGGAGAACGCTGGTGGCAGGTGGGCTGAGTGTGAAGGGGAGGAAGGGGACATCTCTTTCACCAGAGAGCTCACCTCTTCTGCAATACATGTGGGTTTCGGAGTGGTTCAAATCTCTGCACCACTGCTCTCATCTGTGCGTTCTTGAACAAGTTACTTGATCTCTCTAAGTCTCCTTTTCCCCACCTGTAAAATGAGCGTGATTATCAGAATGACTTCCATCCTTTCTCCAGCTCCTTTAGGTGTAGGGTTAGGTTGTATACTCGAGACTGCTCTTGTTTCTTGAGAAAGGCTTATATGGAACTAGAGGGTATTAGGCTGAGAAAAGTAAGTCGATCAGAAAAGGATAATTATCATATGATCTCTCTGATATGAGGAATTTGAGAGGCAGGGCGGAGGGTCGTGGGGGGTAGGGAGGGAAAAAAATGAAACAAGATGGGATCGGAAGGGAGACAAACCATAAGAGATTCTTAATCTCAGGAAACAAACTGACGGGGGTTGCTAGGGGGTGGGAGATAGGAATAGGGTGGTTGGGTTATGGACATTGAGGAGGGTATGTGTTATGGTGAGTGCTGTGAAGTGTGTAAGCCTGATGAAATCACAGACCTGTACCCCTGAAACAAATAATACATTATATGTTTATTTTTTAAGATTTTATTTATTTATTTGACAGAGATCACAAGTAGGCAGAGAGGCAGGTAGGGGTGGGGAAGCAGGCGGTGGGGTGTTGGGGGGGAAGCAGACTCCTTGCTAAGCAGAGAGTCCGATGCGGGGCTGGATCCCAGGACCCTGAAATCATGACCTGAGCCAAAGGCAGAGGCTTAACTCACTGAGTCACCCAGGTGCCCCAATACATTATATGCTAATTTAAAAAAAAGAATGACTTCCTTATCATGTTGATTTTTAGTTCGAGACTTTCCATGTTTTAGACCTAGTACTGTGCATGGCCCACTGAAAAAGTACTCCGTAGGAGGTTAACTACTATTATGATGCTCATTATTATTCTTTTGTCCTTAGCCTGAATAGAATCTCAAGAGGCCATTTCATTGGTTCTGCTTCCTTCAAGCCGGTGATTCCCAAATTTGGCTGCCCATTAAGCCCCTCTGGGACCTTTAAAAAATTCGAGAGCCCAGACTACACTCCAGACTGGTGAAATCCCGGTCTGGGGGAGGGGAGCTGGGGGAGGTACAGGCATCAGTTGTTGCCGAAGATTTCCAGAGGATCCCAGCCTGTAGCAAGTTTAGCAATCACTATTCTTTGTCATCCAACCAGTGGAGGGGTTTCCTTTAGGGATAGCATTTTGTTCCAGAAACCTCATCCAGCATTTAATATGATCTGAGGTCAAGTATTTCCTTTGGGACTATTAAAAATCTCTTGTGCATCACCTTGACTCAATTTTCTCTTACACTGAGGGAGTAGAGAATAACCGTCACCCTAGAGCAAAGGCTCAGGGAATAGTATTTGCTGGGTCCCCCTCCCTTAAGCCTTTGAGGGGGTGACAGCAGCCTACTGGGGACCATCCAGAGATAGACTGGGGTGTTGGCATTGGATGCTGGTAGCTGGTCACAGCCAGAGACCAAAGAAGCTTTCTAAACTCTGTCTGGAACTTCCTCTTTTATTTTATCCTAATTTAGTAATTCCCTATATTCAGCATTGGGGTAAATATAATCCTTGGTGAACTTCCTATTTATTTAGTTGGCAGGAGAGACACATGAGAAGGGGTTAATGATGCGCATTCCTCATGGCAGGGGTTGAAAGTGAGTGGCACAAGAGAGCACTGTATCAGGTGAGTGCGGGGTGAGCTCACATGCTCTGGGGTGTTCATGGAAGGCGGCCTGAGGAACCCCCCTTTTATGACTCTTTGGAATTTCTAATGTGCTCTTCCATGTTTGATGTCAGCTACTCATTATAATCACCCTGTGGATCTGGCCTTATTTTCCTCCTTTTTAATAAACCAAGAAAGTGAGGTTCAAGGAGGTAAGAGTTTGTCTAAGCCATGAGGCCTGGAAGGGTAGAGCCAGGATTTGAAGCTGAACCCAAGGATCTTTCCCTCACACCACTGCTGCTTCCTGTCTGGGACCTACCATACCTTCTCCATATACCCTCTGTTTTTTCTGCTTCTTCTCTCTGCCTCTCCTGACTCAGAATCCTTGCCTTCAGATATCTCCCTTACATGACCCATCCCACTCCATATCTCCACTTCCCTTTCGTTCCTATCACTCCACTGATTTTCTCCTTATGTCTCCCAAGCCTGGGGGCTGAGCCATGGATTCCCTCTCCTACCAAGAGGGTTCCCTCTCCTACCAAGAGGGTTCCCTCTCCTACCCTCTCCAACCCCAAAGTGGTTAGGGTCAGAACTAGGGCTGTGTGGCCCTAGTTCTGATATGCCAGAATTAGGGTGGCAACTGTCCTGACTTGCCTAGGACTATCCTGGTTTAGGCACTGAAAATCCAGGCAAAGTGGGACCCTTGGTCATCTTACCAGGATCTGAGAGTTAACTATATCTATGCTTGTTTAGTGTGTTATAATGTTCCATGCCTTTTCACATGCCTTATAGCATTGAGAAGTTTCCTTGAGAAATAGCTTCTCTGAGTCCTTTACATAACTGAGACTCTGGCGTAAGTGACTTGCCTAAGATCACAGGCTAGTAGAAGCAGGGCTGGGAGCTGAAACCAGTTTTTGTGACTATAAATTTCAGGTTCACTTTCTGCCTATCCCACAGTGTCTCCTGGAGACAGTCCACTAAAGCAGTTACTGAGCAGATAAGGTGGGGAGACTTGAAGCTGCCCACAGAGCCCCTCCCAGCCTACGGTGCTTTCTCCTCACTGCAGCTCCGCGACACCTGTCTCGTTCTTTCCCACCACCTGCCTTTCCCACCTCTGTAGCTGTTGGCCGCTGTGGTTTCAGTTCCAACTTTTGTGAAAATATTTACTTATTGCATAAATACAAAGGAAAAGGACATTTAAAATATTAGGAAAAAACCCTCCTATAATTCTCAATAAGTTGATGTACTTTTTTGGTCACTTTTTAAGCCTCCCTTCTGTGCATTCTTAATTTTTATGAGTTCATAGTGCAGACACACTGGTGTATATTTAGCTTTCTTCATTTAACCTTGTATCATAAGCGTTTTCAACAATGCTGCTATTCAGTCTCCTTGAAGATAATTTTAAATAGTTGTATCTAAATGGGCAAGCAAACGTTTAGCCATTTTTCAGACTCTGGACATTTAAGGCTATTTCTCCCACATTTATTATTATTATTATTATTACTATTATTATTTTATTATTAAGTTTCAGCTGAAAGCCACCGTCCATTTGAGTTCAGAGGGCAAACACACATTTTTGTTGGATGACACTGATGCTCAATGAAAGAGCTTCATTCCAGGCTTGCTGGCAGTGCTTTCCAGAATTTGGGCCCATACACTAGTGTTGGTCCAGGGCGCTTTGTTACAACTTTGAGAAGAGATAAATACAGAATGTGAGAATAACCATTTAGAAACTTAATTAATTTTTCCCATTTACAATAGAACAACTTTATGTCTATTGAACTTAAAAATAAAAAATTGGGGCCCATTTATTGTATATCTTTAAAAAATTCTCCTCTTAAGGGAAATTTTTAAAATTTTATTTTACAAAAGCATTGGTCTAAAATACATTGGACATAAAAAAAAGAGATTTCATGATAGTTGGTCTTCTGGTCTAGAAGACCATGTTCAGTCCTGAGAGATGCTCAGTGCATCTGCAACCACAGACCTTCAGTGCTATAAGAGCTCATCTTCTTTGCAGAGGAGGAGCCTGAGGCACACAGAACAGCACATGATGCACCCAGCAAAATGCGAACAGTCTTGGGCAGAGTCTCCTGGCTTTCACTTGCACTCAATGACCACAATACTCTGTTTTCATGTGATTAAGATTTGGGATGTGCATGGTGGTGATCAGTAACAGTAGGGAGCAGAAGCAGGGGGAGGGGAGGGGAGAACAAAACTTTCATCTGATCAGGATAATGCTATGGCATTACCTGTTCTACCTCTGTCCCAGCTGTGATCACAAGGCAGCTAGACAACCCCTAGCTTTGCCCCAGATCTCCCTGGTCACACCCCAAGACAAACAATTCAACGGTGGCGTTTCTCAGGAAGGTATCAGCTAATGATTTGGGGGAAACTGTATAGGAGTTTCCAGCAACTCGGTCCTGAGAGATTATTGCACTCTGATCTCTAAATGGCAAGAGATGAATGATAAATGATCAAGTTGGGGAAGTTTATCTACAGTACAATTTCTGCAACTCATAGGTGTGAGGTTTAAACAGATGTTGCTGGCAGGCAAACTAAACATAAATATTCCCCTCCCAGGATTCGGAAGGTGCCCAGCCCAGCGAGTGCATGTATATATAGGGACTAAGCCAGCTCTCTTGTCAAAGGAGTCATAGCTCTTTTCCTCCTGGGTCTCTGCCTCCTTCCAGCCGGGACTTTTCTTTTGGCTGCTTCTCTGGATGTTCTAGTAACCATGAGCCACCAATTTAGCTCTCAGTCAGCATTTAGCTCCAGGAGCAGGCGGTTCTATAGCACAGGCTCTTCTTCAGGCTCTGGCGGTGGGAGTCGGGCTGTGGGGTCTGTGTGTCAGGTCCGAGGCAGGTGTGGTGGTGGTGGCGGTGGCGGGTATGGGAGCCATGCCAGGGGGTTTGGTTCTAGGAGCCTCTACAACCTGGGAGGCAGTAAAAGCATCTCTATTAGCTTAGTGGGAAGAAGTGCCAGTGGTTTCTGCCAGGGTGGGGGCGCAGGAGGGAGATTTGGAGGAGGGGGCAGAAGTTTTGGGGGAGGTGCCTTTGGAGGTGGTGGCTTTGGGGGTGGTGGCTTTGGAGGTGGTGGCTATGGAGGAAGTGGTTTGGGGGGTAGCAATTTTGGGCTTGGGGGCTTTGGTCCTTCCTGTCCCCCAGGGGGCATCCAAGAGGTGACTATTAACCAGAGCCTCCTTCAGCCACTTCACTTGGAGGTGGACCCTGAAATTCAGAGAGTCAAGACCCAGGAGAGGGAGCAGATTATGGTCCTCAACAACAAGTTTGCTTCCTTCATTGACAAGGTGAGTACCTCAAGGGCAGGGGATCTCTGGCCCCTGATCAAATAATTGAGAGGGCCTTGTGCCCCTGCCACCTCTTACCACCTTGTATTATCTCAGTTTGGTGGTGACAATCACTTCCAGAAGTTTATGTTCTGAGACCTTAAGAAAGCATTTATTTCATTAGGCCTCAATTTGACTTACTGAGGGGATTTGTCTTTTCCTTTTGGCCTGAAAGGAGGTAAGAAATGTGAAAATGTCCCACAGAAAAAAATACATGGTGTAGTGATTTTATTCTCGTTCACCATTATTCACTTTCCATCTACCCACTCACCCATCCACCCATCCATCCATCCACTCTTTCATCCACCCATCCCCTCATCCATCCATCCATCCATCCATCCATCCATCCCTCCCTCCCTCCCTCTATCCATCCACACATCCATCCATCCATCCACACATCCATCCCACAAACATTTAGTAAGCATCTATTATATGTCAGATACAGTGTCAGGTGCTACAGAGTGACAAGAACACAGGTCCCAGCCTCAAGGAGCCATGGCACAGTCTAGACGAATGCTCTGAGGGTATTACTAGGGGCTAAAGTGAATAGCATACTAGGTAGGATTCTATCACTGTTCCTTGTTTTAGTTTATCCAAGGCCAAGAATGGGCCAGATGGAGTCATCATAGCCCCTTTCTCTAGTTCCTTAATTAAACCTCATGTTAGGGCTGGTCCAGACATAGATCAGCAAGCAGAGGCTGGTAGAGGCCTATGATAAGGACCTTCCTCCAGCATTTCCTTTTGTCCAGAGTTGGAGGCACAGTAGCCCCTGTAGGCTCCCCAGAAATGTCTTTGTTCTTGGTGATGTAGTGGGAAGCACCCTGGGGCACAAAGACCCCTAGATGCTCAGTGACTTTCCCTCAGTCCCATAGGAATCCAGTGTTGGGGCCAGAGCTTGACCTGTGGTCTGACTGCAGATTACCCATGGCTAAAGTTGACCACTGGGCTGTGGATATCCAGTCTGATATCTGGGTAGATTCTGGGAAAGGACAGAGTGTGTGAGCTGGGGGAGGAGGGGTAAGAGTATTGAGGCCCAAAGATAGCCAAACGGGAGTTGAATAGAACAAAGTGCTTCTGGCTACTTCTGATCACCTTGGGTGGGAAATTTGGCTTAACATTTTCATACCTCAGGCATGGGCAGGGACTGGGAAGGCTTGACTGGTATAAGGAGGTGACAGGTGAAGGAGACACCACTGGAGGTCAAGACTAAGTTAAGGAGGAGGTGAGAGAAGAGACGACTGAAGGTCAGTGAAATGGCCATGGGCTACTGGCACCTGATCTCCTGAGAGATTGTGGTTCCCACCATTAATATAGGACATTTGTTACATTTTATGACATGGGGCTGTGGGCAAAGGCCAAGTTGTAGGTGACTGTGGCAAGCTGACCTTCTTCCCTAAGACTTGTCATAACCGTGAAGAAAGAGCCCTCATCCAGGAGGACTCTAGCATAGCTGGGAGGGAGAAGCCTTCTACTGCAGTGGATTCTGACTCTACTTTCTTATCTGGTCTTTCTTCTTTCACCCTTACCCTCATATAGTCCATTCTCAGAGTCACACAAGAGCCACCATTTAAGAACATTGTATCATTGTATCACTTCTCTTTTTGAATCCTCCATTGGCTGTTCGTCTCATTTGGAATAAAAGCAAAGATCCTATAAGGCCCTGTGTGATCTAGCCTCCGCCCCACAGCTGCTGCTCACTCCTGGATTGCATTTGTGAGAATTAGGCAACATTGCCACCACTGGGTAGAACATCTCTCAAGCTGCAAATTTTGGTCAACAGAGTGAGGGCTGGAATTTAGCTCCCCAAGGTACAAACTCATTGCTTGCAGTGACCCTTCACTCCCTCTGTGCTCCTTTCCTGTTTCTCTCTTGCTTACCAGGACACTATTGCATTCCTGAACCCTCTAGCACCCCATGCCTGCCTCAGGACCTTTGCTCCTGCCATTCCCTCTGCTTTGAACTGCTCCTTCCTGAGAATGGTCTGGCTTGCTCCCTCACCTCCTTCAGGTCTTTTCTCAGATGCCACTATCTTAGCAGAGCCTTTCCTGATTTCCCTTTTGAAGTAGCACCCACACACCAGCATCTTTATCCATCCTTATCCCTGTGTTACTTTTCTCCATTGTCCCTAAGGCCATTTGACACACTGTATATTTCAAATGCCTCCGGGTGTAGACTATCTAGGCCAATTACCACCCTGGCATAGAGGCTTCAAGCTCAGCTGAACAAGGTCAGGCCGGTATCCCCTTGGGAATAGATGGACCACCACCACCACCACCACCACCACCACCACCACCACCACCACCCACCCCCGCCTCCTTTCTTTCCAGAGGTACTTTTTCCTTGCCTTTGGTACTACAAAAGCCTTTGTGTCTATTTCTACTCTCTGAGTGTCCAAGCCCGACACCTGAAAGGCTGACTAGATTTGTCATTCAACATGTATTTATTGAGTAATTATCATATGCCAGCCTATTCTGGGTGTTCGAGATTCAATTATAAACAAAACAGACAAGATCCCTGTTTTCTAGGAGTTTCCAGTCTATTCAGAGGGACAACTGTCTACACTTGGAGGCAATTCCAAAGCCCTTAGCATTTCACTAGTCCATGATACTTATGAACTGTCTTCTCTGTGTTGGGCACTGTGTGTCTATGGGTCTGAGCACCTTGTGTCTACAGGAGATCAAAGCCAACATGGGCCTGCCTTCCTGAGGCTCTCCAGCCAAGGAGGGTTATGTTCAAACAGCACTAAGTGACGGCAAGTCACACTAGATGCTCCGGGGAAGGGACTGAGGGCTATAAAGGCAAGATACCAGGAGAATGCCATTCTTAGTTGAGATCAAGAGGGTAAATGCTTAGCTAGGCAAAGAGTTGCTGGAGGCAGCAGGAGGTCCCTGGGGCTGGAGTGTCATAAACAGGAGAGGGAGGAGCATAACAAGCCAAGAGGGGTGTGCTTTTTCCAGAATGAAGGTGAGCTCAGCATGATGCTAGTTTCATCTGTACAGATGGGACACAGCCCAGGTGTGTTTTGGGGGCCTGGGAAAAAATCACAATGGCTTTCAGTGATTTTTCTAGCTATTAAATCCTACTAAAATTGCCTGGCACTCTCTGCACCCAGTCTTTGCCTTTGCAGTTTGGGTGGCCTGATGAGGCCACGGGTTACTTTGCTGATGTGCTCTGAGTTATCATGTGTGTGCAGGGGGAGAAGGTCCTCTGGCTAACCTGCCCCTCATTGTTTGATGTGGAGATTCCTTGTGGGTCCATGAAATTTTTTCCTTCAGTTTCCACAATACTGAGCACAGGGCTGAGACCCCATGTCTGTTTGATTTGTCTACCTCCTCGCAATGCTGCTAGAACAAAACTAGGCCAGGTGGCAGGAATTTCCCATGGCGGGGGTTGGGGGGGGGATTCAAGCTGAGACAATCTGTGAGATCTGCTTGCCTTAGAAAGCTCTTGCTTTAATGAAGCTAAAAAAATGAGCCATGGGGAATAGTGTTCACTGTCTCCCAGCCCAGAGTAAAAATTCAAAGGGAGTTAACAAAGCCTGGCCCCTCAGAAGGGCAGTCCTAAGGGCCAGGTGGCATTGTAGGGGAGTGTCTTCAGGGTTCTGTCCTGACCACACAAAGCAGTGTGTTTGTCCTCATACACAACTCCTAGGAGGATTCTGGAATGTTTGTGTGTATGTGTTGTGTGTGTGTGCACGTGTGTGTGTGTCTGCACCCGAGCGAAGTATAGAGGCATCCCCTATCTTCACCTAAGGCATGGGAAGGGAGGCTCCATCTGAGGGCCACCTGTGGGGGTAAGGTGAAGGTTGATCATGATGCGGAGCTCAATCCATGCACTTGGTCTGCACAGCCAGTCAGCTCTCTGGACCCTGTACCTGACCTCTGTGCCCAGTTTTGGAAGAAGAGGTAATGAGAATATAGGATGATGTCCACTCTCCATTTTCTGTGTCAGTGAATGTTAATGAAGGGAATCGCAACATGAGTATTTCCCAAACACTAGATAACCACAAAGTCCTTACTTTAGGGCATGCGTATGCATTATACAACATTTCTAAAAAGTGGGAACGGGGCGCCTGGGTGGCTCAGTTGGTTAAGCATCTGACTTCGGTTCAGGTCATGATCTCAGGGTCATGGAATTGAGTCCCACTTCAGGCTTCCTGTTCCGCGGGGAGCCTGCCTACCCACTCCCTTTATCTCCCCCGCCCCCGTCGTGCTCTCTGTCTCCTAAACGAGTAGATAAAATGTTAAAAAAAAGTGGGGCGATTTGTTTTTAAAATTCTGAGTTAACATTTATGTGAGGTGACCTTCTGAAACATACGCTGGCAGGAAATGGACATGGTGGACCCTAAAGGATGGGGGCACCCAGGCTGGTTTGGTCAGAAATCAGTATCATATAATAAGTCAAATTGTTTCTTCCCTCTTACTGTCTCCTCTTCTCAATTCCAGACAGCATTTCAGCCACAAAGAGAAATGAGCCTTGGATATTAGTGTTTCAGATGCTCTGCATGCATCTGATGCATTTCTTTATGCTGGCAGGGAGTGTGGCGTGTGGGAGTGACAGCTCTGTGGTGTACGTGGCTGTAGCTGAAGGAAAGAAGGCACTCCACTGGAGGTGGTTAACCATCAAAATCAGAGTTAGCTTAGTTTTTTTTTTTTTTTAAAGATTTTGTTTATTTATTTGATAGGGAGAGACACAATGAGAGAGGGAATCCAAGCAGGGGTGAGTGGGAGTGGGAGAAGCAGGCTTCCTGCCGAGCAGGGAGCCCGATGTGGGGCTCCATCCCAGGACCCTGGGATCATGACCTTAGCTGAAGGCAGACGCTTAATGACTGAGCCACCCAGGCGCCCCCAGAGTTAGCTTAGTAACTCAGAGTTAATTTTAGGCAAGTTGACCTTATAGCCCTTGATCAACCATCAGAAAACACATTGTGTTCTGTGTGTCCTCGTCCCACAGAAAGGGAAGCTCTCTGATCCCAAGGGGGGCCATCTTGATTCTCTGAGGTCAGATATGCTGTCTGGTTGCCAGACTTCCTACCCGTGGGGTTGCTTCTTGGACCCACATCCCAGGAGGATGAACTTGGAAGTCTCTTGTTCTTAGGTGCGATTCCTGGAGCAGCAGAATCAGGTGCTGCAAACGAAGTGGGAGCTGCTGCAGCAGGTAAACACCTCTACTCGGACCAATAACCTGGAGCCCATCTTGGAGAACTACATCAGTGAGCTTCGGAGGCAGGTGGATTTCCTCAACGCCGAGCAGATGCGCCAGAACAGTGAAGTTAAGAACATGCAGGATGTCATGGAGGACTACAAGAACAAGTGAGACCGAAGGAAGGGTAAACGGGTCAGGAACTGATTCAGGGGCAAGATGCTCTGCTTTTGTGTTACTATGTTGGGGGGGACCGGGGTCCCCACATACAGCCACCTGACTCTGCACTGCACAACCACAGAGGGCACCATCTTGCCTATGGCAGCTTGGGTAGGATAGCTCTCAGTTGTACTGGGTGGGAAGGGCAGACTATCCTCAGGGTGCTGGACCCAGATGAGTCAAATTCCAGTGGGTTTTGCCACTTTCTGGCTGCTTGCAACTCTGTCTTTCTAAGCCTTTAGTTTTTACCTTAGTAAAGTAGGGATGGTAAGTACCTTCCCTGTTGGGTTGCTGTGACAGGCAGATCGGGGTTCTTAGGCTTCAGTGTGCAGCAGGCTGGTTGAGTAGGCCTGGAAAAGGACCAGAGGGTTTGCATTTCTAGTATGCTTCCATGTGATGCTGGTGGACTGGGGACCACAATTTGAGAACCACCTGTTTAGATGACATTATGCTTAATGAGTTCCTAGACTATGTCTGCACATACTAAGCACTAGTTTTTATTAGTCAGAATGGTACGGATGGCAGGACTTGTCTAATGCCAGATCAGCTGCTCCTGCACCCTGTAGGCAACTGAACGGCTTCTCCCTCCTCACGTGACAATGCAGGGTATTACTCTTGACGTCACCCTGACACGTCAATCAGAAAGTCAAGAGGGTGTGGCTCCAAAAGGGCAAGATGAAATTCACACTGAAGGTGTTGGGAGGCAACATGGTAGGTGACATTTTTTTCTCTTTAAAGCAATTTAGCAAAAGTGGCTATTTATGTTCTCAACTGCAAAAAATGAGTGAGCTCAACAAATTTACAAAGGTAAAACTTCAAAAGAAAGAGGGACATTTCAGGATGGTTCTGTGTGGCTCTGCATTTTCCACTTTGGATTGTTGTCCTCTCTATTGACCTGGAAGGCCCAGAACTGGTTTCAGCTACTTGTCTGTGAGAGTGGCAGGGGATAGTGAAAATCTAGCCCTAAAAGTTTGGATATTCCAAGCCGCCTGCTGTGAGGAAAAATCTCAAGGAGCCAAGGTCAGCCTCAGCAGCCTATCTGTGTCTCTTACTTCCCCCTACAGATACGAGGAAGAGATCAACCGGAGGGCCAACACTGAAAATGACTTTGTCGTCCTGAAGAAGGTGAAGGATGGGGGTGATCCCAGGGGGACGGTGGGCCCAGTGGGCTGAGCAGAGTGAGGAACTACTGTGGGATACTATGTGACCAAGCGGGGAATGGTGACCACTAGGGGCAGCTTGTTAAGGGTGTGGCCTGAATGCTGGGCCCCTGCACTGAAGAATTAAGTCTGAAAGTGATGTTGGTATCAATCTTTAGGCTTCCTTGAGTACTTATCTCTCTACAGTCCTGAAGGTAAAGTTCAATCAACTGACACCTGTCAGTCATGTGCAGCCTTGGGACCTGGGGAGGGACCTGAGGAGCTGTGTGTGAATGACTGGGATGAAGGGCTTAGTGTCTGGTTAGGAGAGCCAGAGATTTTGCAGGTCCCTCACCTGAGTGAGGTGAGGAAATTTGCAGTCAAGGAAATAAACTGAGAGAGGTTTTGCCACTTGCCTGGGTCACCCCGTGAGTGTCCAGGCAACACCTGGACAATAAAGTCAGACTATTTCTGCTTGCTGATCAGGATGTGGATGCTGCTTACATGAGCAAGGTAGACCTGGAGTCCAAGGTGAATGTCCTCTTTGGAGAGATCAGTTTCCTGAAGTATTTATTTGAAATGGTGAGTTCAGTCCTCATGAGAAACCCTTCTCTTTCCTTACATGTCACAAGGGGCTGCTGGAGGTGGAGGCCTGAAACACAGCATGACCCACTAGGGACTCCTCTCCCCAGTCACCTCAGCTCTGTGGGACTGGAGTCAACCTCCCAATCCCCAGTGCTCAGATTCCTGGGTGCAGGTGCTGGAGATGGGAGGCAGGGAGGGTCCTGAGAGAGAAGATGGAACAGCCCTTGTTTCTACCTAGACATGAGGTTAATACCCAGCACATACAGGGAGAAAACCGACCAGAAATCTTCATCAGTGCTGGGAAGCCAATGGGGCTATTTGGGAATTCTGTAGGAGAGGACAGTGTGGATCCTAAAGGGAATGAGGATGAAGCCTGCAGTGGTGAGGGATAATATGCTCCTACCCTTGACCCTACTGTTGCCATGTCTACCTTGGGCCAGATGTCGTGCGAGGAGCTTTGCCATGTCTTGGTCTTCATTCTGCTGATTAGAGAGCTGAGGCACTCAGAGACTCAGTCCCTCAGCTAGTCACTAGTTAGTTGGCAGTAGAGCCCAGGCTCAAAAGTGAGGAAATGGCTGCACAAGGAGCCTTTCTACTGTCCTTTCTACTGCTCTGAGAGCTCATGTATTTCTTAAGGAACAAGTCTGCCTGTCAGAGAGCCCAACCAAAGATGGCAGCCAAGCCAACTAAGGCAGGAAGAGGGGGCACAGGAGAGGCATTGTGGGCAGGGGGTGCCTACAAGGGCTCTGGATTCATGCTCCTTTCTTCTCCCCGGAGGCTAGGTCTGGGGGCCTTTACCTTTAGTTAAGGCACCTCTTGGGGTGAACAACTATTCAAAGATCTTTCCCCAAGACTCCCATCTGGCCCAGGCTTCTGTTTTTCCCAAAGAGACTTGAGGGGACAGGAGAGGGAAACTGAGGCCCCAGGAGGAAAGTGGAAAGAGTCAGCCTGTGTTCCATGCCTTGCAGGAGCTGTCCCAGATGCAAACCCATATCAGCGACACCAATGTCATCTTGTCTATGGACAATAACCGCTTCCTGGACCTGGATAGCATCATCGATGCAGTGAGGACCCAGTATGAGCTAATTGCACAGAAGAGCAAGGATGAGGCTGAGGCGCTGTACCAGACCAAGGTGAGCACTGCTGATTTTCCACCCAGACTTGGTACCCCAAACCAGACATAGCCTCAGAATTTCTACCATCTTCCTCTTATTTTGGAAGTTATATATATATATATACAAACATACATGTTTTCGGGCACATCTCTGATTACTTCTTTATTATCAGTGGACTCAGACCTTTTCGGAGGGTGAAAATTGTAGTTAAGGATCAAAGGCTGGTTCCTTCATTCAGAACTCCTGGCACTTGAGATCTACTTTCTCAACACCAATCCTAGAGGGCCTCTGTCCCACTGCCCTACAGGCAGGCATTCCGAGCAGGGTGGATTTCAGCATCAGACCAGGGAGGTAGATGGTCAACAGGGAAAGCATCAGAATGCAGAGCTTCCCTTGAACCAGCAACTCTCCCCATTCCCTGCTACCTTACCTCCTCCAGAGCCCTGTGGGAGCTTACTGATGGGGCCACATAGATACAGAAATGACATAGAGAGGAGAATGGGAATAAACAAGGGACATGCTGAAGGCCTCTGAGGAAATAAGGTCATGGCTGCTAGGGAAACCATCCTGGAAAAGGGTAGGAAGGAATGTGGTGTGCTGGCAAAAGGGAAGAGGTCCCGGTGTTGGTAAGGGCCAGCAGTAAGGCCTAGATGGGGGAACAAGTAGGTGGAAAAGGGCATCTAGGAGCAGCTTTGTCTAGGATTTGGGTCTGGCCAGAGACTGGTGAGAAAGAGGGCGGCTTGAACAAGACTGTGTGTGTGTATGTGTGTGTGTATAGGGGGTGTCATGGCTCAGATGAGGGACATTTGGCACAGGAGTGAGTGTGTTATCAGGGTATCATGGCTCGGGGGATGGGACATAGCTGGGAACTGTCCTAGGAGAGCAGATTTGGGCGGGGCCTGAGAAGGTAGACTCACTCCCTCGAGAAGGGCCTCCTGCAGCGCAGCAGGCTGACCATGATGCTGTCTTTGTTCTCAGTACCAGGAGCTCCAGATCTCAGCGGGAAGACAGGGAGACGAGCTGAAGAACAGCAAGATGGAGATCACTGAGCTCAACCGCACCATCCAGAGGCTACAGGCAGAGATCGGCAATGTCAAGAAACAGGTGAGAAAGATGCTCAGGGTGGGCTGTCTGGACACGCCACCTCCCACAGGGCCCTGTCAGATGGGGCTCCTGAAACTCACCTCCCATTTGGTTCTTCTCTGCGACCGTACCCTGGGCAGATTGAGCAGATGCATGTGGCCATTTCGGATGCAGAGGAGAGAGGAGAGCAGGCCCTTCAGGATGCACGGCAGAAACTTGGGGACCTGGAGGACGCCCTGCAGCAGTCCAAGGAGGAGCTGGCGCGGCTACTGCGTGACTACCAGGCGCTGCTGGGGGCCAAGCTGTCCCTGGACGTGGAGATCGCCACCTACCGCAAGCTGCTGGAGGGCGAGGAGAGCAGGTGGGCCCTGCTTCTGGGGCTGTGTGCAGGCTGCCCCCGTGGGGTGGTGGGACTGACTATTTGGAGAGAAAACAGTCCTTGCTTTCTGGGAAGATTAGTAGATTGGGCTGAGTAGAAACATTCAAATCAGAAGCAGAAGATATGTCAATGTCTTCAGTCCCCTGCCTCCCAGCAGAATGCCCCTATACCCCAGCCTAAGCCATACAGCCAGTGCTAAATGGCTTCCAGAAACTGCTTAAAACCCCCTCTAGCCCCTCACTCCCTGACGCCCTAGCCTGTGCACCCACCTTTCCCTAAAACTCGGGGACAGTTTTCACTTCAGGGGAATGTCTCTGCTCCAGATGTTTCCAGGCTGTCACCTGCCTTCCCCTGGGCTTTGCTGGTCTGGCTGATGTGTGTGCTTTGGTTTTATAGGATGTCTGGGGAGCTGCAGAGCCATGTGAGCATCTGTAAGTTGCAGGGCCCAGGGGGTCGGCTGTTTGGGGCCCGGCAGGGCGGAGGGAGGGCCTGGGATGGCTGACCAGCAAGGACCACGCTCAGCGTTCTAGTTTCCAGTCCTGCACTGTGAAAAAAACCAGTGAGCCAACAAATTGCAAAGCCTGGAGAAATTCCCTGAACTAAATTGTTACGATTTTAGTTCTTAATGTATTTTAGTGTTCACGAGACCTAATAATCAGTAGCAGCTTAGAACTTGTCAGGGTGTATGGATAATGAAAGCAGGTCCTGACATGCTTTGTCTTTTTTTTTTTTTTTTAAAGATTTTATTTATTTATTTGATAGAGAGATCACAAGCAGGCAGAGAGGCAGGCAGAGAGAGAGGAGGAAGCAGGCTCCCTGCTGAGCAGAGAGCCCGATGCGGGGCTCGATCCTAGGACTCCGAGATCACGACCTGAGCCGAAGGCAGCGGCTTAACCCACTGAGCCACCCAGGCGCCCCGCTTTGTCTTTTTTTATTATTATTATGATCATGTTCAATTAGCCAACATATAGTACATCATTGATTTTGGATGTAGTGTTCAACCATTCATTAGTTCCCTAAAATACCCAGTGCTTTCTCCTATGAAGAATACTTTGAAAAGGGGAAGCCTTTCATCCGAGGTAACTTTTTGCAAGTCAGATGCGGCCAGCCACTAAGGACGCAGGAGGCTGCCCGAGGGAGGGTGCAGAGAGGTGCAGAGAGGTGCAGAGAGGTGCAGGCTGGTGCCCTGGCCAGCCCTTCTGACCCACGCTGGGGATGCCCTCTCCCTACAGCTGTGCAGAGCAGCCAGACGACCGTCAGCGGCGGGGGCGGCGGGGGCGGCAGCAGCCGTGGCTCTGGAGGCTCCGGCGGCGGCGGCTCCCGTGGGAGCGGAGGCAGCTACGGCGGGGGCTCCCGAGGGGTCAGCGGAGGTGGTTACGCGGGTGGCGGCGGCGGCGGGAGCTACGGCGGAAGCAGCCGGAGCAGCAGCAAGTACGCGGGCAGAGGCGGCGGCGGCGGCTCCTCCCGCGTGCAGATCATCCAGACCTCCACCAACACCTCCCACAAGCGGATCCTGGAGTAGAGGGAGGCTCACACACACCCGCGCCCGCAAGGCGCTATCCTGTCCCCTCCCCCGCGCCCTTCCTGAACCCTTCTCACTTACCTTTCTCTCCTGGGTCTCAGCAGCTTTGCTAACACATTCCACGGTAGCGGGAGAAGCAGGTGGATAACCCCAAATTGCAGATCTGGCTTTGGAGGGCGCTGGTTGGCGGTCAGAATCACAGCCAGACGGCTCTCCGCTCAGACTCCACTCAGCTGGCCCTGCTCCTGCCCCTGGGGACACCCAGGGCCCCAGTTTAGCACTGGAGAAAGAGAGCCTGTAGACTATCCACCAAGCGGATGATGGAGAGTTAATGTCAAGGATATCAGGTTTCCTGCATCTTTCCTGCACCTGGGATGCCCTGTGAACAGTAATCCATCCCTTAGGGGACCTGCAGAATGAGGACTTTGGGCCAGTAGCTTGGCAAGAGGAACCTCTGTGCCACGGACCCATTCCTGTCCATTGGTCTGTTAGCCTCATACTTTCACCTTGGTGGAGAGTATGGATTTGCTGTCCTCATCAGACACCATGAAGTCATGTCTTGTCCTGATTCTGCATCTCTGTCTTAAGCATTGTTCTCTGGGTTAACAGCCCAAGGTGGGAGTATTTCAGAGGGCATGTGTCCTTGTCCCCTGGGAGGACTAATTACTGGTGAATAGAGGAGTCAGTGGGCAAGAAATGGAGTTCTGCTCTGTCCTACCCCTCCTGACAGTTCCATTCTTTGTCAGTCTGGCCCTTCCTGAATTCTGCTCCATAATGGCCCTCCTGAGAATTGTCCAGGAGGCTGTTATGTCCATGTGCCAGGCCCTGAGGAGTTGGAGGATCAAGCATGGGTTTCAGGAGGGTTCTATCCTGACCAGTCTGGAAGCTGCTGGCCTGGTGTCCTTTCCTGGGTCTCAAAGTTCCTCTGTTTTCCTCTTCTCTGTGACTGGGCACTTCGTGAGAATTTGACCCTTCCTTTCAGGCCTTCACAGGTGTTTGCAATGCGCTGGAGGGGACAGGAAGGGGAAACTATCAGCCAATGAGCGGACCTGGAGAGGGGGAGGGGGAGGGCAGTGTTGCTTCTGAGATCTGGAGTCACCTTAGCTTCCTTGCTGAGTCCTAACGAAGCCTCCAAGTCCGTGATTCTGTTGGGACCTCAGACGGGCTCAGTGGGGGTCCCTTCATCATTTCCTGGTTGAAGGTTGTACCTTGAAGGGCTTGACATTTTTGGTGTTTCTGCAATAAAATTTTCTGTGACCTCAAACTACTGTTTAGTCAGAGATAAGTGATTTCTTCTTAAGTTTCTGCAGGCCTCTGCAATTATTCATATCTGGAAATTATTATTTTTTATTATTTTTTATTAAATGAGTAATACATGATCTTAAAAGACCTTACAGACTTAATCTTACTAGTGCTGAAAATGGCTGTTCATTCCAAAGTCACTTACACATTTATTCAGCTCCCGCTCTGTGCCAGGCAGTGGCCTTAGCCCTGGGAGTGCAGTGCTGACTAACATGTTTCTGAATCTTCAGGTACTCACAATCTAAACGTTAGGGTATGGGAAAGGGGAAAGTTCAGAAGGAGGAGAAATCAGAGCAATGTGTTCCTGTGGACCTTTTAGTCTGAAGGTGGAAGCAAGGTCTGTCCTGTGGACACAAGCAGACCCTTCATTGCAAGAGCAGTGGGACCTGCCATAGGTGCCAATGCTGGGGAAGAGAAGTTGGCCCCCGAACTTGGCTCTCCTAGGCTAGAATGTGGAATGGGACTGGGGAACAGAGCAGAAGTAGGTGTGGGCAGGCCCTTCAGACAGGGGACTAGTGTTCTAGAGACTCAAAGGTAAGAGAGAGTGAATGTGTGTGAATGAGAGAGGGTGGCTTTCCAGGAGACATGAGCTCAGAAGATAAGAGACTGAGCCCATTCACCCAGTGGGGGTCCTGGGCAGGGTTTCTGGAATCCATGCCTCTGGGGAAAACACAGATGCCAATATTCAAGAATGGAGCAAATTAAGCTACCACTTTATCCTACGTGATATTTTGAGTCTGGGTAAAGAAGTCACATAAAAGACATGACCTACTTTCTCCTTCCCTGAAGGAGTACAGATGGCAGTTTGGATATGGGATTCATTCAAATATGGCTGCAGCCCATACTGATAAGACAGTGTGTTCCCATGCACACCCCTACCTGCTCTCTGAGAGGTTTCTCCCCGTCGCACCTTGGCAATGGCCCTGTGAGGGAATAGGCTGGGAAAGGAGAGATGGGCAGAGGAGCTGTCTGAAGGGAAGGAGAGAGGACTTAGAGAGAAGCCATGCCACATTTGAAGTGAAAAAACCCCCATGGGACAGGGATGGGAAGAGAGAAAACAGCAGTGGGCGTAAACATGATTTGATGTAGAGTGTTCAGCCGCTGACAGTGACAGCACATGAACCAACAGCTGTTGGTGGCCACTGGGGATGGGTGTGGGGACCAGGAAGATTGTAGTGTTCTGAATCCACTTTAGCTCTTCTGTAGTCTGATCACTCTGAGGACATTACTTAAGAGGAGTCCATTCAGATGCCAGTGGCCATTGTGGTGGCAGTGGGTGACCAAAAACCTGGCCAAAGGGGGACGGTGGAAGGCCCTGGATGTCTTTGGGAAGAGATGTGACAGTTAACTGCAAAGATTTGATGAGCTTCCCTACAAAGAGGGTTGACCCCAGCTGATGACCCAGATGGCTAGGTAGGAACCGCAGCAGATTTGGCCCAGGGTAAGAAGCAACTTTTATTGATCCTGAGATGGGAGAGGCATGAGGAGTTGGCACATTTCCAGCAGAGGCTGGCTAACTAACTGGCAGAAGGTTGAGGGAGGGACTGAAGGACACGTGGGGAGATGTGTGCAGCGGCCATTCATCCCTCTGCTGCCCTAAGAGTTCATGTGATGGAGCCTGAAAAAAAAGGAATTTCACATTGGGGGAAATTAAGCTCAGATGCCAAGGAAGGATCAAGTCATGGAGAGGCCCCAGGGCCAAGGATTGTGAAATGAACCCAAGTCTTCTGACACTACCAGACCTAGTCTAGGGTGTGGACCGATGCTCCCTGGGATCATGCATGTGCATATGATGTGCTTAAGGAATCCAAGCTGGCTCTGGGTAAAAACACACACAGCAAGGTGGATCAGAGGTCATCTCGCCCACCTTTCTCCTTCTGGGCAGTAACTGGGATTGTTCCAAAACACATGGCCCTGCTCTTTCTCTTCAGAAACCTTGACCTTCTCAATCATGGAGAACTGTGGGACAGATGGAGGGAACCACGTGCCTGAATCCTAGAATATTTGAACAGAGATTCCATAGGGTTTGGGCATGAGAAATGTAGGGCAAGGAGAGAGGAGTTAGCTAAGGAAGTCCAAGGAGACTCCAAGGAGAGGCCTCAGTGTCATGTTCTGGGCCTGAGCAAGGGGGCTAGCACTAAAAGATGCCAGAGGAGGCTTCCTGGTATAAACAATACTCTTGTTAGAGACAATGAGATCTCATTAGGAGCAAATGCCTCTCACTGTATTTCACCCCAGTGACAAGGAGCCATTCCATAGCCCTCTAACCCCGTACAAAATGCATCCACATTTGGTATCTCATATGATTCTCATGGGCCCTGGGGGAGGCCTGAGGGGAACACCTGTGGTCCTTCCAGGGGCCAGGAAGCATTCCATCCCTGCTCATGGTTAGTGCTATTCCCACAGCGCTGATACTCAGAGGGAGAGTCAAGCAGGCCCAACCACTAAGCAACAGAGGGGCGGGCCAGAGGGAACACAGAAGAGGGTAGGAGGCCACTCCCAGGGAGACTTTGCCAGCTGCTTCTCACGCTGAGAGCCTGGGACAGGGCAGGGCACTCTGGGAATCTAAATTTAATTCCACCAGCTTCTCATCTACATAGATTATAGTCTAGGAACATGATGACAGGAGGAGCAAGCATTGGCTCAATAAAATTCTAACTCTGTCTGACCTTGAACAAGGTGTACATTTCTGGGCTGGGAGAGTCCTCGATATCAGGAAGCCTGTGAAGAATGTTGCTTCTCCCTCCATTGCTGGACCTTTGGCCCAGAATGCATCTTCCAATTATGAGCCATGTACTCCGATAGGCCCTTTTCAAGCTCAGTGTAACTCCCATCATTTGGTTGGACCTGCTGCCCTGGTTTTATCAGCTTTCCGATCAGTCCAGGAAACTGTGTGTCTTCAGGTTGGTCAACACTCTGTTGAAGACTGAGCTGGGAACTTGGGATGCTGGGAGGTACTTGAGCATGGAAGACTGGTTCTGAATGTCCCAGTGCCAGGCCAGAAAGGCTTCTGGGGGCTCCGAGGGTGTGTTCTGGCTTCCACACCTGTCCCAGCATGCTCAGCTGTGGGGATTTGTCCCCACCCTGCAGAGCAAGTATTCCACAGTGATAGTAATTCCTAGCTGCCTAGCCCCCTTCGGGTGCAGGTGCACTCAGCATTCCCTCCTGTGTGTGATGGGCCTCTAGCTTCCCTGTTATAGACTTAACAGCCTCCTCCCCCAAGGCTTTCACCCACAAGATGACCTCATCGCAAGAACTTAAGCTGCCTTTCCAGGTCTTTTTAGTTTCCAGTGAAACAGGGGCTTGTTTCAAAGCTTTTCCTGATAGTTATATCATCTCTGGATCCTTCCAAATGCAATAGTGAGAGAGAATCCTTCCTGCTGTCTCTATCTAGCATCTCCTACACTTCGGTTTCCCTCTAAGGTAGATGCAGTCCCTCTTTTAGATGAGGAAACTCAGGCTCAGAGAGGGCAAGGGACCTACCCAGAGTCACACAGCTAGAGATGTGCAGTCAGGAGCAGGTCTCTGGCTGACTCCTTGGCTCAGACAACCTCCACTTCCCCTCTCCTACATGCTCATCTTGGCTTCCTCCTTCCTGGCCTTTATTCTGCTCCAGCACTGCTAGCAAGCCACTGGGGGCCTCCTTCCCTGCTGTCTGTCCTGAGCAGGCTGCCCCAGTTGAGCACCTCTCCTTCCTGCCTAAAAAGCCTCGGCCCCTCCTCTGCTGGCTGCCAGCTTTCCACATCTCACCCCGCCTCCTCATTGTCTGTGACTCTCCTTTATGCCCCCCAGGCTTCAGCTTTCCCCACTCCCCTGAAATTCCCTTCTCCTACGTCCCTGGTGGAGTCCCGCGGGGCTGGGTGGCTTGTCCTTGCATGTCTTTCTTCAACTTTTTTCTTAGTCCCTGCAAAAAGCTATCAAAACATCACCATCCCTGACCCTGCCCATGGCCACAGCCTACCTGTGGCAGCTTCATCCCAGTGATCAGTTCCAGGGTGTGCGTGTGTGTCCTCGAGATTGGAGGTGCTCTGGCACTCTGATATCCAGCATAGATGGGGTACCCTCCAAGTGAGGGGACTGTGTGGGAGGCTGGAGCAAGTGGGGGTGCGAGGAGAGCACCCAAAGACCCAGAGGACTTAGTTTTGCTTTCAAAGCCTTCCAGAACAATGGAGGGACTAGCAAACACACATACATACACACGTGAATATGCACTTGAATCTGGCAGCAACTGAGCTAAGAAAAAGAAACAAATGGAGAAGCCGAGTGTTTTTATTTTTTATTTATTTTTTATTTTTATAAACATATAATGTATTTTTATCCCCAGGGGTACAGGTCTGGAATCGCCAGGTTTACACACTTCACAGCACTCACCATAGCACATACCCTCCCCAGTGTCCATAATCCCACCCCCCTCTCCCAACCCCCCTCCCCCAGCAACCCTCAGTTTGTTTTCTGAGATTAAGAGTCACTTATAGTTTGTCTCCCTCCCAATCCCATCTTGTTTCATTTATTCTTCTCCTACCGCCTCAACCCCCCCCATGTTGCATCTCCACTTCCTTATATCAGGGAGATCATATGATAGTTGTCTTTCTCCTATTGACTTATTTCGATAAGCATGATACCCTCTAGTTCCATCCACGTCGTCGCAAATGGCAAGATTTCATTTCTTTTGATAAGCCGAGTGCTTTTAATCAAGGAAAACTCCCAGAAGAGTGGGCCTTGTCCACTGCCTGGCAGAGCAGGGGAGATGGAGACATTTGCTCTCAAGGCCTGATGGACAAATTCTGATTCAGGTCCAAATGCTCAGGAATTGAGATTGTGGGTGCCCCAGAGCTTGCCTATGAGTAGAAGTTTGAAGTGGGTCACTGACAGGCTGCGTGGCCCATCAGGGAGAGAAGAGTGTGAGTGGGTTTGGCAGATGGAGAAGAGCAAAGGAAGAGGGAAGAGGGTTGATTGGTTTGGACAAAGCACAGGAGTGGAAAGGTCAAGGCGTGAGGCTCTGCGAGTGGGTGGCAAGAAAGCTGTAGGCTGTGGTGGAGGGGCCCATGACATGAGGAGGTCTTTGGGATGGTGGCAGGCATGTTCTCGCACTTTGACGGGATTGGCTTGTCAGCTTGGGTGCACGTCTTTAAACCTCCATGGACTTAAGCTGCCTTTTCTTTAAAATGAAGCTCATCTTAGTGACCACTGTGAGGACCTTGGATGATCTTTAGATGAGCTATGGCTCCTAGCATGTAGTCGGTGTCTGTGGGTATGGGTGCCTCTCTCCTTTTTCATGCTCTTTAAGTGCAGAGCGTGCAAGAAAGCCAGAAGAAGGGTGAGTGGCTCACACCTTTCTCCCATGTCTACTTTTTAATATCGCCACATGTTCACCACAGTTCTGGGGACATGGCAGGAAAGGACGAACTGGAACGGCTGGTGACATGGCGGCTTCCAGCCCTGCCGGGGTCCCAAAAAAGTGAGCGGTGGGAACAGAATAGAAGTTTAATTCAGAAACTGGACAATTCCCAGGAATGAACTACATGACTTAGACACATTTATTGACCTCTTTGAGTCTGCCTTCTCAGGGCAAAGGGAGGGCAAGGGACCTTGTTTGATTGGTGGCTTAGATGGTGTGGTCTTTGAGTCCCTGAAGATGGGAACATGCTGTGATTGTCGGACACCATTCCACTTGCCCGTCCTTGCGCCCCTTCTCAGGTTTAGAAGAACACTTGAACTGAAACCAGGGGACCAGGGTTCTAGTGCACATCTAGTTCTGATGTGTGTTTTCTGGGCTGGAGTGTCTAAGCAAGTCCCCTCATCTCCTTGCACCTCGATTCTCCACTTTGTAAAATGGGTCCAAAAGTTTGACTGCTTCATTCTCGCCGCTCCTGTGGGGTGGTGCTGGTGTATGTCCTCAGTCAGGTGAAGTGCACAAGTGTCCGCTGACGGTGATTTTTATGCCTTCTCATTTCTTCTTTTCCCTCCGACTTTCCCTCCTCACGGTACCCCCTACAGTCAGTTTTGCAGCTCTGTCAATTGTTTAGCAAATGCCTGTCCACCTCTTTTCTTCCAGTGTCAGTTTCTCAATTTGGGGATGGGAGCACGGGCCCCTGAGAGATCTGTTGTTGGCTGGCAAAGTTGAGAGAATAAACACACACATGTACACATGCCCATACACACACACACACACACACACACATGCACACCCAGGCACACACCCCTCCAAACTGCTGGAAGGGATCGATGTGCAGGGCGACGTGTCTCCCAGGGGAGTATGCTTAACTAAAAGAATTTTGATTGCCTGTCAGGAGATGGTTAGGCAACAGTCATTACCATGCCAAGACCATCCCAGGTCCCATTACTCCTAGTTGGGAACAGGATCTGAATTACTCATTCTTCAGACACATGGTTGATTTAGCAGCCCACGGATGTTAGTGTTAGGACCGAGTCCCAGACTACAGAGTCACAAAGATGGGGGGCGAGAAGAGGATCAGTGGAGAAGGGAAGGGCACCTTCTGGAGGCTGGTGTGTGCAAAAACTGGGAAAAGAGGAGGGACAAGCCTCAGCAGTGAGGTACGGGCTGGGGAGGACTGACATGTAGCTGTGTTGCTTTAGGAACACAGGGCCCTGGCTGGAGGGTCTTCGTAGGACCCCCCTTCTCCCCATATCTTGTATTCCACAGTGAGGACCTTCTGCACAGGCCTGAGATTTACCACTCAGAGCTGTGCAGAGCCGGTGGGACTTAGCACTGGCTTCTCACCGACTCTTCAGTTCTGTGTTCATGTGCAAGGGTGGGCAGCAGGCTGGGCTTCTAAGGAGTCGCAGAATGGAAGTCTATGTGGGGTTCAGGTCGTTCCCAGTCTCAACCCCACTCACTTCTGTTCATTAAGATTGATCAAGGGGTATTCCTCCGGGAGGGCCCCGGTGGCTTCCTGGTCGGTCACAGTTGGGACACTCTTGCACCTGGATAGAAGTGAAACCTACCCACTGAACTCTGTGCCTGTGATCTCACCTCCTGAGAGTGAGTTGAGGTGCTTTGCAAGTGCTTGCATATGCCTGGGACTAAGGATTTGAAGGGATGGAATGGGCCTCTTGCCTTTGGAGCTCTCTGAGGCGGGAAACTGGCTGTGTCGTCTGGCTTTACATGCAGTGGCCAGCACACCCCAAAATCATCGCTGTGGTGTCATACAACACTGCTGGTTAGGATTCCGCACACTGTCGCTCAGCATCCTCAGTTCAAGTCCCCTCCATGTCCCTTTACTGCCTTTGTAAACTTGAGCTTCAGTGCCTCAGTTTCCCCGTGTTAAAACCGGGCAGCATAATAGCATCTGTCTCAGCGTTGTGAAAATGAAGTAGGTGAATACATGTAAAAGCTGTAGAAGGGTCTGGTACTGTGCTGGTTTTTTCACACATCTTAGCTAGTATCGTGCCTGTTACTATGGCCATTACTATTGTCTAGAAACAGCATTCACTTCTCAGACCAGGCTTTCCAGACGCATATCGTTGTCCTCTCTTCCAAGTCTATAGTCATCTCTCCACACCACCCAGTGTCGGTCCCCAAGCCCCTGTGAAGCCTCACCTCTACCCCTTGGCTTTACAAAATGTACAGAATAGGTTCTACCGGTTACCTCCCAGCTCTCTAAGCTTTTCCACAGGCATCTTTGTGCCCTCCGTTTCCACCACTTTCCTTTGCTGGTGTTTCTGTCTCCTGCCCCGGACTGTCTCTGAGGAAAAAGAACAACTGGCAAACTCAGAAAGAGCATGTCTTTCCCTCTGGCCCTTCTAGAACACCTGCCCATCCATCCTGTTCTCTGCTAGTGTCTCTTCCTATAATATTAAAGCCCATGTAATAGAAATAAGTTGTTTGAGTTTTTCACTTATTAAAGCTCTTATCTGGGGTCCAGAGATATGACTTGGTGAGCTCTGGGCTCTAGAGAGCCATCACAGATATGGGCCAGAGAGTTCCTCTGCCGATTTGAGCGTGAGGAGTTGCACCTGCCAGGCTTGAGGGGACAGTGCACTTCACAGCTTATAAGGGCAATGGCAAGAACGGGAACATACATATCTCTGTGACAGGAGGTTATGAAATCCTACAAGAAGCACCAGGTGGCAGATGCAGGGTCCTGTTTTCCCAAGGTCACAAGCACTCGAAGGGAGATTTTGTCTGATAAAATGATTACCACACGATTGATCTTGCACGCACAGCAATTTTGAGAGCTATCCTGGGAGCTAGGTGTGTAGTGTTTATCGTATTGTTGAGGCTCGTAAAAATCTTGTATGGCTGCAGGCAAGCCAAACCCTTGACAGGCTCTGCGTCCCGCTGACTCGAGGACCAAGCCCAGATGTGCTCCCTGTATAAAAGGGACAGTCTCTGTGCTTGGGGTAGAGGAGTGTGAGCTCCTTTCCTTTCCTGACTTTGCTCTCTCTCCAAGGCAGCATGAATCGACACTTCAGTTCTAGGTCTGGGTTCCGGAGCGGAGGGGGCTTTAGCTCTGGCTCTGCCGGAGTGGTCAGCTTCCAACGCAGGAGCACTAGCAGCTCTGTGCGCCACAGTGGGGGAGGTGGCGGGAGATTTGCAGGGGGAAGATGTGGAGGCGGTGGTGGAGGTGGTGGTTTTGGAAGTCGGAGCCTTGTCAACCTTGGTGGCAGTAAAAGTATCTCCATAAGCGTGGCCAGAGGAGGTGGACGTGGTGGCTTTGGGAGTGGTTATGGTGGTGGTGGCTTTGGCGGTGGTGGCTTCGGAGGTGGTGGCTTTGGTGGTGGTTATGGTGGTGGTGGCTTTGGGGGTGGTGGCTTTGGGGGTGGTGGCTTTGGGGGTAGTGGCTTTGGGGGTGGTGGTTTTGGTGGAGGTGGTTTTGGTGGAGGTAGTTTTGGGCCTGTCTGCCCCCCTGGTGGCATACAGGAAGTCACCATCAACCAGAGCCTTCTGCAACCCCTTAATGTGGAGATTGACCCCGAGATACAAAAAGTAAAGACTCGAGAAAGGGAGCAAATCAAGTCGCTCAACAACCAGTTTGCCTCCTTCATTGACAAGGTGAGTTTATCTGCTCAGTGCACGGGGAGGACTGCTCTTGGTCCATTTCAGATCCCTTGGGGTTTAGCCTCAAGTTTCTGTTTGGGGATTTCGTAGAATTGTCTTCTAGGAGATACGTTAGAAGTACTCTTGTGAATGATTCTAATGACTAAACTCTCTCTTGAGCAAAGAAGTCTGTGATTTACGTAGTTGGGTCAATGTGACATCACCTTGAAGTGTCTTCTCATTCAGTTCTTGAGCTGAATTGGGGCTTACTTAACATATGGTGAATGAAGGAAATAGAAATGGGGCTAACTCAGCTTTCTAGGGGGCAAATGGGAGCTCTGGAAAGGTCTTCCTAAAGGGAGTTGAGGGTGACTAGAGTGCACTGTGATATTGTAGCAGAAAGGATGTAGTAAGTAGCACCAAACATCTTTTGCTTTTAGGCAGGGAGCTCTGCCCTCTAAAAATGTTACATTGGTAGCAGTTTTTCAAAATACTGATATTCTGAGTACACCTCTGGAAAAATATGTAAACCATTTCTTATTTTTTGCTTAACCATCAATCATGTCAACTCAAAGTTATCCACAATAGATTTCAAATTCCATTTTGGATTTCCCCAACATCCCTCTGAAAGTGTGAATGTTTATGGAATGCGTACCAATGTTTATGGCAATCTACCTAAAAAAAGTGGAAAGGCAAATCTCTTAAATATCATGTATCTATTTCAAGTGTAATTGCAGTAATTTTATACAGAGCTTTGCTGTCTGGTATCTGTCTAGTTACTCCTTTCAAAAGTTCCAGCTGTGACAGTATAGTAATTACTATTCTCAGGGAAATTAAAGCTTCTGTGAATTCACAGCGAGTTAGATGTTGTTACAAAAAAATGATGCTAACTTGATTTTCTTCCTATTTCACTGCCATGGCCAGGAAAACAGGACTTGAAAGAACAAGTTCCTTTCCAAATGAGGCATGGGTCTCACTGTGGTTGCCTATGGCTCTCAGTGGCCGGCGGACTCCATTTCTACACCAGTTGGTAACGGGGGCTTGTGTTCTCAGGTGCGGTTCCTGGAGCAGCAGAACCAGGTGCTGCAAACAAAATGGGAGCTGCTGCAGCAGGTAGACACCTCCACTCGGACCCACAACTTAGAGCCCTACTTTGAGTCCTACATCAACAATCTTAGAAGGAGAGTGGACCAACTGAAGAGTGACCAATCTCGGATGGATTCAGAATTGAAGAACATGCAAGACCTGGTGGAAGATTACCGGAACAAGTAAGGAAGACTGACCAAGCAATCCTTCCAGAAAGTGGCAAGTTAAGACTACGAGTCTTAAGCTAAGAGAGTATGCAGTGATATATTTTCTTAGGTTAGAGGCCAATTAATTTAGCATCTTTAGAATTCTTCCTCTTCTCAGAAGTTGGAAATAGCTTAGAAGTTTGGTTGCTCCTCATGCTTAGCGAAATAAGTCAATCGGAGAAAGACAACTATCATATGATCTCCCTGATATGAGGGAGAGGAGATGCAACATGGGGGGTTAATGTGGTAGGAGAAGAGTAAATGAAACAAGTTGGGATTGGGAGGGAGACAAACCATAAGTGACTCTTAATCTCACAAAACAAACTGAGGGTTGCTGGGCAGAGGGGGGTTGGGGGGGTGGTTATGGACATTGGGTAGGGTATGTGCTATGGTGAGTGCTGTGAAGTTTGTAAACGTGGAGATTCACAGACCTGTACCCCTGGGGGAAAAATATATATATATATATATGTTTATAAAAAATAAAATTATAAAAAAAAATAAAATAAAATAAAAAAAAAATGAAAAAAAAAAAAAAAGAAGTTTGGTTGCTCCAAAGGACAGGGTGACCAAGCTGTCCTAGGCTAATAACAGGAGGCAATGACAGGTGATGAGAATCTCAGTTGGGGAAGCTGAATTTCAGGTCTCACCTTCTCCAAATATCCAAATCCCTCTGATTTCCTTGCAGATATGAGGACGAGATCAACAAGCGGACAAATGCAGAAAATGAATTTGTGACCATCAAGAAGGTGAGCAAATCTGTGGGATGGACCTCACATCTGAAATAAAGAGTAGATGAGGGTCTCCAATTACTAAGCAGAAGGAGGTCATGATATGGAGAACCTGGTGGGGGCCTGATGAATAGCTGAATAGAGTTTTCCCCCGACATTATCATGGACCTAGGTTTTTCTAGGCCCTTTGCTTCTCCAGCTCTCTCAGACCTTCACAGAGAAGGTGGGGAGGCAAGTTCTTAGCAGCTCAGGTGAGCTGTCCTGTGATTGTGATTCCAAGGGTTGGGGCAGTCTAGAGATTGTGATCTGCCGGGTGTAGGAAGATGTGGAGGAGACTCCAAATGCTTGTTCTACTGGAAAATCCCCTCACAGCTGGTGAGAGGGACTCGTCCTGGGAAAAACATGATTTCGTGATGTCCATTGTTCCTCTAGGATGTGGATGCTGCTTATATGACTAAGGTGGACCTTCAGGCCAAAGTTGACAACTTGCAGCAGGAAATTGATTTCCTCACTGCACTCTACCAGGCAGTAAGTCCTTTGTTTTTGACCACATTTACCCAAATGTAGAGCCTCTGAGCCTGTGCCCATCACTATCCAGAAGAACAAAGATATATCTTCCATCTCCTGACTCCTCCTCCCTCTGTCTAAGCTGTGTTTTGTTTTAACATTCTAAGGCACTGAGCTGTTGTGTGTTGCAGGAGTTGTCCCAGATGCAGACTCAAATCAGTGAAACCAATGTCATCCTGTCCATGGACAACAACCGCAACCTGGACCTGGACAGCATCATCGCTGAGGTCAAAGCGCAGTATGAGGAGATTGCCCAGAAGAGCAAGGCTGAGGCTGAGGCACTGTACCAGACCAAGGTGAATGAGCCGAATGTCTAGCCAGTTTTCCTGAAATGTCTTGTCTTGCTGTCCTGTGTCTTCTCTTATATTTCTCTGTGTGAGCCATGGTATGCTCTGCCCCATCTAATTGACTTGATCTACCATCTTTAGTATGAAGAGCTCCAGATAACTGCTGGCAAACATGGGGACAATCTGAAGAGTACAAAGATGGAGATTTCAGAGCTGAATCGGGTGGCCCAGAGACTGCGATCTGAAATTGATAGTGTCAAGAAGCAGGTATTTGTTCCCTCCTTCTGCTGCTCAGCTATATCTTTATGGCATTGGGGAGGGAGGCTCAGGTAACTGGAGGACACTTTTCTAGTGTTGAATCTTGCAATCCGTTCCAAGCCTTTGGTGATTATTCTGGTTTCCACAATTCAGGCTTCATGCTGGGTTCTCTTTAGGGAAGCTTGTGAAAATAACCTAGCAGAGAAATGGATGTGATGGTCATGAGTGATCTAGCCCATGATGCAAAGACTTGGTGAATGAGAGGAAAGGTGGCCAGGAGGTTTCGGGGTAGACATTTAGAAAAAGGGAGGAAGGGTGGAGAAGCCTCAAGTCAGGGCCAGGAGAGGCTGCTCTGTATTCCCTTTAAAGACTTTTAAGGAAGTCAATTCAGTGAGTAGCTATCCAGAGGCAGTGATGTGTTATCCAGAGCCATAAGTGGACTTAAAACTGTTGTGATTCTGTTGGACCCAGAGTACCAGCCTCACTGAGGTGCACAGGGTGGGATTAGGTGATAAGAGAGTGAGTGACATGTGAGCTTCTCCTCTCTCAGATCTCTGCGCTGCAGCAGTCCATCAGCGATGCCGAGCAGCGTGGTGAGAATGCCCTTAAAGATGCCCAGGGTAAGCTGGCCGAGCTGGAGGACGCCCTGCAGAAGGCCAAGGAGGACATGGCCCGCCTGCTGCGTGACTACCAAGAACTGATGAACACCAAACTGGCCTTGGATATGGAGATCGCCACCTACAGAACCCTTCTGGAAGGAGAGGAAAGCAGGTGAGGACAGAACCCTGGGCACTTTGGCCATTTCTTAAGGTGCCTCCTCCCTTGTAGGCTGACTGCCGTCCAGCATGCAGCCGAGGGATTGCAGCTTGTCCTGGGTATGGGGAGAGGAAAGAAATTGGGTTCAGGAGGAAAGATGAGGCCTCACTTTGGGACTAGAAGGGCTAGAGCATCTGTACGAAGTGCTTTGCAAAGAAATCATTTATTCTCCATCTAGGAGGGTTCAGACGTCATCTGGCCTGAAGGTCAATGGCACTGTTAATTTGCACTCTCTGCAAGACGCCTGTCTATTTTCTACGGTGATTTCTTCCTGTTTGTGTTCACGCTGAGAAAAAGACAGCAGTTTGGGATCCCGAGGGCACTGGATTAGGTTTCAGATCAAGTGGGTAGGAGGAGCCCCAAATGGGGAGAGAGTCTCTGTCCCTGCTGAGAGGGTTTGTGCGGCTGGAGAGTCATGCGGGACTTGCTCTTCTTCCTCCTACAGGATGTCCGGAGAGTGTGCCCCGAGCGTGAGCGTGTGTAAGTACCACCTGCTTTCTCGGGGGCCTGTGAAGGTTTTGCTGGGCTGGAGAGGGAGTGGGGCTGACGATAACTGAGTGTCCCCTTGCAGCTGTGAACACCAGCCACACCACCATCAGTGGAGGTAGCAGCCGAGGAGGCGGTGGCTTCGGCTCCGGCGGCGGCGGCGGCGGTGGCGGCAGCGGCGGCGGCTATGGTTCTGGAGGTGGCAGTTACGGCTCCGGAGGTAGCAGTTATGGCTCCGGAGGCGGCGGCGGCGGCAGCTATGGTTCTGGAGGCGGCGGCGGCGGCGGCGGAGGCTACGGCTCCGGTAGCAGCAGTGGAGGCCACAGAGGCGGCAGCTGGGGTTCTGGCGGCGGGAGCTCCGGAGGCCGGGGATCCAGCTCTGGGGGTACCAAGACCTCTAGTGGCAGTTCCAGCGTGAAGTTTGTTTCCACCAACTATTCCAGAGCCGTCAGATAAAGAGGTGTCCTCTATCCTGTGAGCTCTCCCTCTCCATCACTACCAAATATGCTTGGCAAGACCAAGGGCAGTTGCCCCAACCTCACTGGAGAAAAGAGCTATCATTAGTTAGTTCACCCTAGTTCACCCTAGTTCACCCTAGTTCCCCAGCTCTTTCCTTTCTTCTCTGCTTCCCAAAGAAGTTTTTAGATCAGTGGCAATCTCAGTCCCTCTGGCTGTGACCCTGCTTTGTGCTTTACCTAAGAAACAGTCTAGCAATGACCACTACACACATTACATTTCAGAGCATCTTCTTAAGTCAGCCAGATGAGGGCTGGTTAGAACCATGGCTTCTTTGTTGTGCATGGAGCACACACCCTGGACACTCCTTAGGATCCTAGTTCTTGGAGCAAGGTCTGTGCTGCTTTGGTTTTGTATATAAGGTGTGAGCAAGTTGATTTTTTTTTGTGGAGAGGTCTTAAACTCCCCCTTTCCTTGTATTGCTGCAATAAACTGCATTTTGAAATTCTCTACGAGTCTCAATCTCTTTTGTTCATGGCACTTTCTGTCTTTCATGTTGCTTTGTGGGAGGGAAAGAAGACCTTGGAGCCATATGGCATATGAGGGAGTTGGGACATATGAAAATGATGGGCAAGATGGGGACGCTGGTCAGGCACCATTCATCTTTAAGCATTTGATAGTTAAATACAACACACTCTTTCCCAGAGTGTGCAGATGTCATAGAGAAATAGAGAGACCAAGGTATTCATCCGAGAAGTGTTTCTTGGAAAGGACAGTGAACAGGCAGTTTGGGAAGGAGGAGTTTGGTATTGAGAAGAAAGGAAAGTATAGTGTGGAAGAGTAATTGTTATGTGCAATAATAGGTGATGAGAGGGGTGTGGATAACACAGGGTCAACAGCTGCTACAGCCAGAATGCAGACTTTGGCTAGGGAGTTCAAGAACCAAGAGTGGTAATGAATAGCTAGATATCAATTTCCTCTCTTTCAGATACATACCCAAAGCTCTGTTCAATTTAAGAAGTTCAGTTGTACACATATAGCTCGTATTTGTGAAGTAGTTCAACAGGAAGGCATAGTGATCAGAAGCATGGGCATTTGGACTCGGATTTGCTTGTGTTTGGATCTTACTACCCCATTTACAAGCTATAAGCACGCAGTGAGTGCCATTTTGATTGTCATGTTGCTGCTGCTGATCTGGCTACCATAACATATCTTGTTGGTCTCTAGATGGCTCAGTAGATGCTTGCTCTAAAGACCAATGAACATCAGCTTCTAAGGGGTTCTATGATCATGAAAAAGTCAACTTTCCTGGAGATCAATTCTATTAACTTCCAGTTAAGAAAAGTCTTCCTAGCTCCAGTGTCAAGCAGAATTGAGGGGAATAAAGAGAGTATATGTCAACAAGAGTATAATGTAAATACAACCTGGTGAGCTGTATCTCTCATCTCCAGTCCTGTCTGAACTGATGTGAAAAAGAACAGTCTTCAATTCAGAGAAACTGGGTTTAAGCTACTGTGGTATTTAAGGGGTGGGCTAAAGAAAATAATCCACAGCTCACTGGATGTGTAGCTCCTTGGACAAATCAGTTGGCCATTCTGAACTTCACTTGTCTTGTAGGTTAAATGAGGATAAGACTATTTGTTTCTGGACATCAAGAGGATAGGATACATAATGTGAAATGCTTTGTGAATTGTCAATATGTTATATAGAAGTGGTTAAATGGAATTAAAAGAGAGTGACAGAGAAGTAGAAGACAGCTGGCTGCTGAGGGCACCAAGGAAGGAAGTGCCTTGGCAGGGTCACTGTGACCCAGTGATAGCTCGGTGGGGATGTAGAATTGATTTTGTTAATGCACCCAATTTGAGTTTCCTCCTAGTGGGCTAATATTTGTGAACTAAACACATAAGCAATGGATGTGTAAACCATAATGTCCATGTACCAATTAGTGATATATTCAGTGACTGAAATACCAAAGCTCCCCATCCTGTTAACAAGACACTTAGGAAACTGAGTTAGTCAGAATAGGTGGCTTGGTGCTTGTTGATTTAGAACAATGGGATTTGAGTGGCCTTGAAGGAGATGGTTTACTTTCCTCCATGGGAGAGAAGAATTCTGGGGCCACTAGATACTAGAATATTGCTGCCTAGAATACTACTGAGTGAATGAACCAATGAGAATGTTCTAGTATTTGGGCACACATTTTCTAACTTCTTTCTTACATTATAACTTTCTTCAGTTACATTTCACATCAGAGAAACCCTTGTTGACCTTGTTTGGACTTGGATTTTCATGGTAAGTTCAGACATGAAACACAGATCCTACAATTTATAGTAAAACTTATCAAAACCTGTCAGGTCACAGGACTGAATGAAAACCATGTGTAGGTCAGTATATAATGAAGAACTAAACTGAATAATATGAAGTGTCAAAATGCATTAGTACTAGAGAGACAGCAGAGGAATGATCTGGGCTTCCATTCTGTGCAACAAACAGTTTTGTGCACATACTATGTATCAGGGACAAGTTCATACGTTCAGGGATACTATGATGAGCAAGACACGGCTCTTGCTGTCAAAGAGCTCAGAGGCTTGGGTGATGGGTTGTATGCAAATGTGCTGTTACAATGCACCCAAAACATGCGATGATAAAAACACATAGAAGATCTAGAAATGGTACATACTGAAGGGATGCACAATAGGGTTTTAGAAGATAAATAGGAGTTTGTTGGGCTGACAAGACAGAGAAGGACACTCCAGAAAGAAGAAATAATATGGGTAATGACATGGAAGAATGAAATTACATGAAGTGTTTGATCATATGAAGGAGCATGAAGTTAGTGACAAGAAATACGGGTGAAGAATTCATTAGATCCACTCAGAAAGGACCTTCCTTGCAGGCATCAAAGGAGTCTGGACTCTAGTTTGTGGGTCAGAAGTTCTCAGGTGGGGTTTTGGATCTATGGGTTTATTGCAACCTACTATGTACTGGGATAGTAGAGGACAAAAGTGTTGTTTTGCTGGTGGAGTAAAAGTTGAGCATGGACCACAGTTTGTCTTGTACCTGAATATCCTATAAGAAATCTGGTCTGCTTATGAGAGATCTGTTTATGGAAACGCTTTTTTCCCCCCAAGTGTTTAGGGGCTGAAACAGCTATTATAGGTGAGAAGGAGCCAGTGAAGGAATTTAATAGGAGACTGGCATGGTCGGATGGGTGTTTTAAAGGAATCACTCAGACCAGATTGGAAGGGACCATAATGGAGTAGGAAGACTTGATAGGGAATGATCACAAGAGTGCAGGCAAAAGACAGCAAAATCTCACACCTTAAGTTCAGATCCTTAGAGGTGGGTGGGTGGCCAGAAATGAGGGTGTGGATCTGCATTCCACAGGTAGTTAGGATTAAAATTATTAGGACTTGGTGATGGATTGGTATGTGGGTTGGGAATGGGTGACACAAAGGGTAGAGTTGAGGAATTCTCCATGTTTCTGGCTTGGGTAATAACATAATGTAGCAAGAGGGCTAATGTGGAGAAATGATGAGTTAGGTTTTTTGCCTCTACTCTTTCCATGTACTTGTTGGGGCTAGCAGTATAAACTGAACTTCATCAAAATCTGAAAGTTAAATTATGAGATAATTCAGGAAGAAGGGGTAAGGGAGAATTGCTGAGAAAATGCGGTGGGAAAGAAAAACAGATATGGGAGGAACTTGCTCAAAGGAGAAAATTTAAAGTCCATGAGACCAGACGTAATTCTTCAGGGGCTCTCCAGCCAAGACACTGGGGTCCCCAAGATCTAGTGATGACCTCTCAAAATCTTAGACTCTCATATTTCTCCTTCCTTCCTTCCTTCCTTCCTTCCTTCCTTCCTTCTCAGAGAGAGAGTACACAAAGAGATACACAAAGAGGGGAAGCGTCAGTCAGAGGGAGAAGCAGTCTCAATGCAGGACTGGATCCCAGGACCCTGGGATCATGACCTGAGCCAAAGGCAGACACTTAACCTACTGAGCCACCCAGGCTTCCCTTAGACCCCCATATTTCATCCTTGGGTAAGTCCAGTGCAAATTTGATGCTAGGTACTTATCGAAGTATTCAGAAGGATGAAAATCTACAAATAAAACCATATGATAAAAATTCTTCCATCCCCTACCACCAAGTTCCCTTTATCTGGGGCAACTGTAGTTTCTTGGATATCCTTCCAAAGGTATGTGCATATGCACATGCGAGTAAAAATATACTTAAATATTTATTCTCTTTTCTCAGAGGTACTACCACCCTGGCTTCCCCACAACCCTCACCAGAACCGCACGTTCTTCAACAGATGAACCTTTTGGAATTTGGCTGTGGCTTCTGCCCACATGCCACAGTCTATGAGCCAGTTTTAGCCTTTTGCCCTTCCCTTAAGCTGCCTGCACCCAGCTCCTTCCCCTGGGTCTGGATCCATGTGTCTCACTCCTAATATTTCAGCTGGAGGGACAGAATCATTCCATAGACCCTTGGAATTCCTTTTGGGTCATTCTTCTTCCTTGAATGGTCACAGTGTCACAGACATCAGTTCACTGTGGAAGGTCACTCTTCCAAAATTCTAAACTGGCCAAAGTTTCTTTTTATAATTGTCTGGCTTGAACATAACCATATCTCTAATCGAGTTCTGAGATTCATCCAACTCTGAAGAAGAATGACCATCCCACCTTCTCCCTTTCTCCCACACTGAGTGCCTCTTCTCCTACAATTCCAGGCCTCAGACAATCATCTAGCGCCCGTGGGGGGAAAAAGCAGAACCCAGCAGCTCTGCCTGCAACCTCTCAGCAACTAGTTCAGCTTAGCTCAGTTCTGCCATCTTCACTCCCTCCCTTGGGGGAAGGAGAGTCTTCACTAGCCTCAGGGGCTGTTCACTAGCCCTTGGGAGAGAAAATTCCAAAGATGATCTTGAGCCAGAGCTTAGGGCTTTGTATGGAATTTTAGGAACCATAACCTCCCAGGATAGTCTTCATTAGAATGTCGGTCCCTAGGAGGGACTATGAGGAAGTCTCATTCAACTACTCTGCTCTATCAAACACGTGTGTGGATATTTTAACAGGGGCTTTATGGACATTGATAAGAGTTTACTTTGCAAAGGAATATTCTTTCTTTAGGTCAGTTATTCTAAAGGTATCAGTCTCTGCTTTATAACAAAAATTAAAACAATATGCTTTTACTGTCAGGAAAAGAAAAGAATAGATGGTAAATCTTGCAATCACGTATAATTAAAACAAATCAACACAGTGCCTTAACTGCAATATAAAGGAGACACAAAAGGGAAAATACCGGTAATCATATCATCTATATTTTGCTCCGTAACTTCTCAGACAGGACTGTGTTAGAAAACATAATGAAGCATTAGATGTTTGCACCAACAGATGGAATCGCCATTTGTGCAGTCAGCTACAAATGCAGGTTGACACAGTTCTGCTGTACTGGCAATCTAAATACTGTGAGCAATTTTGTCATTGACCAACACAATTTTCCTAAAAGGTGAAAATTCCTGTAAGCTTTCTAATGAAAAGAAAATATAGTCTTCTCTTGATTTACACAGCTGTTGCATTTTCCAACAACTCTGTTGTTGAGAATAGAAAACTGAGTAAAACCACTTTGTGTGTGTATGTGACATGGAGTTGGGTTCTGGGATGGGCCATTATAAATGGTGGGACATCCAAAAGTTGTTCAGGAAGTCTAGCATAATCTGGATCATGCTCACTAAGTGTCAGTAGCTGCACCTCCCCCGCCCCCCCATCACAGTGACAAGCATAAAAATGACTCTGCAGATTTCCGAAAGATTTCTAGGGCAATACTGTTGCTTTCTTTCTTTCTTTTTTTGGTGCTAAAAGGTGGTTTTATTAAAGCACAAGGACAGGACTGGTGGGCAGAAAGAGCTGCTGCCATTACTGTTGCTTTAGGACACTTGGAAACTGGGACATTTTTAGAGCACCCATTGGAGAATACGAGGCACATATTTTCAGTTGTTCTCTCTGTCTCTCTCTCTCTCTCTCTCTCTCTCTCTGTGTGTGTGTGTGTGTGTGATGTACCCATGGAGTGGGAGACGATGTGGAAAAGCTATATCTCCATCTCAGAGATAGACCCTGATTTGTGTGACTATTTCCATTAGTTTGTTTCATTTACAATTTAAGAAACTTACTCCTTTAAAAGAAAAAGGAAGAGAAAGAGAAGAATCAAGAACAAATTCCTGAGACCATTTTCCTAAGGACAGAAAAGAAAGAGAAATCAGTAAAGTGTACAAGAGCAGTCGCGGAGGATAGTAGAAATGAGAGTGTGATGTCATGGAAACCAAGAGGGAAGGAGAGCAGTCCAAGAAACAGTGAGGAAGAGAGGTCAAGTGTGAGCAGAAGGTTCCTGGAGGAGCGACACATTGAGAAGAGCCTAGACATGAGCAGGACTCAGGCAGGTGAAAGGGTTGAAGAGGACACTACTGGCCCCTTCCCTTGGGAAGAGGACATGGCTAATAGGCTGGCTAGAGCAGGAGGCCAGAGAAATGGTCTATAAAGTTGCTGGAGTCGCAGGCATCTTGTGCCAGATGAAAGGGAGGGTAAAGATGCCCACAAGACATTTGGGTGGCGCCAGCAATTTTTGGTGTTTGTTGGAAGGATGGATACCTGAGCTGCTCTGGGATGCTCTGTGTCACTGTGTTGCCCCTCCCATATCTGCTGGAGGGAATGTGGCACTCCCTGTCACCCATTATCAGAAAAATGGAGCCGTCTTAGTCAACTTATGACCTTCCCAGGTTCACCTTGGGTTATTCCCACCCTTCCCTCACCACCACGCCCAGTTTCCAATCTGTCAATAGGCTCTCTTTGTTCTAAGTAGTATAGAGTGTCCTCTGCTGGTGTAAAGGCTCCTTTACACACATCGATGGGACCTAGATCAGTTATGGCAAGGTAGTCGTTCCCAAGGGGTAGTGAGGGTGAAGATCATGTAATTTGAGTATGTCAGAAAGTTCTTGGGAATAATAAAAAGATGTTTTTCTTGGTTCTGTTCTGATAGTTATAAAGACATAAGCAGCTAAATCCTAATCCTCTTGGTACAGAGAGTCTTTGGTAGTGGGTAAAATGTATTGCACACCCCCCTCCCCCCGCAGTGTGGCATTCAATCCTGAGCATTTGGAAAGTTTGAGGGATTCCCTGAAAAGCTAGTGTGAACTCAGGGGCAAGAACTGAGGCAAAGGAAGGACTTGAAAGGAGATCAAAGATGACTGAGGGTGGGCATGACGGTCACTTTCACTGAAGATGGACCAAGCCATTGTTGAAGGAAGAGATTGAGGCCTGCTCTCGCTTGGCAGTGACACCCTGTGAAAGATGAGATGACAAGTTAATTTCTGCTAGAGATACATGAGTAGACTGGCCTTTCCTGGGCAGGGGTACTTCAAGAGAGAGTCAGCTATGAATGGAACCACTTCCAACCTTGAGACCTCCTTCTTCCTTCCCTCATAATTTCCCCAAATCCTCCATATTCTTCTTCCTCTCTTCTTTTCCCCAAGTCTCAGATTCAACTTCCAGAATATTTTGACTCGTTATTTAAGAAAGTATAAAAGTGAGATCTTGGTTTGAACTGATCAGTTAGGTGATTTGGAGACTATTTTTGTTTGTTTAGTTGAGAAAATGCCAGAATTCCATCCTTGGGCATGGGTTGTTGGGTGTGCATAGGCAAGGACTGCAGTGAGGCCATCTTGCCCCTCCTCTAGCTACATCCAGGTGTTCTTAATTAACCTCAGTTATTTGGAAAACGAGAAGGGGTGTGGGGATGGGCGGGTCTCTGGCTTAGCTTTCTGGACCAACAACCAATGCATTTCTACTCTCCTCGTTCCTACTCTGTATGCAACAGGGTAGTTGATTAGTCCCTTTTATTACCAACCTTAACATTTTTCCTGTTGTCAGCACAGTTGATTCCCTTTTGTTCTATACCTGGTGGAACTGGAAGAACATTCTAGGCAAGCAGAAGACAGTGTGCTACCTCAGTGTCCCTGAAGAAAGCTCGAGACATTCCTGCTGTTGAAAGCATTCCTATCAACACCAGCAGGTTAACATTTGAGTGTCTTCACTCACAGTGTGCTCACTGCTAGGGTGTGCTTAGGATTGGAGAAACTCCTCTGGGCTCCAGGGGAAGTGCCAAGTTTTGGTTGCCTTCTCCTCTGTAATCCTCTCTCTTGGCTTGATAATGCATAAACAAGGTTTCCATGGTGAGGACATCAGCCTTTGAAGCAAGGCTCTGTAGTAGGAGCCTCATGTCTCCTCATTGGTACTTGTGACCTACCACGTGCTACCGCAGGGAGGACTGTCCCTGGCAGGACCAGGGCGAGAAATGAAGTACATCCCGTGGCAGGACAATCACCAGCTTGTGGTTATTGAATGTCTGATGGAGTGACGGTTGGACAATCTTGCCCCTGGACCCAACTGATTAGCCTCTTCCTGGGCCATCCACAGAGGTGTGGATAGGAAGGAGGAGGTGGTTTGATGCCTTAACAGCCTTGGGGAAGTGTTACCATGAAAGATTTAACATCCTGGAAAGGATGACACTCCTATTTACTTCCTATTTTCCTTCATTGTGGGTAATTGAGCGTTGATTGTGGTATCTATTGAGCCCTCACAGCTGGTTTACCTGAGGCGTTTTCTGGCTGGAAATTCCGTGCTGTCAGGGGTAGGTGGGTCTGTGGCAAGGCTTGTGGGGTGGGTTCTTCTTCTGTCACGGGACCTTGACAAGTCACTGAGCTCGTTTCTTCTCACAAATGAAGGTATTGGTTGGAGTGGTTTTTAACCTGTTTCTGAGCTGTTAATCCAGATACTGGAACAGAGTGGAGAGCCTTTCAGAGGGGCAGAGAACTCTCTTCCAGTCTCTGTGTGGGGAGCAGGCATTAGGCAGAAGAGGGTGCAATGAGCAGAAATGGGGCTCACAGAGGGATGTGGATGGAGCCTGCTTGGACTTGGTACAAGTCCCAAGTCTGCCACATTACTCACCTGGTGACTGCAGGTAAATCTCTTAGTACCTTAGAGGCTCAGTTTGCTTATGTGTGAAGTGGGCATAACAGTACCTGCCCTGTTTACTTCAGATTATGAAAGCGAAGTGACATCTGTGAGGGCGATCTGATCTGTTACAGGGAGGGCGCATCACTACTACTGTCCTTCGTCCTGGAGAAAGCTCTTGAATGTGAGGTGGGGCCAGTGGGCAGCCACATATCTGGAGTGCCTGGAGAAGGTTACTTCCTTGGGGACCAAGGTGTAGTCCTGTCTCTCATTCTTCCCTATGGCTTTGTTCTTATGGGTCTTGGAGCATTCAAGAATCTTCCTTTTAAAAGAATTACTCATCCATGGGGTGGTTTCATCTCCTAGAATTGATACCTCTAGCTCTGCAATGAGTGGCTGGTTAATACCTGAGTGGGGCTGAGCTGACTGCCAGTGGGGACCCAGCTGGAGAAGGGACAGGAACATAGGGAGCAGGGGACTGGGCGGTGGTCTTGAGAGCAGGGTTGGGTGGTGCTGTTGTTTTTATTTTATTTATTTCACCACAGTGTTGACATTTCTAGACATCTGTGACTGCTGTGGGCAATGGGAAAGCAGAAACACGGGCTTCCTGCTGGAAATTGTGCTAAGTGCCACATACATTATTCCATTTATTTTCATGTCAACTCTCTGAAGTAAAGACCACCATCTTGCCCTCTTTACAGATGAGGAAATAGGGGCCACTAAAGGGAAGGTAACCCTCTTAAAGTCACAGAGCTGATAAGTGGTGGGGCTGGGATTCACTGAAGGCATGTGACACACATCCATGTCCTTAACCAGCATGTGATGTAGCCTTTGTGTGTTACACAGCACTCCATGGGGATCACTTATGACCATGGCTTTTCTGCCCCTGAACACAGAATCCCTCAGAACCCTTTCTTTTCCCTCCCTCTTTCCTTCCTTCCTTTCTCTCTCTCTCTCTCTCTCTCTCTCTCTTTCTTTCTTCCTTCCTTTTCTTAAGGGTTTTTATTTATTTGACAGACAGAGAGCAAGAGAGAGCACAAGCAGCAGGAGACGGGGAGGGAGAAAAGCAGACTCCCTACTGAGCAGGGATCCCAAAGTGGTGCTCAATCCCAGGACCCCAGGATCATGACCCGAGCTGAAGACAGATGCTTAACTTACTGAGCCACTCAGGCACCCTGCTCAGAATCTTTTTTGTTCGGAGACTGTGGTCACTTTTTCCATGGAGTCAGAGAGGGAGGACAAGACCGAAGGGATAGGAGGGGCTCCCAAAGGCCCCATTTTGGAAGCCTGAGTTTCTACAACCCAGTTAGAACAGGGCAGCTTGACCTTGGACCCAGTCTCAGAAGTTCCCTCTCATGCTGTTTCCCTACCAGGAGCCTCACAATGGTTGATAAGGAGGCTTGTTCTCTATGCTCTTTAAAGGGCCCCTGGTCTGCCTGGGCACAGAGGAGACTGCTTTCCCCAGTGTCAAGCAGAGAGCCAAGTGCTGTTGCTAAAACCCCAGTGAGGACACCTCCCAGCCTCAGCAGTAGCATAACTTAAATCCCTCCCCTTCACTGCCTAGCATTACTCCTGTCCCTGGCTCTTGGGAGAGGCTGATGGAGACCGCTTCCCACTGGCAGGTGGTTGTCTGAATTTTAAGACAAAGGGAAAGCCTGCTTTTCCAGAGCTATCTAAGTAGCCTGAGTGCTGGACTGTGAGGTTCTCCAGGTTGCCATCTGGGAAGCAGTTTGCTCCTAGGAGAGCCAGGACACCGGACCCAAGCTGGGGTCTGTTTGGGGACTGGGGCTGAGGGAACTTTCTTCAGGAGCAAGGGTTAGGAAGGTTCAGGGTATCCTGGGGGTCATGCTAAACTCAATCTCCCAGCTGCTGCTCTAGGGAAGCAGAGAAGTGGAAAATACGGGAGGGGGATAGCTGGTGAGTAAGACATCAAACCCCAAGGGTGTGGGAGCTATTAAAATACTGTGTAGACAGCCAGGCACTTCTTTCAACAGCATTGAGATTAGCAGCAGGACAGGCTCCTCACTGCCTGTTTTTTTGCTGCCCTGCTCCACTCCTCCCAGGGGGATTCACCCATGAAGTCACGGCCACCCCACTGTCTGCCCCCGGATGGCCCTCCAGCCCTCAGGACACTCTCTAGTTCCCAGCCTCCCCACAAGTGCTGAGACTCATTCCCCTGGGGGGTTTGGTGGCCCTGATACAGCACAGGTGGCAAATTTCCCACCTGTGTGCTTCATTTACTCCTATTTCCCACTCTCCCGGGAGCACTGCCCCCGGAGCTCTGCTGTGTCAGCACCCCTGTGCCCAAAGACAGCAGCTCAAGGGGCCTCTGAAACTTGTTCTCAGCGAGACACTTGGCCCTTCCCTGCTGTCTCCTGCAGTAACACACCACAGGGGCTGTGAGCTGAATTCACACTCTGAGAAGGGAAGAGAAGGAGGCTAAAATTTGTCCTGTCCCTTCTAGCTGGTGACACACCCATTTTCTGGGAGGAGGGAGGAGACCACTCCTCTTTCTCGCACTCTGTCTGATGATCTACCAAATGTCTTCTCTCCACCCCCAACTCTTCGGCCCACATGCACATCCGATCCTCCTCCTTGCTCCCTGCCCACTGTCTCAACCCCCTTGAGTGTGGACAGAAAGCCTGACCATCCTGGCCTGGAAAAGGCCTCTTCTCTCGCCACCCTGTGCCACTGTGAAGAAGTGGCCTGAGAGAGACGAGTTAGTGAGCACATTTGAGACAACATGGTGCCCTGAGTCCAATTCTGGGAGCCAAGGCCTGGCACAGGCAACAAGAGACACAGGAAGTTAGATCAATTGAGGACAGTGGTGTGTCAACATATTTGGGTCATGGGCCCTGCAGAGACTCAGGAAGAGCTTTACCCTGTCTCCTCAGTGAAACGGCACAGCCCCATACAAGCATCTTGTAAGAACACAGCTTTGTAAGAACTGCCCAGAGCCCCGTAATGGTCTCTGTATGGATAGTGCCATAGACCCATGCTTAAGAACCCAGCTTGGGAGTCTGCGCTGAGATAGGCAAACAGGCTCGACCACTTGAGAAAGGGTGCCAAAAATAAGTGAGAGGAACAAGGCACAGGTGCAACAGGCCACGGGAGTGCAGTGCTGCGGGGGGGCACCCCTGGGGTCAATCTGAAAAGCTTTCCAGCAAAGAGGGATTCGGAGCAGCCTCTCCTTGGGGGAGTGGGATGGGTGGAGAGGAGCCAGGAGGATGTTCATTCCAGACTATTGGCCCTCTGGTGTCTGGAGTGACACTGGGAATCCCTGTGATGAACAACAGCATGTGTTCTGGGCACAAGGCCTATCTGTGTCCTTACAGCAAACCCTTCCATGCCTCAGTTTCCTTGTCGTGTACCATACCCTGGAGAATAGAGTGAGGAATGAGAAAGCATCTCCCAAACAAAGTGCAGATGGGAGACATTGAGGTCCTGCCAAGAGGCCAAACCAGGCAGACACCCTACCGCCTTCCCCTCCGAGGGTCAGTGCCTCCAGCTACTGTGTCGGCTGCTCCCAAGGAAGCCCGCCTGGTGGCTCCTACCCTCCTTTCTGCTGTCTACGGATGGGAGGATGTGTGCTTGGTGAGCACCCACATGGCACAGGGCAATGGGAAGTGTCATGGGCTTGCCTAGACAACCCTACCACAATGTCATTTTCGTCTTTCATTCTTGCCAGAGCATTGCTTCTGCTTAATAGTGAACAACATGGAGCTAAGCCCACGTAGAGAAGTATGGGTATCATCCTGGCCCCATGGGGACTTCAGTTGTATAGTCAGTGAGCCAAATCCATGAACAGAGTAATGGGTCGTTGGAGGACAGGACTTGACCAGAGGGCATGGCTGTCTGAGAGCTTCCCTGCAAGACAGGGCCTGGGAAACAGTCAGCGTATTACCCTCTGGTGTCTAGGGGGCAGCTGAAATGCTGATTTGGGGGCCTGGTGGGGAAGGTGGGGTCCATATAGATTCTCCACTGCTGCCTCTGCCCCCCAGCATCTTTGTTGACAAGTCCTGTGACATTCCCATCTCTGGCTCTTGCTGTGTGTGGAAGAGATACAGCACTGAAGCCTGCAAACCCAGGCCAGTCAGCAGTTAGACAAATGCTGGAAACGGCAAAGGTATTTCCACCCAAGGGAGGAGAGATAACCTGGAGCTTTCACATTCCAAGGGCTCCAAATCTCAGACAGATGGACTTCTCTTAAAATTTTTGTGACTAGCTAATGTGGGGTCCTGAAAGGAGAGGCTAAGTTCTCTGTTGCTCCCGGGGCTGCTGGTGAGCTCTGATGCCCAGGACAAGGAATGGAAGGAGAAGCAGCAGACCTAGGCTTTAGCTGCTGTGCTCGGCATTTGGAGGTGGTGAAATGCTACTTCAAAGACACAACTATTTGTTAGAAACTTTATTTCTAGGCATCTTTGAAAAACAGAGATATAAACTCTGGAGGAGCTTCTGGGTGGGGGCTGGGGTAGGAGTGGTGCTCAAGACAGAACGAAATCGCATCTCTCAGATCCCAACTCCCCAAGCCTACAGGGGCAGCTCTGCTCCTGCCTGCTGACAAAGCTCTCCTTCACCAGCTGAAGCCATACCTGTTTGACCTTCTCCTTCCTCTCCAGCTTCCCTCTCCTCCTCCCCTCCTGTCATTGCTCTATTTTCAGTGAGAAGATCAATGAAAGGTCTGGGTCTGCACATTTTGTTCTCCAGGTTCTCTCAGAGTTTTGCCTCAACTCACAGGGCTTTACCTCTCCGTGTCCACTTGAAGCACGGGCTGACTTCTGAACTGAAAGGATCCTTCCAGGTCTGTTTTTCAATGTCTCTATTTTGCAGATGAGAAGATCAAGGCTCAGAAAGCCAAAGGCTGCCTCTATGTTTTAGAGTCAGTCGGTCACAGGACTGCAAAGAGAATGCAGATCCTCTGGTTCCACTTCCAACGTTCTTCCCAGTCCTCTTGGTTTCCACCACTCAGTCCCCAGGTGAGGAAGGGGAAGCCTGGCAAGAGGGGTCACATGCCATGGTCACAGTCACTTTTAGGCAGAGGGACTTAACATGTACAACCCAACAGGCTCTTTCCAGTTTGTCACAAAGCTTCCCTCACAAAAGTACTGCTAAATAGAAACAAATATACTGCTTTGACTACCTGACTGGCTTTGAAGAGTGCCCATGGCTCATACAACTATAGCTCGTGTCACGAGTGTAACACATCTAGAAAGAATGGCTATATTAGGGCGCCTGGGTGGCTCAGTTGGTTGTGTCTGCCTTTAGTTCAGGTCGTGATCCTGGGGTCCTGGGTCCAAACTCCGTATCGGACTCCCTGATCAGCAGGGAGTCTGCTTCTCCCTTTCCTATCTCTCCCTCTGCCACCTCTTTTCATGCTCGCTCTCTCTCTCTCAAAAAAATAAATAAGTAAAAATCTTTAAAAAAATCGCTTTATTCATCCTATTAGACATTTACGGTTTAATTAGCAATGATTTCACTTGCTTTTCTTGTTTTAAAAGATTCTTAAAGAAGAGTTTGGAAGACCCATGGTTTCTGCTGTGGAAAAAAAAGAGGTGGCCTAAGAATTTTGAACAGTTATCTTTTTTTTTTTTCCTTAATAAAAATTCCTGTGGCAAGCAGGCCATCCAGCAGCAAGCCCTTTGGCCATTCCTTCCAAATGAGGCATCCCAGAGCCATAGGTTTGAGGCATCTTGAAGAGTTTTGTTGCTACACAGAGGAGCAGGAATCTCTTGAAATAAGAGATGATTTGTTTGGTCTTCCACATTCCATTAGTTTTCATGCATTTCTCTCTCTCATTTTTTGAGGGGGAGGATTTCTTCACCTGCCTCCTCCTGCCATTATCCCCAAACAGGCCAACATGGGAAGCCTTGAAAGAAATAAAAGGGGTCACATGCGGGAGGGGGCAGCTTTAATAATGGGGAGGGGTGAGGCGGGGGCTGGAGGTGGGAGGACAGGTGTGGGCTGACAGCTCCGTGCGGGGGCACTGCTGAAGAACTGGCAGATGTCTAGGTAGAGGCACTGAGGGCGGATGGCAGCAGGGTAATACCGGATAATGGGAAGGCACCCAGAGAGTGAAGGGTAGGGAAGAGGGAGACAGCATTAAGTCTGGGGAAACCTGGAGGAATCTCTGGACTGTGAGGAAGGCCTGAGTGGTGTATCTGTGACGCCCCCACATTCCCGAAATCACAACCAGGGTGGGGCCGGATGGACTATCTGATGGCTGTCTGTCCTTCCATGCTGGGGTGGCTATATGGTTAACTGGCAAGAGTAAACATTGGTGCCAGCGTGGGAGGAAAACGTGGCCTGGAAACAGTCCCAAATGGGAGTTGGGGCTGGGAACAGCAAGAACTTTCCATGAAGACCCATTTTCCCGCTCTCTGTGTTGTGATTGAAGACGTGTTGCAGGTGAGAACACACAGGCAGAAGTGCCAGAGTGGTATCGCTAACCAGACAGCATGGAAGCATCCAGACACTGGCCCCCATGAGGTGTAGGTAGCCACAACAGCACTGAGTTCATGCAGCTGGGCACCGACCCTGTGCACTGCCCTGGGCACTGACCCTGTGCACTGCCCCAGACACCGACCCCGTGGAGAATGGAGCAAGGAGGGGTAACTTCCCATTGTCTGGTGCAGGTCTCCTGGGAATTAGAAAATTCCCAAATAGAAAATGAGAATTACATGTGACCTCTATGGCCACAGCAGTGGGAAAGGAAGTGACATTGTTGAGTGTCCACTGTGTGCCAGGCACTAGGCTGGAAGTTTCATTTCGTGATTGTTGGAGTGCTGGAGTTCAAGCAGCATGCTGTGAGGCCCTGCTGTGTCCTGGGCAGTGTCCCTGCCCTTATCCTACTGTTTCTGGGGTCTGCTTTCCAAAATGGGTCCACAATGTGAATGTTGGGCACTTCATGCTGTGGGTGCCTGGCCGTCCACGAGCCTGTCTTCTTACAACCAGTTTGACCAGGACACTTTCAAATCAACAGTCATGGGGTTTATGGCAAAAAAAGAGGGAGTCAAATTAAAAAACAACAACAACAAAAAAGGACACATCAGATAGGAAAGGAGCAGTTAAGGCTGAATGGATGACCCTGGGACTAGGGAAATGAGCAAGCAGAGTTAAGATAATCATTGACAATGACTTGTCGGTGAGGAGATACGGGTGGCTCCTACTGGGAGCCTGTAAGCCTCCTGTCCTAAATTCCTTTGGTCCCAGAGCCACCAGGCTTTGGAACATCATCTAGACCTTCTGATAGAGTACTCCCTGCTTAGCAACCAGTGTGAGGATGGGATGGGACATCTGCTGCCTTTACAGGTCTCTGCTGCAAGCTGGCCTGTAGATGGCTTATTTCCAGCCTGCGTGCTTTTTAAACATTTTGACACTATTGGGTTCTGCCTGGCTGTTAGTCCTTAGAGCACCCTGAAATCAGCAGCTGGGGCTGGAAGAGGAGGGTTTGTTTTTGTTTTGTGTTTGAAATCCAACCGCTTGGTTTCAGCAGCTTGGTTCAGTGATGCTTTGAGTCCTTGGAAGGAGAGACTCACCTTGCTGGTCTGTGGAGGGGAGCCCCTCCCTGATGGGGCTGAGTCAGAATCCCGAGACAAGGTCCAGGTGGAATCCTTGGGGAACAGGTGCAGGACAGTCTGTGAAGACTCAAGCATTGGTCGCATCACATTCCTGTGTCAAGGAAGGCTGCTAATTCCCAATCCCAAACCCTAAGCATGATTATTGGATCCTAAACTTATTCTCTGAGCACCTGCTCTGTGCTGAGGGGTTGGAGGTTTGGGATAAAGATGTATGTGACCTTGCTCACGTCCAGGGATGTGGCTCCTTGCTGCATAAGGAGAACATGGCAGGCTGTGAGAGAGGTCCAAGGGAGTGTGCGGAGGGTGGAGGTGGCGGGGGGTTGGGGAGGATTCAGTCCTGCCAGGAGAGTCTGCCCTCAGCATCCATGTGTATTTCTTACTGGCTGAATGGTTCCCTTCACACTGGTGGCTTGCCTTTCTGTTCCACTGGCCAGGTTAGAGGCTTTTGAAAACTTATGAGGGAAAGCATTTCGGGGTCTGTGCTTGCCAGCAGCTTGTTGAAAGAAGGATTTTGTCCTGCAGGATGATCCCTCTTCTGTTATCAGAGACAGCAAAGCTTAAAGCTCATCATACCAACAGGTCAGCATCCTTGTGGCATAGTCGGGATCCAGGGCAAATGTTCCCATTTTATAGGTGAAGGCGTTGAGGATCACAGTTGAAGTCAGCTGCTAAGTCACAGCCCGAACTGAGTCTTCACTCTCATTGCACTGCCTTAGAGAGAATGTGGGACATGTTATTTGGATGAGCACACTGAGGTGATATAAAAGGTGAAGTTTAGAAATAATGGAAATAAAATGCTATCTAATATTTAAGCACATGGACATTATGTAAAAGGTAGTGAAAAGTATGGAAGTAAAACGGCATAGGACATCAAAGTCAAGGGAAGAGGTGGACTCTTCCTTTCTTAACTTGACTTTCAAAAACTGGAAGTAGGTCTAGAAAGGGAAGGTGTCCAGTGGAGAGAATGGGAAGGGAGACTTGGAGTAAAAGCAGAATCAGAGAGCAGGAACACATGCAGATTGTGTGCCTGGCACAAGCCTGGGGCATGATAGATGCTCGATAAATGTCCATTCCTTTCCTTCACAGAGGGACTAAGACACTCCTGAGTCTGGCATGGCCTGGGCACAGTCATGGTGGAGTAATGGACAATTAGGGCGTTGTTCAGATAGCCACAGATAAGGACACATTTGACTTTGGATTGAGGTTCTCTCCAAATCTTTCAGCCTCAGGATTTATGGGCATGATGATGATTATATAAGCCAGATTGGGGGAAAAAAACCAAAGTGGCAAATAGGTTTGCTTCCTTCAGCGTTCTCTTACTACAAACCAAGTAACATGAACCGGTAGCTCCCTGTTCTTCACCCTCATTCCTGCTCTGGCCTTGTTGTTAAGACACAGGTTTGGAGATCGAGGGGAGGCGATATGAGAAGGAAAATGACACTTTTTGAGTTTCTGCTACTAACTAGGAACTGCATTTAGCACATGCATATATGCTCTCTTCTGTTTTTGCACTAGCCATATTCTTCTTCTTATAATAGCTTTTGGAAATGAGGAAATTCAGGCTCAAAGAGCGTTTTGAATGATCCAGGGTCATTTAACTAAAATACAGTGAAATTGAGACTTAAACTCAAAATTTACGGTTTTTTTGGTCTTGTGATATATGTATGTTTAATAAAGTATCATGCTGTATGCTCTTTTAAAAAAAATTTTATTTTTTAAAAAATTCCTTTTCAGTGTTCCAGAATGCATTGTTTATGAACTACACCCCGTATTCTATGCAATACATGCCCTCCATAATACCCACCATCAGGCTCACCCAACCTCCCACCCCCAAAACTTAAGTTTTTAATGTTATGGTATGCTCTCTTTCTCCTGGGCCCTGAGAAATTCTGGTTTTGTAACTCACAGCCCTACATGGAATGCATGCCCTTAGCACCAGAAAGGAGAAGGAGATAGTTTGCTTCACCCAAAATAGTAGTGATACCTAACATTTGTATCATGTCATGGTTTTCAGACAACTTGGTGTGAGTTTCCCATTTTATAGCTAAGAGTACAGAGCCTCAACATTGAATTTAAAGTCACAGAGCCAGGAAATCACTAACTGCAATTCACAGTTAGACCATCTGACCTTAAGTTCCATTCCAGGACTCATGTGCCTGGCCACACAGGCAAAGGAAGGACTGTGATTGAGTTTAGGTGTGGAAGCTCCCTGCATTTAGTGACTCAATGTGTTTTCTGATACTCACCCATCCCTGGTAATCTTGAGAAGTCAGACTTCCTGGATGTTCAGCAGAATCACCCAATAATCCATGATTAGTGACTAGTTACATCAATACACACTTGGACCTCAGAGTTATGGAGAGCCTTTGATGGCAACCTCTTGTTGAGTACCCAGAGTCCGACAGACCAAGGAATAGAGAAGTTTTCCCTAAGTCCCTCATCCTCTGGGTTTTCAAGTCGAAAAATGACGGAGTTGATAGCTGGAAAGACTTTTAGTTGCAAGAAAGAAAATTCTCCTCTTTTCAGTGACTGGCTCTTGTGCTCTCCTGGTGTAGCATGGGAAGGAGTTAAGATATTTTGAAAAATGACAACCCTTCTGAAGCATCCTAGCCAACTTCTTTCTGCAAGAGTATGAATACTTGCCCACATGACATTTGTACTCCACAAAAGCACTTGTTGACATTCTTCCTGGAGCAGAGGGAGAGAAGCAAGGACTCTGAAGCCGCTACTGAGGGGCCCCATGAAGTTAATAAACCTGTCACCTCTTTCATCAGCCTCATCGGGTGGCAAGCCGGCACAGGCCCGGTGGTAGTTGCCCTCCTTTGGGTTGGTCCAGAGCAGGGAACAGCATTCTGCAGAAGGTCTATTTTTCAGATTGAGAAACCCACGTCCTGATCTCCTCTTTTGATGATTTCACAAAAATCGAATTGCATGACAGATGCCCAGATAAACAGGAGAAGTCTGCAGTCAAAGCAAGTTTTGGAATGGAGCTGATTAGTAGATTTTTAATGGCTATTAGCTTGATAATCACTAACCAGGCATAGCTTCCAGGCAGACCAAACCCATGCATAAAGTGTGTCCACACCCATGCACACCAACACCTAGTTGGCAGGTATAAAAGGGGACCCTGACAGTCTCCTGACAGCAAAGCATAGTCTTCAGCCTTAACTCGTTTGGGAAACCTCAATTTTCCTCGCTGGGCAGAGGCATCATGAGCTGTCAGATCTCGTGCAAATCTCGAAGAGGCGGAGGAGGAGGTGGAGGATTCCGGGGCTTTAGCAGCGGTTCAGCTGTGGTCTCCGGTGGGAGCCGGAGATCGGCCTCTAGCTTCTCATGCTTGAGCCGCCATGGTGGTGGCGGAGGGGGCTATGGCGGCGGCTTTGGCAGTCGGAGTCTTGTTGGCCTTGGAGGCACCAAGAGCATCTCCATTAGTGTGGCTGGAGGAGGTGGAAGCTTTGGCCCCGGTGGTGGATTTGGTGGCAGAGGAGGTGGCTTTGGAGGCGGCGTTGGCTTCGGTGGAGGCGGCTTCGGAGGCGGCAGTGGCTTCGGAGGCGGCAGTGGCTTCGGTGGAGGCGGCAGTGGCTTCGGTGGAGGCGGCTATGGCGGAGGCAGTGGCTTCGGTGGAGGCGGCTTTGGCGGAGGACGCTTTGGAGGTGGTGGTGGCTTTGGAGGTTTTGGGGGTCCTGGCGGTGTTGGGCCTGGAGGATTCCCTGGTGGAGGCATCCACGAAGTCTCCATCAACCAGAGCCTTCTGCAGCCTCTCAACGTGAAAATTGACCCAGAGATCCAGAATGTCAAGTCTCAGGAGCGGGAACAGATCAAAACGCTCAACAACAAATTTGCTTCTTTCATTGACAAGGTGAGTCATGAGAAGCTGGCTCGGTCTGATGCTCAGGATGCCCTACTTCCACTTCTCACTGGAAAGTAAACAGCACAGATTCGTTTCTTTTAGGAGCCCTCGGTGTAGTCCAGCTAGCATGGTTTATCTCCCAAATGGGAAAGATGCTGTCTTCCTGAGCTGCGTCTTCTGAAATAGTCTGCAGTTAGGAATTATGTATGCCTTTGGCTTTATTGTTTCAGCCTAAATAAGTAAGATTGTTGGAAAATTCTGAAAATCATGGGAAAACTGATCTAGACAAGTAATGGACTGAGGAGTCAGGCCAAGTGGCAGCAGGTATTGGAAGAAGTTGGTAAGACATCTTCTGAGATAGTCTTTCCTTCCCTGGAAGTTATCACTCTCTTAAGTTCTGGGAAGCTGAACCTGCTTGGGGACGAACGAAATTCCTGCCTTCAAGAGAAGCATTCTCAGTTTTGTGACCTGTAACGTCTTTATGGGTGTCACTTTTGAGCATTCCAGGGTTTTGTCCTGTTTCAAGGCAGATGAACTTGCCTAAGAAATTTATGAGGCTTTTAAAAATCAGACCGAGGAGCCCTGCCCTGTGGTGCTCTCACACTTAGCACCTTCAGGAGCAGTGCCAGTGGACGCCTATTTTTGGTTTGCCCAAGACTTTCTGGGACTTGCCAGGAATTCAACCAGAATGGGAGAGGGAAATGGCCTGGAGTCTTGGGAGCAGCTGCAAATAAGATAGTGGGTGGTATACTAGGAAAAGGAGCTTTCTGCATGGAAAGTACCAGATGTAACATTAGGAGTCTGTGGAAATAGGGAGTTCGGGCTGGATCCAGCATCCATCTTGTGAGCACAAAGTCATGTAAACTTCCTTATGTCCTGAAGCAGGGTCAGGGCTGTCTCTGGCAAGTGAGGCCCGCTGGTGGGATGGGCATTCCAGAGCTCCTGCACTCTTCCTCTGGTCCCTGCAGGTGCGGTTCCTGGAGCAGCAGAACCAGGTGCTGCAGACCAAGTGGGAGCTGCTGCAGCAGCTGGATGTGGGCACCCGCACCACCAACCTGGAGCCCATCTTTCAAGCGTACATTGCCAAGCTGAAGAAATATGTGGATACGCTCTCTGCAGAACGAACATCCCAAGATTCAGAGCTGAACAACATGCAGGATCTTGTTGAGGATTTTAAGAAGAAGTAGGTGGCCGAGTAAATGCTGAGTAAATAGCGATCGTAGCCATCCGCTCTTTCCTCTAGGAGGCCACTCATGTCCCCCTTGCATTTGCGGTGATAACTTGTGTGTGCCAAGTCTTTGTGAGGAAGACATTGAGGGCTTTAGAGATCACGTTTTCTTCACATGTTTGGGAGTTAATTTATAGAAATGCATCCTTATTTGGGAGATTACAGTTACCATTTGGAGAGTGAAGGAGTGTTTCATACTCAGAGAATGGAGGATTTGGGATGAGTCCAGTAGGAAAAGGAAAAGAAAAAAGTAAACAAAGTAGAACTAATCTAACAGCGTTGTCCCCGGGTCCCTACAGGTATGAGGATGAAATCAACAAGCGCACAGCTGCTGAGAATGATTTTGTGACCCTCAAAAAGGTGAGGAAGAGAATCTCATGGCTGGGTGGGACTGAGGGGGCTTCAGAGGCCCACCAGGTCCAGGCAGACAGGCTGGAGAACATCTCTGAGTGAAACAGCAGTAACCAGGGGAAAGAGGTGAAACATGTCCACCACTTGTTCTCTTGAAAACAGAAGTGTCTCTACAGTTCAAGCTTCTGGAGCTGTTCTGCACATTTGCCAGAGCATTTCAATGCCAATAACCTCCTTCAAGCCTATATTGGGCTGTGCATGATGCAAACACAGAGAACACTTCAATTTTCTTCTAAAGTGCTGAGGAAGGGATGGACCTCCCTTAGAATGCCTAAAGATATTGTCGATTGTGCTGACGAGTTCAGGCTAGAAGGCAGAAGATTTGGTGTATAATCCAGAGAAGATCAGAAGAGGTGGGATGGACAGACAGGATGGGAGAGTTGAGGACTGTTAAAAGCCACAGAGGTCCCACAGAGGTCCCATAGTAGGAACGCACAGTGTCTCAAGCAGGAGGGAGAGAATGGTTGACAAAGCTTGTCCTGCCAGAGCTCCGATGGGAGTGTGTGAGCACTGAACGAGTGCACGGGGGCCCCTAGTCGAGATGCATTGTAGGCTCTGTGCCAAATGACATTGTGGATACCTGGCTCACCTGGAGTGCCTGGGGTGTTGGAGAGCAGCTGACAGGGACTGGGTGGAAGAGAGAGACAAAGAGAGGGTGGGGCCCAGACCTTGAGCCTTGCGTGAGTTTCGCCAGAGGGCCCCTCACGTTTTTTTGTAGGATGTGGACAATACCTACATGACCAAGGTGGAGCTGCAGGCCAAGACAGACGTGCTGACCCAGGAGATAGAGTTCATTAAATTCCTTTTTGATGCGGTAAGGAGGCTGCTCCTGGAGAGACCCTTGCTTCCCACCCTTCCCACCAAAGCAGTCCTTCCCAATGAGTGAAAAGGTGGGATGAGTGGGGTTTATGGACTGGTTGACTCCCACTTGCCACCATTCCAGACCACTATGGGGTTTCTGGGGTGTAGTTCTTGGAGGAGAGGAATTATCTCCTCTGATGTCACAGGAGGGAAGGCTCAGGAAACACAGGACAACATCCCTCCACTCCATTCCTCAAATGTCCAGCTGCCCTTAGGTAGAGCGCGGTCTTTTTCCCATCCCTATGTCTAATGTACTTCAGACCACCCCTCCATGCCCATGTGTACACATATCTTCTGAAACATTTGTCATTCACAGGTTTCTTTCTGGGGGCATCAAACTTAACAAAACTGTCTAAATGGTGAAGGTTATCCAGCAGGAGGCTCAGAAATAGGCTCCTCTCCCATAATTCTCTGGACATCCTTGGCAGAGGCCTGGGATTGGTGGCTGTCTCACTTTCATTCCACCCATCGAATCCCACTCAACTTAGTCTGAGCATCTATATTTCCCTAATACCAGGGAGGCAGATGCCTCCTCACAGCCTTTGGCTGTGGGCAGGGAAGCCATGGCCAGACCTCCTGTTTTGTTGCAGGAGCTGTCCCAGATGCAGCAGACTGTCACCGACACCAATGTCATTCTGTCCATGGACAACAATCGCAGCCTGGACCTAGACAGCATCATCTCTGAGGTCCGGAGCCAGTATGAGGAGATTGCCCAGAAGAGCAAGGACGAGGCTGAGGCACTGTACCACAGCAAGGTAGGTATGCGGAGAGCAGAGAGAGACACAGCTGTCTGACAAGCTGGGTTTCACCTTGGCCGGAGAGCGTCCTTGAGATGAGGGGTGCCTTTGTCTAATGGCAGTTGGGCATCATTCCCAAGTAAGAGTGAGCACAGGACCACAACTGCCCTCAACTGAGAATGGCACCGAGTCCTTTTGGGGATATGAGATAGCTCCCCACCTCTCTCAAAGGCAGCTTGGTTGACCCACCCTGTATTAGACTTTCCTTCGCTCAAGTTAGGCTTTCTCTAAGCTGCCACTGTCTTCCTCTTCCCATATAGTATGAAGAACTCCAGGTGACCGCAGGGAAACACGGAGACAGCCTGAAGGAGGTCAAGATGGAGATCAGCGAGCTGAACCGCATGATCCAGAGGCTGCAAGGGGAGATCGCCCACGTGAAGAAGCAGGTAGGCACAGCCCTCAGGGCTGTGCGGCTCCGGGGGTCGAGCAGGGCTCATGTGGGTGGGAGGTTGTGTGTGGGTGTGTGTAGGGAGTGGAAGTGTGTGAGTATGTATGTGAGAGAGAATAAGAGAGAGGAGAACCTGAGAAATTCTAATCTAGCATATGTTGATCCCAAACATCTCGAGTACAACATAATTTAAGGCTTGTAACAATTTTTATGGTGGTCTAAGAGATTCCAAAGTAAGGATCGGTGCAGGGAAAGAACTGTGTTACCTTTCAGATCACTTCCACAAATGAAAGGGAGTGATAACAAATAAAGCACAAGGTCATCTGGCTGGACGGGGGGAGGGTTGGAGGCTCTGCACTGGGTGCCAACCCTAAGCACCAGCAGTGGCATGGTGGTGGGGCAATGGCTGTGGCAGGGAGATGGCCAGGGGATGGACTTTAGCTTGGAAGAGATCCACATGGGATGGAGAGTTGACTCCAGGGGCAGCAGAAGTTCTGTGAAGTGGTCCACATCCGAGGTTTTCATTTGCAGCTGTAAACTGGGATAATGTCCTGTGTTGTGAGGACAAAAGTCATTATGGGGAAAGCAAAAGGGTTTAGTCAGAGGTGACTGGAAGACGATACCCTGGAGATGACAGCAGGTCTTAGCATCACTGTTTGTGACTCGCATTAACTCCAGAGGGACCCAACCCTTCCAGGGCCAGTGAGTCTGGCTTCCCACACCCTGAACACATTCGTTTCCCTTCCCCACCTGCCAGGCAGACTCCACTCTCCATAACCAACAGAAACCTTTTCTCCCTCTCTCCCAGTGTAAGAGTGTGCAAGAAGCCATCGCAGATGCTGAGCAGAAGGGAGAGCACGCCCTCAAAGACGCTCAGAGCAAGCTCTCTGACCTGGAGGACGCCCTGCAGCAGGCCCGGGAGGACCTGGCCCGACTGCTGCGCGACTACCAGGAGCTCATGAACGTCAAGCTGGCCCTGGACGTGGAGATCGCCACCTACCGCAAGCTGCTGGAGGGCGAGGAGTGCAGGTGAGGGGCGCTGGGAAGGCCGAAGCGGCTCTCTCCTAGAACCAGGAAGGGAGACTAAGGCAGGGAAAGCTGGGGGTGGAGCAGGACCTTCTGACAGCTGAGAGCTGACCTCACTATGTTCCTCCAGCAGCCATTCATGACCCAAAGCATTTAGTGTACAGTTGTAGATTTATCAGTACAGGAATGACTGTCAAAGCAGATTAAACTAAGCAATAAGTTAATCTTGATCTTTCCTGAAAGAGAAAATAAAATGTGGTGTAAACAGGTCAGTCCTAGACAGCCTGAAACACTGGCTTATGGGTAAGCAGGGTGCATGGCATCTTCTCCCTCCACCTTGTGACCCAGAGCCAGGGGACCACGTTGAAAGGCTCTGACTGGCTGAGGCATGACTGGCTGGCTGTTCCCTGGCAGCAGGTGCCAGGCCTGGTTCTGTACAGATTTCTGGGGTGACAAACTCCCAAAAGGGAACCTTTCCTTCCCCTGTCTGAAGACCTTGTCTGAGCCCTTTGTCTGTGTTAGCAATATCCCCAGTGATTTTATCTGGCTGAAGCAACCAGAAGGGGACAAGGTAGCCCAGGCCACCAGCAAGCCAGCATGACAGGGAAGGAGCCCAAACTTTGCTTAGGCTATTGCTCTGCATCTGTCTTCAAGGCCATGCCCCCTACCCCCAGCCTGCAGGAGGAAGTGGGAAAGATTTCGGATGCAGCCGAGGAGGTGGGGGCAGGAAGATAGATGGGGGAGGTTGTACAGGGTTCAGTTCTTTCTGAATTAGATGCTCACGGTGCAGACTTGTTTCAAAATTTCTAGTGTGGCTTGGATTCGGAATAGCAGAATCCCTCCGAAAGATTTAAATAAAAAAACGGGTTGTGCATCAGAAGTGAATTTGCTTTTTGATCATTTTCATCTGAGCCAAAAATTGAGATGCGGGGGCGCCTGGGTGGCTCAGTGGGTTAAGCCTCTGCCTTCAGCTCAGGTCATGATCTCAGAGTCTTGGGATCGAGCCCCGTATCGGGCTCTCTGCTCAGCAGGGAGCCTGCTTTCCCGTCTCTCTCTGCCTGCCTCTGGCTACTTGTGATCTCTCTCTCTCTCTCTGTCAAATAAATAAATAAAATCTTTAAAAAATAAGAAAAAAATTGAGATGCGTTGGGCTGCTATGCCATGTGGACAAACATGGGGCTTGCCCATCTCTGTGGTCTGTCAGCACGGAAGAGAGCAGGCTCTGGAAGGCCCTGGTGGCTAATGGTCGAGGTGCCTGCTTGCAGGTGGAAGCTCTAGAACAAGTACATGGAACCTAAGGGCCCTGCCATGAGCTATTTTCTCTTTCCCTGACAGGATGTCTGGAGACCTCAGTAGCAACGTCACTGTGTGTAAGTAGTGGGGTTTTCCTGTCCCGTGTGGGGTGTGTGGGGAGGACACAGGTGTTGGCAGTCAGAATTTCCATGGAGATGCCACCTTTCTCTGCAGCTGTGACCAGCAGCAGTGTGTCTTCGAGTGTGGCCTCCAAGACTGGCTTTGGAGGCTATGGTTCTGGAGGTAGAGGATCCGGCTCTGGAGGAGGTGGAGGCTACAGCTCTGGAAGTTCAAGTTACAGCTCTGGAGGCAGAGGCTCAAGCTCCAGAGGTGGCGGTGGAGTGGGCTATGGCTCTGGTGGGGGCTCCAGAGGAGGCTCTGGCTCTGGAGGAGGATACAGCTCTGGAGGCAGCTCCAGAGGAGGCTCTGGCTCTGGTGGTGGCAGTGGAGGAAAATACAGCTCTGGAGGAGGATATGGCTCTGGAGGCAGCTCCAGAGGAGGTGCCGGCTCTGGGGGAGGCTCTGGCTCTGGAGGGGGGTATGGCTCTGGAGGTGGCTCTAGAGGGGGTTCCAGCTCTGAAAAGGGGGGTTCTGGCTCAGGTGAAGGTTATGGTTCCAGCGTGACCTTCTCTTTTAGATAAGGGTGGAGTTCCCCTCTTGACTCTTCTGCTTTAGAATGTAGAAGCCTGTCTCTGTACATCCAATTGACAGCAAGTCAAACCTCGTCATCCACCTCTGAGGGCATTCTGGAAGAAAGGGATGCCCACATACCATGTTTGAAATATCTTCTCTCCACACCAATTAGTTGGAGCCAGTGACACTGTCTGAACCCTAGGGAAGGCTCTGCACTGCCTGGGCTTGGACTTCCTGCCGTGGCCCCTTTCCCGGCCCCTCCTTGCATTGCCTACTTGATGGTCCTTCTCCTGATGACTATTCTGTGGAGGGCCCCATCTCAAAGCCTGTACTTGTCTCGTGACCCTGCCCCCAGAGAAACATGTTTCTGTATATATAGCCCACCTTGCTGGCTCTGCATCTGAAGTTCTGTGGTCTTGGTGTCTGCACAATAAACCTCATTTGCAATGGATAACATGTGGTGTGTGTTTAATGTCAAGCTTTGGCAGGAGTGGGTATCCAAGAGCTATTACTCATTGTTGTCTGATTGAAGATACCAGAAAATGGAGAGATTGGGAAGTGATAAAAGACAAGCTTCCTGGAGCAGGGACATGTTACCCTGAGGCAGTGTGGCTGGGAGAAGCCAAGGGTATTTTTTTCTGGAAGTCTTTAAGAACAGAGACAGGAGGGGCAAGCCCTGGAGTCAGGGTGTGAGGGTGATGTTCTTATAAAGTATTCTCCAGATCTGGGGACTGTGATATTGCCAGGAGGATGATGATGGGATTTGTGGAAAATTCTCTTTCCCAGAAAAAGCCACTCTTAACAAGCTTTTCCCACAGCTACCCCCACCCATCAACCCCACCCCAACTGTCTTCTGACAAGAGTTCTGATCTGAGGTTCCTTCTCCTCAGGGAAAATCAGCTGGGCCCCTTGAGTTCCATCCAGGCTGTCTGCAGCTCTGAGCTTCCAATGTAAAATTCCCTTACCTCAACCTAGGTCATGAACACTCTACATCCCCAGAGCCCTAAGTCCTCAGCAGGAGTTCTCGATGAAGGCTGAAGAAGAGGATCTGGGGAAATCTCTGGGGAAGGACTATAAAATAATCTCCAAAATAACCACTATTTTCACAGAACATTTCTCCACTTCCATCAGAGAAATCCCCCAACATATCCAACAGATACTGGACCCTTTTCTTGTCTCACATACAACTGCCCTCTAAGACCCCCTAGCCCTGGACGTCCAGGGCAGACATCCCCTATGGTTGGGATGATTTCAGCCTCTTTCCCACAAAGGCCTGTCATCTCACTGGAGCTTACTGGAGCTGAGAAAGGGCTGGGCTCTTGAGGTTGGGATTAAACTGGCCAGAGTTGCCCAAATGGGAGTTGGTAGCGTTGGTTGGGTCAGGTCAAGCTGTATGTATGTGGTATTCAATGCAGCAGATGTGGCTTAAAACCAGAAAAAAAAAATCCTGGGGGATTTTCTTCTCTTTCATCTTACTTTAGTTTCAAAATCTTGGTGAGGCCTTAGTTGAGTCTGTGAGACCCCTCTGCATCGCTAGAGGCTATTGAGATGACTTCAAGAAAATCAGGGAGACATTAATAAGGAATAGATAGTTTCATCTGATCCCAGACCAGTTGTCCCCAGGTGTGAGGGTGTGGGACAGAAAGAGCTCTGAAGGCTATGGGCCACAGGGTGACAGACAGTACCTGAGGCTGATCCGTCCAGCGTGCTGTGCCTGCCGCAGCCTTGGTTAGATGGGGGAGGTCTGTGGAGGTGAGGGTGCCAGCTGGAAAGGGGAAGGACAAGGGGTCTGGCTGTTTTACAGTATATTTACTATGGAGACATGAACAGGGCCTTAAACAGGGCTAGTCTCCCAGACATTTAGGGCTGGAAGGGAGCTTTGGCATCAGTGATTCTGAGCCACCAGTATAGATAAGGAAACAGATAGTCCAGGGTGGGCATAGAAACCGGGCCTCCACTCCCCAAATCACGCACCGCTTAAAGGCTTTGGGAACAGTAATCTGTACTGATAACATTCTGAGGGGAAAGAAGGTGAGGCAGGTAAGGTGGCAGCTTTTATTCTCAACTATCTTAATTGTTGAGACTATTGGTGGTTTGTACTCCTCACTTCTATGGTTTGTACTCCTCACTTCTACTCTACCTGGGATGAAGTCCTTCTCTTCGGATCTACTCAGACTCGTGTTACTTTTATGTTGGGCTCCAAAACAGCAAAACAAGACTGTAGATGAGCTCAGAGGGACACAGGCCTGAGGTCTGAAAGAAATCTGGCTGTAAGCAGGTAGTGGAGTGAGGCACCAGCTTTGGGGGTTGGATTTCCCTTTCCTCCTAAGTGTCATAGGAAACTAGTCCAGAATCTGGGTCACACCCCTCCTACCTCTGCTCGTCTTCCACCAAATCTGGTAACTGACTTGTCAGGTTTTGGGCTTCAGAAGGGAGATGGGCACAGGCAAAATGGTTTATGAGCTCTATTTCTATAAGGAATTGGGCTAAATATTTACATTCTGATGATGTGGCAGAGTACTTGGGAAACCCTGTACTGTGGTTCCCTCCTTTCTCTACCCGTGAGTTCTTGTATGAATTCAAATGAGCTTCTTTCCTTTTGGCCCCTTTACCACACTCTTTCTTTCCTCTCAACTCAAATGAGAGTCCTTGGACTGCTTCCCACCTCCAGAAAGTCTGCTTGAGTGGGACACTCAAGCTCTTCTTTGCTGTGACGAGGGGAAGACCTTTCATCAGGAGTTGGGAGATTTAAATGCTGACCTTCACCTTGGAGGTAATAGCTGTGCAACATCAGAGTAGTCATTCCGCTTACCAAGGAGACAGAATGAGATTATCTCTACCTATCTCTTCAGCTCAGGTGGAAGGAGCCCTGTGTGTGCTGTCGAGTTGGTGGGGGCTGGAGGGGGGATGGGATTTCAGTCAGGGAGGTCCAGAGAAGGGTGTTCCAAGGTGCATAGGGAGAGGCGGGAGCAAAAAAAGTTTTGGGACCCACTGCAGCTGGCTCTTTCTATGCCCATTTTGACTGGAAACTTCCTGAGGGCTGGGAGAATGCTTTCTCCAGCTCCTGACTTTCCACAGAGATTGGTCCAGTGTTGAATGAGCCTGGGGTACTCAAGAAAATGATTTTCAAAATAGTGATGACTTTCACTAGAATCCCAGCCTTTCCTTGAAGAGACAAAACAGAAAGGACTGTTACATTTTGCCTCTATCGGGGAAGCCCAGTCCCACCACCTCAGACCCCCTCTCTCCCAGTGGGCCCAGGCTGGTCTAGTAGCCAAAGTACACCACCTCCAAGCAGGGCTCCCAGTCCATGGGCCCGCATGCATTCACTGATGCATTCAATATCTGATTCAATTAGACATCTACGTATTGAGTTCTGGAATCAGTCTGCCTTGGTCAAGGCCGGCCTCTACCTCTCCACTAGTTAAAGTATTTGGCAAAGCCTTTAATCTTTTGAACCTTAGTCTCTACTTCTAGAAACTGAAGATAATGGTGATATCTACCTCACAGTGCTGCCATGAGGATTAAATGAGATTATCTTTGTGAAGCACGGCACACACTCTGGAACACAGTGATCGGACAGTGAACGTTAGGGCTGTGGGTGCTATTATTGCTGCTGGAGAAAGACATGGACTTAATAAAATGCCAGTGGTGAAAATTAGTAGTTAACTTCCATTCTTTTGAGTGGTTTATATAACACTGAAGTTAAGTAGCAAGGACAGATGTCCCCATTTGACAGATGACAAAACTGAGGCTGAAGAGCCCACAGTCAAGAAACTGGGAAGTAATGGAGCTGTAACAAAGAATGAAGGGTGTACATCTTATATTCCCCATCATTTCCACTATGCCCCCTTCTGTTTTCCTTCTTTGCCTGGATTGGATTAGGGGTGTTTGTACAATGGGTGGGGCCTGCTAATTAAGCCTGGAGGAGCAGGCAGGTAGGTACAAGATTATAGAATGAGGGAAACATCTCAGCTTCTCAGCTGGGTCTGAAGAAGGAGCCCAACTAGGAGAGATCGCTGAGCCTTGCCAGTGCACGTGTGAATGCTCAGGCGTACCAGGTGACTTCTGGGGTCAGGGTGCAGAGAAGCATGAAGCATCTGAGCTGGGGCCATGGGTCAGTGTGGTAACCTGCATTTTTCTGGCCTGGATGACAGGTGGTGAGAGGAGCCTGAGTCCAGAATATTCCCTTGGGCAGCTGCCCTCACAATTATGGGGTGACTAAAAGAAGGGACCAGTGTCCTTGGTCTCCCTGAGCATTTTCTAAAGAAATGGCAGTTTCATTTCCCTGCAGAGGTTTGGAGAATTGTAGGGTTTGATTGCCTGTATTATAAAAACTACACCTGGGGTGTCTGGGTGGCTCAGTGGGTTAAAGCCTCTGCCTTCGGCTCAGGTCATGGTCCCAGGGTCCTGGGATCGAGCCCTGCATTGGTCTCTCTGCTCGGCGGGGAGCCTGCTTCCCTTCCTTTCTCTCTGCCTGCCTCTCTGCCTACTTGTGATCTCTGTCAAGTAAATAAATACAATCTTTAAAAACAACAACAACAACACCTGCTCATTATTTCAAGTTTGGAAATACAGAAAGGCAAAAAAATTTTAAATCAACCATTATATGAAATAACTATTGTTGACACTTTGATACAAATGTATAACATTTTGAGCATATTTTTCTAAGGTTTTTAGCTTTACTCAGTTTTAAAAAATATATAGCTGCACTCAGACTCGCTCTCCAGTCTTATTCTAGATCTTCCTTTTCTGTACCTTAGACTTCGTGGTTGTACTGATTATTCAGTTTTGATTTCTCCTTTTATCAGTTAACAACAAAACAGAAAAAAAAATTCCTTTGCATGAAACTTGTAACCATCATTTAAATTACTATATAATATTCCATTTATGGGCACAGTTCATTTTACTATTTTCTATTCTTTCTTGGACATATATTTTGGGAACACACGCACATACTCACCCACATATTTGGAGGGTGGGAGGTGGGTAGTAGAGAAGCAGAAGCAACTCCCACCAATATAAAAAACTCCATTGAATGGGTCTCTCTGAATCACCATTCTTTCCAGATCAGTTTCTAATTCATCAGTGTCACTATCTTAAGCCTCTAGAAGAGGTACTTTGAGTTTCGGTACAACTCTGGTAGAAACTAAAAATGTTGGAATACCAATGGTTTCAGAAAACTATCTGAGAGCTTTGGGATTATGATCGCATACACTTTGTGTTGCCTAAGTCAGCAGATAGTTGATAGATAAATAATAATAAGAAAACCCTGCTAACTAAGTGATGATTATTTGACATACTATTCCCACATAGATGGTGCTTGCTTTCTTTTTCGTATCACTTTCAGCTTCAAGGGCACCAAATCCAAGAACTTATCCTTGGCCAGGTGACAACTCCAGGAGATATATGAGGGGATCCCTCTGAATCCTAGCAGAGAAACATTGAGACAGACTCTTCCCACCTCTTCAGTGTCACTTATGTCCCTTGCATCGCCATGGGCAGGCAGATCTACTCCTTGAGGTATCAGAGCAGGAGCTTTGGCAGTGGCTTGGCCATCCTGCCTAGAGGGGGCTGGAGAGGGGCAGTAAACTCACGGTTGGTCTGCAAGAGTGGTGGCTGTTTCCAAGTCCACACCAGGCTGGGAGGTTACAGTAGCCAGAGTCTTAGTTTTGGTGGGAGCAGGAGCTTCTCCATCAGTATAGCTAGCGGTCTGGGCCAATGCAGCATTCTGGGGAGGTATGAGGGTGGGTGTTTTGGGGTGGGTAGCCTCAGTAGGGTGAGCTTTGTTCTTGGTGATTTTGGGGGACTGGGGTTTGTATGTCCAGCAGTCTGCCTTGGGGGCACCCAAGAGGTTGAAATGAATCATAGGTTGCTGGGCCACTGAATGTGAAGATCAACCTCAAGGTCCAGGAGGTGAAGCAGTTGGAGTGACAGCAGATCAAGGAACTCAATGACAATTTCACTTTCTTCACTGACAAAGTAGTCTTCTTCCAGGTCTTTCTTCCAGGATGGAAATGGGATAGTGGTTACCATCTTAGACAGTATAGGTCTAGATTTTCTGAGGTCAACTAGCCCAGACCCTGTCTCTTAAAATTGGCCCTGGTGGAAGGTGCCCACTTTATTTTTCATTCTCCAAGCCTCCCTAGGAGATTGGATCTAACCCTCAGCTACCTGGCCGACACCACTGCATTGAACTATGGCCTTACGGTCTCACCCTGAAATAAAGCAATCTATTTTGCATGTATAGTAAATCTGAACAGCCTGACAGGTTCAGTTTCAAAGAAGTCAAAACATACCTTGTAAGTGGACACATTGACTTTGGCAAATGGTTTCTTCCCCATAAGTTGCCACATGATTCTAGGTCTTGGAGTTTCTTTCCATCAGACTGGTATTTCCACTCTCAAAGCCAGTGAGTGGAGACCACAAAAACTGGATGTGGTTCAGTTAATGGGCTTTTGAAAAAAGGAGTACGGGGCCAACGCAAATGATTTGACCAAGTGATTTTCAAATTCTGCTGGCCAGGCTGAGAGTGGTGAACTATATTCATAGCCTGGAGGAGTCCTGACCATCAGATCTCATCCAGACTTAGCACCAAAAGGAGGCCAGACTTCTTATACTAACTACACCAAACTGTGTGCTCTTGGAGCAACCTTGGATTGAAGTTTACTGGGAATAACTCTGGGGAAGATGAGGCTGGCAGGATGGTTGCATCCTGAGTTTGTTCCAATGGGACGCTCAGGACTGTCTGGGTGGAATGCTGAAATTCTGCCCAGCCCCACCCTTCTCAGGGTGCTCTTCCTTAGGGAAGAGCAGCTATGGATTAGCACTATTGCATAGATTTGGAGCTGGGGAAAAAATTAAGGAGAAGCCAGTAAGAAATAAAGTACAATTGGTAAATGTGCCCAGAGCTCTGGATTTAGGGCCATCTTACCACTGCAGATGGTGTACTGAGGAGCTATGTTCTTGGGGCACCTGGGTGGCTCAGGCAGTTAGGCATCTGCCTTCGGCACTGGTCACGATCCCTGAGTCTTGGATGAAGCCCTACGTCAGGCTCTGGGCTCGCCAGGGAGCCTGCTTCTCTCTTGCCCTTTGCCCCTCCCCCCCCAACTCTTGCTCTCTCTCAAATAAATAAATAAAATCTTTTTTTTTTTAAAGTAGCTACATTCTTTCATGATGACTGTAGTTGATAACACTGTATTATGTAATTGAAATGTGCTAAGAGAGTAGAACTTAAGTTTCTGTCTTAAGAAAGAAGACTTTCTCTCTCTCTCTCTCTCTCTCACACACACACACACACACACACACACACATAAGATAACTAAGTGAGGTGATGGATGTGTTCATTAACTCAACTGTGGGAGCCCTTTCACAATGTATACATAAACCAGATCATTATGTTGTACACTTTCAATATATTACCATTTATTATATCTCAATTATACCTCTATAAGGCTGAAAAAAATGTGGGAAATTGTATGGTGCTCCTGCTTGATTAAAGCTCCAGCTTGGGAAAAAGTTAAACTAAACTATGCTTTTCCTTCATGGCCTGACAAGGGCTGATGGGCTAAAAGACAGGAATAGGAGTTGAGGGATGAGTAGCAGAGGAGATTCGCTGTAGGAGGACAGTGTCTCATGAGCTTTACCAAGAAGGTGCTCAACACATTCAAGGTATTATTTATCAGTTAATTCTTCTCTTTTGCTACTTATTGTGGCTATCACTTGCAATGTCTTGAAAACAGAGAGAAGGGCAGGAAAAGGGAATATTTTGTCCACATCAAGTAACTGCCTATTTGAGAAAAGAATATTACTAAGAGTGAGTTATTCTGTTGGCTCATTGGTAAGTCTCTTCCTGACCTCTTCCCAAATGATACAAGCCAATGATTCTCAAACTTTGGTACAAATAAGAATCAAGGAGGGAACTTGGTAAACATTCAAAAGTCCAGACCATATCCTACATTTGGAAACCTGGACTTCTGTGTAAACATGCCTAAAACCTCTTCAAATAATAGGGTTAACTAGCCTCTATCCATAGCTTGTCGGGAATTAACACTAAACTAGAGTCACTTGTCACTCTCGCCTGGTTCAAGCCCATTTCTGGCTGTCCTCTGGGGCTGAGCCCTTGGACTTACTGCTTCCAGGCGCAGTTCCTGTAGCAGCAGAACCAAGTGTTGGAAACCAGGTGGGAGCTTCTGGAGCTGGGTGTCAGAACCCGCAACCCTAGCCTGGATCCCAACTTTGAGGGCTATGTTGGCAATCTCAGGAGGCAGGTGGACAAGTTCACAGAAGAGAAGATGAGGCAGGCAGCAGACCTGAAGATCACCCAGGATGCCATGGAGGAATACAAGAAGTGAGTGGCGGGAGAAGGTGGGACATTTGGTGTTGGGTCAAAATACGTGTGACTCCCAAGTCTGGCATGGGAGCAATGCTAGGGCATAGAATTGGCCTCTCTTCCCAGGAACTTGTGGGGTCTTTTTCTGTTTGTTTTCTTCTCGTGAATCTGTGGACATACGTTCAGAGTGTAGGGCAGCAGAGAAAAGGTAATGCCTCTAGATGTAACAGTCTTCTTATCCACAAACTGGCCCCAGATACAAAGTAGAGGTCAAAAGCAGCACAAAGGCTGAGAGTGACTTTGTGGTGCTGAAGAAGGGGAGAGGCCTCTGACTTTGTCCCCTAGGGCTCAGTTCTGGTACTCTCTCCAGCCTGCTCTGCACTGGGCTCAGTTTCTTCCGCTGTGAAGCATCCCTAGCCCCAGCTAATTGCCAAGTCGGAACTGGGCTGTGGGCAAGGCTGAGAGAAGTGGTAAGAATGAAGTCTACCCTGATTTCTGTCTCAGAGGTCCTGTTTTCAACTTCTTAAAGATAACAAATCCATTGGCATTGTCCCTACTCTGTTAGTCTCCCACAGTGTCTGTCCTATCGATGTCGTTCTCCTCCTGGAATCTTGAGACCACTGGGACCATTGCCTCCTTTCTTTCAGGATGTGGACGGTGCCTACTTGGTCAGGGTGGACCCCAATGCCAAAGTGGAGACCCTTCAGCAGGAAACTGAGTTCCTCCAAGTCTTCTATGCTGCTGTAAGTTTGGGGTCTAAGTTCCCTGGGAGCCCCTGGGATGGCTGGAAAACTGAGAAAGCAAAAGAAGTTTCCATGGGCTGCCCCTGAGTTTCTGCATGGCTGCTGTGAGATGGCTCTGGGAACCCCCTAAAGGTGGATGCCAAGCATTTCTAGAGGACTGATCCCTGTTCTGCCACATAGGAGCTGGCCCAGGTGCAGCAGTCAGTCAATGGCACCAACATGGTGCTGTCCATGACAACAACTGGCATCTGAACTGCATCATTTTTTAGGTCAAGGCCCAGTATGAGGAGACCACCCAAAGAGTAAAACTGAGGCCGAGGCCCTGTGTCAGACCAAGGTGCCCACCTCTGGGTTATGCCCAGAGGGCATATGGGATCCCCACTCCTGCCAGTAGAGACTGACATGCTCCTTTGGCTTGTGGTTGTTAGGGTCATCTGACCTCACCTGTCTTGTCCTGAAGATTCATGGGGAAGGATACTGTGAAAGTCTCTGGCTCAGCCACCACTAGAAGTGAGTCTTGCCATTCCTTTGTTGGGGGAGCTAACCCAACTCTGCAGACCCAGATGCATCTAGAGATACCATGGTGGCTTTTAAACCTGCACAGCCAACTCTTCAACCCATGCATCATGGTAGCCAGTGTCTCACCCAGGCTGGCTTCCTTCTACCAGGAGCTGCTCCAACTGTCTTCCCTTCCATATACCCGTGGGAGGATATCTTCAGGGAGCCTGATCTTCCCACCTGAGTGGAATATGGTTGAAGGAAGTTCCTTAACAGGAATAATAATTCCAAGTCCATACATGAAATAGTTGCTGCCCTCTTCCTACTGTGGGTAGCCTGTTGGCTAGCTCTCCTGTCAGGGTCTGGCTGGGAAAGACAGACCAGAGGTGTATTCCTGCCCAAGATTTGGTTCTGTGATCTTTGGTAGTTGCCTAACTAGGCTGGTTAGGAAGGTTTTCTCTCCTTAACCAGACCCTGCTTTCCCAGCAGCTAGGAATGTGTATCCTTTATGGACTGGTTTCAGCCACAATGACTAGACTGAGCAGGGCACATGAGTCTGGCTGAGTGAAGCTTAGAGGTCTGGGGTGGGTTACTCTGGGTTTGGCTGTCCCTGTGTTACCTTTCATTCCTGAATTTTCCTGGTTCTTGTGCCAGGAGCTCCAGGCCACTGCCAGAAGAAAGAACGATGACCTCAAATTGATTAAGATAGAGGTCAGTGAGCTGAACCCAGCCTTCCAGAGACTTCAAGCGGAAATCACCAATCTTAAGAAACAGGTGGGGTGCCAACTTGGCAGTGGAAGCTTTTGAAGGGTGGAGTTAAGAAAGATTATTTTATTATTTTATTTTTCTATATTTGCACATCTTCTATAATAAATTATGAACGTGGGCAAAAGAGAAGCACAGCAAGGGGTTTGGTATATGGTCTTCTGTGCCCCACTTACTTGCTGATGGTTTTTGGAAGAGCACTGTCCCCCTGCCAAGCACCATCCTGGAGGCAGAGCAGAAGGGTGAGGTGAGCCTCAAAGATGACCAGGATAAGAAGGCTGAGGTGGAGACCGCCCTGCAGCAGGCTAAGGAGGACACAGTCCTGCTGCTGTGTCACTACTGGGAGCTGCTAGGAGCCAAACTGGTCTTGTATGGAGATCACCACCAACCACAAGTTGCTAGAGAGTGAGGAGAATAGGTAGGTGACCCAGGGGGCATAGAATGTGTGTGTCCATCAGTGGTGACCCTGTGTCAACCTTCCCATCTGTATCATGAACAATCAATTAACTCACTTATTCCTGAAACATCACCTGAGCTTTGTCAGTGGTGGGGAAGTGGGTGTCTGCTCAGGACCTTTGTCCAGAGTGCACCTGAGTAGCGCAGGTCCTGGTCCTATATGCTGGAGTCCCTAACTCCTCCAAATTCCCTCTGAACCTCTGGACCGAAGGCAAAGTGGGGAGAATTCCCTGCCATTGAGAAAGACAGAGGAAAAAGAGTTTTCCTTAGCTTGGTTCAGTCCAGGTATGGCCAGCCTAAGCCCTAGCGGGGGAAAACATAGAGAAGGACTCTTGGATGGAGGGGGCTGGGGAGAGAGGATCAGTTGTGGGAGTCGAGGAACAATGGCAATGTACCCACCGAGAGTCAGGATTGTGGGCAGGGGAGACTGAGAACAGCTGCCTTTGTTACTCCATGTGGGAACAGATGCAATTCTGGAGCCCGGGTATTTGCCAGAGTGAGATAAATTACACTTTTATGGATCACAGCTAGGGTATCCTTCCTTTTGGAAATTGTCCTCCTCTGATCCCCTGTCAGAGGGTTTACTGATTATTCTGATTGTTTTCATGACAACAGGCTATCTGGAGAAGTCACTGACAATGTGAGCTACTGTGAATAAAGAGGGGTTCTCCTTTGTTGGTGAGTCAGGAGTCACCCCTGACCTTTCCTGAGATAAGGAGGAGGAGCTCTCAGCTAGGAGGCTGGAGACCTGCAGCCATGACCTCACTCTTGAGGGCACTGGCTGTGCATCTTACCCCCCAGACCACAAGACGAGAAGAGGATTCGAGTAGACGAGGTCAAGTTTTCCTTTGCTTCTAGGATCTTATGCTCATCTCTAGGTAAAGGAAACAGAGATCCTGCCATTAGGACCCCCTGAGTCTCGTGTGGAGAGTTGGCCCAGAAGGATGGGTGGGGCAGGAGGACTAGCATTGGTGGCCATTGTTCCTTTATGGAACACTTCAGGAGAAGCCCCTCAACGCTGTGTGTGAGATGGGTGTTCCGGGATGTAGAAATTGTATAGGGATGCCCAGAGCTATCCTGAAACCTCCCTCCCTGTCTCCCCACAGCTGTGGTGTCAAGCACAGGCTCTGCTTCTGATGTGGTTGCATCTGGCGTCAGCTCAGGGGGCAGAGTCTCTGCAAGAGGAGGCAACACCTTCAGAGGATCTGGTGTAGCACCTGGGACTGTGCCCAGGGCTTTGAGGTCTACAGGGCACAGTGGGTGCCCTGGAGGGTCCTGATCTCAAGTTGGGAATTCTGGAGACACTGGTTTTGGTGTGGAAAACGAGGAGTCCAGTTCAGTGATTAACCAGGACTCCAGCTGAGCACAGAGAAACCTGTAGAATTCCCCCCTAGAGACAAAATGATATCTGGCCCTAATCTCATGGTGTCCATTAACCTATTTCACCTTGTTCAGATCTTTTCTGACTGTATACCATCTTTTAATTTTTTCATTTTTTTGCAATTTGAAGGCAGGCTTCTGGGTCAAAACAAATTCTTTCTTTTTTTCATACATCCAAAGATGGGGACCTCATAGGAACCCCCTCACATGTAGTCTTAGTGGGTCTATGGGGCAATCACTCACCTTCTTGCCTATCTTACCTGGCATCCCCATAGTGCTCCTAGTCCACACTGTCCTTTTCTATGGTCCAGAAGCAAAATCTCTTCTTCCATCTCAGTCCTGAAGTACAAGCATACACATACCCTATTTTCTACTATCACTATCAATTCTCAGTTATCCACCTTAATGGGTGTCATTCATTATACTGATAATCTGCAACCTAGGGTTATCAAGAACTTGCTTTGATTTGATGATTTTCTGAAGCCCCATCTGACCCATTCTGGGACATCAGGACACTCTGCCTCCTGTAAATTCACAGACCCTGGGTATTTACCAAAGGGAGGAGTAGAGAAGAAGGTCTTTGGGGACCTGGAGGGTGTGAGCATGCCCTCCCAGACCCACCCCTTTCCCTGAGAAAGCCTGTGTACATCAACACCTGGAGATAAGTGTGACAGCAGCTGAGTTTATGTGTTTCCTCTTTCCCAGGGATGGGGATAAAAATATGACAGAAGCAAATATGTCTTAGGACTATACTCCAAGTAGATTCCCGTTTAAAATACATACCCAGTGCGACCTGCTAGGCTAGAGGGTGTGCAAGTTCTGGGCCCTACTATCTAAGGAGATCTCATAACCTATTTTTCCCTTTGAAGATCTGCCTCCTTCTACCTTCCTACTTCTTGCCCTCCCCTCACCCCACCAACCCCACCATACTTTCTAATAAACGTCATCAGAAACTCATTCATTTGGGAACTTTAAAAAATATGCCTTACTCAGATGGGCTCTGAAGCTTGCGCTTTCCCAACCATCACACTGAAACACACCCAAACACATATCTATGCTCACTCTCCTCCCCACACCCACTTACCTATGCTGACAGAAGGACGTATTATTTCTACTTCACTTTGGAAGGTGGGAAAAAAAGACCCTTCTTTCCCCTCCTTATTGAAGAAGCATCTGTTTTTAAAACAATTAACTGCAGGTCCTCCAGACTTGCTTGGCAGCCAAGCTGGTGTCATTACTGCCTAATTAAAGGATAATAGTCTTGTTATCATTCTCATTATAAGAATTATTATCAGTTAATAGCCAGCGGATGTGAAGTGGGAAGGAGCAGCCTGGGGGCTCAGGTCACAAGGGCAACTCCGCTACTTTGTCTCCTGCTTCCCTCAGAAAGTAGTTCCCAGCATAACACCCCATGGAGTCCAGCTGTGTGAGATTGGGAGGATGGTCTTATCCCTTCCCTGTCATGAGCACTGTTGGGAAGTGCTGAAAAGAGGGAACATGGCCAGCCAGGGAGACAATGGGCATAAATTCTCATCTGAGCAAACCCTGGGTTTCTAGAGAGGCATTCATTCATTTGACAGTCATTTACTGAGCACTTCCTATGTGCTAGATTCTGTCCTTGACACTAATACAAAAAGATGACCAAGACTTATGTCTACTGGGAAGAAAGATGAGAGAATGTGCAGAGTACAGGATATAAGTGTTGTCTAGGGGAAGTGCCTATCAGGAGCAAGGGGTCAGAATAGCAGGATGGGGGAAAACTTCCTTGATGAGGAGCCCTCAAGCTGAACCTTAAAACCTAAACATTGAGGAGGAGTCAGCCAACGGGAGAGGGATAGAAGTTCTATCTCCTGGTGATGGGAGCAGTGCTTGGCACACAGTAGGTAATTGATAAATATTTGTTGAAGGACTGAAAAAGAGCTTGACAAGAGTTTGGCTCTTCAGGCTCTTTCCCAGAAGTGCAGTCTGGTGACGCTGAGAGAGAGGTGTGGCAGCCCAGGTTGGTGAAGACCTTTCTGGGCAGAGTGACTAATTTGTTCTGTTTTCCCAGGACATTCCTACTTTTAAGACTGAGCATCCCATGTTTGAGAACCCACTCAGTCCCAGGAAACCGGGATGGTTGGTTGTCCTGCCGCTTTGTTACCTCAAGCAATTTGGACTCCATCCCAAAGTATTTAACAGTAGAGTGATGCAGGGGCAAGAGTGTTTATCGAGCAGAGTGTGCCTGAGCCTGCCAGTTGTCCCCCAATATCCTTTCTCCTCTTCAACAGAAATAGAAATTAACAGATGAGCACACCACCACCCACCTCTGGGCAACATTTTCAAGTCTCCTTTACAAATAACTGTGGCTATGAAACAAAATTATGGACAGTGGAATATGAGTTGAAATCATACCATGCTCCAGACTGTGCCCTTAAAAGGCAGAGCCTCTAAGAGTAGGTTCAGTCTCCAAAGAGAAAAATGTGAGGAAGTTTAAGAAACTCTATAAATTCAGACCCTCCCCCCAAACCTTTTGAATAAGAACTGCAGGGTTGAGTTTTAAACAAATATTTCAGGCAGTAGTGGTTAAGAGCATGGGCTCTACAGTGGGCTGCCTGACTTCCATTCCCAGTTTGCAGCTGTGTGGTATTATCTAGGTAACTTAACCTCTCTGTGCCTCGGTTTCTGTAAAAAGTTATCTGTAAAAAGTGTCTGTTGATCTTGCAACATTTATCTAACACTTAATATGTGCCTGGTACTGCTCTGAGCACATTAACATGAAAAGAATATTTATTCTGTTTTTGTTGGGTATTTTATAAATGTCAATTAGATCCTGTTGGGTGAAAGTGTGAGAGTGTGAGAGTGTGAGAGTCAGTGAGATCTTTTATATCCTTAATGATTTTCTTTCTAGTGATTTTACCAATTATTGAGGGAGGAATAGTGAAGTCTCTAACTTTAATTGTGGATTTATCTATTTCTTCTTTTGATTCTCTCATCTTTTGCTTCACATATTTTGCAGCTCTTCCATTTGGCATATACACATTAGCATTGTTATGTCCTCTTGGTGGATTGACCCTTTTACATTATACAATATAATGTCTCTCTCTGTTTCATATTTTTTCCCTTTGCTCTGAAGGCTACTTTATCTGATCTTAATATAGCCACTCCTATTTTCTTTTGATTAATATTTGCATGATATTATCTTTTTCTAAACTTTTACTCTTACCTTGCAAATATTGTTACATTGGAGGTGAGTTTCTCTTCTTTTTTTGGTAGGTAGTACATAGTTGGCTAATGTTTTTTGAGCCCTGACGATCTTTGTCTTTTAACTGATGTATTTAGACTATATTTAATGTAATTATTATGTTAAGGCTTAAGTCTGTCATTTTATTTTTTTGTTTCTATTTGTTCTCTATTTCTTGTTTCTTTTTGTTTTCCTGCCTTCCTGTGGTTGCTTGAATATTTTTAATAGCCTATTTTGATATATTTATAGTGTCTTTGTATACTATTTTTAGTGATTGCAGGGGGTATGACACATACAGAGATCACAACAGTTTACTGCTGTCAACATTTGACTAGTGCAAGTGAAGAAACCCTAACTCTCTACATCCCTTTACCCTCCTCCTTCATGATATAATTTCTTAAATATTTCCCCTAAATACATTTAGAACCACCCCAGTGTTATAGTTTTTGTTTGAACAATTAAATATCATTTAGAAAATTCAGGAGGAGAGGGAATGTCTATTGAATTTACCCATATTTTTTTATTATCATGTTCTTTTCTTCTTCCCAATGTTTCAAGATTACTTCTTTTATCATATCCTTTCTGTTTGGAGGACTTCTTCTTGCCATTCTTTTAGGGTAGGTCTGCTGGCAACAAATCCTTCTAGTTTTCATTCATCTAAGAGTGTTAGGGTTTCGCCTTCATTCCTGAAGGATATTTTCGCTGGATATAGGAAACTATGTTGACAGTTTTTTGCTTTCAATCACTTGAGAAATACTGTGCCAGTCCCTTCTAACTTCTGTGGTTTCTGATGAGACTTTGGCTTCCCTCTGAAATACTTTCCTTTATAGGTAGGGTGTTGTTTCTCTTTTGCTGTTTTTACAATTTTAATTCATTCTTAATTTTCAGAATTCTGACTAGGCTCTATCTTGGTGTGGATTTTTGGGGATTTATTCTCTTTACATTTGTCTGCTTCTTGAATCTTTAGATTTATGTCCTTTGGGGAATTTTCAGTTCTTATTTCTTTGAGTATTTTTTCACTCAGTCCTCTTTCTTCTCTCAAGAAACTTTAATAACATGAATACAAGCTCTTTTGTTATAGTCCCACAGGTCCCTGGTGCTCAGGTCTGGTCTGGTCTTGTCTTTCCCTTTTTTTCTTTTCTTCTCTCTCTCTCTCTCTCTTTCTTCCTTCTTTCCTTTCTCTTCTACCTTCCTTTCTTTCCCCACTCCTTCCCTTCCTCTCCTCCCTCCCTCCTCCTCCCCCTTCTTCTTTCCTCCCTCCCTCCCTTTCTCTCTCCCTCCCTCTCTTTCTCCTTCCTTCCTTCCTTTCTTTCTTTCTTTCTTTCTTTCTTTCTTTCTTTCTTTCTCTCTTTCTTTTTCTTGTCTATTTTTCTCTCTGTTGTCCAGGCTGGGTAATTTCTGTTGTTCTATCTTATAGTTCAGAGTCTTTTTTTTTAAGATTTTATTTATTTATTTGACAGAGAGAGAGGGAGAGAGAGAGATCACAAGTAGGCAGAGAGGCAGGCAGACAGAGAGGGGGAAGCAAGCTCCCCACTGAGCAGAGAGCCCAATGTGGGGCTCAATCCCAGGACCCAGAGATCATGACTTGAGCCAAAGCCAGAGGCTCAACCCTCTGAGCCACCCAGGCACCCCTAGTTCAGAGTCTTTTATCTGGCCCCTTTATTCTGCTGTTAACCTCATCCTTTGAGGTTTTTTTTTTTTACTTTGATTATTGTATTTATCAATTCTAAAACTTCCACTTGGTTTTTGATATTTTATTTCTTTTTTGAGATTTCTATTTTTCCATCTGCTTTACATGCTCTTAATTGCTACCAAAGCATTTTTATGATGACTGCTTCAAAATATTCATCATGGGACTCTCAGGTGGTTGTCAGTTCAGCATCTGCCTTTGGCTCAGGTCATGATCCCAGAGTCCTGGGATTGAGCCCCGTGTCAGGCTCCCTGCTCAGTAGGGAGTCTGCTTCTCTCTCTCCCTGCCTCTTCCCCTCCCCCTGCTCATGCTCTCTCTCTCTCATTCTCTCTCATAAATGAATAAATAAAATCTTTTAAAAATATTCATCAGATAATTCTAACATCTTTGTTACGTTAGTGTTAGTATCTATTGTCTTTTTTTCATTCAGTTTGAGATATTCCTTGTTCTTGATAAGTGATTTTTGATCAAAACCTGGACATTTTGGGTATTATGTTATAAGACCCTGGATCTTATTTATGTCTTCTGTTTTAGCTGTTTTCTTCTGACATTGCTCCAGCAGGGCAAAGAACTGGGTGCCACCCTATTACTGCCAGGTGGGGGGTGGAAGTCAGAGCTCCCCATGGCATCCTCTGGTGCTGGATGGATCTGGGACAATTGCCTGGTGGGGGATGAAAGTCCCAGCTTCTGCCTTGGCCTTTCCTGGCATCACCCAGGGTGCCTCATTATAGTCTGGTGAGTCTAGCCCTCCTGCTCAACTTTTGCTTGAGTAGGTAGGGATGGGACCTCAGTGCTTTTTGTAATGCTTGGCTAGAGTAGAGTAGTTACTCTCTATACCTTTTCCTTTCTAGGCTTTCCCATTCCTGGATATTTGGCTGAAAAGCTTAGACTTCTGTAGGACTTCTGGAAAATCTGTACCCTTCCAGGCTATTGCTTCTTCTGCTCCAAGTCTGGGATATATGAAACAAATAAGAAACCCAAGAAACTCATTACCAAGTCATTTCTTGGCTCTCAAGATCTCTAGCCAGTGTGACTTTTTCTCTTCACCTTTCAGAATCTTCTTATGTTTGTTTTATACATAATATCTGGGTTCTTAGTTGCAGTAAGTAGAAGAATAGAGTTCATGCTATTTCTTCTGCTAAAGCAGTGTCAGAAGAAGGGGAAAGTATGTCCACTCCATTTTCCTGGACAGAAAATATCCTTTTACAACATGATTTTATTGCCTTTGGGGAAGATGTGAGGTTGATTTCCTGCCTCCTGTGTGCTGAACCCATCAGAGATGCCTGCCTAGAGGCCTGAGCAAAGGCTAATGGCAGCACTGGCCCTCTGTGGGAAATGGAGTTGACTTAGCAACTGGGTGAAGATCAGATAAGGATTCAGCTGGCATTGGGTTTCCCCTGGCAATAGCAGTGTCAGGATATGAACTATAAGAGGCCCACATAGTGGAATTTTTAAAGACAGATGCCAAGGGTCTTGTCCTTAGAGAGAATGATTTCAAGGGACATTGAAAAATCTTTTTGTCCCTCCATGATTTCCTGAGAGTCCATCTCTCCTGTGGTTCTGGACAATGAACAGGGAGGATAAGGGTGGGTCTTATCCTTAGGAACCTTTCTGGATGTTGGGGAAGATTAGCACAAACCTGGAACACACATGGAAACATTGAATTAGAGCAAAAAATAGGTACACTTAGAGCAGGCTGGCCAGAGAAGAGAGTTGGATTGAGATGTAGACCAGAGAAATTTCCCTGAGGTACCCATATGGCAGGCTCATAAGGAAGAAAGGCCAGGGTGGGAGATGGGTAGTAAAGGCCACGTAGAACGAGGGCTGGTTGGGCATTAGCACTCACACAACTGCACTGCAGAGTTGATGTTCACAGTGTGACCACTGGCTGTCAGACCTTAGGGAGTGATCTCAAGGCCTGTGACAGCAGTCTGTAGTTTTGCCGAGACATGGGTCTGAATCATGTCTTCTTTGATGCTGGTGTGCTGAAAGGAGTCAATTATGGAGTTATTCTGGCTGGAACACTCTATATCCTCATCACAACACAGCGTTGTTGGTCTTCATTCATCATGCCTATGAAGAAATTAAAAAGGGCTAAAGCCTTTGTGCCTAGTGAAAAAAAAATGGAAAAGATTGCTAAGTGCTGTTGCTGGTGGTAGTGAAATTGAGACCATCTAAGGAAATGATTATTCTTAATAATTTGGCAGTTGCTTGGTTCTACAGTAGAGGCAAAATACTGGTGTATTATATTACCTAATACAGAATAGGGGAATAATTTCTGGACAGAAATAGGAAAGTGGGATTGGCAAACTTCATTCAAGCACTCTGGTGAAATAATTGCATTTTTATGAAGGATATTATATACTATGCATATATTTGGGATTTGAGAACTGTGAAATACTTGGGTCAAATACTTTGGTGTTGCCAAGGCTCTAATAAAATTCAAGTGTCTGTTCTCCCTCCTAGAATTGTGAGCTAGGCTTTTGTCTTATTAATTTATGACCCCAGATCCTAACACAGTACCTGGGACAGAGTCAACTCTTAACAGAAGACTGTTAAGTGAAGGATGGATGAAGGAATGGGTAGGTCAGTGGACAGGTGGGTGGACAGATGGACAAATACAGCCTTCACAGTCTGTATGTAGGGTCAGAAGGCCAGCCCAGAGAACCTCAAAGCTGAGGCCTTTGTTTTGTTGGTTTTTTGCATCCTCTGGGATTCATACAAAAAAATGGGCTAATAAGCTAATTTAAAAAAAAAAAGGGGGCTAATGAAATGTTTGCTGTCCTCAACTAACTGAGCCTCTGTTTTCCCATTTGTGAAATGTGGATTATCATATGCCTCCTAGGCTGACTGAGTGGATCAAGAGAGCTTCAGTACTCAAGGAGCTCTTTTAATGCTGTAAAGTGCTGTACTATTGTCAGCCATCGTGAATGGTGGCAACGCTATTATTTCAAGGTCAAGTGTGGGGTGGTGGGAGAGCAAGGGAACAAAGAAGCTGGTGTGTGCAGGGAAGTCTGGCTTCACAGGGGAGCAGAAGACTTGCCTGGAAGGCCACAGCAGAGGCACTGGATTCCCGTCTCCAGGAGCCCTGGGAAGCCAGGCCACAGAGTCTTTTCCTAACCACATGAAAGCAGTTCAGTCAGGGTCCCTGATCTGATCCTGGTAGAGTCGTGAGATCTCTCACAGATGAGGCTATCAATTAAAGGTCTTCCTCTGCACCCCTGCAATCCAGCTTCCCCCCTCCCTGAGGAAGGGCAATTGAGGCTGTGACAAACCTCTCAGCCAAGATCTTTCTAGGGATAATTTGGTCAGGCTAATTATCCCATGTTAATTAGATAAGACTCAAATTATATGAGCAAGCCTTGCAAGCCCAGCACTTTGGGAGTTTTCAAGTTATTTACCTGGTGTCTCTGATTTTGCTGGGAGAAAATGATTTTTTGCTCCCAGGCAAACTAAACCCACAAATTAGGGCAGTGGCTTCCTCCTGAGCCCTATAAATGGGGAGCCTGAGATTGTAGGCTGGCGAATTGCATCTCAGCAAAGGGTTAGCATCTTATTCCATCTCTCTGGCCTTCTCAGCATGAACCGCCAATTCACCTACAAGTCGGGAGCTGCTACCAAAGGGGGTTTCAGTGGCTGCTCAGCAGTGCTCTCAGGGGGCAGCTCATCCTCCTACCGGGCAGGGGGCAAAGGATTCAGCGGGGGCTTTGGAAGCCGGAGCCTCTACAGCCTGGGGGGAACCCGGAGCATCTCCCTCAACATGGCCAGTGGCAGTGGGCGGGCAGGAGGCTATGGGTTTGGTCGAGGCCGGGCCAGTGGCTTTGCTGGCAGCATGTTTGGTAGTGTGGCTCTGGGACCCGTGTGTCCGTCTGTATGCCCTCCAGGGGGCATCCACCAGGTCACCATCAACAAGAACCTCCTGGCCCCCCTCAATGTGGAGCTGGACCCGGAGATCCAGAAAGTGCGCACCCAGGAGCGGGAGCAGATCAAGGCTCTGAACAATAAATTTGCCTCCTTCATCGACAAGGTGGGACTTTTTGGAGAAAGCCACGCATAGAACCCCTTCCTTCCTCTACTTTCACTGCCCTAAGGGGCTCCCTGTCTGAAGGAGAGGAAGGCAGGACACTCCCCAGGATGCAGACACGGTGAGGACAGAGCAGGGAAGGACTGGACAAACCTGAAATCAGTGCTGAGGGGCTGGTGGTGGTGGGTATTGGTCAGAGGGGCAGGAGGAGACAGGGAGTTTGGTTTGGGAAGGTTTCCAGGAGGCAGGAGAAGTGGCCTCAAAGTTGAAAGTTGGAGAGTAACAGTTTAAGAAACTAGGAAGCTGGACAATGGAGAGCTCCATGGAAGCCTAAGATATCTATAAAGCTGTGGGACCCAGTTTCTCCTCTCATGAGACCCAGACCAGCTCAGATTCTGGTTGAAAGACAGACTCATAGCTTATAATATGCGCAATGTACAAGGTGAGGCAGATGGGGATCAGTGATGTACTAGAGCTGTGGTCCTGAAAAGTGCTCCCCAAACCAGCAGCATTAGGATCACCTGGGCACTTGTAGAATCACATTCTCAGGCCTTGTCTCATACCTACTGAATCATGAGCTCTCCAGTGAGACCAGGAGGCCCCAGGTGATGCTAATGCCCACTTGGGCTTGAGAACCCCTGAGGAACAACGGGGTAGCAAGGCCTTGGGAAACAGAGACTTCCTGAGCACAGGGGAGCAGGGGAAGCTCACTGGGGTGACAGTGAGTAGGGTGGCAGAGTGTGAATAGGAGTTCACTGGTTGGAGGTGGGGAAAGGAAGCCTAGGGAAAGGGACCCATCCCACATATCATGGTAGGCTTGTCAGGAACTTGAGGAGAATTTGGCTTTGTGAGAGTCAGGTGAATGGTGAAGGAAGAGAAGGAAGGAGTGGGCACATTGTGAAGAGCACAGGGAGGAATTTGGATTTGGTCCTGCAGATGATAGGGAACCACCAGGGCATTTTGAGCAAGGGAATTGTATGGCCTTTGCAGGCTACAACTTGAGAATGCTGGTTCTTTGCTTGGAGAAATGCTCTGAGATCAGAGAGTTGGACATGAAAGCAATATAGGAAGGCCCAAGACTCCCAGTCAACTGAGTACCTGCCTCTGGCTGGGCTGGGAGATACTATGATGGAGGAGACGAAGAGGAGACAAAGCACAGGCCAGACCACCAGGTCCTGAGCAGGGGTGTTCAAGAGTGTGAAGGCCGGGACAGACCAGCTTATGTCTCTAAGGATTTGCCTTAGAGAGGTGGCCTGGGCTGCCCTTGGATACTGGTCCAGCCGGATTTAGACAGTTGCAGAGGAGACAGCTCTGACTAGCAGGAAATGAAGATATAGTCCTGCCTGATCATAGAGCTGTCCCTAGAAAGGGAACCTTGGTCAAACAAATGGCCCTGGGTGGGGGAGGGCTGTGAGGGATATTTCCTAAGGGCTGAGGCTTACCCTTTAAGCTAATGTAGCACAGGACAGCACAGCCACTGTCCAGGAAAGGAAACCACACAGCCTCCCTACTGACCAAGTATCTGTTGATTTGGGTCCCAGGTGCGGTTCCTGGAGCAGCAGAACCAGGTGCTGGAAACCAAGTGGGAGCTGCTGCAGCAGCTGGACCTGAACAACTGCAAGAACAACCTGGAGCCCATCCTCGAGGGCTACATCAGCAACCTGCGGAAGCAGCTGGAGACGCTGTCCGGGGACAGGGTGCGGCTGGACTCGGAGCTGAGGAGCATGCGGGACGTGGTGGAGGACTACAAGAGGAGGTGAGTGGGACCCTGCACGTAGGCTGACTGGCCTGCCAGAGCTGGCTTTCCCAGCAGGCATTGGGACACTTGTCACTGGCCTCAGGGACACAGAGCTTGGATGAGAGTGGCCCATCCTGAGTTCCCCTACCCAGGCAAGATGAGGCCGTCTCTGGGTGGCTGGGCAGTCCGGAGAGTGGAGAGTCAGCCTCTCAGGCAGTGAGAGGACGTCCTGGCAAGTGGTCACCTCCTTGGCATGTTCCCTCCTTCTCCCCACTGGAGAGAGCCTCCCAGCTCCTAGGCTTGCTCAGTGGGTTCCCAAGTTCCAATGAACCACCTCCCACTGCCTCAACCCAGCAGGGCAGGGAGTTGGAGTTTCTCTAATCTCCTTCAAGTTGTGGACATTTGGGCCATGCCCCCTCTTCCTGTCCCAGGGGATAGTTCTGGCTTCCTTAAGATTCATGCTTTGAGATGGGGTGAAGTTATTAACAGGGGTGTCAGGCAGCTGGAGTGGCATAGGAATCACAGCTAAAAGAGACACCAGGATGTTCCTGTGATTTGGACACTTAATGGGAAGAGGAAGGACCTACTTACTCTTCAGGCAACAGGGAAATCCAGACCCCAAATCATCTGGTCCCCTGGCCTGGGAGGGAATTGCTTGAAAACCCTGTCTGTAGCACTGGCTAAGAAGTCCTAGTGAGCTGGACAGATTTGCCAAGATATAGAACAATACCTGCTATATGGGACATAGTATGGGCAATTAGTTTTCTGCTTTCATGATGAGGACACACACCCACCCCTCCTTGCTCACCGCAATGCTTTTCCTGCAGGTACGAGGAGGAAATTAATAAGCGCACAACTGCCGAGAATGAATTTGTGGTGCTCAAGAAGGTGAGGAGGGGGTGCATACTTCTTGTCACCTAGGCGGTGGAGTATGGAGGGCAGAGGAGATAACAGAGGGGAGACTGAGGTCTGTGCTCCTTGTAGAATGAACTCGAACTGAAGTGCCAGAAGAGGACGGAGGGATGTACTGCTTGGGACATCTGGGGACCCTTTGATGTTAACCTAGAATATATCACCTTGTCTGCTTTTTATCTTTGGTGTGAGTGGGCAGGAGCCCAGACGTGGATAGTCAATGCCCAGGTTGTGTCCACTTTGGCTTGGGAAACAGGACATGCTTTGAGAAGAGCTGCAGGTTTACCTTCCAACTCTGCCTGTCTCTGACAAAGCACTGTGGCTGTCTTGGGCTCTGACTGCCAAATGACCCCTGTGTGGGAGATAGCACTCCCTCATAAACGCTCTCTTTGAGAAATAGAGCAGTAACAAGTTTCCATTTTGGATGGGGCACAAAGGAGTTCCAGAGGATCACAGTGAGTCTTGGGTGGAAGTCATGTTCCTACCTTCTGGGTCTTGACTCCATTCCCTGGGGGCAGCTTGATAGTCTTAGTGTTGGCGCTCAGATGCCAGTTCCTGGGAGAGCCCTGTCTGGGCTTGAAGAATGACAATGTCAGGGCATTCCTGGATTGCTTTAGGATGTGGATGCAGCTTACATGAGCAAGGTGGAACTGCAGGCCAAGGTGGATGCTCTGGATGGAGAAATCAAGTTCTTCAAATGCCTATATGAAGGGGTAAGTTTCCATCCCCCAGATCTATCCCCAGCTCTGTCTTCAAATGCCTGTGTGAAGGGGTAATGCTCCATCCCCCAGTCCTATTCCCAGCTCTGTCTTCTGAAAGGACAGATATGTGAATGAATGAGTGGTTGGTTATTCATTCCTTAGTAACTTTGAGAGCCCAGGGGATCTCTAGCATTTGGATGCTGGGGGCCATTTTGACCAAAGGAAAGCATGACTTCTATCTCAGTGCTCCCAACTGAGATGGACTCTCAGTGTCATCAGTCCCAGCCTGGCCTTCAGATGTCCTGGTTTCACTTCCTTCAGGAAGCCATGGGCCCTTATGGGGTTCCCACTGGTCTTCACAAGGATATTCTCATTTCTGCCTGTCTTCTCTCTGACACTTGGGTGTCTCCCTGGGTCTTCAGCAGGAATCTCCAGGGACAGAGGTAGGGAGTCTTCACACCCTTTCTACTGCCTCTGACCATCTGGCTTCAAGCCCAAACCTGTTGGCCAAGCATATGTGGGCTTCTGTGTCCTTACCGTCTCTTGTGTGGTGGCCAGGTTGTCTCCCCACTACTTCCTATACTCCTGACCTGTTTCTAATGACAGACAGATGGGCTGTTTTCTTCCAGAGCTGCTTCAAACTCATTCGACAGTTTTCAGATGTGGTATTGAAACATCAATGGGGGGCTTGGGGGAATGTATCTTGCATCTATTTAGGAGGGCCTAGGGGATCTCCTGCTAGGAAAGGGCTATCACCTTGGCACCTTCCTCTGCCCACAAAAGGCATTTCATGTTTCCTTCTTTCCCATGTAGGAGATTGCTCAGATACAATCCCACATCAGCGACACATCTGTCATCCTGTCCATGGACAATAACCGGAACCTAGACCTGGACAGCATCATTGCTGAGGTCCGTGCTCAGTATGAGGAGATTGCCCTGAAGAGCAAGGCTGAGGCCGAGGCACTGTACCAGACCAAGGTGGGCTGCACACCTCCCTAGAGTCCATGACCCACCATGTCCCACACATTTGCTGGGAGCACAGAACTGTCCTGGGTGCTGGGGGGAACCCAAAAGGCAGAGAAGATGAAGCTCTTAGACTGATCCACTTAGACTGGGGCAGCCATGGGAAGACATCTACAGCCAAGCACAGATGAATATGGCACAGACAGAGTCCAGGATGTTGAGGAGACAAAGGTTAGGAGACCAGGTGGGGCAGGTCAGGACTGACTTCCTGGAGGCAGAGGGTTTTGAACTGAGTCTGAGAGGGAGCGAAACATAGGTAGTTAGCATCTCAACTCCCTCATTAATTACAATAAATTAGGGGGTCTCTTGAGTGTGATCTGAGATCAGGTAATTCCTACCTTTCATTCAAGTCTAACTGCAAGGATAAAGGGGGAGTATGAGTCCCTTAGATCTTAACTCCTCTAATGGGTTATGGGTGGGGAAATGATTCTTTAGATAATTTGGTTTCTCAGATCAAGATGGCAGGTTCCAAATTGTTCCATGCTGCTTATCGGGTTCCTTCTCAGGGGAGATTCACACACTTGAGGACTTATCTTGTCCCTCCCCCTGCCACCTTGCCACTATAAGGACAGAAAGATGTGGCCAGCAGGGGTGAGAGGAAGTGAGGCTTTCAAGGCCCAGGCAACAACAACTTTTATGCTTGATAAAAGTTCAGACCCAAGCCTCTAGTTCCCCATACCCCTTCACGTGACTGCTGCAAGCCAGTGTCAGGGATGGCCATGTGGCCATGTGGCCCAGCCATTCTGGATTGTCAGTGGCCAGTGCTTAACCCCAGGTTCCTTCCAGAAGAGTCAGGCAGGTCTGCACAGACATGATTTTTGGTTCACTTGCTATTTGGGGTTACCCACACTGGCACTTCTTCATCTGCGGGTAAGCATTTATGGACCAGAGTTTCATTAGTGTAGTTCTAACAACAGAATTATGAGGTCTTATTATTATTGTTCCCCTTTCAAAATGAAGAAACCAGGGCTCATGTGGTGTCAGTAACCTGCCAAGCTCACTTAGCTGGTAAGTGATGGAACTGGATTGAATCTAGATGACTGACTGCCAATTCCACAGTGTTTAGACAAAAGATCAGGACATGACTCTGGTAAGAAGTGTTTATAGTGAAGGGCACCTGGGTGGCTCAGTGGGTTAAGCCTCTGCCTTTGGCTCAGGTCATGATCTCAGGGTCCTGGGATCGAGCCCCGCATCGGGCTCTCTGCTCATCGGGGAGCCTGCTTCCCCCTCTCTTCTCTGCCTGCCTCTCTGCCTACTTGTGAGCTCCCTTTCTCTCTCTGTCAAATAAAATCTTTTTTTTTTTTTTTTAAAAAGAAGTGTTTATAGTGAGGATTTGGGGTAGGTTGGGAGCGGAACAGAGAAGGATGCTCACCTGTTTGCTTCAAAAGGATACTGCTTGGTGTCAGAATTGGGGAAGTTAGTGCCTCCCTCTCTGTCGGTGTGTAGGGAGAGCCATCCTGCTCACACAGCCCTGCAGAGAAGCAGGAAAAGACCCCTTGTCCTGCCCCAGTGTTTATCGTCCCAAGATTAGCACCAAAGATAAAACATAGGAGCATAATGAGACTCCCCCCTGCCTTCTAGGGGACCTGGCACCTTTAAGAGGAATCCTGAACCTAGGGGCTTGTTAGAGTCAGATATGACAACCCCCAAGGCCAAGTACAAGGAGCAGAGAGAAACAGTGCACAGCCACCAGAGTTCTGAATTTTTCCTCATGACTGGAAAGACTTCCAGTAGCCTGGGACCCAGCTGAGCTATGAAGAGGAGGAAGTCACAGAGAAAACAGGTCCCTGCCATCCAGTCATACTGAGTCTGACAGGGAAAACACAGAAAGTTGTGCTTATAGTACAGTGTGGAAAGATCTATGGGCTGGAGTGCCAGGAGTTATGGAAATAGAAGGACACCCAACTAGGAAATCAAGGGAGGCCTCCTGGAAGAAGTGACTCTGCCCTGGCTGAGTTGGAAATAGCTAAGGAAAATGGATGAGGAAGGGTTTTCCAGGTGGAAGTAGTGGTCATGCAAAGACTCAGAGACTTGAGAGCACGGGGGACATTTATGGAACATGGAACTGTTTGGCACAGGTGTACAGACAAGTAGATGAAGGGCAAGAGCAGTGAGAAAGGAGTCTGGAGAGACTGGTGGATGTCAAACCTGAGAACACCTTGATGCCGTGCTCATAGTTTAAATTTGACCTTGACTTTGAAGGGCTGTGGGTAGAGGAGCATCATAGTTGGAATTGAGTGTTTTAAAGTTGCAGTGCAGAGTAGAGGCTTTCAAGAGTTCTTATGGCCAAATCTAACCATCAGTGAGGTGACTGCTTAAGGCAAACATATATTCAATGAGTGGATGTTTGAGTGTGAGGCTGTTGGTAGGCCTGGTGAGGTTGGGGTCCCCCATTGACCCCTCACACCCTGAAGACAAAAGCACAGTCTGCCAGGCTGAGCTCAGCCAGGCCCCGAGTTGAGGTCTCTACTTTGCTCCCTGTCTCCCTAGTTCCAGGAGCTCCAGCTAGTGGCCGGCCGGCATGGGGATGACCTCAAACACACCAAGAACGAGATCTCTGAACTGACTCGACTTATCCAAAGACTGCGCTCGGAGATTGAGAGTGTGAAGAAGCAGGTGAAGGGGCTTTGGCGGGTCCTGGCTTATTTCCCAAGGAAGGAGTGAATTGCTTATCGCACGTAACTCCACTGGGCCTCTCTCTTGCCTTGGTTCTCCATTGCAGAACCTGGTTTCTCAGATGGACCCCCGGTCTCATCCACAACACTTAACCTCCCATCTGAGTCTGGAACAATTGGAAGGGTCTTTTCAGAAAGCCTGCTAGCTGAGAGTAATAATCCTCTCTGACCCATGTTGGCAGGACTCCTTCACCACGAATGTGGCTTTGCTTTAGGAAGTGGGGTCAGACAGAGGAGGGTCCGACCACAGTCAACTCATTGGGGTGAGGGGCGAGGGGAGGCCCAGAGAGCACTAGAATTCATGGGAAAATACTACCTCCTGACCCTCAGTGTGCCAACCTGGAGACGGCCATCGCCGATGCTGAGCAGCGGGGCGACTGCGCCCTGAAGGACGCCCGGGCCAAGCTGGACGAGCTGGAGGCTGCCCTGCACCAGGCCAAGGAGGAGCTGGCCCGGATGCTGCGCGAGTACCAGGAGCTCATGAGCACGAAGCTGGCCCTGGACGTGGAGATCGCCACCTACCGCAAGCTGCTGGAGGGGGAGGAATGCAGGTGGGTGGTGGGAGGGCTCTTAGAATGTTGGGTGTGGAAGAACTTTTGGAATCTCCCAACTCAGTTTCCCAGAGTGTGGGAGAAGTTGCTGGAGGGCCTGGAGACACTTTTCACGTCACTCACAAGCAGCTTGAAACAGCAGCAGTCAGTGAATGAGACAGTGATGTCTTTTTCATTTCTCCTATGACTTTCCAGAGTAGGACAGGGAGAAAGTCTCAGTGTGGTGCCATTGCTGTTGTGTCTTTAACACTGCCCTGACCATTGCAAATATCCCTGTTAATAAAGAGACAGTAGATCCCAGGTTCAGAGCCTCTGGCAGACAATAATATCTAGCCAAAAATTTTTAAATTGGTTTATTTTCATTATATTTATTTTTATTACTACTGTTTCCCCCCCTTTTTTGGTCAGGTAGCATTGGCTTTTTATTTACCCTAGTGATATATAACTTCTTTTTAAGAAAAATGCATTTTTTGGTTATAAAAGACAGAGCCAATGACAAACACTAAATATATATAACAGTACATGTTCAAAACAGCAGTCAGACAAGTGTATATGAAGCATTAGTGTGGGAAAACCTTGTTCTAACTGAACACCACCATATTACTGAGACTCACAGGGGAGAAGTTACGGTTCCTAAAATCAGAATTAATGTCTGATTAATGACACTTAATGGCACTTTCGATGCTAATATTTCCACATATGTATTTATTCCGGCACTAGCCTTGCAGGAATGAACAAATGGGATAAAGAGAAGCCCAGAGGAGGGACTCCAAGGGGTACTGTTGTTGGGGGCCACAGGTTTGCAAGTTGACGCATCTCTGGTGGGAAGAGTAGCCTTCTGAGTGGGGGTCACAGAGACTGCAGGTACACCGAGGCCGGCTGGCTGGCTGGAAGGGCTGCTGGAGGCTGGGCTAGGCTGCCTGCTGACTTCAAGCTGTGGTGTGGGGAGCTCAGATTCCACACACTGGAGACTCACCTACACTTTTCTCTCTGCACAGGATGTCTGGAGAATACACCAACTCCGTGAGCATCTGTGAGTATTTCACACCTCTGAGGGAATGTTTGTAGCCCATCACTGAATAGGAAGTAAGCAGGTACCTACTGCCGGGTCCCCATGGAACAGCCTGGGCTCTGCCTGGTAGATCACCATGGTCACCATCGCCTTACTTGTTGAGACCTGCTGCCTCTTCCTCTATGGAGCTCCCACTGCCAGCTTCCCATCACATTCCGATATTTCACAGGGCCCCTTCCCCAGAAATCTCACCTGTGCTGGGATGAAATTCCCAGCCTGCCTTCTTCTGCCTCCCCCACACGGGCTTTCCTGCATGACGGAAGCTGTGAGCTTCCTGAGTCCACCTCCTCACTGAGAGTGGAGACCAGTGCACAGACACGGGGTTGCACCTGTGTTAATGCTGGCTCTGCAGCTTTTAGCCTGGTCTCCTTCTAAAACAGGCCGGCAAAACCTTCCCTAAATCGGGCAGTTAGGAATTTCTTTGAAAAAAAATTTAGAATGTATTATGAAGTTAAATGCAAGACCTATTGGCTTATGTGACGCTTTGGGGGAAGCTCTTGTTATTCCTGTTGGTGCAAAGAATGAGAAATTGCCCGATTTGGGATCTGGGATCTGGGCTATTTTTTCCAGAGCTTGAGCCACTCAGGCATTGAGTATGTCATTAGAGTCCACAGTTGATATGAACTGTTTGCTTAAGAGGGAGACATCTATGCTAGATGCAGCTGGGAGACTGGAGGCGACTTGGGGTCACCCCTGTTTGGGGACATACACTTATCACTCCTCTCTGCCTCCCCACAGCGGTCATCAGCAGCACCACGGCGGGGACCACAGGTGCTGGGGCCGGCTTTGGTTTCAGCGGCACTGGAAGCTACGGTTACCGGCCCAGCTCTGTCTCGGGGGGCTATGGCATGCTGTCAGGGGGCTGTGTCACTGGCAGTGGGAACTGCAGCCCCCGTGGGGAGGCCAAAACCAGGCTGGGGAGTGTAAGCGAGTTCAAGGAACCCCAGGGGAAGACCTCCGCTCTGAGCTCCCCTGCCAAGAAGACCACAAGATAAAGCAAAAGTCCATTTTCCAGCTGTCCACCTCACCCTGTTTTTCCTCTGGACTCCCTTCTCCAGGAAACTCCTGTCTCACCTTTCTCCTGGTCTCCTTCTTGCTTTCCTTTGCCACTGACATTTCCTCTCCTCTACATCCTACATTAGTCTTTCTCAATCTAGAATCAGGATTCTATCCCATCTTTCTGCTTCCATACTGAGAGACCCGCTAACTCAGACCCCCTTCCTGAAGCATTGCCAACAATGACGGCTCAGACCTTGTTCTGGCCTGCACGCCTCCCCTGGAGGAAGGTTTCTCCTCAGTCGTAACCCCCTCCATGCCCTGGCTTTGGTTGTTTGGCTACAAGCTCCATGGGGTCATGAGAGTATAGGTCCACTGACAGATCCACAGGGACTGTCTCCTGTTACAGCAACACTGGCTCAGGTGAAAGACCAGGTTATAGCTTATATCTTGTGTGGCCCCTTCAGGTATGGAGAGCTGGGAGTAGCCTTGAAGTTTGGTCCCATCCATGAAGGGATTTGTGCCCTCAATATGAGAGTTCTTGTCCTTGTTTAGGCCTTACCTCTCTGCTTCCTGTGTCTCACCAATAAACTTAATAAAACTTATGCAGGACCAGGCTGCTTCTCTCTCCCAAGGGGATCCTCATCCCAGGCCATATCTCTTCCATATGTGGAGATCAATGGCCTGGAACCTGGAGCATAGAGGTCTGGGGTGATCCACAGCGCCCCTAAGTGTGTTTTAATCTGGGGGAAAGAGATCTTTGTACGGACCATAGGGTAACAGTGGGTTTTGTGACACTCAGGATTCCTCTCCAACAGCCTTCCCCAGCAGATGCACCTTTGATCCATGCTTTTCTCAGGCCAACGCTCCAGGGAGTAGGCAATCTTTAACAACACGCAGATTATGGGCAGGGAGAGAGGGAGAACACTTATCTGTGGCAGAATTTAAAACTGGTCCAGAAGCAGCAGAAAGCCAGTTCTGGAAAGACTAGGGCTCAAGTAATGGCTATTCCCTGTTCTCTGGGAAAAAACCAAAGTAGAGTCTCTTTAAAGTAATGAGCCATGTCCCCTTGGTCTTTGGCGAAGTGAATGTCTATGAGTATGAGTTGTGTTGAAGCATGGACCATCACTGTGACACCCACCACCCAGCCTCCAAAACACTCTCCTGCTGAGAGACGTCTGTCAGGTTCCAAGGTCGTGATGACGCCCTCAGGACTCAAAGAGCCAGGGAGAGACTTGTGGCCCTTCAGGCTGGGGCTCACAGGTGCCTCTGACCAGGGTCACTGTGGATCCAGGGAGTCTTAGGGTTCAAGTCACTGGCTTTGAATTCAGGTTCAGACTCTGCAACTAACAGGGGATCAAGAGCAAAGTTCTCAAGAGTTCAAGAGTTTCATTTCGAGTCTCATTTCTTTAGTTATAAAATAGACAGACTAAGCACCTGTGTTTTACTCTTAGGCCAGAATGAGGTGACATAAACACATCTTACACAACTCCTGGTACAAAGTCCATACTTAATAAACATTCAGTGGAAACAGAGTCTTGTCCTCAAATCTTTTTGCTTCAAAAACTTGACTAAATCTGGTCACTTAAAAGAGGTGTTTAGTGCCGGTGAAGCAATTTGCAAGCTCCAAACTTTAAGGACACCATCTCATAAACTATATGCCAGTTTATTTATTACCCTAAGGAGGACTGGTTGAAGAGTAGTCTCAGGTAATACACTCTCGGGGCCAGTAAAGAAATTGTGGTCAGGTCGAGGAATACTTGTTGAATATCTAGCATTTGTCTGGCATGTGTTAGCGTTGAGCATACAGAGATATATAAATCTGGTTCACTGCCTGGATGGTGACATAACCATAAGAAATGTTAACTGTAATATGGAGAGATACTGGCAACCAAAGAAGATACAGAGACAGCAAAGAGGAGAGTAGGAGCTCCAGGGAGGTCAGGGGAAGCAACAGGTGCAGAGTCATTAGAGGATGGAGTTTACAGGCAGACAAGAGGAGGGGGTGGGCATTGTGGTCAGAGGCACTAGCATGGTGAAAACAGGTCTGATTGCTGGAGTGTGAAGTTACAGGTTGGAAGAGGCCCATCAGGTGGAGAGGGAGGGAGCAGAGGCATCTGGGGCTGGGGAGGCAGGTGGCAGCCACATCATAGGGGTCCTTTCAATCTTTTATGAGGTGGAACCTCTTGATCTCAGCTCAGGTCTTGATCTCAGGGTCGTGAGTTCAAGCCCCAGGTTGGACTCCATGCTGGGTGTGGAGGCTACTTTAAAAAAAAAAAATCTGCTATGAAGCTGGGATTTTATGTTGTAGTTTCTTGGGAGAAGCCAACATCTTGAGTGTCAGAGGAACCTCCTCTGCCATTCACTAACTGTTCAACTTAGGCAAAATACTTCTGCTCCATGAGGCTCAGATTCTTTATCTGTAAAAAGTTAATAATAGAAGTTCCTGCATAAACTTGTGGGATTGAAAATTAAATGAGAAGTAATTTTATTAAAATTAATTATTTTTAATAATAATTTTTTAAAAGATTTTATTTTTATTTATTTGGAAGACAGAGATCACAAGCAGGCAGAGAGACAGGCAGAGGGAGAGGAAGGGAAGTGGGCTCTCTGCTGAGCAGATAGCCCTACACAGGGCTCCATCCCAGGACCCTGGGATCATGACCTGAGCTGAAGGCAGAGGCTTTATCCCACTGAGCCACCCAGGAGCCCCTTGAATAATAATTTAAATAAATTAGATATATTTAAATCTATTTAAATAATAAATTTAAATTTAATATAAATATTAAATTTACAAATGAATAAAATAAAATAAAAATTAATATAAACAACAAATTCAAATTTATTTAAATAATAAATTAAATTATATAAAAATTAAATAAGTAATATTTATTTAATAAATAATTTGATTAATAATTATTAATTATTAGAATTAAATAAGAATTAAATTTAACAAAAGAGTGCATGAGAACTTTTTTTTTTAATTTTATTTTTTATAAACATATTTTTTTCCCCAGGGGTACAGGTCTTAATTCAGTACCTGCTGCATAGTATATGCTCAAGATAGTTACTGTTATATCAGTGTTACTATTAACTCTCTTAGTATTACTAGGATAGATGAGTCTTTCAGAAAGCCTAAGGGAGACGTGAGATAGAGAAGGTCTAATAGCCATCAGATTATTTGATGTACAGGAACTCAAGAGAAAAAGCATTGGCTATTAAGAGATACTTCTACCTTCCGACTTCTATCCTTGGATCCAGAACATTAACACTGACAGCCTCAAAGGACAAGTCTGAGTGGCTTGACTTAATGCAACAGAGGTCCACTTCTCACTCACAGTCCATGGTGGATCTGGGCAGCTCTCCCATGTGGCTCTCCCAGCTCATGTCTCACAGACCTACATGCTTCTGGCTTGCAGCCCTGCCACACAGGACACATGGCCTCCAACGTTACTGGGACAGGGGAAAAGAGAGAAGAAGGAGACACATGGGCTGCTAACTGCCTCATCCTAGAATCAACACACATCAATGCCCCTCACATTTAACTGGCCGACATGGCCCCAAGCCCTGACCAATCCCCCAGGGAGGCTGGGAAATGAGGAGGAGAGGGAGGATACTTGATAAGCCCTGGAAGTCTCTCGCACAGCCTTCCTCAGTGTAGATCCCCAACATCAGTCACCAGCCAGAGAATTCTTTCCCCCTGAGTGGTGCTGGGATGGTGCTGGCACAGGAGCTCTGGCCCAAGCAAACAACCTGCCTTTGGCTTTAACAGTGTAATGCTGGGCACAGTGCCATAAGCTAGGTCAGGCCACACACCACAGTAATTATATTTCATTTGCCTTTGTGTTTTTAAGGAGATATTGTAAGTCTTCTGGATTTGGGAAATGTTAGTCTATCTAATGGTGAAATAGAGAGAACTTGTTCTGTGTCTCTCTCTTTTTTAAAAAAAGATTTAATTTATTTATTTGACAGACAGAGATCACAAGTAGGCAGAGAGGCAGGCAGGGAAGGGGGAAGCAGGTTCCCTGCTGAGCAGAGAGCCCGATGCAGGGTTTGATTCCAGGACACTGGGATCATGACCTGAGCCGAAGGAAGAGGCTTTAACCCACTGAGCCACACAGGTGCCCCTGTTCTGTGTCTCTTAAAGTACATTCCTTAAAACCCCGGTTCCTATAAGATATATTTGGCCAAAAAGAGGGCTCTATGATCAAACAAAGTTTTGGAAGACACTGGATTTTTTTTTTTTAACAATAACAGTTACTTTATTTCTGATACTAAAGTCAGCCTACCTCTCCTTTCTTCTCTAGTTTTATTTATTTATTTATTTATTTATTTATTTATTGGTAAAGATTTTATTTATTTATTTGAGAGAGAGACAGACAGACAGAGATAGAGAGAGCATGAGTAGGGAGGAGAGAGAGAAGCAGACTCCTACCAAGCAGGGACCAAGCAACCCAATGTGGGACTTGATCCCATGACCCTGAGATCATGACCTGAGCCAAAGGCAGCCGCTTAACTGACTGAGCCACCCAGGTGCCCCTGTAGTTGTTATTTATTTTATTTTTTTAAATTTTTATTTATTTTTTACATTTCTTTTCAGTGTTTCGGAATTCATTGTTTATGGACCACACCCAGTGCTCCATGCAATACATGCCCTCCATAATACCCACCACCAGGCTCACCTAACCACCCACCCTCTTCTCCTCTAAAACCCTCAGCTTGTTTCTCAGACTCCACAGTTTCTCATGGTTTGTCTTCCCCTCTGATTTCCCCCAACTCACTTTTCCTTTCCTTCTCTTAATGTCCTCCATGTTTTTCTTATACTCCACAAGTAATCAAAACCATATGATAATTGACTCTCTCTGCTTGACTTATTTCACTCAGCATAATCTCTTCCAGTCCCATCCATGTTGATACAAAAGTTGAGTATTCATCCTTTCTGATGGAGGCATAATACTCCATTGTATATATGGACCATATCTTCTTTATCCATTCATCTGTTGAAGAGCACCTTGGCTCTTTCCATAGTTTGCAACTGTGGCCATTGCTGCTATGAACACTGGGGTACAGAAGGCTCTTCTTTTCACTACATCAGTATCTGTGGGGTAAATACACAGTAGGGCAATTGCAAGGTCATAGGGAAGCTCTATTTTTAATTTCTTAAGGAATCTCCACACTGTTTTCCAAAGTGGCTGCACCAACTTGCATTCCTACCAACAGTGTAAGAGGATTCCCCTTTCTCCACATCCTTTCCAACACTTGTTTACTGTCTTGTTAATTTCGGCCATTCTAACTGGTGTAAGGTGGTATCTCAATGTGGTTTTAATTTGAATCTCACTGATGGCTAATGATGATGAACCCCAAAGAAAACATACAAATGGCTAAGAGACACATGAAAAAAATGTAGTTGTTTTTTAAATAACTCACCTGTAGAAACACTATATGCTCATATGAGAAAATTCAGAAATATTAAAAAGTAGGAAAAAACCCTCATTTTTTAATGATCTCATTTCCAGTCACCTTCTTTGGAAAGCACTGAGTTTTGTAGCATCCTTTAGAGCAGCTTTCCTAAGTGTCCACAGTGACGGATCTAAAAAGCATTGCAATGTGATGCTGGCTTCATCTTTTTTTTTTTTTTAAACCCAACAGGGAATCCATCCCCACACTTTTTTCCCTACATGATACCTATTAATCTCCTAAGAACCAGTGTTTCAGGGCAAACAAGAACCTGTTTAATCACAGCATGTTTGCAAATCCTTGCTTGGAGAAGTCATCTGTCTATCCTTTTTTGTTGAGCTCTGGTTTCAAAGGGTGGTATTTGTTGCTTGTCTCCCAATCCAGGGGCTGCTTTCATCCAGTACTAATGGTAGAGGTAGTCATGGGGCCCAAGATGACATAGGAAGACACTGTCAGAGGCAGTTGCCATGAGAAGCCCTCCTCCCAGGCTTCAGTCACCTTTTGATCTGTCCTGTCCCCATACATCCAATGCCTCTGAAACCTGGACATGCCACTTTGGTCTGTATCTGTAAGAAAGGTGAGCCTGTGGGTTCAGGAATTCCTGATTCATCCAGCCTGTCAACCCCCTCACAGGAAGATAAGAAAAGGTCGTCCTTCCTCTTCCTTGATCCTGGGCAGAAGTGGCTTGGTTCTACAGGAATGGGTATCTCAAATTCTTAAGAAGTTTCCAGAAAAAAGGAGACTTCAAAGGCTCCCTTCGAAAGACAATCTTATGTAAATTTCTCCTATTTCAGTTGAAATACTTTTCCACTTTTCTATTCTCAATGACCAGAGTTAATAAACTCTCTCCTGTACTTATGGAAAGAAAACTGGTTAAATTTATGGGTTGTAGGAAGCAATCTCATGAAATAATGGAAAGTACAACCTTGAGTTTCTTGAGGGGCCTGCTGGTCGCCCAGATTCACTGACACTGCCTCTTCCCTATCTAGAGGAAATGGAATACAGGGTCTCCCCTGAGGAAGCATAGAGAGCCCACCATCTTCACATCCAGGATATTCCAGACTCTTCTATCTGTTCATCTGTGGCTGGCGCCATCTCGATCACTCACTGATGCCTCCCCTCCGCCCCTCCCCACCAGCCTCATTCCCTGTGGGGTAAACACCTTGGTTGTTATTATGCTCTGTTATTGGTTCAGCTGAGGCTGTGTCACTCAATTACCCTCAGGTGCCAGCTGACCACCCCATGAGGGCTCCAAGAGGAGCCCAGGCCCCAGGGTATAACTGGGGGCACAGCGATGAGCCTTGTCTGTTTCACACTCATCCTGAATGTCCCTGGTGTCGAGGCCAGGGCTGAGCATGGGCTGAGCAGGGGAGGGAATGGTTAATCCAGGCACCTATTAATCTGATGGTGGAAATGGGACATACACTCAGGACTCAGACAGACTGAGAAATAGGAGTGATGAAATAGAATACCACCTGGGTACCAGAAGAGCCGTATGGGAAGGGGATTTTCTGACAGAAGAGGAGAATTAAAGGCAACTTAAGTTGGAAAAAGGAAAGTGGGTTATATTGGAAAAGATACTTATGAGCTTATTTGGAATGAAGTTCAAGAACCTAGTTCTTGATTTTTCAGACTGGAGGTGTCCTTCTTGGCCTTCTCAACTTGTTCTTAATACTCAGTCACATTTTGATCCAGAATCAGAAATGCCAGGGCAACGAAGGTTGGGATGGATGATTGTCTTCTGCAATTAAAGAAAAAGAAAAAACTCAAACTCATGTAAGACTGTCTTCCAGACCACCTTCCTGTACCATCTCCTCAGGCCCCCTTCCCTTCTTCCCAGTTAGTATCTCCCTCACTTTTATTTATTTATTATAAATTATATATATATATAATATATATAAAATATATTATATATATATTTATTACAGAAATGCTTTTCTGCAGAACCAAAATAACCCCCCTCTGCCCCCCACCACACCCGCCCCAGCTCTTGTGACCAGAGCTCTCACTGGCCTGAACTCTGTCCCTGTGTCTGGCCTTCCCCCAACAGATTGAGAATTCCTTGCAGATAGGCCAGATGTCTCTACCCTCTGGGACTTCCTTCCAGTACTCAGAATAGAGCCGTCCTCTTCCGGAAGTCTGGGGGAAGCCGCAGCTAGCTGACAAGCTAAGGATGATTCTCTGGAATATTCTTGATCCTGTTCATGTCCTTCTGAAGCAGAACTGGCCTGGACATCTGCTCCCCTATACCACGCTCCTCCACCTGGTGGGAGGGTGTCTTTCCCCACCCCCGGAGCCAGACCCAATGGAAGCTTCTACCATAGATCTTGGCCGTGATAACCCTAGTAATTGGAGGGCAGCAAGTGGAGATAAGGTAGCCAAATTATTATAATGCAGGGGGTAAGCAAAGCAAATGCAGGGTTCAGGGCCATTTTATAGGGAATTCATGAGGAGTTCAGGGTGGGAGAGACAAAAATCTCAGGGAGGAGTGTTAATTTCCTAAACGGAGAACCTGAGAGGCCCCATGTGGCTAATAGATGTCCCCGACCTACAAATTAGGCTGCCTGCAGCCGGCTATTTAAGGGGTTAGGGGGGAGCGAGGCAGGCCAGCGGAGCCGCCCTCTGCGCCCCTGTCCCACCTCGCGTCGCGCTCCGCAGCCCGTCCCCCCAGCATGAGCCGCCAGCTGCACCACCGCCCCGCCGGCGAGCGCACAGGCTTCAGCGGCTGCTCGGCCGTCATCTCGGGACGGGTGAGCACCAGCTCCGCCTCGTTCCGGGCCGGCGTCAAAGGCACGGCCGCCTTCGGCTCCAGGAGCCTCTTCAGCCTGGGGGGCGGCCGGCGCCTGGCCCTGTGCGCCGCGGCCGGGCGGGGCGGCACCTTCGCGCTGGGCCACTGCTCTGGCTCGGGCGGCGGCCGGCTGGGCGGCTTCGTCGGCACCGTCTTCGGCAGCGCCGGGCTGGGACCAGTGTGTCCGTCCGTGTGCCCGCCCGGAGGCATCCCTCAGGTCACCGTCAACAAAAGCCTCCTGGCCCCCCTCAATGTGGAGCTGGACCCGGAGATCCAGAAGGTGCGCGCCCAGGAGCGGGAGCAGATCAAGGCGCTGAACAACAAATTTGCCTCCTTCATCGACAAGGTGGGTCCTCAGATGTCGGTTTGGCCCCCAGCTACCAGTGTGCCCAGGGGTACGCCCTCTGCCACTGACAGTTACTTGAAAACTTGGGCGGCCTGTTTATCTTTTCTGAGCTTCCCTTTGCTTATCTGTAAAATGGGCAAAACAGTGGCTCTTACCTCACATGATGATGTGAGGATGAACTGGATGTTTATAAAGGGCTTGGAACAGAGCTTCTCACTCACTCTCTCGAGCCCCACCCCATGATTAACAGAAGCCTAATTTTTCCTTCCCGGGCAAGACCCTGGGATGGAAGGGGGTGCACCACAGGCAGGAGACATATGGAATGACCCTCTGAGAGTTTGCAATATCAGACAAGGAGATGGGGACACATATCCAGGACAGGAGCACCAGAGGGATACTGACCAGGGAGTATCACAGGACATGATGCTTGGTGAAGGGAGAGGACTTAAAAGGTAGGAAGTTGGATGGGGGTATAAGCCAGGAAGGGTTCTGGAGGAGATGAGAGAAAAGGACCAGAAGATGGAAGGGTGGGGCTATTGAGGAGGGCCTGTCAAGTTACATGTGTGGATTTTGTGTGTGTCTGTGGGGAGGGGGACATGCAGGGTTTAAAAGGGAAGATATTCCTGGTGACTCAGAGTCAGTGACCCCAAAGGATAGAGAGCAGAGAAGGAATAGGTTTCTATATCCAAGCCTGGGCAGAGATCGGGACCATGACTCAAAGGGGACATAGTCCAGATAAAAGCTGACATTAGTCAGTGCCTGGTGCTGTCCCAAGGGGTCCTCGTATATCACACGTGACCCAAGATTCTGTTATCATTTTGCTTTGTGGATGAGGAAACCAAGACAGAGGGAGGCTAAGAAACATGCCCAAGTTGGTAGAACAGCAACAGCAGATTGTGTTCCTCACCACTGTGCCTGGGAAGAGGAAGGGAGGTGGTTGGAGGTGAGAGGGCAGGAGTAGAAGAAACAGAGCTGCTATCCCAGGGGACAGGGTTCATTTTCCTCTTCAGAGTCTGTTCTTCCCCTCACGTTCCCTTCTCTCCCTAAAGCTAGAGAAAGGGAAGAAGAGGAAGGCTAGTGAGTAGCAGAGGCTTGAAGTTTCTGAGTCCAAACGTGTGAGACCTTTTGTTGAGTATGCAGGAACCTTGTAAAGACGTGATAACCCACTTTGAAATGAAAACCAAAGAAACCAGCCAACCAAGAGCAACTGAGGTTGCACCTAAGAGAGGACAGGTTAACCACCAAAATGACCTTCCGTCGCATTCCCCCATTACTGTTTCTCCCTTGGTTCCCATCTTCCCTCACTCTGAAAACCCCAGCATTTACGGCAAAAGAAGCTACCTGCATCATGTGATAACTCTTAAACCTACCCCCTTGATTTCTTTTAGACTGAGTCTTATTTCTTGTCTTGGAGACCCAGATAAGCACGTCCTCATGGCTGAATCCATTCTCTGATGCATCTTGCTCTTTCCTGCCTCCTACCGTAGGATGACTATCTGATTTTTGGGGCCCTCTCCCCACTGTTGAGAGGCAACAGCGTTGGGATTCTGGGCTATGACCACCTTTGGGTCCCAGGTGCGGTTCCTGGAGCAGCAAAACCAGGTATTGGAGACCAAGTGGAACCTACTACAGCAGCTGGACCTGAACAATTGCAGGAAGAACCTGGAGCCCATTTATGAGGGCTATATCAGCAACCTGCGGAAACAGCTGGAGACACAGACAGGTGACAGGGTGCGGCTGGACTCAGAGCTAAGGAACATGCAGGATTTGGTGGAGGACTACAAGAAGAGGTGAGTGGAAAGGCAGAGAATCTGCCCCTGGAGGGTCTTGATTACAGATGAGTTTTCGATTTGGAGTCAGCATTTTTGCCTTTTTCGATCCCTTACTATAACATTTGCTATTTCCTTTTCCATAGGGGAGCCGGGGAGATCCAGACAGGTTGAGACTTAGGAAGAGAAAAGATCTATCTAGGGTGGTGCCCTGAATTTCTAGGAAATGGTGTGCCCAACTTTTAACATTGGAAATGGAGAAATGGGTACAAGAGAGCTGTCTCAAAACCAGATGGACAACCCAGATGGCTTTGTAGCTCCTCCTGCGTGAGGTCTTCCGTGGGAGTACCTAGAATGTGAACCATAATGTGTTCCAATCCCAGATTTGTTCCAATCCCAGAACAAATCCTAAAGCTAAGCAAATAAAAGTTTTGAAAAATTTTTTCATGTTGAGGTGTCTCTGTGCTGCAGAATCCCACCATTAAAGAGAAAGATTGAAAATGTACTTGGAACCAGAAATAATTTCTCCTGGATTTGAGCCAGTGAGGAGATCATGGTACATCCTGGCTTAGCATGATCTGATATTTTGGAAGTTTGCTTCCAGGTGCCAGGATTTTTAGGGAAAGATAACTTCTTCCACAATTCAAGGGGATGGAGTTGATCAGAGCTGAGCGATTTCTCTTGTTGCACGTTCAATCTGCCGGGCCATCCCTATTCTGAACTACCCTCAAGTGGAATTCTGTTCCGAGTCCTGAGGGAGGAGGTGGCATGGTCTCTCACCTCGGAAAACATCCAGATTGTGGGGACAGGCTTGACAAGCACTTTCAGAGAGCCCCCAGGAAGTGAAATGAATACAGTGTGGATTGAGATTGAATGGCATTCAGATGGAAATTGCAGCCTAAATCAATCTCAATCCACACTGTGAATACAGTGTGGAGCAAAATTCTGGAAAAAAAAAAAAAAGAGGGGGTTTCCAGGCACAGCCCAGATGTCAGGTTAGAGGCCCCCAAAGGTCTTGCTGCCTCTGGAAGGCCAGGTGTTCTGGAAATACCACTCAGTTGAGCTGATGATGGGTGAGCCTCCTGGTTCTCTGTGGACTTCAGTTTTAATATTTGTAAAATTCAGATACTGACACCTGCCTTACCACCTAAAAGAGCTGTTGAGATGGTAATGTTGTTACTAATGTATTATCATCTCTTTAAAGAACCGAAGTTCTAGGCAAATCTAAGGCATTGTTTCCCTGATGTCACTGGGATCCTAGCTTGACAAGCTTTGTGACCTTGGAAAAGTCTTTGCCTTGCTTATAAAATTGAGAGATGATAATGATAGGATCTACTTGATAGGGTTGCTGTGGGATGAAATGAAATAAGGAAATGAATTAGGAATTGTTATAAAATCCACCTAGCTGCAAACTAAAGGTGACATCTTGTACAATAGGTTATTGGAAGCACTGGAGATTAAAGTGGTGTAGATTTGATATAATTAATACATCTGCACTTTGTTATGGCTTAACTTTTAATTGTGCATCGTAATGTATTTTGTAAATTATGAGTTATTGATAAAGCCAATAGTACTAAAAATGCATTGATTTTCTTTATAAATGTGTATGTCTGTGTATGCTCTGGTGTTTAGTCTCTAGAAGTAAATAATGAAAAATTATGACAAATAAATGTCATTAATTTGATAGCCATCATGACCAAACTTTTTCTGTGTGTTTTATGAATCAGAAAGGTAAGCTAAAAACTAGTCTGCAACTAGCATACGCTCTTATTTATTAACAGGAGGAAGAAAAATGGAATATTTTCCAAGATAATAGGAGATAATGATAATTATAATAGAAACAACCCTATCATAATATAATTTGATACAAGAAAGTATTCATTTACCTTTTAAATAACACACCTGGAATCTGAGATAAATCATATCAATTGTTTTCTATGTGTTCTATCCAGTGTAACTAACACAATCTGGCAGTCTCAGAAAATGTTCCAGTTGCATTTTTAAAATAACCCACTTCGTTAACCTGTACTGTCATCTGACAAGGCTTCCCCCCCTTCGCAGCCAGCCGCTTGGCTTAGGAAGGAGTAAGAAGCAGAAAAGGATAGCTCACATGAAAGTATATGGAAAGAAACCATTTGCTAGCATTAGTTATTTCTTTCCAGGGTTCTATTTCATTTCCCAATGCAAATATCCTGTAATACATTCTTTGACAATAATAAGAGTTGGAATAGTGAGGTCTGTAAGGGATCAATACTCCCATCTCCCCAGTCTACAATGTATCTGTGTGAAGAACATCCCGGCCGTATCCAAACATCCTGTTTCTAAGAACTTGCTTCACCTGGAACAGAAATATGTATAAAAAACAAGCAGAACATACCACTCAAACGTGGGGATAGTATTTGTTTGGTGTCTGAGAGGTTTTGCGCCCTGGGCTAATGCACTGTACTAATTAATGTCTCTGTTGGGAGAAGGGGTGTCTTTCTGCTGTCACAAGGGAGGGGTAGTTGTGAAAGGGTAAGGGATGGTGGAAGCCCATCACAGGTGCGTTCCTGGGCAGAGGCATTGTAGGGTAGGTTACATGTGAACTAAGGAGCTGCACATTGATTCCTTTAAACCTACTCCGGTCAAGGTCCCTTTTGATCATTGTGCATACCCCAGGGGTGCAGGAACTCCAGTGTGTAGGTCACGGCCATGCAGCTCTTGCACAGCGGTGCTCACTGACTGCTCAGTGAGTGTTTGCAGAGCTGAGTTATCCCAATGACAATGCCACCGCCTCTCTCTTGCCGCACACAGGTACGAGGTGGAGATTAACAGACGCACAGCTGCTGAGAATGAGTTTGTGGTGCTCAAGAAGGTAAGAGGGAAACAGGGAGGGCTGGAAGAAACCTTGAGGCTCCCTGAGTACCTGACACGGTGGTGTTGGTAGGCTGAGGAAAGGGATTCCGTGGGTCACTCAGTCCATTGGGCAGGGGTGGCTGCAGTTCTCATTTCCCAATTCCTCTGTCTGAGTCCCCTTGCCTGGGATGCGTGTTGCTCCCAGAGTCTGCCTGCTTAGAATCCAGACGTTTGGCACACTCCTGGCATGACCATTGCCCTGCACATTGGTTGGTCTGCTCTCAGCAACTGGGAAGCACAGGGTGAGGGGAGTGGCGAAAGCAGGGAACCCGAGGCTCCTTACAACAGGCAGGGAGGGCAGGGGAAGGCAGCTGGCTCCTCTCTTGGTCCCCCAGGACGTGGACGCCGCCTACATGAGCAAGGTGGAGCTTCAGGCCAAGGTGGACTCCCTGACAGATGAGATCAAATTCTTCAAGTGCCTCTATGAAGGGGTAAGGATTCCACGGAGCTCCTGTGTGGCCTGCTCCTCCCATGAGTGGCTCCTGTCCCTTGGCCTGCATGGATGTGTGGACCAAAGGTTGGCAGTTCCGTGCAGCTGATGTTTGCGGAGCAGTGAGTTGTGCTCTGAGGAAGCCATGAAGAAGAAGGGATGATTCCTGTCCCCTAGGAAATCACAGTCTGTGGCTGAGCCCTGGGAGAGCAGAGGAAGGTGTAGGGAATTCTGTCCAAGCTGTCAGGGAAGATTCCCGGGGAAGGATGAGGAAGATCTCAGGGATGCTGAGAAGGGCCCGGCATGCAGCCTGAAGGAGTGGGATGAGCGTTCTGAGCTGGGTCAAGTGAGTAGGGCTCGAAGAAAAGGTGGTTGGCAACTCCAGAAGGGCTCTGTGGGCCACCTAAGGAGATCAGACTTAATTCTACAGATGAAGGGTGGCCGTTGCTGCAGAGCGTGGAACAGGGGTGGGAGCAGTCCTGAGTGCAGGATGGAGAGGGGCATCCCACACTGGGGCTGAAAGCCGGGTGTGGGCACCTCGCTCTCGGCAGGCAGCGGCGCCGGAGGGCTCTGCTGAAGGTGGAGTTCAAACACCACGGAAGGGCCGCAAGAGATTTGCCAGGGAGGGTCAGGAGAGGGGCTCCCTCATGGAAACCCTTTAAGTGGCTCCACTTCCCTAACTGTTCTCCAGGAGATCACTCAGATGCAGTCCCACATCAGCGACACCTCCGTCGTCCTGTCCATGGACAACAACCGGGACCTGGACCTGGACAGCATCATCGACGAGGTCCGTGCCCAGTACGAGGAGATCGCCCTGAAGAGCAAGACCGAGGCCGAGGCGCTGTACCAGACCAAGGTGGGCTGCATGCCAGGTGTGCCGAGGCCCAGGGACCCCAGCTGCCTCTCTCTCCTCGTGCCTGCCTGCATGCGTGTGTGTGGTGTGTGTACCAGGCTGGGTTGAGACCGCCTTTGTCTCGGAGTTGGGCCTCGTGGAAATGTCTCCCTCTGTGGGGCCGAGAGGTCCCCCACAGTCTCGGCATGTGCTGGGGGCATATATGGGCTCAGCCCTCACCCTGAGGTTGCCCTTGCTGAGAGCAGAGGCCACACTAGCCACAACCCTGGGGAGACTCTGACACGGTTTCTGTGCATAATCCATCTATCCTGGCTTTGTTTCGTGTTTCCTGCTTTGTCAAAATGAGGACGGGATATTCTACTTCCACCTAGGGTTTCACATTTGTGAGCCTGAGGATCCTCCTGAGCTGGGTCAGGGCTTTCTTGTCGAGAAGGAAAAGGTGGTTCCCCCCCACTTCCCTCCCCTCTCCTCCATCCTCTCCCTCCCTCCTCACTGTGCATTTGTTGCTCGGGCAATGAGAACAGCATGTGGTCCCCCTCCCACTCCCCATGTTCAACACCCTTAAGAGGCGAATTCCCAACTATGCTGGGGTCCTCTTCTCTTGTCCCCCAACCTCAGATCCAAGAGCTGCAGGTCACCGCAGGCCGGCATGGGGATGACCTCAAACTCACCAAGGCTGAGATCTCAGAGCTCAACCGCCTGATCCAGAGGATCCGCTCCGAGATAGGGAATGTGAAGAAGCAGGTGGGTTCCATGAAATGAGTCAGCTAGCGGGTTTATTGTGCGCCCAAGGTATGAGACTAAATGTGAAACAACAAGAAGTCATAGCCCCTCCTTAGGGCATGTGTAATCCTTCAGGAGGGAACATCCCAAACCCACATAGAAGGGCGAAGCATTCCACCCACTGTGCAGCCTGCTCCCTAAGGAGCCCGAGTGGCCAGAACTGAATGCAGACCCCAGCGAGGCTTCCTGCAGGAGGTGGGATGCATGGGCGGGAAGGAGGAGAGGGAGCCAGCAGGAGCAGTGGGTCCAATGTGGACACCGCATGGCGTGTGTGCAGGGAGGAAAGACACCTACCCCAAGCAGAAGTTCCACGATGGCTGGGGTGGCAGGCGGCAGGACATCACTACATAGGACGGGCAGGTTAGGGGCACCTTCGAAGTGGGACAGTGGAGTTTAGACCGAATGCAGTAAGTTAAAAGGAGCCGTTTGAAGGTTTCACGTGATGAATCCATGCTGGAGGGAGAGCCCAGCCATGGAATTTAGAAGAGGGAAGGAGAGAGAGCCTCCCTCTGTTGGCTTGGCCCAGGGCTCTGCTCTGTGTCTGTCCATCCCCGTGGCTGTGCTGTGTGTGGTAGCCTGGCACTGAGTGACCCCATGACCCTGGGTGCAGTGTTGGTCTCACTGATGTTTCTGATGCAAGCAAACCCATGAATTTCCCAGAGTTTGTGGAGGCTGGCACAAAGGCTCTGAGCTTTCCAGACAAGTCAAGTGGCCCTGTCCCCATGCCCTCTTCTTTAGTGGCCTCTCCCTGGCCTGTGCACACGCACACACACACATGCCCCACATGTACATGCAGACACATGCACATACATCATCTCTGTGCACCAGGCTCATGGTGAGGGGAAGAAAAAAGACCTCTTAAATAAGAACTCGTGGTGTTTTCATTTAATTAAGTTCTGCATAAATGAAAGAAAAACACAAGGTGTTTGAGGCCGCCCTCAGTATCCGATTATATTTATGTAATAAAATGTTACATGTTCACGGTTGGGTGAACTTATTACTAGAAAGTGACTTTGTGATCAGAATGCCATCAGGCAGGTCAGGGAAGATGTCCTCCATGGGGAGCCAGTGGGGTTCACTCTTGATTCTTAGGCCCCATCGCAGCTCCTACTGAGGGCCCCTGGCCAAGGTGGTTTCCTGCCCTCTGGCTTTTCCACTGAAGAAGCACATGGTTTCACCTGCAGACCCTCTTGGCATTCGGTGATCCCAGGATCCATGTGATAATTGTTTCCAAGGGTGCCCAGATTTCATGCCCTCTCACCTCATGCCACTTTCACAAGACCCAGGAGTCTCCCCGATTCACCCTGTAGGACCTCGGTCAGTGAAAAGGAACAGAGCACAGTTTGATAGAATTCAGGTCATAGAGTGGCCATCCCCTGAATGATTAGACCTCCACAATCCCGAGGATGGGACATGGTCGTCTGTGGCCAGACAGCTGGGTCCTAGGCATTTCTGCAGAGGCTGTGAACCACTCATCCAAACACTGTGGGTGTTTGCATGGTGGGGGGTCTGCCTGGCAGAGGAGGAGGCACCGGCCGGGCAACAGTCTAGAATTCTGTCTGGCCTTGGGACCGGCTGCTCTCCTTGGGGTGAAACGAATTTGACTCCAGAGAAAGGGGACACACCAGAAAAGAGAAACCATATTTAGATCCCACCAAGACTTGGCCAAGTGATGGGAAAAACCTCCCAAGACTTAAAGACTCAAGAAACCCCTGGCACCTTCTCATGGACGTGGCTGAGAGCCCCATCCCCAGCTTCATACTGCAAGTTACCCTCTCACCTAACAGCGGGTGTCTGTAAGCTAGTGAGACCTATTGTTCACAAAAGTATCTTTTGAGGGTGTTGCCCCATACCAGGATTCTCTGTGGAATTTTGGGAGCTAGACTCCGTGTGGCAGGTCTATTGGACAGAAATTTTATTAGTAGTAACCTTATTAGTATCCCCCCCTTTGCTATCTTTCTCTCTCGTTTTTGGTTTTTGTTTTGTTTACAATTTACAGGATCTCTCAAGACAACCTCTACTGTGGGGCAGAATTAAGCTAGTTGCCCCCAAAATTTTCAAGGGTGGCATCAGAATCTTGTGGCCAGTGTTACAGACCGGGAGGGAGAGGACAGGAGCCACTGGCCCAGGAGGCTCCCCTTCTCGGAGCCTTTCATCTCTCTCCCAGGGGAGGGAAGGGCCATCTTCATATGACAATGCATGAGTGGAGGTGAACCGTGCCCGGAGATAGGAGAAGGACAGATTCATCTCTAGCGATGTCCCAAAGTGGAGAAACTAGGAGGACCTTAATGCATTCACTATCAGTCAGGACCAAATGAGAGGGGATGTCTGGGCAGGATCTCAGAACTGTGTTCTGACTCAAAGCGCTGAATGCATTTGCCCCTCAGTGCTCCAACCTGGAGACATCCATCGCCGATGCCGAGCAGCGGGGCGACTGCGCCCTGAAGGACGCCCGGGCCAAGCTGGACGAGCTGGAGGCCGCTCTGCACCAGGCCAAGGAGGAGCTGGCCCGGATGCTGCGCGAGTACCAGGAGCTCACGAGCACGAAGCTGGCCCTGGACATGGAGATCGCCACCTACCGCAAGCTGCTGGAAGGCGAGGAGTGCAGGTGGGGGGTCAGATATCTTTTATTTGGAGCAGTTACCTCTCTGCTTTAGGAAGACTGAAGGCACACAGTTTGGTTCCGTTCAGGTCCTACTGGGTTAACACCTTATAGGGAATGGGTTTGACATGGTACAACAGGAAAGACCAAAGTTAGGCTGCAGGAAGGACTGCATTGTCAAAGAGGAGGTGGGAGAGGAAATAGGAACATCAGCAGCTTTGGAGAAACAGAGCCTCCCTGGCCCTTTGTGCTGCATGCTTAGGGAGGTGGGGGGAGGGGCAAGATGGCTTCCAAGAGTCAGCTAAGTATAAGGTCACTCCGGCAAAGCCTGGGACCCAGCGAGCAGGTGGACTCATTCCTCTTAATTGTGTGAGACCACTGGCATAACAGAGGTGAGCAGGGCCTCCACAATGACCCCACCCATCAGATCACCCAGAGCCACTCTGATGGCTAGAGAAGTGAGCCTTCACAGCAGACGTCCCGCTGGGGTGTGTGTGGGGGAAGGGATGCTTCCTTCCCCCACACACACCCCAAGGAAGGATGAGGGGGACAGTGGCACCTCTGTGACCCCCTGGAGAGACACCGTCCTGCTTTACAGAGCATTTACCTGCCTTTCCTCTCTCTCTCCAGGATGTCTGGTGAACATCCAAATTCTGTGAGCATCTGTAAGTACCTGCAGGTCCAGGTTTGGGTGTGGTCACCTTCCAGAAGTCTGAGCCTCCAATTCCATGACACTAGAGAGGGTTCAGGAAAGAGTCAGGGGCAACAAGAGGGAGCTGGCTTGCGGGGAGAAGCAGTGATGGAGAAAAATAATACCATGAAATACAAAAGTATAGCCTATAGAGAGATCAAAGGATATCTAACAGTGTGTGAATCCAAAGTCTCCTTTAAAATGAGGCTTACTGGCCACGTTGTATTTCTCTTGAGGCCAGACCGAAACCAAGGCTCCAGCTTGCAGTAAGAAGGAACTGGGAGTTGGAGGGACTGAGGGCGGGCCGTAACAGCCTTCTGCAGACTGAAAAACTAGAGACTGCAGGTGCGAGGGAGGCACTCTCCCGGGAGAGGGGCTGTCGGCCCGCAGCCCCTGCCTCGGGGACAGCACCAGGGGCCTCCGTGAAGGGCCTTGGTTCATGTGGCCTGTCCTGTGGGGGAGGTTCACTGAGAGAGCCCACGAAGGCTCCAAGCCTGATGCTGGTGGAGGGACACAAACTAACGGGAGGTCAAATACATGGGGCCAAATCCTTGAGAAATGATCCGTACTGCCAAAAACCTCCAAGGACACTGAAAGGACCCAGCAGAGGGACTCTGTCCCCACAGGGCAGGCGCTGAGGGAGTGGGCCGGGATGCCCCAGAAAGACCCCCAACCCTGCATCTTCTCTCCCCTGTTCCAGCTGTCATCAGCAACACGGGCGCAGGGGCAGGAGGGGCTGGCTTCAGCGTGGGCTTTGGTGCCTCGAGCAGTTACGGCTTCAAGCCAGTGGCCATGGACGTCAAAACCAAAGGCAGCTGTGGCAGCGAGTTCAAGGATCCCCTGCCTAAGAGCTCAGGCGGCAGCTGTGCGGCCAGGAAGGCCTCGAGGTGAAGGGCTTGCGGTGACCCTTGGCTCTGTGAGCAGAAAGACGCAGGGCCCAGCTGCTCTCCCTGCCCTTTCCCTGTCCAGGCCAGGAGGTGCTTCCTCTGTGGCCGCAATCCCCGTGCCATCCCCTAGCCCTGTGGTCCTCCACACGGTGGATGCTGTGAGGTGGGAAGTCCCATGGGGGGTGCTCCCGGTGACCTCCCCCTTGGCTGTTTTTCACTGGGTCACTGCCCCCAACACAGAGATAACACAGCTATGTGGATGTCTCCCTGCAGCCAGTGTGAACCCCTCTGTCCCCATGCCTTTCTGGGGCCGTCGCAGCCCAGGGGCTCTCTTTGTCCTCTGCTTTGGGTCATGTCCAGTTCTCTGCTTCTCCTGCAATAAACAATCAGAGCCGTTGGATTCTCAGTGTCAAATATGTTGCCCGGGATGTCAGCATCCACAGGGTCCCTCTGCCTTTTCTCCATCTGACTCTTGCCTCCCTCTGGGTCTCTGGGTGGACATGAGTCTCCATCGTCCCGTTCTGGTCCAGTAGGGACTGGTGACGGTGGTTCCTGGTCAGTGGTTGAGTTTGTTACTGACATGCCTCTGGGCAGGCTTGGGGCTTCCCTGGCACTGGGCCACCAGTCCACACAGTGCGAGGCAGGTATGTAAACATCGCCGTGAGCAAGGAGCCGGGGCATGCCGGGAGCAGGCATGGGAGTTTTGGGGTGTCTTCCCCCTTTACTTCTCGAAAGTACCCACAGCCCCACACTAAGCACCTCTTTTTCCAGAGTGGTCAGTCCCTCCTTTTCCTTACCTCTTGGCTCTCCTGCCAATGCACCTTAACCCTGCTCCCCCACAAAGGCCCTGCTTTCTTCTTCCAGCCCGTTCTTTTCCACCCCAGAGTCTGAGGCTTGCACACACATAGGCTTCTGAACGTGTCCGTGTCCGCTGTGTATATACAGTATTTACACACTGAGGCGATCCAGGAACTGGGAGGAGCAGAGTAAACCCACTGGCACAGACGTTGCTCTCATAGAACTTATAGTCCACAGGGAGAGGAAAATAAGCAACTAGCAAAGATAATCCGTAACGTGGGCAAGCGGCAATTCCCTCTCTGAAGGGAAATTACGTGAAGAAGGGGGCTCTATGAGGCGTGCGTGGTTTTCCACAAAGGTGTCTGTGTTCCCAGAATCTGTTTCCATAGTTGGCTTGAACAAGGTGCTCAACAGGAGAATCCTCAAGGGCGAGACCACCTTCCAAGGATGAGCCTCATTTGAGGGGGATGTTCAAGGTGCCCGTGACGCTTTCTCCTGCTCCAGCATCCCTAGCCTTATCCTCCAATCTTTCTGCCAGCAGGCCAGACCTTTTCACACTCAAGGACCTTTACAAATAGGATTTTTCACTTGCAGGTGCCCAGGCCCCTTTTACTGCAAGCCAGCTCATCCTTTGTGGCCCACTGAAATGCCACCTCCCTTGCTCATGCTTTTTCTGGTCCCTCCAGGCGGACTCCAGCAAAGTCATTGAGCATTAAATGAGAGGAAGCATTAGAACTGGTGGCCTGACTATTCTCCCCGTTCCCTGTCCCCTCACTTTATAGGCCAGCAAGCAAAGGCCTGGATGGTTCAGCGCCCTCCCCAAGGTCATAGCCCCACACACCCACGGCACCGGTCCCGAATCTGCATTATACTTGGGGCTTTATTTTCCTGGTGTAGAAGTAGTGGCACAGACGTCTGTCCCCTCATCCCACTCCCCCTCAACCCCTTGTTCCAGGATCCCCAGTCTGGCTCACGGCACACAATATACATTTCCTGCAAGAATGCCTGGCTTAGTCTAGCCCACCCTGAGTGGGAAGAAGGAGCTCGGGGCATACACATGTGTCCCGATGACTTGGTTTGTGCGTGGTGAAACACATCTGTGTTAATAAATTTGAGTTTGACATACATCTGTGCATATGCAGTGTATACAATTTATCGACCAAACTGGAACACTGATTCTGGACCCAGGCTGAACGGGATTCTCAGATGACCGGCATAAGCCAGGACAGTCTCAGGCAAAGGGCCCACCTGCTAGTACTGGCTGAGTCATATGCTTGGCCTCCAATCCTGCCTCTTCCAATGGCTAGTTGTGTCCTAGTGCGAGGTCCTGCCCTTGCAAAATAGGATTGATACAAGCTGGCCCAGGCACTGTTCTTGGCACCGACACTTCTGAGGTCTTCATGGCCAGCAACTCAATGAATTCTTCCAGCAACCTGATGGATATTATTGTTATAAGGTGCAATTATAATAATGCACATCTCACTAATGAGAATATTGAGGCTCTGAGGGGTAAAAGAAACCAACTGATGTTGCGTAGTAAATGGCAGAGTTGGGAGCTGAATCCCAGTCCAACGGCAGAGCCCGTACCTCCAGATAGGACACCTCATAACTGACAAAGTTCTCATCGTAGAGGAGTGTTGAGAATATGGAAGGGAATAATGGGAGTACTACAGTGCCTGAAATACACTTTGGAGCCAAGAGATGTTAGTTGTTATTATAATAATTATTATTAACCTGTGTGCAGGGGCCTTCTTTGCCGGCTGTGCGCTGGTTCAGGACCCATCGATCCACAGCAGGACTGTGCCCAGGGTCCTGGCTGACAGGGGCTGAGTGCAGGATGGAGGGCACTGGATCTTCTCATGGAGACACATTCCCCTGTAGTCACGGACTGGTAATTTCTAAGCCCGAATAACAACTCTCTGGCGCCTGTAGTTTGTGCACACACTGCCCTCTGCCAGCAGCCCCAGGTACTGCACCTCCTGTCCACAAGGTGGTGAGGAAAGACTTTCTCTGGGGGCAGTGCGCTTTGGCCTGGGTTGGGGATAATCTAGGAAGGTTCTGTGCCCACCACAGGGCTGCCAGCTGGAGGAAATGCACTTACACTCTCTAGCATGCCCAGGGTGGCCTCATCTTCCGTGCTGCCCAGGCAACCAGGCTGCTGATCTCTCTCAACCCTCTCCCTGGCTCTAGCTTATGACGTGTAGCCCCCACTCTTGCTTCATGCTGCCCAGCTGGGTCGGTGTACCCGAGTCTCCTGTGTCTACTGGCTCCCACTTCCAGACTGCTTGGGTCCTGATTTGTGTGCCCCTGTCCCCCACTCTCTGATCTGCAGGGCAGATCCAAACAGCCTCATGAACACACAGCTGCATGTCACACCTAGTAGCCTGGCCATCAAGTCTCACATGCCTCAGTGGGGACCCGTGACACTGGAGAGATGGGGACTTGGTCTCTAGATGTCCTGCTCTAGAAGGGAGAGTTGACAGAATCTTACAAGGGGGCTCCACTTGGGTCTCCGCTGTGAATAGAGCTCTGAGCCCAACCTCAGGTGTCAGCGCTGGACGTCACCTAAGCCCCACCTGCCTGAGCCTCTCTGTCCTGGCAGGCTGGCATCCTGGAGGGTGGTGCTTAGGGTCCCTCAGCACAGTAGCCAGCAGGTAACTCACTCCTTCCACCCAGGCTGGAAGATGGACTTGCCTTTCCTGGAATGGTGGAGGGTTCAGTTCAAGCTTCTGCCTATAGCCTCTTCCTCACACTGTCTATGCCTTAACTCCCTGCCCTCAGGACCCACCCATCCCTCCCCACTGACCTGATCTTTCCCAGCTTCCTTTTCCTAAAACACCCACTTCTTATTCCTTATATTTCTTTCTGGACGTCCTACCATTCCATTTTTCCTCCCACCTCCTACCTTGCCTGTGGTCACCCAGGCCCCTTAGTGCTTTTGTCCTGCCTGCATTCTTCTCCTCTTCTCCTGCCCCTTTCCCAACTCCCTTCCCCAGGGCCCCGTAGGCTCAGCTATGATGTGGACACAGGAAGGGGGATGGCCATTCCCCCCCACACCTGAGGCAGGTGCCCCCCCCAGGCTCAAACCACCACTCCTGATGGGGGTGGGGAATGGTCCTCCCCCCACTGTTTGGACAGGGCTGTGCTGTGCTCCGATGGGAGATAGAGAGCATGTCATTAGTGATGACTGGCTTAATTATAGCCCACCACACAGCCCGGCTTGTTTGCTTTGGAAACGGGCAAAGGAAGAGGTGGATCAAGCACCAACTTCATAGTCACGATCAAAAGATTAAGGCATTTCATTTCCCCCAGCCTCTCCATGGTCTTTGAAAAAAAGGGTGGAGGGAGAGAGGGAGAGAGAATCAAGCAATAAGTGGGGAGGGGGCAGGAAATACTTTCCAAAATTCTTCCAGAAGGGGCTTGGGTGGAGGGGTCTGAGGTAAGGAGATGGACAAAGTAATACAGGAATGGGGGCCTGGTGGTATTTTGAAACAAGCGAATGGAAGAAAATATGTCCTTTCCAGAGCAAGACGGCGCTTGTCTGCACATACCTCTGTGCGTCTGAGCTGAGAGGAAAATTCCCTAGGATGACTAGGTAGGTGGTGGGGTGGAGCTGTGGAGAGTTCAGAGAGCTTTTCTTTTTAAAAAGAGGGGAGACAAGAGCTATAAAGTACCTGATCTACACTAAAGGGCTGGGGGTCTTTCCAGAGCGCAGGGAGAAAGAAAGCAACAGGAATGGAGAAGTTCAGTGAGACACAGCCCAGGATATGCTAAAGGCAATCTGGGGGAATTCATGCTAACACGTGTGGGGGTGGGGTGGGGAGGAGGGCCTAGCACAGATGGAGAGAGACCAGAGCATTGCTTGGGTTTTAAAGTTTTACAGACTGGGAGAGATGTCACTTCAGTAATCCCTACGGACTACGGGAGAATTTGCGACTCTGTACTGTGCCATATGGGGGGTGTTAGCATGATCCACTGTCCAGGTGGTCCAGAGCTGTCCAGGTAGTAGCACTGAGGGAAAACGTCTCAGTCCCAGGCAAACGGGATAATTGGTCTCCCTACAAAATGGTCTTTGGTTACTCCCAATCATCCCTCATGTTCTGGACCCCTTCTCACTAACACAGAACTTTCTGCCTCACTCCCTCCACATCACCTGCCCCTCTGCGTCTAGTCCTGTGTCTAGAGCCCCAGATTGCCACAGTGGGCTGTGCCCCAACTCATAGGTGCATGTCCCATCTGCTGTCAGACTTGATGTTCCAGGATGCAGAGCATTTCATGTCAGGGAGGGGAAGGGTGCCGGGAGGGGGTGTGGTGAGCATGGGAGAAAAGCAGATGAACTCTATTGTTTGAGCTAGCTAAATGTGGATGAGGATGGGAAAACAACCTCTTTTCAAACTGGTTCAGACAGGTTGAGAGTATTAGGTTTCTGCACTGAGCTCACTTTCAAAGGGAAATCAGAGAATTTGGTTTCAGGTCCTTCCTGTTTCTAAGGTGCTGTGGTTTGTCTCCAGGTCTTGTCACCCCAAAGTTACCTCGAGGATCCTTCAGGTGCCCTCTTCTATCAATGACCTTTATCTACAGAATACTGCACTCCTGGACTGTGTTGAGAGGTAGTCAAAAGGCCCAGTGGACTAGAGAAAAATGGCCTTTGGTATCCATTCTCAAACCAAGCAGACACGACTTTGGTTATGTCCATTTGGGATTATTCAAGGCCCTTCTCTTGATTTACCACCAGTGTGGTGTGCCGTGCAGAATGAGCCTCTTACCCCCAGGAGCATCCTTAGCCAAGACGGCAGGAGATCATGGTGCTCACAGGCTCAGCTTCCTTGGGGTTCCCTGGGTACCTGTCTCTCTGACAGGATCTCATGCAACACAGAGCCTGTTCATTAACCTAAAGTGTGAAGTGTCTTCTCCTCTTTACCCTTGCATGATTCCACACTCTCTCCAAGGAGCCGGTGTCTCGGCCTCCTCCACCATCTTTCTCTCCTGCCCATGTGCAGCCTGGCCTACCTTCTGCTTCCTGACCCTACCTCAGAAAGTCCCTTGTATATTATTCTGATTTTTTAAGAAATCAGGATTCCAGTAACTGCTTGTTCGAGTCACTCATGATCCAATGCAAGCACGTAGAGTGAAAATGACCACTAGAGCAAAAACAAAACAAACTTTCACAAGCTTGTATTTTGTCTCCACTCCAATTTCAATTTCTTAGGGGAGGAGGAGAGTGTCTTAGATGTTTCTCTCTCACTGTCCAGCATAGAGCAGTCCACACAGTAGGCGCTTAATTTTATAGCTATTGAATGACTGATCTCTTCTGAACTTGGAACACCCATTAACCCAATGAACCCAAAGACTGGGGTCTGGAGTGTGGTGACTGATTAGAAGGTAACCAACGTGACGAAGGTTGGGACTGCTGGAGATCCTACTGGGTAGGCAGAGACCATCCCCTGCAGTTACATCCCCTAGCATTAGCTAGGAGGGACACCTTGTGTGGTCACCATGATGACCTTTGTCAGGAAATCCCCCTCTGCCTCCTCCTCTTTCTTCTGTGTCACAGTCACCACCAAGTCACCATCATCACCATCACTGCCCCCTTTATTTCCTGGTCCCCAACACAGAAAGCCCCGTGTCTTCCCTCTAGCTGTCATCCTATCACGTAACATGCTGGTTAGGAACATGACCTTGAGACCGCACACCCTCGGATTCCAGTCCCAGCTCTGATGAACTGGCTGAGTGACATTGGGCAAGTTCTTTAACATCTCTAAGCCTCCAATTCTTCACCTGTCAAGGGATGTTAGTAACATCAGGGTTGAAATAGACATCTTAGTAGTCCTCAGCACGATGCCTGGCTCATGCAATGTGAACAATGGATGTGGACTCTTTTTGTTATGACTGTGATGATCACTATGGTGGGTACTATCGCTGCCACCATTGCTGCTACTACAAGTAGTATGTCAGTCCCCACTGCCAGGGGGAAGCTACCGGGAAGCAGTCCCTGCTATGAGTGCTGGTGGGGGTACAAGCCCAGCCTTCTGGACATTTTTAAAACCCCAATCAAAATTAGCCTGTTTTCCCCAGCATACCTCCAAATCCTTGCTTCACAAAGCTCTTCTGTCAGTCTGGAGCATGGGCCCCAGATTCAGTTCTTTATGTAGATCCCTCTCTTTGGTCTGGAGCCTCCTTGAGGACTGGGGCCATATGTTGGTCTAGGGAATTACACCGTTTGTTGACATGCACACACCAGCACTTTCAGTTTGGCTTAGAAAACCATAAGTAACCATTTAAATTATGCCCTCCTATGCCTTGGGGCTAGGCCCTGCCAGGAAGGTGGGGAGACAGGATTCCTAGAGAAGGAACTCCCACTGCCACTTTCTGGGATGTGAGGAGAACACCATGTGAAGGGAAGACCCTCTGAGAAGCATTCCAGGCTCCAGCCTGCTGGCCAGCACCATCTCCACCCTCCTCCCCAGCAGTGGGAACACTGGTCTACCACTATCTGGCTGATCCAAATGGGTTAAAGCTGCTCAGTTTACTTATAGGAAGTGGTCAGAGTCCTGCATTAGGGTAGCTACCACATGCCTGTTTTTGGAGTAATTTTGTAACATTTCACCCTGCCAGGACTACCTGAGCTAACAAGGGACTGCTTTCCCATGTCCCCAACTTGAGTAACTTCTTGAAGTGATCTGGAAACTGGCAGAACAGACCACCCTGAACCCATGAGTGAAACTCAGGGACCTCTGTCTCTTGGTCCTGGGCATGCAGTGTTTCCCCAGGGAGCATAAGAGTTGGGAAGATGTTCTCCCCAAGGAGGGAAGAACTAATGCCTGGGCTCCCAGGATGGGGCAGACCTTGTTCAGGAGCAAAAATGTGGCTGAAGGAACTGCCAGCTGCCTGAAAAGTTTCTCACTGTTGAAAAGGCAACATCAAGGTCACCACCACCCAGGTCTCACCCACAGAAATCCCCAGACAATACCCGAGCTGAGTACCATGCAGACTCTGTGGGGTCATTTCCACTATCTTCCTGGGGTCTGTTCCACCCCTGGATAGCTGGGGTTCTTAGAGACCCAAGAGTGACTCTGGAAATTCTGTCTTGGATCTAGATCTTTGAAGACACCCCTCATGTTTCCAAGTCTCCTTTTCTCTGGCATGAACACTTCGACTCCTCAACAAGACCAGATACTAGGAGACGGATTATCTTGGAAGGAAATCTTGGGTTTTCGGAGGAGCCCTTTCTTGATAAAGCCAGACATTTCCCCTGCTCCTTGCTGATAGATAAGCAAGAAGGAGGTAGTCCTGGAAAAAGAAAGCTAGGAGATCTCAGAAGGGGATAAGTCCCCAAGTCCCTAATTAAGAGCGCAGATAAATGCCCGATTAGACCACTCCAGTCTGCAAGGGCAGCATATTCTGCTGGCTCTCGGAAACGCTTTGTTGCCACAAAGAGCTTGGAGATCTCTGTTCTACAAATTACCCATGGCTCCTGGCCCTTCAGCACAAGGAAAGAAGATAGTGGAGAGACGCCCTTTTCCGGTGTCCTGGGCTTGACAGGATAAAAGGAGGCCGCACTCTGGGTGCCTCATCAGAGCGTTCGTTCTCTATCCCTTAGTGACTGCTTTCCTCCAACTCTGTCAACTCCATCTTTCCCACCATGAGTCGGCAACTGAACATCAAGTCTGGTGGTGACAAGGGTGGCTTCAGTGGGCGCTCAGCAGTGGTGTTGAGGAAGGCTGTGGGCAGTGCATCTTCTTACCGTGCAGCTGGCAAAGGACCCGGGGCTGGCTTTGGCAGTCGGAGCCTCTACAGCCTTGGAGGGAATCGGTGTATTTCCCTCAACATGGCAGGTGGTGGTGTTCGGATTGGAGGTTATAGCTTTGGGCCTGGCTCTGGGTATGGAGGGGGCCGGGCCACTGGCTTTGCTGGAAGCATGTTTGGCAGTGTGGCCTCAGGGCCTGTGTGCCCATCCATGTGCCCACCTGGGGGTATCTACCAGGTCACCATCAACAAGAGCCTTCTGGCTCCCCTCAATGTGGAGCTGGACCCTGAGATCCAGAGAGTGCGCACCCAGGAGCGGGAGCAGATCAAGGCTCTGAATGACAAGTTTGCCTCCTTCATTGATAAGGTGGGTCTCACGGGAGGAGGATGAGAGAGTTCAGTGAGATGTGAGCAATTCCCTGCTGCCTGGGAGTGGACAGGGCACTGTGGATGGAAAGGTGGCAGCTGGGACTCCTCCATCATAACATCCTATAAGCTAGGTAGCACAAAGGAATAAATGAATGTGTTGCTTCTGCAGGGTATTTTGCAGAGAAGTGTGGAAAATTGAGTAAAGTGTAGCCCCATCTTGAGAAAGAAGTATGGGTTTCTGGAGGACAGTTGGACAAATCTCCAGCTCTTTAAAGAAGATGAAGAACTAGTAGAGTCAACACCATTGGGAGGGGAGGGCTCACGGTACAGAAGAAACACTTGGCTGAGTCATCAGGAGGAGTATCTCTTGTGTGCTGAGTCAGACAATGAAAGAAAATTATGGTATTTCCTTCCTCCATGAGTTTTCAGGGATTGGTTTTGTCTAGAAAGCTATGGGATGAGCATTCATACAGGGTCTAGTTTGCATGGAATTCCAAGAGTGTAGAGTCAACACCTGAGGCTAATGACTTTAGCAAAATCTATGTAACCTGAGAGTCAATAGTCTATGTCCACGGACATGGTCACCTCCATTGTGGTCCCAGGTGCGGTTCCTGGAGCAGCAGAACCAGGTGCTGGAGACCAAGTGGGAGCTGCTGCAGCAGCTGGACCTGAGCAACTGCAGAAAGAACCTGGAGCCCATCCTCGAGGGCTACATAAGCAACCTGCGGAAGCAGCTGGAGATGCTGTCCGGGGACAGGGTGTGGCTGGACTCAGAGCTGAGGAGCGTGCGGGACGTGGTGGAGGACTACAAGAGGAGGTGAGCAGGCCCCACCAAGGTCGTGGGTCATGTTCCCAGAGATTCCTGGGAAACCCAATCTCTGTGCCTACTTTTTAGGAGGGGAGAGAGCAAGAACTAGCGCCAGGGGCTCACACCCCTCCCTTGGTTGTGGGGGAAGAGCCTGCCCTGTTTGATGAGAACTTCCTACCTGGTTGATCAGAAGGAATTTCTTGCTCTTTGATCCAGTGATTGGTTCAGTGGCCAGTTTGGGGAACCTAATAGGCACTTGGATATTTTCCTAGGATCCAGTGAGTGGAATATATATGAGGTAACTCAGGGGCAGAGTCCTGCCACCCCAGCCTATGTGGCACTCACCTCTAGGAGATCCTGCAGGGATCTGCTATCTTCTCTCTTTGACCACAGGTATGAGGTGGAGATTAATCGGCGCACAACAGCTGAGAATGATTTTGTGGTGCTCAAGAAGGTAAGGGAACAACGAGCCTATGCTCTCTTTTGCATCCCCCTCCTAAATAACTCTGCTCAGGACTCCAGCTCAGGCCTTCTGGAGAGGGGCAGATGCCTGAGTTGGGATGGAGTCATGGTTCTGGCCTCTAGCTAGAGGCAGGATATACACCCAACCAAAGGACAGAGACAGACAGGAGAGAATTCTGTTCTGGGAAAAGGGAAACTCTGGTCCAGCTTGGCCTTCCTGTGTGAATTGGGGGAAATTCATTCTACCTCTCTGGGCTTTGTTCCCTCCAGTGGAACAGAGCAACTTTCCCCTTTCTCTATTTTCAAAGAGTCATTGAGTATGAGAAAAAGCAATATTGAATAATTTTATTCATCCATATGCTTCCCTTTGCAGGCAAACAATAGGAAGTCAGATGGCACTGGGAGCAGGGACAGGGAAAGCTCACAAGATGAGGGTTGTATTGACTGAATGCTTTGGGTGCCTCTTGCAGGATGCCGATGCAGCCTACACAGTGAAGGTGGAGCTCCAGGCCAAAGTAGATTCTCTGGACAAAGACATCAAGTTCCTCAAGTGTTTGTATGACGCGGTGAGGATGCTCCTGCCTTTCCCCCACCCCACCTCTTTCCAGCTGAGGGCTTCACTTGGCTCTTCTGTGGAGATGCCAGTAAGAGGGATTTAGGATAACAGAATGAAGGACGTTTTGATAGGAAGGTGCAAAACTCTGCACAAGAGACCATGGAAGTGTAGGATCTTGGTCCCCAGAGACCATACACAAGAGACAATCCCACCTGGGCTGACAGTGATCTTTCACTCAGGCAGAAAAAAATGACCCATTGAGGTCCTATTCAAGCACAGGCTCTTGACTCTGTGAATTATAGGAAATGTCTCTCACTGCCCACTGCCCATGAAGGGTGCATCCTGCTGCTGTGAGCCTTCTCCTTTGACTCCAACATTCAGATCTAGAGCAGGAACTTCTTCCCACCACTTCAGCCCAGAAGATGAATAGGCAACCAAGGCCGGCTAGGGGACCCTGACTCTGTCTTCATCTCTCAATTCAGGAGATGGCCCAGATTCAGACTCATGCCAGTGAAACCTCAGTCATCCTGTCCATGGACAACAACCGGGACCTGGACCTGGACAGCATCATTGCCAAGGTCCGAGCTCAGTATGAGGAGATCGCTCTGAAGAGCAAGGCTGAGGCCGAGGCGCTGTACCAGAGCAAGGTGGGCACCAGGGGCATCTCTGTCCTCCACCAACCTCTCCTTTCCTGGGAAGGGATACCTCAACCAGGGAATGTAAGAGCGACCTTTGTAGATGTGTTGAATGAAAGGATGGTTATAATCAATGCTTTAATGATATTCTATTCAAAGAGAATTCTCAGTAGAGACTATTATCAAAGATGAATTGATGGGCACATTCAACAGAAAAGGACAGGCAATCATCTGATGGAGAAAAGAAGAGAAGTGTTTCTGCTGTAGAACAAATATGTTTCCAGGGATTAGGGCTTGCCATCATGGGGCAGAAGGAGAGAGAGTAACAAATATGATGGAGAGCAGCTATGGGAAATCCAGGGTGGGAAGCCATGAGCTCTTTTCTGGCCAATATGGGAAGACTTCCAAGAGGAGGAAGTGGAAGTCTATCTGACTTCTGGGTATTGGGAGTAATGCTTGGAGAAGACCCTTTACCTGCTTGCTCTCCAGGGCTTTATACCTGCCCTGTTCTGGCACTCCTTTTCACATTTGTTAAATCCCACCCACAGCAAAGATCATAGGTTCCTCATCCCCGTCCATGGATATGCCATCCCCTCTTCTCTGGAGGACTGGGCAAGGAAGAGGGGAAGGTATGAGCTACAAACCCTGAGCTAACAATCCAACCACCCCAAGTGTACACACTGCCCTCAGCTTCTGGCCCTCCACTTGTCACTGAGAAAGGGCTGCAGGAGAATTCATGTTCTGTGAGGGCAGGGACCTCACCTATCCTGCTCATTGCTGCATCCTTAGCATGTGGAGTAGTACAATCTGCCCTTTAGCAGAGGCCTCTATATAGAGATGCTTAATGAGTAGAGAGTTCTTCTTACATTTCAAAAGTGCTTAATAAATGTGACCTGCACTTTTCTTTCAGCCAGCTCAGAAAAGACTGCAGGCAGGGCAGAGAGAAAGAGTGTGTCCAGTGCACAGTTTCCACTTAGAGAAGTGGGTGGACTTCCTGGTGGGAACCATCACCACACAGCCGGAGGGATGCCCAGGCTCCAGCTCCATCGCACCCTGTCCTGGACCCACCTCCCCTGTCTGGCCTCAGCCATGGAATTTTTTGCTCAGGACCCTTCCCTACTTCGAATCAGGGGTGGGGGTGCAGTCGTGTCTCATAACCAACTTTCTATCTCTCGGAAACCAGATCCAAGAGCTGCAGCTGGCAGTAGGGCGGCACAGTGATGACCTCAAACACACCAAGAACGAGACGTCAGAGCTGAACCGGCTCATCCAGAGGATCCGGTGTGAGATTGCGAATGTAAAGAAGCAGGTGGGCAGCAACCTCGCCAAGAATGTCAAGTTCTTTGTGAAGTTCAATTTCATCCTCTGCGGTGGAGAAACTGGAGCCCAGTTTAGTAAAAAGCATATCTCCCAATTTGGATTTGGGAGCCCCACAGCCATCTAACATCTCTCTTTCCTACCTGCCTCTGTACCTTTGGTCAGAGCTGGCACTCTGCTAAGAGCTGGGAAGTGCCTTGAACTTACTTCATCTGACTCCCAGTTTGCAGATAAAGAAGATGGGCAGATGAGGAGAGGGGAAGTGAATTGCCCAAGGTCCCCAGCTGTTATCAGCAGTCAGGACAGAAATCAGGTTTCCTCCTTTCCTCCTTTTACTCAGACCTTTTCTGCGTGCAAGAAACCTGCCCCTACATTCCCTTCAGACGTATCCTCTGATGGCAGGTCCCACGCCTTCTCTTCCCACTATACACATAATACATATGGAGGAGTGCATAGGGAATGTATCCCAGGCTCTTCTGTGGCCATGCTAAGTTCCTGCCCTTAAGGTGGGGCATCATCCTGGTGACCAAGGGAGGACAGCAGCAGATGAAGCCCTCCTGGGTATCCCTTACCTGTATCATGGTACCATGTCCACTTCATCTAGGGAATCCTGTCTTCCCTGAAAGCAGCAAAGCTTAAACACCATGGCAGCGGGGAGATAATATTAAAGGGGTAGGGAATTCTTTTTTTGTCCTCCTCAAAGAACCAGGTCAACTCTACTAGTGATAGGACACCAAGGTGAAAGATTGGAGCCCATTCTCCTCCCTGCGTCCCCACAACCACCATGCCAGGCAATGTAAGGAGCATGGCAACAGCCTTCCTCTCCATCATCAAACATCTAGCAGCATCCCAGTGCTGCTAGATGTTTGTCAGAACCCAGTTTCTGAGGTTGAGTTATGATTTCATGCCTTTAACCTCCAGCTCTAAGGAAAGCCTCCCTCACCCAATTCAAGCTGACAAGGGGAGTGTTTAGCCAGACCCTCCTGCAAAATGCTGGAGTGTTCCAGAAATGCTCACTCTTGGTGCTAACAGGTCAAGGGTCCCCACTGGGAGCTGTCCTGCAGACAGGAATCTGACTATAGTGGTGCCTTGTCATGATGTCTGATCTCTAGAGGCGACTTGGCTGGGGTCTCAGCATGATTCTCCTGGACCTGGTATCCTTTCAGCCTAGAGCCATTGGTGGCCTCCAACAGCAGGAACTAGTCAACTTCACAAACATCACAAGTTTCTTCCTATATTCGTGAAATGCAATTACTTCAATAGCTTCTCACAGAAAATCCATCTGCAACAGAAAATAGAGGAGGCCGGGCTATAGTCCTGTCCCTGGAGCCTTACTCACTGTCACCTTGGGCCTCATCTGGGAAGTGAGGGGGTTTTGCTACCAAAGCCAGAAGATCTGAGAACTGTTTTGCATTCTGATGAGCTCCCTGTTCTTTGGCTTTCAGTGTGCCAACCTGGAGACAGCCATCGCCGATGCTGAGCAGCGGGGCGACTGTGCCCTGAGGGATGCCCGGGCCAAGCTGGACGAGCTGGAGGCCGCCCTGCACCAGGCCAAGGAGGAGCTGGCCCGGATGCTACGCGATTACCAGGAGCTTATGAGCCTGAAGCTGGCCCTGGACATGGAGATTGCCACCTATCGCAAGCTGCTGGAGGGCGAGGAGTGCAGGTTGTGGGGGGGGGGATGTGGAGGGGAACTCTGGGGAGAAGGGGCTGTGGGTGGCTCCCTGCTGGGCCGGGGACATTTGGGAAGTGGAAGATGAAAGACATAAGCACAGAGTGCTGGTTTGACTGGGGAGCTCAGCTCCTGCTCCCTGAGAGGGGAACTCAAACATGAAGCAGGCAGCGCAGGTGATGCTGTGAAAAGAGCAAGTGGGATCAGACAGACCAGATTTCCTCACTCCTTTGGCACATACAAGCTGTGGTTCTGGCAGATTCTTTAGTGTCTCTGTGTCTTTATTTCTTCACCCATAAAATGGGATTATAATCTCCATCTCACAGAGTGTTTTAAGGATGAATAAAAATAACGTACATGGTAAAGCAGGTGCCCATCAAGGTTGTAGCTGAGTGTAGACACTTCACTGAGGTTTTATCCTTCTCTAACTTTCTGTCTTATAGGATGTCTGGTGAGAATCCATCCTCTGTGAGCATCTGTAAGTATCCCTGAGAGATAGGTCAGGTGGGGATTCTGGCTGGGTAGGCAGGCGAGGACCCCAGGATAGGGCGATGCTCCCTCCACTCATGGTCTCCCCCAGTCGGGGAGTTTCCGTTACTGTCTTTTGAAACTTCTCTGGCTTCAAAGGAAACCTATTTCCCTTTGACCCATGGAAAGAGTGGCTGAAGTCATTCCCACTGCATTTCCTCTCTGTCTCTCCCCGGGACATTGTTAATGAGAGAGAAGTTTGCAAACGTGCACTTGGGGTGTCAAATGGTCCAGGAAACGCCAGGAGGGCAGAGACCGCATCTGTGTCATGTGGTCCCCACTTCACCCAGAGCCTGGCACTTTGCAGGATGCTCGTTCATCTTGATGGTGTTTCCTGGCTGCTGAGGGTTGCTGGGAACAAGGGAGGATGGCTCCTTTTCTGACTGATCCTTGCTGCCCTTCTTCTTTGCTCTTGGCCCTTCCTCCTCAGCCGTCATCAGCAGCGGTGGGAGCGGCTACTACCATCCCAGCTCTTCCTCTAGTGCTGACGCCGGGGCCAGCAGCGTGGTGGGCAGCTACAGCAGCTCTTGGGCTGGGCAGTCCAGGGCCAAAGGGGCCCGTGGGGGAGAACTCAAGGACTCCCAAGACCTCAAGGGCAAGAGCACCTCTGCCAGCACCCCAGGCAGGAAAGCCGCCCGATAAGCCCGAGGGCCCACTCCTCTCAGGATCTGGGAGAAGAGATGCCCTTGCCGCCGCCACCAAGCCCAGAGATGTCTGCTGTTCTCCATCCTCCACCCCTGAGTCCTGGACTGTCTGTAGTGTACTTGACCACCTGTGCCTTGGCCCCCCTCGCTGTCCAGCTCTGACTGGCACCATCGCCTCTCTATCCTCTCAGGTCCCGTGTGGACACTGACTTCTTGTTTTCCTTACTGCTTTCAGCTGGCAGAAGGCTTTGGGACCCAGGCTATAATTGCCTTCTTGGCTCTGGGAAGTTATGGTCTTCCCCAGAGGGAGAGAAGAGGAGGGAGGCGGAGAGGGAGGGGAAGAGGAATAGTCTTGTTTGGGGCTTAGGCTGAATCAGCAGGTGTCTGGGAAATTCCCCCCACCCACAACCCCAGCTTCAGGGGTGAGGATGAAGGTGTGTGCCCGGGAGGGGCACGATCAGCCAGGCTTTGCCTGTCCCCTCCAAAAGCTCTTTGCTGAATGACCCTTTTATTCAGGAGAAAAGGTGTATATGCTCAGACCACCAGCTGTACCCAGCTTCACAAAGCCAAGTGACAGAGAACTGGGGGTTTCCTGCCACCTTGTGTCACCCACCCACTCTACTACTGGTAAGAGCTACTACCCTATGATAAGCAGCTGCTATGTGCCATGCTCCCTGCATGCATTGCCCCTCGTGCTTACCCAGCCTGCAAGGTGGGTGCAATCGGCAACCTCAGGACAGAGAGGAAGTCCCAGCCTCCAAGAGAGAGGCTGCAGAACCCACCCCTGTCACCCACTAAGTTCCCCGGGCTGGGAGTAGAGCCCAGGTCTAGCTGACTCCACAGTCTATGTTCTTGCCATGGCATATCACTGCCTCTGTAACAGAGGGAATTGTTTCAAACACTAGGTTTTTTGATGAGGGCAACATGATTATGTTACCTTTTTGTCAAGGACTATGGTATGTGATGTATCTTTAGTCCTCTTGCTAGGGCCGTATCCTGCAGTGCTTGTGATCCTCAATTCCTGTTGCTATGAGCTGTGTTCAGTGAGGGGAGCTTGATCCATCTCTGGTGGCACTGTCCAGCCTGGAAGTCATGGCTTTTGGTGTAAATATTCCCAAGAATGGCAACACCCAGTCCCTCCATCACTTGAGTTAAGGACTCAGGATTTCTGCTGTACATTCAATAAACTGCCCTTGGGTGATATCAGTGTGTCAGTCTTGTCAGTGTGTCAATCTCACCAAATTGCCCACCCCCTAATGATAATGGGCTCCGGCCCACACACATGTACAAGCCTTTAGGGAGTCTGGAGGCAGATCAGAGCAGGTTGCTCTGGACGTGATCTCAAGGCTGATGGGAGAGATGGACATATGCATAAAACCATGTCCTGGTACAAATCAGGAAAGGGAAGCCCTGCGTGGCGTCGCTGATTGGGGACCAGGATGTAGAAGCTAAACAAGGAAGGCCTCCTGAAGGAGGAGGAAAGTTTAATCAAATAACTAGAAAGATGGCCACATAGATTCCTGGAGAGAGAACTTAAATCACACCATCACAATAGGTTTGGGGACAGGTTTTGTGTGCTTATTTTGGTGAGGTCTGGGAGATCTTAGATTTTCTGAAGTGGGTAGCGGGACTGGGTGGGATTTCTAGTTCCTCAGCTTTGGTGTGCAGAATTCAGCCCTTGGACGTGCTTTCTGGTCCATCTAGTAGCATGGGTGTCCTGAGCTGTTTGCTCCTCCATCCCTCAGGGTAATAGTGGCTGGTCTTCCAAAGACAGGAGCGAGAGGCCCCAAGCTGCCAACTCCATTAGCCTTTCATGTATTTCATGTATTATGGAGGTCCTCATCTGTGTGCCAAGATGCAGTAAACCTTGGGAAGCACAAGAGCCCAAGAGTCTGGTGGGTTTTCTGCCCAAATGCCTCCCTCTGATGTTACTGCTGTGGTGACTATGGGGAATAATGCCCTGGGACTTACAGGGGTTCTGTTCTGGCTCAGCCACTAACCAGTCACCTGTTACACTCAGACCAACTGAGATGAGCTATGGACATTTTCCCCCTGAAAAAGGTACAGAATTATGTCTACCTGTTCAGAGGTTTGCAAACCCCCCAAAGCCCATCCATGGACTCCCTGGGTCATGAACCCCAGGACCAGAAAACCCTAAGGCCCTTCCCAGTGTTGATACTCTGCCTTTCCCCAAAGACCAAATTCCCAGTGACCCAGTAAGAGGGGCTATGGGGAAGGGATGGGCAGATCAGATCTACAACCTGAGACAGCCTTTAGAGGAACCCATGAGCCATCCATGGAGTTGCCTCCTCCAGGACCAGAGTGCTGGTATGCCATTGGGTTATGAGGCTTGGGTGCTGTGCCCGGTGCTGGGTGCATAGTGAAGGACCCAGAGGCTAGGCAGATGTGATTTTGGGAAACTGAGGGAACATGTCCTATGCTGGGGTATTGAGGAGGGCAGAGGCGCAACCCCTCTGGTTGCAGTTTATCTGCCTGAGAAATGGAGAAATTCTTTGTCATCTGGGGCCTAATTAAGATCCTGAGAAGTGCACAAGGATGACTTCGCTCTTGCTTTATGACTCAGCTGAAGACTCCTTTGAAGCCCAAGAGAGGAAATCATAGAGATAGGACCATGGTCGCCAACTTAAATTCTGTGGGTCTGACTTCAGTACACAGGGCAAAGAGACCAGAAGGAAGATGTGTGCATGGAAGTTTTGGTTGGAGAGCAGTCTAGAGGAGTGGGGAGTGAAGGAATGTCCACACTCTCTGGGAGCATAAGTATCTTATTCATTTGCTCTCTGTAGACCTCCAGCGAATGTCCACTTAGGGGCTGAGTCATCTGTCTGGGTGATGCCTGTGCTCACCCGGCTCTTTGGGCATGAGACTTCCATTTACACCTTTTATTATGCGGACAACTCTTACTGCTCCTTTGACATTCCATTTGGGTACTCACTCCTCTTGGAAATCTTTCTGAATCTTTAGGCCTGTCTGAGTGTCTGTTTTCTAGGACCTTGCTATGCCCACTGCTCACATCCAACATGACATTTCCACATGCAGTTGAGATGATCTCTCTGTGTGACTGATTCCATCAGTGCCAGATTTGGGGGCCTCGAGGGCAAGGACTGGCTTTATTCTTTGCTGGGCTTTCCACTTAAGGAAGCTTCACCTAGCAGAGACACCTAGGGATATTGCTTGTAGGGTCTTCTTACCTAGCACAAATACATTTAAAAGATTTGGGGGGGGAAACCCATGCATTTATGGCCATTTTGACAAGGATGCAGACAACATTCCTGGATATGCTGGGACAACTGGCTAGCCACATGCAAAAGAATGAAGTTGGCCTCCCACTTCTCATTATATACAAAAATTATGTCAAATCGATCAACAACCTAAATATAAGAGCTAAAACTGGAAAGCTCTTAGAAGAAATAAAGGGATAAATCTTCATGAGCCTGGATTTGGCAAAGGATTCTTAGATACGACATGAAAGCACAAGCACCAAAAGATAAAATAGATTGTTGAACTTCATCAAAATTTAAAACTTCTGTACATCCAAGGACACTACCAAGAAAGTGAAAAGAAATCCTGCAGAATGAGAGAAAACCTTTGCACATCATCTATCTGCTGAAGGTCTAGCATCCAGAACATATAAAGAACTCTTAGCACTCAACAACCAAAGGACAAACAACCCAATTAAAACATGAGCAAAGGACTTTAATGGACTTTATTTCTAAGAAGATATACAAATGGTCAAAAAGCACATGAAAGGATGCTCAATGTGACTTATCATGAGGAAAATGCAAACCCAAACCATAGTGAAGTACCACCCCACACTCACTAAGACAGTTGTAATTTAAAAAAAAAAAAAGGAAAATAAAAAATGTTGACAAGGATGTGGAGACATTGGAACTTTTGTATGTGACTGATGGGAATGTAAAATGGTTCAGCCATTGTGAAAAAGTCAGGCATGTCCTCATAAAGTTAAACATAGGACTGGCATGAGAGCAGTTACCCTCCTTGGTCTATATATCCAAAAGAATTGAAAACAGGTGCTTAAACAAATTCTTGTACATGCATGTTCACAGCAGCATGGTTCACAATAACCAAAGGTAGAAACAGATTGCTATGCTCTAAGTGTTTGTGTCTCCCCCAAATTCACATGTTGAAACCCTAATCCCCAAAGATGGTGGTATTAGGAGGTGGAGCCTTTGGGAAGTACTTAGGTTTTAGGTCATGAATGGGACTGGTGCTCTAATAAAGAGACCACCCAGAACTCTCTAGCCCCTCCCACCACATGGGGACATAGGGGAAGTTGCTGGCTGTGCACCCCCTGCAGTGCGACCATGCTAGTGCCTTGACCTTGGACTTCCCAGCTTCCAGAATTGTGAGAAGTAAATTTCTGTTGTTTATAAGGTACCAGTCTGTGGTATTTGTTGCAGCAGCCTGACAGGACAAAGACATAGCCTAAATGTCCACAATGAATGGTTATAAAAAATTATAGTATATTCTTTGCAACAGGGTATTATTCAGGCGTAAAAGGAAATGAAGTGCAGACACGTGCTGTAATATGGATGAATCTTGGAAACGTGATGCTAAGTGAGGGAAGGCAGACGTGGAAGGTCACATATTGTATGACTCCATTCATATGAAATGTCCAGAACAGGTAAATCCATGGAAACTGCAGTGGCAGAGACTGGGATAAGGGAATGGGGAGTGCCTGCTAGGGGGTACTACATTTTCTTTTGGAGTGATGAGATGTATGGACATAGATAGAGGTGGTGTTTATACCACACTGTGAATACACTAAATGCTACTGAATTGTTCACTTAAAAATGGTAAATTTTATGTAACGTGAATCTCACCCAAATAAAAAATAAAATTTTGGGGCAGAGGGGTAGCAAGGAAGACGCCAAAGAAACCATGTCCTTGGACACACTCCTGGCCTTTCCCACCATATGGCAAATAGCAACCTGGAATAAAGATGGGGGAGCAGATAGGGCTAGTAGGGGTACGGAAATAACTAGTGCTCTGTTTGATTGGCCAAGGGCAAGCCCGGGAATTTGCCAGCCTCCGTCTTCCTCTGGCCCAGACTGCTTGCTCCGTAATTGGAGAATGAATCACACAATGTGAAAGAAGGCAGTCACAACGTATGTGCCCTGCCTCTTGGAGCCGCTGCTCTTTCAAGCCTTTCCACCCTGTGCCTTTCCCTTGGCCTCAAACCTTCCCATTTTCTCACCTGTAGAAGTGTTCTCCCTGGCTTCCAAACTTGGTATTGTGCGAGGCTTTCACTGATTCATCTGTGTTCTCTGGTAGAGAAGGTTTCAGTGGAATGAATGCTTTTTCAGGCCCAGCTAGCTAGAACCTCGAATTTTCATGGTTTCAAGGATGTTGAATGAATGAATGAATGAATGAATGAATGAATGAATTTGATTCCCTCAATTGGTCACTAGCTGGAGTCACCATGCTTCCTCCTTTGGCTATTATTGAAAAAGAAGAAAGGTGCCTGGGTAGCTCAGTTGGTTAAGCATCTGCCTTCAGCTTAGGTCATGGTCCCAGGTTCCTGGGATCGAGCCTGGCGTCGGGCTCTCTGCTCAGCAGGGAACCTGCTTCTCCCTCTGCCTCTCCCCCCACTTGTGTGGACTCTCTCTCTCTCAGATAAATATGTAAAATCTTAAATTAAAAAAGGATATGATGAAGGTGGAACAGTTACCCATGTGCCACTAACAGAGAAGAACAGAGAGCTAATCTGAGAGGGACCCACTGTCAGGTGGACTGTCACCAGAAGCCAGTGTATATGTGCTCAGACACATGCCAGCGGCTCGAAGGCCCATACAGCTGGGCTCTGGCCCATCACAGTAACTGTCAGCCGCAGATCACTGGGACCGCCATGCCACTCCCTACAGGCTGGATACCCACGGTGCTCACATCCATGTTCATGACCACCCCCACACTGCTACGCACCCACATGCGCCCTCTGACACGTGCTAGAGCACATCTATCAGTTGGCACAAGCCCTGGAGCCTGGGGCCACAGGAGCAAAATGCATTGCCTGACCTCGGAGGGACCTCTTTGATCATTTTAGAGGGATGCACACAGCACCTGGGCAATCAGGCGTGTGCAGAGAGGCGCAGCTGATCTTGAGAGGGAGGATGTGGAAATTGGGGAGGAGCTTCTTAGAGGAGGTGTGTCTTGGTTTGTCTTAAAGGATGGGACAAGCTGCCCTCGTGGGCAGGAGGCTGGGGGAACAGTCCAGAGCAGGACATCAGGGAAAAGCCTTGCTGTGTGTGAGAAACACGGAACCACTTCATAGTCTCCTGCTGCCCATCTTCACCCAAGTCCTGACACTATATTAACTTTCTTCAGGAGAGCTGAGAAGGCTGAGAAGGAGAGCGTGGGGTCAGATCCCACTGGCTGGAGGGTCTGTGGTGGCAGGAAGAAGAGTGGGAGGAAGTCGGTCCTGGCGAGCACATTTCATCACGTTGAGGTTCAGATGATGGAGGGAGAGCAGGGACACAGAACTGGAGCTTGGGGGAGACTAGAGATGGTCCTGTACACCTGGAAAAGGAGAGGCACCTGTGCTGGACATCTGTACACGATCAAGCCAGGACAGCATAGAGGCTAAGCGTGCACACTGTCACCAGGCTGCTGGGATTGAGCCCTGGTTCCTCTGCTCATGAGCTGTGTGGCTGTGTGCCCTCCAGTGAGTTACTTAATTTCTTGGTGCCTCAGTATCTCCATTTGCAAAACAGGGTAATAATAGTATCTGCCTCACACAGCTGTTGAGAGGACTAAATGAGTTACTACATGGGAAGTGCTCAGAGCGGTACCCCACAGAGCTCACAGCGTGTGGTAGCTATCATTAGTAGTATCAGCATCATCATCATCATGATTATTTAAGTGGTGTCTCCCATCTACCCCTGGGAGCAGGTATGAACAGCCCCCTTTTTAGAGATGTGGAAACAGAGGCTTAGGAAGTTGGGAGACCTGCCCATGGTCACCTGGCAGGACCTGGACCTGGGTCCTCAGATTCCCATAATCCACACCCTTCACCAGAAGCTTAGGGTGGGACTGGAGGAAGAAGATGGTCAGCAAAGCTCGAAGGAGATGCTCCCGGCCCCAGAGCTGAGTGAGGAGTAAGCCTCTCTGGCAGCCACACTGTGGGTGGGAGTGGAGCTGAGTGCCTGCCAGGATAGCCCTTCTCCATCCTTTATACCCCAGCTCCTCTGGGATGAGCTCACCTTCAGCCTTGCCAGCTTCAAACCTGCTGAACAGCCATCCTGCCCCCAGATGAGTGGCTCTGATTGCAGCCAAGTCCCCCAGAGACTGCACTCCATCCAGCTGGCTTGGGGCTCAGTGCCTCACCTGCCTGGAACTGCAGGGGGTATAAGGGTATGAGGAGGGACCCCTGCGGGGGGCTCACAAGTAGCATGCTCCCTTCTTGAGTCAGTCTGCTGAGCAGAGCTGGCAGGATCCGAGCTGATGTCAGCCAAATAACCCAGCTCATTCTCTTTAATTTTGGAGACGATTATTTGCTCAGAGAACCACCTGCCCCTCTCTCAGTGCCTCCAGCTTCTCCCCACCCCCACTACTCCTACCCACCAGCCTCCACATTCTGCTTCCTCAGACTGTATTGCTTAGGTTCTGCCTGGCTCAAGAGCCCTCAGTGGCTCCCTATCACTCATCCTATCACATACAGAGCTTGCGCTCTATGAGTCCTCACCTGTGGTTGCCCTTCACTAGTACTTGCTGCAGCTGCAGGGTCCTTTCCTCACAAATGCCCTTCCTGGACTGCTTTTGCCATTCCGCATTGCCAGTCTACCCAAGGCTTTTTCCCCTAATAGACTGGAACCAAACCCCCTCCTCCAGGCAGCCCTTGTGGATTCAGCGTCCCCTCTCCTCTGTGTTTTTTCTTTTTCTCTCATCTAGCAATTACTCTCTTGGATTATACTAGATTTCTTGCCTGTCTCCCTCTGAGACCTTCTCTCGTGGTTTATCAGACCCTAAAGGCTGACAGTAAGGAGCCAATGGGTCTTGACTGGAGCCATGGGATCACAACAAACATGTCCAATTGATCACCACAATGTAGAAACAAAGACCACCAAAAAAAGCTACAAATTATTTAGGTAAATGAAATAAAACATTTTGGCTAAAAAAATCAAGAACCATACAAATGTCATTTATTTAACACGCAATTTAAATTTTCCTTGAGTGTCTAAGGAAAACTATGGGGTCCTGGAAACTTGGGGGTTTGATTCTCTGATATGACATACTTCCCCACCATTTCACAAATGAGTAAAACGGAGACTCAGAGATGTCCGTGCCTGGCTCCAAATTTAATTCTCGCCTAGAAAACCAAGTGATCCTGATACCTCAAAGGGTGTGAGGGAAGATGAAGCTGGGACATGGGATGTAGGAAATTGTCTCCAGTCTCCCCTGCCAGCGGCAGAGGTATCCCAAGGCAGGGGGCTCTGCTTCCTCCTACCCCTGAATCTCTCCAGAGACTTAAAGCTAGGGCAGGGCCTTCGTAACCTTGCTGAACTGTGGCTCTGTTCTGGTTTCCTTCTGTCCCTCCCTTTTTCCTGCAGCAAAAACACAGGCACCCTAGGAGACCTACATGGGCCCACCCTTCCTGTGGGTGGCCCAGAACTCTTCCACCTTCCTCTCCTATCATCATCCTCATCAACAACATTGTGTGTTTCATTCCTGATGGCCAGTATCTGATTAACTACTTCACGCTAAGGTGTTAATGACTTGTTAATAGCTTGATGAGATGCTTTTCCCAGGGACACCTGCCTTTGGATGGATCCAGAAATTAAGTTCTTTAAGAACAGAATGCTTGGTGTTGCCCCCCTCAGCACCTGGTAGGTGCTCAGTAAGTATCTGATAAATGGATCAATTGTGAGAGGACTAATGTTTGAAAAGTGTTCCCTACTGAGTTTTGCACTCGGCAGACACTTGTTAAGACAGCGGCTATTATTATTCTTTCTAATGGTGAATTTTCCATGACCAGACATGGTCTGAGTGGAGAGATTCCTTAAGCCTGGGGTCTCTGGGAACATCAGTCCCTCCTTGTCCTCCAACAGCAGATGACACCGTATGGAGATGTGCTGATCCAGACGTCCTCTTCCAGAGGACAGGAAGAAGGAGAGAGAGCAGAAGAGGAGAGGACAGGCTGAGTCCTAACTTCCACTTTACTCCCTACTTTTGGTCATTGAAATATCTGTTAAACACTGAATAAGCAGCAGGCCCATATCAAGCACTTCACACGGATCAGTGCCTGTAATTGTCACTACTACCCTATGAGGAGTTTATTATCCCATTTATGTCAGGGAAATGGAAGCTTCGAGAGGTTACGTGCTGCTGGTGCTGGTGGGGTGGGATTCAGACCCCTGCAGCAAGCGACTCGTCTGGGCTCCTACCTGGTGGCCTTTTAGCTGATGCAGGCCCAGGGGCTCCCTGAAGGTGCACTGTCCCTGCTGTTTGGTCGATGCTCCAACAACCGTCAGTCCTCTGGCACGTGGGAAGGGATGTCCAGAGGTTGGTCTTGGGCCCCGAGGAAAGGTACAGAGGGAAGAGCTGACTGGGAGACATTGGACCTTCACCCAGACTCCAGGTCCTAACGAACACAGCAGCTCAGGTCTCAGTGGACAGAAGAGTTCAGCGCACAGAGGAGGAGATGGGGTTAAACCAGGGTTTGAAGCGGGGTTTTGAAGGAGCAGAGGATTTGGATCAGAAGAGTTGGGGAGAAAAGGTGTTTCAGGCTGCATAGGAATAGTGTGGCAAAACCAAGGAAATATTTGGAGATAAGGAATGTGGGTGAGATGTCCCTGGCTGAGGCAGGGAACAGTCAGGACGACAGTCGTGGGCAGGGTGGGACAGGGTGGCAGCTGTGGGGATGTTGAAGCCTGAGCTGGTGAGCTGTTACGCACATCCCAGTGAAGCCATACAGCCAGCGAAGCCATCAAGGGGGACATAGGGCTAGGATGGGTTCCAAGAGCTGGGAAAAGCCTTTAGCATTAGACCACCAGCCCCCATGTCCCCTACAGTGGGCACCTGCCTGGCACACAGAAGCTTTCAATAGAGGTGACCGAAGGAAGAAAAGGAGGGATGGAGGGAAGGTGGGAGGAATAACTAGGGGGTCTTTGAGCTGAAGGGCCATCTACTTTCCTTACAAAGGAACACTGAGATGACATATGACACAGCCTTCAGAGGGAACTCATGGGAGCAGCCCACAGAGTCACTGTGGAGATGCCTGCTCTCTGGGGGGCTCCCAGCCAGCCTGGACCTCTGGCTCACATGAGTCTGGAGAGAGGCATCAGGGTTCAATGTCACCCGGACAGCAGCTCCTCCATTTGATCTCTAAAGAGATGGTCCCAAACAAACAAACAAACAAACAAACAAACAAATATTTCCTGTCCTCAGCTGCTGCTGCTCTTACTAACAGATACATATCAGAAGGAAGAAATGTGCAGACATCCCTCGCTGGTACAGGAGTCTTCCCTCGAAGCCTCCAGGCCCTGGCGAACCTCTCTCTGCCGTTTCCCTGCCTCCTCTGCACTGACTGCCTGAATCTTCACCCACCTGCGGCAATCCCAGCCTCCTTCACTTTGTCCAGCATTTGGACCAGACAATGATCATGACTTGTGCGGCCTCCCTCCTGCCTTGTAGGAATTTGAGAGAGGTGAAGTGTGGAGATCCCAGTTCTTGGAGAACTGATGAAAGCATATGACTCCTCATGGGCTCATGTCCTGTGCTGGGGAGAAGGTCACTCCACTCCGCACGGCCCAGCAGACATGGCCACTGTCCTCTGTGGGTTAGGTGAAGGGGGCACCAGTGGGGTGTCTCTCTGGGAGGCCTGAATGAAGGGGGTCTTTCCAGGAAAGAGGAGGATACACCTATGGATGGAGCCCCCAGATACTATACCCAGGAGTCTGCCCTGTCTGAGGGTCTATCCCATGTAACTCCCTGAGCCCCCAGGAGGAAGTCCATGACCCAGAGATTAATCAGGATAGGGATGGTGAAGTCCAGTGACATCCCTCTGGAGAGGCTGGGGCCTGAGGCAAATTACCCTATAACAGCAGGTTAATTAGATAAAACCTAAATTACATGAGCAAGGCTTGCAAGCCCAGCAATTTGAAGGTTTCATGTTGTTTCAGAGGTGGGGAGGGCTTGATCTCTAGCTCAGCATAGAGAAAATGACTTCTTGCTCCCAGGCAAGCCAAACCCATGAATTAAGCTCTTGACTGCCCATCCATGAGCCCCAATGCCAAGCACATATAAGGAAGGGTGCCTGCCGGTCCTCACTGCAACCTGTAGAGCCTGTGTAGGATTTGGTCTTCATCCCTCCTGCATCTGAACCCTCTCTCCACCACCAGCATGAGCCGCCAATTCACCTGCAAGTCGGGAGCTGCCACCAAGGGGGGCTTCAGTGGCTGCTCAGCGGTGCTCTCAGGGGGCAGCTCATCCTCCTACCGGGCAGGGGGCAAAGGGCTCAGTGGGGGCTTTGGAAGCCGGAGCCTCTACAGCCTGGGGGGCATCCGGAATATCTCCTTCAACATGGCCAGCGGCAGCGGGAAGAGCGGAGGCTATGGGTTTGGTCGAGGCCGGGCCAGTGGCTTTGCTGGCAGCATGTTTGGCAGTGTGGCCCTGGGGCCTGTGTGTCCGTCCGTGTGCCCTCCAGGGGGCATCCATCAGGTCACTGTCAACGAAAGCCTCCTGGCCCCCCTCAATGTGGAGCTGGACCCGGAGATCCAGAAAGTGCGAGCCCAGGAGCGGGAGCAGATCAAGGCTCTGAACAACAAGTTTGCCTCTTTCATTGACAAGGTGGGTCTAACCTTCTCTTCTCAGGGCATGGGCTTCTGTTACAGGAGCAGGGATTCAGGTTAGATATGAGGAAGCACTGAATGTGGATAAAGCAGATGTTTTCTTTCATCGAGGTGACTTATGTATGGTTCCCTGCAGTCGTTCTCAAGAGAACACAGAGGGAGGTCTGTCTCTACTGGCAGAGGCTGATGGGGGTTACTGGCAGGACCTCCGAAGGAAAGATCTCTGTCTCTTAATCGAGGGTTGGCTTGGTGCCATTGCTAAGCTTGGGGTCCGTGCAGCCTGTGTGTGGAAAAAGCAGTGAGAGGGGGCACCTGGGTGGCTCAGTGGGTTAAGCCTCTACCTTCAGCTCAGGTCATGATCTCAGGGTCCTGGGATTGAGCCCCACATTGGGCTCTCTGCTCAGCAGGGAGCCTGCTTCTCCCCCCTCTCTCTCTGCCTGCCTTTCTGCCTACTTGTGATCTCTCCCTGTCAAATAAATAAACAAAATCTTAAAAAAAATTAAAAAAAAAAAAGCAGTGAGAGGAAATCTGCCCCAGAGTCTTCCTCTCGTCCATTATCAGCAGGTCTCATCCACTAGTCATTTGACGGGTCATTGCCAGATGGCTTGGCCATGGGCTTTTTTTTTCAGTTGGCTAAGGACTCGAGAGAGAAGCAGAAGAGGGCAGTGGGGAGGACGCCTCCACAGTGCTCTGAAGTCAGACCTAGCTTCTGCTCTGGTCCCATCACTTACCAGCTGGGTCTTGACTAAGCCAGCCACGGAGCAGCTGTGTGGAGAGTTATTTATTCTGTCTGCGCCTCCATTTCCTTATCTCTATAATGCAGATAATAGCCTGCCTCTCCGGGGTTTTGTCAGGTTGATAAAAGAAAATGCATGTGAAGATCTTGGCACAGTGCCTCCTCCCACAGACGGAAGTGCTCTGAAGGGATAGTTAGCGTTACTATCATTTTCATCTTCAGAGAGATGGGGGAGGAGGGTTGAGAAGGGGAGGATCCAGGGTCTGGAGGAGGGCTCAAGGCATCATCCAAGCCAGAGATGCCCCTGACTTTTGATAGATGAGAAATTATTACTCTCATTCTATGAGTCGGCAAAAGCATGGAGGGACATGCCTTGCCAGGGTATGGCATCTGGGGTGGGAGCAGGAGGGAGGAAGGTGAGAGCCACTCCTGGGCGCTGGGGGCTACGTTGACTAAATGACAATAAGGTACCAAGGGTGGGTCAACCCAGGACAAAGCCTATGCTTGAAATGGGCATTGGCCATTGGAGCCTCCCCATGCCCCTGCCCCAAGCCCCAGCTCTAGACTCCTGTTCCGAGCATCCCTTGTTTGCCTCAGGGGCCAGCACTGTCCCTGTGACTTTATTCTTCAGAATGAGGACACAACCTATTTGTGATCCTGACAGTCCAATGTGTAGCCCAGATGCCAGTTGTGGCGTCCTGGGTGTAGGGTTTACTCTGCGACTAACGCTCAGTCTTAGGGATATACGTGAAAGAGTCAGGACTGATTAAACCAAACCAAGACTGGATGATCTGCAGGGGGCAAGCAGTTTGGCAGCTATTCCCATCTCAACGCTGAATCCCAGCCAGTTTTTGGAGGTCCTGTGCTTATGATAATAGAGAACACAACCTTATTTAGATAATGGCTGTGCTCATGTGGATTAAGTCATATTTTAAAAGTCGTGCCCCCCACCCAAACTGCACAAGAGAAGAGTATGTAGATCCCCTCCCTCTGGTCAGTTTCCTGGCCCAGTGAGGTGACAGTGGCATGGGGAGCCCTATATATCCATCCTGCCCCACGTGCCATGCTTGCTCTGTGGAAGATGGTTCTAAGGGGCTGAACTAGGGCAGCGGGAGGAGGCCATGAGCAATGATGGAGCTGGGGCCTGATGCAGAAATTTAGAACACCCGGAAGCTCTTGGCCCATTGAGCCTCACTGAGTTTGATAGGCTACAAAATGAAGAATAGATTCCCTTCTGCAGAACGGTCAACTTTTCCAAAGATGGACCCAGCCTGACCCTGTCTTGGTAGTTTTTAGGCACTCCCCTATCCTGAGCTGGATTGGCCATAATGGGGTTCTAAGAGACTGGATGCATGAGTTATGGGACACAAGTCTGGGTTTATTTCTGGGCTCCCCCTCTTAACAAACTGGTAGACCTTGGAAAGAGGCTCAACTTCTCTATGGGTCCATTTCCTTCCTATCTAATGGGATTGACAACTCGCCCGCCTCATACAGCTGTTGTGAGCGGGTGAAGGAGAAAATGCAGGCAGAGCGCCTTGCACAGAGCCTTGTGAATGACAAGTGTGACTATTCCCACGGGGGCTTAACAGTTTCTGCTCTTTGGGTCCCAGGTGCGGTTCCTGGAGCAGCAGAACCAGGTGCTGGAGACCAAGTGGGAGCTGCTGCAGCAGCTGGACCTGAACAACTGCAAGAACAACCTGGAGCCCATCCTTGAGGGCTACATCAGCAACCTGCGGAAGCAGCTGGAGACGCTGTCTGGGGACAGGGTGCGGCTGGACTCAGAGCTAAGGAGCGTGCGGGATGTGGTGGAGGACTACAAGAAGAGGTGAGTGGGGAAGGGATCCCCCTGCAGCTGGACAGTTGTCCCTTTCCCTCTGAGCTCCTTCTGCAGGAATGGCAGCTACCCCCGGCTTAAAGTTTTTGGAGATGAGGGGCATTGTTCTTCGTCTTACCAGGCAGAATCATCCCAACACAACTCTGGAAACTGCTCTCTGCTCCTCCAGCCTCTGGTCTGGCCCTTGGGACAAATGTCCATTGAGCTGAACAGTGGTCAAAGGACCTTATCTGCCTGGATGAGGGAAACCTTGATGAAGCTACTCATAATTTCCTGGAGCTTCTGGGTCCTCACTGGAGGAATGGCTATGAGGAGGAACTAAGAAAACACTCCCATTCATTTGTAAGGCTTCATTCAAATTTTCAAGGAAGAGCTTGCTTCTTGCTTCCTGTAGGATTTCCCATAGAACATTTGCTCCACATGCTCTTACCTCAGTTTTGTAGCTGGATCTTCAATAATCACCTTTTTTCCCCCTCCAGACTTAGTTACCATGTCCCCTCCTCCAAGAAGCCTTCCTTGCCTGGTGGCCTCACTAGCCCAGGTCTCTGTGGCCCATTAGCATCCGTCCCTCAAATGGCCATACTGCCTCTTAAAGTTTTCTTTGAGTGAAAGAGGTTCTCAGTGAGAGGGTTCTAAGTGAGACATATTCACTGACAAAGCTCTGGCATTCTTGCAGGTATGAGGAAGAAATCAACAGGCGAACAGCTGCAGAGAATGAGTTTGTGTTGCTCAAGAAGGTGAGAGGCAAGACAGGCCTTGAGTCCAGGGCTGGCTTGGGACCAGGGAGAGCTGAGCTTACCAGTATCCTCTGCTCTCAGTGAAAGAGCTGATTCCAAACTAATGACGTAAAGGCTGAGGAAAAACACAATGGACTATCCAGAAAGGGAATGAAAAGGCAGAGAGATGATGGCCGTTCTGAGTGTTTCATGTCCACAGTAAAGAACAGCAGAAGATGACACACAAGGGCTCCCCTGCAGCCACAGGGCCCAACTTACACATCAAAGGGATGACTGACAGCAGCCTGGCTGGGGCTCCCTTCCTTAGGGGGGTACCCCATCCCTGCTGAAGGAGCAGATACTCAGGATTGTGCAAGGCTGGGCCTTTTGCTCTGTCGTCTCCTCTCCCATGAGCCTCTCAGAGAAAAGGGCAACTATTTTATTGTGCCGGGCACCCAGGCTGGGGTGAGTGTTTCCTTCTCTGCTGCACTGGCAGTGACCAAGGGATGTCGGGGGCATCTTCCAGGATGTGGATGCTGCTTATGCCAATAAGGTTGAGCTTCAGGCCAAAGTGGACTCCATGGACCAGGAGATCAAGTTCTTCAAGTGTCTCTATGAAGCCGTAAGTCTGTGTCTCCACCCACCCCTCTGCTGGCAGTAAGTAAAATTCTGTTCTGGGGGCTGAGAGAGGCTCTTTGATCTCAGGGAGACCCTGTGGTTAGCCATTCATCTCCCACTTCAGCCCTGAGTGGCTCCCAGTCTCCACCTTCTGGGTGGAAAGGAAATGGTCCATGTCCTGGCTTCATGGTGGCAGTAATCTATCTGCGGCCTGGAGGAAACTCACTTTGCCCAGGGAGCAATAGCTTTGCCCCAGAGCCTCTAAGTTAGCATCACCCAGATTTGCTTATCTTGCTTGAAGGAATGGGTGGGAGGGCTGTTAGCCTCTGAAAGTCAAGACGTGAGACCAGCCTTGTTTCCATATAGGAGATCGCTCAGATCCAGTCCCACATCAGCGATATGTCCGTCATCCTGTCCATGGACAACAACCGGGATCTGAACTTGGACAGCATCATTGATGAGGTCCGTGCCCAGTATGAGGAGATCGCCCTGAAAAGCAAGGCAGAAGCCGAGGCACTGTACCAGACCAAGGTAAGCTGGGCTGAAGCAGGACTGGGGAGGGCAACCCCAGCAGGCATGAGGACTGGGCCTGATCATTCTCAGAACAGAGGCCATGTCCAGTTAAGTGTCCAACATGTCCTTCCCCCATGACATTAGCAATCCCGAGATATCATGTGGTCCTATGACTATCCAGCATGCTCACCATGCTCTGTGCTTTGGGGTCCCAGTTCCAGGAGCTGCAGCTGGCAGCTGGCCGGCATGGGGATGACCTCAAGAACACCAAGAATGAGATCTCAGAGCTCACCCGGCTCATCCAGAGAATCCGCTCAGAGATTGAGAATGTGAAGAAGCAGGTGAGGGAACTGGTTGCCCATGGCCTGGGGCAGGAGGGCATAATTGGAGGGGGAAAGGGTTGGTCAAGAATATCAGCCTCTCAAATCTCTGCCCATGAAAGGAAAGGAACCAATGAGGTCACTGCCTCAAATACTTAGAGCAGACATCCCTGGGGCGTCTCATCTCCCACTCTCCCCAAGAACCTCTGCTTTGATGCCCTTCCTACAGGAAGCTGTCTCTCTCATTCCCCAGAATGGGGTAGGACCACACCCCCCTGTGCCTTCTGCCTTAATCGCATGCTGTTCTGGCATCTGTGCTTCTCTTGTCCTTGTCACACTTTGGTGATTGCCCCACACCAGCCTGTCCCTTCTTCCATGGAACTGGAGGAAGGCAGGGAGCTGGCTGTTCTGTTTCCCATTGCTTTTCCAGCATCTAGTACAGTGCCAAGACATCGTAGCAGCTTAATAAACATTTGTTAGTGAAATGACTGACAAGTGGGCTCAGAGAGCGCCATTCAAGAGACTTCTGTAACTATTTAACTATCAGTAAGACCTTGCTCAAACTCTTCCCAGGGCTCTAGGTTGCAGTCTCAGCTTGAGTAGATGGGGAGACAGGATGAGGTTACAGAATAACAACAGCGGGGGTTCTTATCATTTTCTCACCCAGAAGTGTCTCAAAGATTCTATGAGGCAAGAGCTACCCATTGTTACAAATGAGGAAACCTCAGAGAGGTTAAGTGGGTTGCAAGCTGGCGAATGGCAGAGCTGTGATTGGAACCCACTATGACTCCTAGACCAGTGCTCTTTCCACCTTCCCAGGGGCTTTAACACTTAGTGACTCCATGACGTGGGGCAGATTAGTTGTCCTCTCTGCACAGGCGAGTTTAAGGACTGTATGAGCTAAGACACGCAAAAGGCATGTTGGGGCTGAGGGTAGTGCCAGGCATATGGTAAGCACTTGGGAAGTAATAGTTAGTTCTAGGGAACCTCCTTCCCTGTGCCCCTCATCTGTGGTCCTATGTACCTGGGCAGCCACTCTCATTGTACCCACAACACAACCTTCTAAGGATCTCTCATCCCAGACTTGAAACAACTCAAGAGCAGAAAGCTCTTCTGTATCCTTGGCACATGGATGGCCAAGTAAATGTCTTCCTAATGAACTGACGTGGTACTGAACTGGTCACAATCACAGGAGAGCAGGAGGGCAGGGTGCACTATTGAACATCACCACCAATGCCTAAATACAAGCAAGTGGAGATAGAGCTAGGAAGGACTTGCTGGCCCCAGAAGGGGCTCCAGCCTATTAGAGGAGTGGGAGGTGGGAAAGATAGAAGTGGGCATCCCCACCCAGGAGTCTCCAAGCACTAGTGGGGTTTGGATGTGGATGACTCTAATCACCCCGCCCAGTTTTCCAGCTTCTTTGATTCCCTGTTTAGGCTTCCAACCTGGAGACGGCCATCGCAGATGCCGAGCAGAGGGGTGACAATGCCCTGAAGGATGCCCGGGCCAAGCTGGATGAGCTGGAGGCCGCCCTGCACCAGGCCAAGGAGGAGCTGGCCCGGATGCTGCGCGAGTACCAGGAACTTATGAGCCTGAAGCTGGCCCTGGACATGGAGATTGCCACCTACCGCAAGCTGCTGGAGAGCGAGGAGTGCAGGTGGGGGGCGGTGCTCCGGCAGGAAAGGCCGGGGAGGGGTGAGGGGGGTTTGAGAAGGACAAAAGAGAATCCTTAACACACTCATCCAGAAAAGATGAGTCCTTGGGAGTGAAGGGGTGGTGATGATGGGAATAATAACAGTAATAAATAATACCTACGCCTGCGTGAGCACTCACTCATGCCAAGCACTGCGCCTCAGCGATTAGCTCATTCCATCTTACAATTTTCCTGGGTATACCTCGGCATACTACCACCACCCCCAACCCCAACCAAAAAATAAAAAAATAAACCCCACCCCATTACTATGTTAGGCCTTCTTGTTCCATCATCCTTACCTGTCCAGAAATAAGATGAGCTTATCAGACGTGTCCCAGGGCAACCACTCCATCTTCCCCAATGTTCTCAGCAGCCGAGAAAGACTCAGGGCTGAGGCCGGTCCTTGGGAAGTGTGCATGTCAGCCTGCATGTGTACCTTGTGCCGACTGTTTGATTCGGGTTGTTGCCTGCTTACCCCCAAAGATTCAGGGGCTGCAGCCACAGCTTCCTAAGCTCTGCTTTCACCAAAAGCCTAGGAAATTTCCAGAGGTGCCTATTGGGTTCAAAAACCCACAACAGGCTGGTTGGGGATACTAGCTTTGAGGTTAAGAGACTGTGGGTTGGATGACTGCTTGCTCTTACTTTATTTCTCTCCCTTACAGGATGTCAGGAGAATTTCCCTCCCCGGTCAGCATCTGTAAGTACTTGTGTGCTGGGCCCTAGAACTGTAGAATCTGCAGACAGGAAAGGGTCTTAATTGCAGCCCCGTGTGTGTAGCTGAGCAAACTCAGGACCGGGGAGAAAAAACTTTGAGATCACACAGCCACATAGCAGAGGCATAGCCAGCAATCAGTTCTCCTGACTCCCAGAGCAGAGTTCTTCCTCCCTATCACTCTGTCTCCCTGCTCCCAGGGGGTGGCCTCTAGGAAAGCTAGAGGAGGAAGTAGAGGATGAGTGTCTGTGAGAACTAGGGCACCAGGGCCACAAGTTGCAACCAGCCCTGCGCTGGAGAATTAGAGGCAGCTGAGGGAATTGTTGAATGGGGACCTCAGAGCATAAGCTGACAGTGTTGGATCTCTGTATTTCTCAGCAGGACTAGGAATTTAACCAGAGCTCCAAAAGATGCCATTTATAGGGCAGCTAGTGAGAGGGAAAGAAAGGTTGGAGGGGAATTTTGGCAAAAAGGCTAATAGAAGAGGGGGTGTATATCCAGAAAAACAGGTGGTTGTATTGGTACCTGGACCAAAATGTTGGGCTTCTGAGAATTAAGAATCAGCTAGATTGAGTCGGGGGGGGGGGTGGGGGGCATGGCAAGGACAGGACCTGGGGAAAGCGGTCTTTGGGCTATTTTCCCCAGGGGAGGGGGCGGAGCCGCGGGGCGGGCACCTAACCCATTGTTCCAAGAGACCCTGAGCCCCCGGGGGAACTGGGGCCTCGCCTAGCCCCGCCCCTGAGGGTACCGCTCCCCCGCTGTCCCTCTGCAGCTATCATCAGCAGCACCAGCGGCAGCGGAGGCTATGGTTTCCGGCCCAGCTCCGTGAGCGGCGGCTACGTGGCCAGTAGCAGCAGCTGCATCTCTGGCGTGTGCAGCGTCCGCGGCGGGGACGTCCGGGGCAGGGGCAGCAGCAGTGACTACAAAGATACCCTGGGGAAGGGCTCCAGCCAGAGCACCTCCTCCAAGAAAGCCAGCAGGTAGAGAGGGCTGCCCCCTGCCCTCCCGCCACCCCTGCATCCCCAGCTGTCTTCCACATGCTCTGTCCCCCAACCTGCTGTCAGCCCCCTCTCCATCCTGCCCTGCCGTTGTCCCTCTGGCCATCACACTTCTCCCAGCCTGCATCTTCCTGAGCCTGGACAGGTGTGGATGGCTAAACTTGGTGTAATTCCTCCTGGTACGTGCCTGGCATTCAGCTCCTTGGCTGAGGTCTCCCAGCCAGGCGATGGGCTCAGCTCCAGGCTCCCGGCCTTCTGCCTTGGACACAACATCCCGCTTAGTCACTAACTACTCTGTCCGGCTACTGGGTCTCGGACCCAGGCCCCCCTCTCACACTGGGCCCTCAGTCCCAACAACTGCCTATTCTGGGAGGGCCGAAGCCGAAGGACAAGAGAGGTCAGTCCCCACCACCTGGCCCCATCTCATGGTTCAGGTCTCTCTTCTCTCTCCTATATCCAGAAACAGAAGAGGCAGCCCCTCCACATCTCCTTTCTTCTTAGAGGTCCTCCCATTGCATCCTCAATAAACAGCACAATCTGACGGCTTGGTCTCTGAGTAGTCAAGGTGTGTACACGTCCTCAGTCCAGAACCCACAGGAGCAGGCACCACCCAGACACACACAGACACACACACACACACCGAACACACTGTGGATTGCCTGTGCAACCTGTGTTTCTAGGGGAATTTTCTCCGTAGAGCCGAAAAAACAGCACGCATGAAGCGTGGGGCCGAGTTTGGGAGGATGGAGGAAGTAGAGGAGAGAGAGAAAAAAGGAAGAACATGGGAAGGGTGAATGTGTAGCATGGTTTGTGGCCTTCAACAAAAGAAGTACCTGTGTCTACTGGCAGAAATGGTCTTGCTCCTGACAGGGACCCTAGCCTCCATCTAAGAACTGGATCTTTCCTAGAGGGAAGCTGGGGGTGTGGCAGGCAGGGGTCTGTATTTTTCAACACTTTCCTCACTGCACAGAGGCCTGGGCTTGTGGGGTATCACCCAGGAAGGGTGGAGTTGAGGGGGACTCCACACTCTGGGCCTGCTGGGATGCTAAGATAGGGAACCAGTTCTGAGACCCTGAGGCCAGACGAGGGTGAAGTTAGTTGGGGGTGGGGGCAGCCTGTGAGTGTCAGTCACTGGCCCAGGTACCTGTCTGTCCTGGAGTGAGGAGGAATATAAGGCAGACAGACAGACAGATCACCCAGTGACCCTGCATGAGCCAGCAAACCTCAGCCAGGAAGTCCTTGGGGGCCTGAGGAGCTTAAAAAATCAGAGGTACAGGGATTGGAGAAAGGGATGAACAGGTTAGGTTGACAGACAGAACTTCAGAGTAGTGGCTGGGGTGCAGGCCAAGGTCATAGGACCAGGCTCAACCCCTTGCCACAGGAGGTGGCCATTGACGAGAGCTTCCCACCGTTCTGAACCTGGGTGTCAACACCACCGTGTGGGTGGAGGAGGGCCAGGAGTTCAAGGCTCAGCGGCAAGTTTGCTTCCCTGGTCAACAAGGCCAAGCCTGTGTGTGTGTGTTTCCAGAACTGGGTAGAGACACTGTCACTTCCTCAGCAAAGGATCCACATAAAACCACTGCCCCTGCTACCTTTGCAGCAGTAAGAATTGAGCTGGGATAGCAGAAGGAACTTTCCAGTTGAAAGGCTTAGAAGAAGACTGGTTTCTCAAATGGAGGGATGGAGGCTAATTCTCTAGATGCTACTGTCTTCTCACCCAGATTTGGGGAAGACGTTAAGAACTCTCCCACATCTCTTTGTGCCCTAGAGCTCACAGGGGTTTCCTGGGTAGGCAGAGCTATCCTGGGTTTGGAATTTTTTTTCCAGAGCAGCTGACCAGGGTGCTGGAGGCTGAGCGGGGTTTCCTGTGGGAGATCGTGAGAGCCCACAGCAGAGAACCGAGTTCCGAGCTTGGTAGTTAGAGTGAAGGGGCTCAGCTGGCTGTGGGCTACAGACCAGGCAGGAGCTGATGGATGACTTGGGGGACAAAAGAGGGCTCTGAGGAGAGAGAATAAGGACGATGACTCACAGGGACGGTGACCATGAAGTCCCGCGAGTCTGAGTGGCTATTTGATCCCAGTTGCCAAGAACCATGGTGCTTTACACAGGCTCAGAAATAACCCGGGAACTTTGAAAAAAATACGGAGGTCTAAGCCAGTACTCCAGACCAGTGAAGGCGGTCCACTGGAGTAGGGTCTGGGCGCTCATGGGGATCTTTTGAAAGTCAGGGAAGGGATTCTAGCAAGCATTCAGAGCTGAGAATATAATCAGCTGAGAAAGAGACCCAAACTCCTAGCAAATGGAGCAAGGTTTTGGAATGAGGGAATGGAGATGGGGTCAAGGAATTAAGATGGCGGGACAGGCTCTGAAAGGGACATGGGATTGTGGCACTGAGAACACTTACGCCTAATAGCCTAGACTTTAGTCAGGTGCAAGGCCGTGTGCTGAGGGACAGGGTGAGAGGTGATACGGGACGCCAACAGAGGCTGAGGGACAGCTGGGTAAGAGCACTGTGACAGGCCCCACATCCTGTCTCTGGGTCTGAGACACAAGGCTGTCTTCCTCCCCTCAGAGTGAAGGGACGCTTGTGGAGTGGATGCAGGAAAGAGAGAAAGTGAAGTTCCAATCCCTGCTCTCAGGAACCTTCTGGCCTATGGACCACTCAGGAAGGATCCAGGTGGAGGAAAAAGTGGTGCGAGTGAATAAAGTCCTCAGCCCACCTTATTTGTCCTTTGTATCCCCTCCCCCAAAGCCGTTGACAGGGCCTGAACTGTCCTCACCTTTGTACTCTTATGTCTGGAACACCATTTGCACTGAGCACAAGCTGGTGGAATAACTAGCCCTCTGCACTCCCCGTGGGATCCCAGCTCCAGGCTGCTGCTGTGGCCGCTGATGGGAGCGGGCCCTGGGGACACTGCCTGGAGGGGACCCTGCAACAGGCCAAGCCAGACACAGCATCAGTCCAGCTGGGGGACTGCCGTGGGTCAAGCTGGCACCTTCAGGATGTCTCTGGAGGGCAAGGAAACAAAAGGGGTCCCACAGGGTTCCTAGGGTGCCCGCCAAGGGGGCTGAGGCCTCCCGCCTTGATCACTACTCACTCCTCTCCATCCGTGAAGCCTCACCCCCCTCAGCCCTTTCCTATATTTTAGGCCCAGCATACGAGATGGGGGCCCGAGGGTTGGGAGACTGATGTTTACAGAGCGCCTACCATGGGCTGGAATCTCCCTGAGCTGGGCATGTCCCCTGTGTCACCTCTCTGAGGTGGGCGTTATTATTCCTGAGACAGACACCTGCTATAGCCGTGGCTGCAGAGCCAGAACATGGAGCCAGAATATGGAGCCAGAATTCCATGAGGTCTGCCTCTCCGAAGCCCACACTCTTTCCACATCACCGCCCTGCCTCCCGGTATGGGAACCACCTGCCTCTGCCCACCCAGCTGCTGTGCGTTCCCAGGCTTCCCTGATGGCCTGCGGGTTCCCTGCCCATGGTTTATTGGAACTTCCATCATATTCCATCATCTGAAGCCTGATGGCTCTGTGTCCCGGGCACTGAGCTGGGTTCCTTTTATGCCTACAATTGCCCTGTAACCCATCTCAGATTTCCCCACTGTAGGCTGCCCACAGAGGCTGTGGCCCCTTGCCACCTGCCAGTCACAGAATCAGATCCCCTCAGTGGTGGGAGTTGGGGGTGTTCAAAGCAGCACATAGATCAAGTCCCCCCCTGAAGTTCTGGTATCCTATGCAGAGGTGGCCAGGAAAGCTGGGTGGTGTTGGATCCAGAGTAGGAGCAGGAGGGGACAAGAAGGGAGCATCAAGAAGGTGGTAGAGGTGGCCTGGGATAGACCTAGTGAGTGGGGAGGGGTGCTTTTGAAGGGAATGGGCTGAAGCTGACTGGGGTGGACAGTTTATCCTGAGAAGCTGGCTGGGCTCTGGGAACAGAAGTATCAAAACGAGATCCCAGACCAGCAAGAAGAATCTGGAGCAGCACGAAGGAGGTGGACACGCTCATGGGAGTGGGCTCTTCCGGGCACTGTCCTTTCTCCAGACAATGGTACGGTGACCAACCCAGCCAGCCAAAGACAGCCACCACTGCTGGCAGAGACATCTCTGCTTTTCTTTCTTTCTTTTTTTTTTTTTTTAAGATTTTATTTATTTATTTGACAGACAGAGATCACAAATAGGCAGAGAAGTAGGCAGAGAGAGAGGAGGAAGCAGGCTCCCCGCTGAGCAGAGAGCCCGATACAGGGCTCGATCCCAGGACCCTGGGATCATGACCTGAGCTTAAGGCAGAGGCTTTAACCCACTGAGCCACCCAGGCGCCCCCATCTCTGCTTTTCTTGAGCACTCTGAGGAGGCTCTGGAGCCCTCGTGTCTTGTAACTTGGCATTAGGAAAATTCTGCTTTGCCTCTGATCACCCTTCTGCAGATACACAGGACCTCGACTCCAGGCATGAATGCACTGTCCTGCCCAGCAATAAACACTGTTTCTTGTCTGGCTCCCTCCCCGGCTGCCCTTCTCAGGGCTGGAGGTTCCCAGGTCCCACCGCCCACCCTCGCTGGCCTGGTTCTCCTGTGCTCACTCTGTCAGGTGGGGGCTAATCCCAGCACAGCTGGAGGGAGGAAAATTATCTTTCAAACCAAAGTTTCTCCTTTCCTTTGCCGAGGCTATTTCCCATCCCCCCACGCTAGACTGGAATATGGTCCCTGTCCTCGTGGGTGCTAGTGGAGGAGGAAAAAGAGCCACCCAAAAATGAAGAACGAGCCATGAAACAGGTCATTCAGAAGCACAGATGACCTAAGGATTTTTTCCATTTATAAGAAACAGAAAATATTTATCCTCTAGGAACTAGCTCTCCTCACACGGCCCTGATTTTTGTTTGTTTGTTTGTTTGTTTGCTTGAGTGGCTCTTTGATTGTCTTGGAATCTAGCCAAATCAGGAGGGAGGGGCCTCCAGGCTGCCGTGGAAAATCCTCAAAAGAAAGACAAGGTGGGTGAATCATGGCTTTCAGGACAGATAGGAAAAGGACAGGGACAAGGAAGGGATGGGATAAGGGTAGGTGGTGAGGGGATCCCTGCTGGACGTTCTTCCCTAGACAAACAAGTGGAGCAGCAGGGAAAGGGGCAGATTTGAAGAGGATTGGTGGGGATACTCACTCTCTGAAGCCAGAAAGCCCAGAGTGTTCCCTCTGCACGTCATCAGTGGCCGGGTCAGCCCAGGCCCCTTGCTCTCTCTGAGATGCCCCCCTTCATAGTCCAGGGTAATGGAGGGCGTCTTTCCAGCTCAGTGGGAGGCAGGTTGGGCACTACCCTTGGAGTATACTTCACACTTTGTCAGCAGCAGTGGAGCCCCTTGGTAAATGGGCCAGACTGGAAGAGGGGTGCCATGGAGAGCTCTGAGACCCCTGTGCTCCAGGACCGGAGGACAGGATGCAGAGAGCCCACTATCCGTTAGGATTTCAAATCAGATACTACGATGGCCAGCCTTTCATTTTGCCAAAATGAGACATTAAAAAAAAAAAAAAAAAGCAACAATTACCATTCCCTACTTTCATCATCTCATAAAGGAAAAGGACAATCTAACAGTGGGAAGGACGCCTCTCAGAATGAAGTTCAATCCTGTAAGTCAAGTTAGCCCCACGTGACAACCCATACTGCCCCTTCTTAACTTTCCTCTGTTCACACAGGACAAGGGAAAACCCCTCTAAGCTGCCATCTCTTTGTGATCTCTGTGTCCTCGTCTCAACAAGGAGGATAAAATCACTCTGTCAACTACACGGTGTTTACAAAATTGTCAGAAGGAACAACAAAAGGAAGCTGATAGGTACCCAGCATGAGTGTTTGCAGTGTTGCAGGTGTGACGCTGCAGAGATGAGGCTGTGAGCCGTTGCTGGGCAGTCACTCTGGTTCCAGGTGTGGAAGGCGGCACCACGCCCTATGGCAAGTTTATTATCCTCTCTCTGTCTGTTTCCTCTTCTGCAAAAAGGGGAAGAAGTGTTACCTCCTGGCACCGTTGCAACTGAGACATAAAATGCCAGCCCCACAGTAAATCTGAGCTACTATTATTATTAATTATTATTATTCTCACTACTACTGTTGAGACAGTGGTAACCATCTAGGAAATCTGGGTAATGTTTAGGGCTTCCCTGAAAACTCTGATCCTAATTTGATCTCCCGCCAGCGAGAGTGCCCGTCTCCTCCTGTCTTCATCTTGTACCCCAGGCTCTTGTATTTGAGTCCGTGTTTCTGAACTCTGCCTCCTTCGGGAAACTAACCTCTGATGCCTGCAGATGTGGAAATGAAGCACGGGGAGGGACATTCTGGCCAACCCTGCAGAGGATAGGGTCTGGAGGGTGGGCAGGGTCAGCCGGAGGGTTGGAGACAGCCGTGACCTGATAAAAGCTTTGTCAGCTCTCTGAAAAACATATGTATACATGGATATACATACACATGCATATATGTACATATGTATATAAATAGGTACAGATGCTGGTCCTTATTATCATCCTAATGTTGAAGATGGAAGCAAAGCAAGGAGGATGGATGTTGAAACTTCACTCGCTCCTCAGAGATGGGAGTGATGATGCCAGCGAATCAGGTCATAGTTTTTGGATACTGGAAGATTATTCTGTCAGGGTTTTTTCTTTCTTTCTTTCTTTCTTCCTTCCTTCCTTTCTTTCTTTCTTTCTTTCTTTCTTTCTTTCTTTCTTTCTTTCTTTCTTTCTTTCTTTCTTTCTTTCTTCTTTCTCCTTCCTTCCTTCCTTCCTTCCTTCCTTTCTTTCTTTTTGCTGTTTATCATGTAATGGCTACAGAAATGACACACTTTTAAATTTAATTTGCACCACATCTTCTCTAATAATTAAATCTAGGCCCGGACTGTCCAATCCAAGTGCAATGCAAGCCACACATATAATTTAAAATTTTCTAGTAGCCCCATTAAAAAAAAAAGCTCAAATTTATTTTCACGATATATTATACTTAACACAAATACTATCATTTTGACATGGAATCAATGTCAGAATTGTAAATGAAATATTTTACATTCTTTTCCCAGGCTAAGACTTTCTAATCCGGCGTGTGTATTATGTTAACAATACATCTAAACTGGACTAGCCACATTTCAAGTGCTCAGTGACCAGGTGGGGCTAGTGGCAATTATAACAGACATTATGGCTTTAGACAATAAATAGAACAATACATCACTTCAAAATACGTTCACATATAGAGTTGTTATGTTGTACACTCAAAACGAATATAATGTTATGTGTCAGTTATATCTCAATTTTTAAAACTATAAAAAAACAATGAATGAAGCTTTGATTTCTAGTGTTTGGTGATTCCTTTGGTGTAAATATTCCCATAATGGTGATTTCCATCACCAATACGATGCTGCTGATTACAGAGTGTACATCATTGCATAGCATTTCCACCATACTGATTCAAGAGATGTAAGTCATCTCAAGAGCTTAGATAATGGTAACTTAACTAAGAAGTTATGAGTTTTAAACGCTTCTTAACTTTGTTTTTAGTTTAATTTATCTAATTGTAAGTTTAGATAATTTAAGTCGAATTATGGCTCTGTATAATAAGCAGCCCACAAATTCTTAAAAATCTAGCAGTTGGCTGTCGTCAGCCCACTGAACTTGCCCCAGCACAACACTGGCGAGAGATAAGAAAAAAGAAAGGCTTCAAAGGGGCCAATGGGTTTTGGCAGAAATGAAAATAGGATTTCTCTTTGTTGAACTAAACAGGTATTATTGACAGTGGTGGTTAATTTTATGTGTCAGCTCAACTGGGCTGCCAGACATTTGGTCAAACATTATTCCAGGTGTGTCCGTGAGGGTGTTTCTAGATGAAGAGAACATTTGAATCTGTAGACTGGGTAAAGCAGATGGTCCTCCCGAACGGGGTGAGCTTCATCAAATCCACTGAGTACCCGAATAGAACAAAAATGTTAGAAGAAACTTTGCTGGCTTGACTATTTGAGCTGGGACATTGGTCTTGTCCCTCAGACTAGAATTTGCACATCAGCTCTCCTGGTTCTCAGACCTTCAAACACCCACTGGAACAACACCACTAGCTCGCCTGGGTCTCTAGCTTACTGACTACAGGTCTTGGAACTTCTCAGCCTCCCCAGTCATGTGAGTCAATTCCCTATAATGAATGTCTGTATCTATCTATCTATCTATCTATCTATCTATCTATCTATCTATCCATCCATCCATCCGTCTGTCTATCTATCTACCTATCTCTTTTTAGTTTCTGTTTCTTTCTGACAAAAACATTGAGGTCCCTTCTGGCATAGGGATTGTGTAAGAGGGCTGGTGTAGGGAAGGGAGGGTGGGAATATGATTTTGGCCCTCAGAGGTCTTAAGATCTAAGGGAGGCACAGATGGTTGAAGAAACCATAACTTGTGCAAGCTCTAATGGTGACCCGAAGGGCTGTGGACCCCAGAGGTGAAGAGGTAAAAGGACATCTGGCTCTGTCTTCAGGTCATTGCCTCACTTTGTCCTCAGCTTCCTCTGTGTTGAATGAGAAGTTTCTCTTCCAGCTGCTGAGGTGTCTTCTCAGATGACAAGAGCAGTGGTGGCTTCCTAGATGACGTCACACTTTAGGGGCAGGAATGGGAAGGACACTTTGCTCAGGAGATGATTACCCTGGTGTGACTGCAGAATAAAGGGGAAGGAAGAGCAAAGAGGGCATGCACCAGAGTTTTAGAGTTGGTTTAGAGTTTTTGTTCTTAGATTTTATTTAGAGATCTAGTAGATGAGGAGCGTGAGGATTAGAGACGTCAAAGAACTTGCCTATGGTCAGACAGCTAGTAGGTAGAAAAATCAGGTCCCCCTGACTTGATATAGATTAAGTATGTTTTTAATTTATGCATTCATGCCCAAACTCACACATTCATGTAATTATCCCAGTTAGCAACTTATTTCCAGATGCATTGATGGGGTTGGGAGGGGGTGGTCCAGGTCTCTCAGAAAGGCAACTTCAGAAAATGGCAGGGAGAATGGGAAGAATACTATGAAATGCCTAAGAAAAAAACATGAGAACAACTGATCAAATTAAGTAGATTTTATTATTTTCTGAGAAAGGGTCTGCATATTTGGACACCTTGGCCTTGCATCTGTTCTCACAAGGGGAGACCCCAGTAGCATCTTCTTTGCATCCCCATCCTTGCCTCACAGAGCTGAAGTACCAAGGAGACTCACTGTTGGACCTCTTGAGAGCCCCAAGCACCCCAGATAGCCCCAACCCCCCTATACACTGAGCCAAAGGCTGGTGGAACAGGAGCGTATAGGAGTTGTTCTTGATCCAGGCTTTGGGTCTGCAACAGACGGGCCAGCAGGCCAGGCTCAAATGGAGTCTTCTTGGACTCCTCAGAGCTCCAAGTCTGAATGTGGCAGCACAGAGAAGGCCCCCAACTCCCCTCCTATAGCCTGCCCTTCTCTTCCTACCCTTGGCTCTGTCCTCACTGTAAGGACCTCATCCAAACACTGGCCTTCAATTCCAACCTCCAGCCACAGCTGCAGACAGACTGGAGGAGAGCCCACCAGCAAAGCAGTCTGATGGACCTGGGGAAGAGGCCTGTATAAGCCTGGGTGTGGGCTGAGGGTAGTGGGTAGGAAATTCTGGGGTTTAGATTGCCTAATAGAGGAGAGTGGCTGCAGATGAGCTTGTCTCAGTGACCCTACAGACTCCTCCTAGCTCTGTGGGGAGAGGACAGCTGGGAGGTACCAAAACAGGGCCTGCTAAAGAAGGTCCAGAGCAGGGGCCCCAGTGACCTAGTATAAGGACCCACACTAAGAAAACTTAGGGGCAAAGAGACTATGAAATGCACTTGGGGCATGAACCAGAAGTGGCCCCCACACTCTCCTACCTGGATGATGCATGTGTGCTAGAGATTGGGCAGAGGGAATTTCTGTTTCCCTCTTGTTTCTGCCCCAGGCCTTGGCTCTGTCTTCAGAAGCCAGGTCTGAGACACTGGTATTGGGAGAGGTGTACTATGAAGCTGGGGACTCTGGGACCAAAGATACAGTGTGAGAGAGCAAAGGGTGAGGCTGGAGCCAGTACTGCAAACTGGGCAGGACTGCCAGATATGCTCAAGGACATGCAAAGGCCCAAGTGCCACATGGTCAAGGTCATCTTTAGGGGATGGCCAGTGTGGCCATGGTAATGACCCCTGGTATGTGGGAGAGGGGCAAATGCCTCCAAAGGAGAAGGTTTTTAGGAATTTCTCTTGGGTTCTGCTTGGGGTCAGTGACAGTGGCTCTCGGTATCTCTAGGTAGGCACCACCTATCCCAGGGTGGGTAGAGTCAGGTGCCACAGCTGCCCTCTCTCCCCAAAACACACCAGGGCTGAATCGGCCACAGCCCCAGTTGTTTTGACTACCCTGTCAGAAGCTGCTACTTGCTACATTCACCTTCTCGCCCTCTAAGGACTGTAATTTGGTGCTTTCTAAGTGCTCGTTTGTGGTTTCCAGACACTCGATGGTATAATTACAGAAATGGACTTGCCACCTCCCTGACTCTGGGTCAGGTGTACCTGTTGGCCCAAGGTTTGCAGCTGAACATTCTGAGGACAGAAAGCAGCCTGGGTATTGCACCCTGCACCTGCCCTAAGTGCCACAGAAGGGTCTCCTCCTCACCTGGTGGGAGAGAAGGCCTGAGAACAGAGAGCAAGACCTGGAGAATAGATGCAGGGAGCCAGGAAATAGAGCGGACGGTCTAGTCCTATTTTGGAGAACCCCAGGAGGAACCTGGAGGCATGTTAGCAAGGAGTCTGGGGCAGAGTCCTGAGGACGGGGCTGAGATGAGCAAGAGGGACACTGGAACCCAGCTCCCTCCTTGCAGACAGGTGAAAGGCTGCTTCCCAAAGCACAGATGCCAGCCTGTGCTGGCACACGAAATAAGCCCAGGCTCTGCCATTGCCTGTTTTATAGTCCTGACATTATTTTGATGTGTATTAGAAAAGATGTCATTCAATAGTTTAAAAAGTTGCCTTAAAAGTAAATATATTGGGTAAACTTGCAGGCCCATCTAAAGCAAAAATATTAAAGAAAATGACAGTCCAGTGGTTTGTAGATACGGGCAAAATCCCACGTGGCACCTGAATGGCTGTAGATGGGGAAATATTGGAGAAGACATGTACATGTTAGAGAGGGGCAAACAGGCGCCGTCAGCAGAGGCCAGCTATCCCAGCACAGCTCTGGGTTGGCTGCCAGGGTGGGGCCAACTCCTGAGGGCTGTGAGAAGCTCAGGGTTGGGCAAGCTGCCATGGTGTAGACAGCTTAGGATAGAACCACATTTTTCTCCTTGGGAGTAAGTGTCCTCCAAGTCAGAGAGGAGGTAGAGACTCAGAAATGTCCCCAAATACGGAAACATTTGGCAAAGGGAAAGAGAAATTTGAGCCTCATCTGTGTCTCTCCATTGAGCAGAACCAAAACCATGAAGTATATGTTGGGGGGAGGTGACTTCAACATGCAGTGAGGAAGGACTTTCTTCTAAAGGGAACTGTCTGAAAATGGGCCCTGGGCCAGGGGAGAGTGGTCCTCTCACTGGCCTCCAGTAGGGTTGGGGAAGGGCATCTCCTCCCCTCAGGTTCCTCCTAGCAAGTACAGTGTGACTCTCCAATGAGGCAAAGTGGGAGGGACATAACCACCATGCTCTCAGTGGCAGCCGAGAAGAGGCTCATGGCCAGTTGAGGCCAACTTTGTTTGTTGGGAATGGAATGAATGAGAACAGGGAGAGTGAGACTCTGTGGAACTTGACAGAATGTGCTCCTTCCCTCAGCTCTCAGGAGATGTTCAGATGGAGGCCCTGCCTCAGACATCTTGAGATTCTGGTCCATGGAAGACAACCACAGTCTGGAGCTGAACGTGTCAGAATGAAGAACGTGGCCAACCTGCTGCCCAGCCTGAGGCCCAGCTTGAATCCCCGTACCATACTGAGGCAGGTAATTGTCGGTGCTGGAGGCCTTTGGAGGTGTCTGCCCAACTGACTCATAAGGTGGGGCCCAATTTAGCAATCTGAACCCTGTGTTTGGGTGTTAGGACAGCAATGATGCCTGGGTTTCCTCAGGGAGCAAAACTAAGACATCACTTACTCTACTCCTACTTCCATCCGGGGCTATCCTTCACCAGTGGAAGAGCCGTGAGCCAGCCATGCTCATTTCCCTGGAGGAATGTGGAGAGGACCAGGCTGTGGGAGTTCTCATGAGGGTGCAAGGTGACAGGGAGGGCAGAATTCCCAAGGTATCCTGAGCTATTTTCATATTAGGCATGCCCCATTCTTCTCAAGGAGTAGAACCTCGGTCAAGATCCCAATACAAAGGAAAGGCAGTCTCTGTTTTGGCCAACCAAGAAAACTGGGGCTTTGGGAGGATGAACAGAGCCCATTCTGTTTGGGTAAGCCCTCTGGGGATGTCTGGGAAAGGGTGGGGCCATTTCCACTGCCTCCTTCACAAGGAACCAGACCACTGGGAAATGTCAGTGTTTGTCCATGAGGCCAAAGTCCTCAGGGAGATACCAGCTGTGGTGTCATTTTTCAGGAAAGACACATTCTTCACCAACTGTCAGAGACTTCCCTACAAATTGACCTCTTGCCTTTCTTGGCCACACCAGCATGAAGATTTATAGCTGGTGACAGGGGGAGAACCCAAGGTGGACAAAAACAGGAATGAGCAAAGTCAGGTGACCAGGCCACTGAGCTGTCAAGACCATTCCCCTCAAGACAACCAGGATGATGCCTGGCAAAGTGGAGTGAACTTTACCAAGCAGCCTGGGCCCCGCCCAAGAGGCCAGGCTGCAGGATGGAGCAGATGTGAACTTGAAGGCTCAAGCTATCAAATAGTAACCAAAGGATGGGTCTAATTCCAGCCCAGGTTCTTCCTATCCTCCACCAACAAGTGAGCACCTGTGACTGTCAGTTTGTGCCAGGCACTGCTCCTGCTGCACTTTGGGCAAGGCAATGTGGAGGGGTCAAGAGGGAAAGGTCAGTACTGAGGAAGATGGACTCAGGAACCCATCTGGAGTGACTTCTCCAACTGAGATCAGTGAACAAAAACTCAGAGTGTATATAGTCCCTGGGTCAGAAAAACATATCTGGCAGAGGAACTACAAGGGATGGTGCTGTTCTACGGACCTAGTCCAGTGCCTGGTGGCACAACATGGGAAATGGGCAAATAAATGAGACCTAAGGTGGTCGTCTGGTGTGAGCAGCTTTTGCAAGAAGGCTGTGAGAAGAGGAACTGGAAGGGAGGTGGGGCAAGACTGGGTGGAAGAGGCAGGGGTGAGGTCTCGAGATTGGGAGAGGGTTAACTGGGTGTGGTGTGGAGGATAAAGAGTAGGTTCTTTGGCCAAAGCAGAATCTGGATAGAGACAGTGCATTTGTATCCTACTGTTGCAGTAACAAACAATCAGAAACTCAATGATGGAAACAACACAAACGTATTATCTCATAGCTGCAGAAGTCAGAGTCAGAAAAGGGTATCTGCTAGGCTAAAAGCAAGGTGTGGGCAGGGCTGTGTTTCTTCTGGATGCTCTAGGGGAGAATTCACTTTCTTGCCTTTTGCAGCTTCTAGAGGCCACCCACCTGCCTTGTTTCACAGGTCCCTTTGTCCCTTCTTCAAAAGTGGCCATGGTGGTCTTCTGGCTTGACGTCACTATGACCTCCCCTCTGCCTCCTTCCTCCACATTTAAGGACCCTTGGGATTATGTTGGATCAACCTAGATAATCTAAGGTAATTATCCTAATTTTAAGGGTAGCTGATTAACAACCTTAATTTTTTCTGCAGCCTTAATTTCCCTTTGCCAGGTAACATATCAGTGTCCAGGTTGTGGGCATTAGGGCATGGACCTGTGCCCATACCAGATGGTAGTAGGGGTGTGAGGAAGGGGGATCCAGAGGAATGAGGAGGTGAGTATAAGGCCAGTAGGAAGCTACTGTGCGTTCTCGAGCAAAGGAAGGCCACGCTTTACCAAGTGACTGGGGGATAACTTCAATTCTCAGGGTTAATGTGAGATCATTTTCCAGACTCAGAACAATGAAGCCATGTTATGTCTGTGGTCTTGCAGACCATAACACGTTATTGTTCTCTGCTGAGGGCAATGTGCCAACCTGCAGGAGGCCATGACTGACGCCAGAGTGAGGGGCCCCAGCCCTCGGGGATGCCTAGGTCATCTGGGAGCTAGGGACTGCCTGAGAGGCTGGGTAGAAGGCTGGGAAATATCGATTGCCACCGAGTGTCTCCCTGGTCCTGAATGGTGAGACTGCCCTTTCCGAGGAGGTCTAGAGGGTGAAGAGGTCGATGGGTGGGACAGGCCCTAGAGGCAGACTCAAACCGGTTGGGGCTCCTGGGCCACTGAGGAGGGAAGTAGGGCATGGTGGGGGCGGGGTGGGGGGGAAATCACTGTGAATGAAGCTTTTGTTCACTCCCTGACACATACCCTGTCTGGGAAGGCAGATGGGTAAATGGAGAACCAGGCCTCATAGATCCAGGGAGTCAGGAAGTCTCACCTTGTGGGGGCATCATGGTGTTGATGGTCCTAAGGGTGCCTCCAGAATTTCTGCATGAGCAGGGCTTGGGGCTTAAGGACTGTGATATGATTGGAAAGGGGCAATGGGATGACAGGGCTGGCTCAGAACTGGTGGGCAGAGCGGCACACCATTTTCATTAAGGTGGTATGGTGATTTGAGGAGGCATTGGTGTGTGGGCTGCTGATGGAGTTTATGGCTGTGCTGGGCTCCTTGGGGTCCCCTGGGTATCACCACTTGGATGCTGGTTGAGAACATAGGCATTAGGAACAGCCAGACCTGAGGTCAAATCTCAGGTTTGCCACTTACTAGCTGATGACCTTACACAAGACACAACTCCTTTCTGAGGTTCAGAAAACAGGGATAATAATGGCTTTACTGCCTATGGTAATGTGAGTAGTAAATAAGACAAGGTATGTTCAATCTTAGCACAATTTCAGGCACACAGTGAGGCTTCAATAGCCATTTATTTCAAAGAAGAGTGAGAGGAAATCAGGTCCAATGTCACCAAAAGAAATGAGGCTTCATCTGAGTGAGATGGGGTTCGTTTATTTTCCGAGTAGTGTGGCCTAACTCAAGGAGTTAGTCTAATTCCTATGAGGTCACTTGGTAACCCGTCCACCCTCAAGAATCAAAAATGCCAAAAAACCCTCAGGCGGGGTCACCCCTTCTTAGCCACTTGTCTTCACGGCCTCTTTTCAACCAGAGTAAAGTTCTGGGGGACACTATCCGGGTGTCTTGGTGTAGAGAGTTTCAAGGGTGGGAAAGAGGAGCAATAGAGGGAAAGGCTGGAGGTCAAACCAAGACACTCAGTCACACATGTGGCCTTGGGAAAAGTGGTGGTCAGACACATCTTGGCCATCTGGGATAGACAGCTGCAGAAACATCTGGGCCTTTGCCCCACGTCTGGTGCCAGAGATGTAGGGAGAGGAGTGGTAGTAGGCGATCTCCAAGCTTCCATCCCAGGGACATTGTATAGGATGACCCCAGTCCTCTGGAGTCTTGCCCCAGATTCCCAGCTGCCCCACGCCAGGTCCTAGCAGTCCCGAGAGGGAAGGGATCTCCCCAAGGACCACCCCTCTATCCCCACTCAAGGATGGACACTCCTCCTCACCAGGGCTGCTGCAAGATGCTGACACACACTCACGGCTGAGTGGCATCTGAGGCCCTCTGTGTTTGCTGCTCTCACAGGCTGCCCAGAGACCAGAGACACTGCCGAGGTCCTCGTCAGGTCAAGTCAGGGTCATGGACCAACAACCTGAGCATCAACAATGGTGAAGACAAGGGCTTTTGGTGTCATACCTGCTCATGTTCATGTCGAGGCTCTGGCACTTACCAGCTACTTATGTTCTCTGGGCCTTGATTTCCTCATTTGTAAAATAAGGATAATAACTGGCTCACCTCATGATGTTGTAAAGATTAAATGAATTACTATATCCAGACCCGGGCCTGGCCCTCAGCCGGTGCTAAGTGTGCCTATGGTTACTGTCTTCTATCATACCACAGAGCACATCCTGAGCATGATCCAGTGGTTTGGGATCATGGACAAGTCCAGGGTGGGAAAGGCACCCCAACTAGCCATTGTCAGGCACCCATTTGGAACAGACTGCCTGAGAAGCCTCTGGGTCTCTGTCTCATGTTTTGTGGCAGAGAAGCCAAGACAGAGGAAGAGACAGAGAGAAAGACAGAGACAGATGGAGAGACAGAGGCAACACTCAGGGTAACAGCCCCTCTTAGTATGAAAGGCAGGGAGAGGGTGGGTCCAGGGGTAGGGGTGTGAATGGATCCACCTGGCTGGCTGGACGGCCATGGGAATCCAGGGATTGGGTGGGATGAGGGACGATGGGAGCCCTTGAAAATGACTCCAGAGGATATGGATTTGAGTAGACAGCTAGCTGAGTACACAATGTGGTCTGGACATGGGTGAACAGTGTGTGATTCTCACTCCTTCCATCAGTGGGAGGAGGGATGGGAGAAAGGCAGGAGCAAAGGGGTTTCCAGTACTTGTTCCTCATCATCTCTGACACCAGCCCCTGGAGGGACCAGGCCTGGCAGGGGCAGATGTCTTCAGGGGAAAGGGCCTTGGTGCCGACTTTGGCTCAGAGGCCAGTCTCCACCCAGCCCTTGCACGACCACCCGCTGAACACAGGCGGCTGATAGGGGTCACCATCCTGGGCCTGGCAAGGAGATCAGGGGGACCCAATCCTGTCCTCAGACCTTGTGTCTACCCCACAGGCCTGTCCTGTTCACTGTCACACTCCCATGGTGGCGGCTCACTGCATGGAACCCCCACAACGGCTCAAAACACTTGTGTTAAACGAAGAAATGATGAAATAATTGGTACAAGTGTTTTCGCAGTTGCCTTGGACATTGTGTCTCTCTTGGAAAAGGCTGACCCATTTCCATGGGCCCTTGACAGTGCTTGTCAGTCCCAGTGGACAGTGAGCGAGGCCAGCAGTTTATGCCTATACGGTGTGAGGACAGGATCTGGGAGTGCACGGAGGGTGCAGCTGGGCTCAGAAGGTGTCGGTGTGCCTCCAGGACTGTCCCAACACCCAGTGTATTTCCTGAGCCAGCCCTGGGTCTTCTTCTCTCCCCCTCCCCTATACCATTGTCTGTACTGGCTCACCCCAGGTGATTATAGCTCTTGCAGAGCTGGCAGTGGGGGGGGCGGGGTGGCAAATGGAAACCAGTCTCTGTCCCCAGGACTTGCTCTAGGGCAGGACTAGGAGGCAGTGCACCTAGCAGAGGCTCCGTTGGAGAGGACAGCTCTAGCCTCTGCCTCAGCCTTCCCTTCCCTAGTTGTGGTTGCTGTGATGGGAGGAGGAAGGAGCAGGGAGGAAAAGAACGTGCAGGTTAGGGATGCAGGAGGGGCTCCTTGCCACCTCTGACCCCATCAGGATAGAAGCCTGGGATCAGTGAGTAGTATCCCTGCCTCTCCTTCGTAGAGAAAGTACCGCGAGTTTGCAGAGTTCCAGGCACACGCATACCCACGGGTGAGGACAAAAGCGAATGCCAAGAAAGTGGTAAAAAGCCCTTCTTTGTTTCTTCACCATTTTAGATGTACAGATGTGGAGTTTGTAGGACAGTGCCTTGCATATGGTGAGGCCTCTGTAAGTATTTATTAAAAAAATAAAACCACCCTCCATGAGAAAGCCAAACACAGAGGGTTTTGCTGTATATCCTTTTTTAAGTCTCTCTGACTAATGAAAGTATTTGTTGATTTCCAGCCCATAGTTTCAATCAACCCAGGGGGATTTTCAAAGGCTTTGGTATGCCATTGGCAAAACACCCTTCAAATGAGGAATGAGCATTCCCCAGACTTGCAGGGGCCTGTCTGAGGGCAGCTCAGCATTCTGTCCCACAAGAGCCAATCACCTGCTCAGTGTGAAGGGGAAGGGCAAGTCTGCTCCCAGGGCCCCCTGAATGTTTGCCCCACCCTTCCTGCCAACCCTAGCCAGCTCGAAATTACAACTCTGACTTGCACGACCCCTTTCCTTCTACATCTGCAGACCGTGCTTCCTCCCAGTGTGATGGGGGAAACAGCAGTGCAAGGCCAGGCTATGTGTCCGGGGTCCCAACAGTGCAAGGGCTCCCTGTGAACCTAGACATAGCCCAGAGTAGGCTCACAAGCTTCTCTACATAGACTGTAGCCCACAGCTTGGGCGAAGCCCTTGCACCAGAAAAGTCAGCTCCAAGGGCCCATTTATCACCATGACCCAGATAACAGCAACAGGACACCACCTCCGAAAACCACCCACGCCAAGGCAAAGTGGTTGCTTTGCTTGGGGACATTTGCGCTCCTAGAGAGGTAGGGAGGCCCTCTCAGCAGCATGGGGAGCCCCAGTGCACATGGCCACAGGAGGGAGGCCACAGGAGTCTGCAGAGGGGCTGGCCTCCTTGATGGCCCTGCAGTCCCGAGAATCTAGCTGAGATCAAAGCCGGGACCCAGAGTTGAGGTGGGGGGCAGGATTCCACTGACTCTGGGTGGAGGCAGGAAAAATCTTCCTTCGGTTCTTCCCCGAGGCAGGGCTGTGTGAGGAGGCGCCAGGGCTGGCGCATGGTCCCTCTACCCTTGCCCATCCTGCTGAATCTGGCTCTGCACTCCCAGACGGGGCTGCCAGCCGCTGCCCAGCGAATAGGGTGATTCATGCTCTAACTATTGCTCCCCGCTTTTTGTGCTGAACATGCATGGGATAGAAAGCCTACAAAGGCGAGGACGCCACGACTTTTTTTCTCTCTCAGAGGGGTACGGAATGGCTGGGGCAGGGCATAGGGGCAGCTAGGGAGCTCAGGTGCTGAGTGCTCCCAGGGCCAGAGGTGGTGGAAGCATGGAGTGAAGGACAAAGAGTCACAAGCTCTGCCGTCAGAGGATGCCCAGGCTAAAGCGGACAGGGGCCCACCTTTTGGACCTGGACCCAGGGAAGGAAGCAGATGGATGGGACTCAGAGACCCAGCATGGGGCTAGGGAGAGCCTCACACCAGGATCTGGGGAAGGGATGGAGGGAAGTGCCTTATGCCTGCCAGGTCAATTCCAAAAACGTTTGCTGAACACCTTCAGCGTGTCAGGCCGGGCTGAACGTGTGGTGGTAATGTGAAGGGGAGCCAGCTGTGTTTCCTAACCTCGGGGCATGTCTGATTCGGTGAGATCCAGAGGCTGTGTGCAAAACCATCTTCTGTTACCCATAGGGTCTACTCCTCACATTTCCTGAGAGGCTTAAAGATTGCAATGGGGCTCCGAGGAGGGAACCTTGGGCTGGAATTGCAGGATGAGTCCAATCCCTGCCCATGGACACCTGGATTTACCCTTCTCACTGCCTGCTCTGTGAGGGAGGTTAGGGTGTCCTGCCCCCTCTGTGGGCAGACCCACAGCGCCAGCCACTACAGCTTACTTAGCACTGTGCTTGTCTTTGCTGATGGGAAAGGCTAGGCAACGAGTGCTGCCATGACTTGGTCACTCCCTCCGTGGGTGCCCGGCAGAGAAGCTCAGTGAGCTCCCTGTAATCCCTCCCTTCCTGCCACAGTGCAATGCCGGGCTGGGGTGGGACTCTCCCGCACTTCGGTGTTACCAGTGCCTGGCTCCCTGCGCCCCCCCCCCCCCAATTATTTATAGCTGTCCAGGTCTGGCACTGCAGGAGGGACCACCTTACCTGCTGGGAGGAGGGTTCCCACAAAACTCGGACTGAAAAGTGCCGCTTCCCCCCGCCCCCACCCCAAGTCAGGCACCTAAACACTCCCTGCCACAGTTACTCGCCGCCCACACACCCGTGGTCCCTGGCATTGAATCTGAGCTTGGCACACTCCAGAGATTCTCAGACTGGCCAGAATGCATTCCTGTTCCACTGAGTCCTTCTCTTTCCTCTACACAGCTGGGAGGAGGAGGGATGGAAGAAAGAGAATGTCCCAGTGTCTTGGGAGGGGTGGGGCTTCCCTGAGGGCAGCGGACTGAACCCAGGACCTGTGCGGGGGTGCAGGGTGCGAAGCCTGATGGTGATCTTCCAGTGGAGAGGGAGAGCCATGCTAGGAGTCCTCAGACACCTGCTTTCAGCTTGGATCTGGTCTCTCAGGGGCTGAGAGTCCGCCAGTATGTTTCAGGGTCCCTAAACACTCACATCGGTCCCCCAAGAAGCAACAAAGTGTGAAATTGGCAAACTCAGTAAAATTAATCTCCGAGAGCCTCAGGAATTCTCCAGGTGGCAAGGCAACCCAGACCTCATTGCCCAAGACCTGGGAGGTGAGCTCTGGCTATCGGTCTGTCTGTCTGGATTTACCTGTCCACTGCTTGCTCATCACAGCCCTCTGGTGAACAAGCACATCTTAGCTGATCCATGGTGGCCTAGAGTCATTTTCCCACAGCTGCGGCTTCCCTGGGACCAACCACAGGCCTGACTAGAGATTCTCCAGTTTGGGCTGGGTCCTCATTCCTTTACTCTTGAGAATGTACTTCCTCGGCCCCAAGGCTCTCAATCCATCCCCTACTTCCCCAGGAGCACCCTGGCCCTGTCCCAGCTCCTAATGGCCCAGTGCTGTGTGGACTTAGAGTCCTGCTTCTGTATTAGGGAGGCCGAGAGGTGGCCTCACTCATGTCTGCAGCCAAAAGCGGGGCGTGCTTTAAGACAGACACGTGCTCAAACCTAAGCAGACCCCTCTCCTCCATGTGGTGCCCACCGGGACCAGCACAGCAGAGGGGACTAGCAGGAGTCCTCCCTAAAGCAGCTGTGTCAGACTGTGATGCCGGCTGCCCGGTCCCCTGGATCGGCTCCACGGGGCCTAACTGGCAGGACAATCCACAGTCTCAGAATTCCACTTTCCATGCCCCCGGCCCTCAAGGAAACTCTGGGCTGGCGCTCAGAGAGAGCGCAGCAGTCCCCGCTGCTCGCAACAGGGTGGTTCTCCGTTATAACAGGCCGGCGGATTCTCAACATGTTCCTGATGAGATTAGGAGCTCCTGCAGGTATGTGTTTGTGGCAGCCTTTAGCCTGTATCAACAGATACGATGACTCATTTCTTCCCTAGTGGAATAACTGAGGGCTTGCTGGAACACACCTGGGGGGTTGGGGGAGCAGGCAGAGCAGCTCCCTCTGAAGAGAGACGTGACTGCCAGGCTGAGTCTAAGGACCTTTTTGTGAGGGTTTGCGTGGGGACCCCAGGTTTGCTAAGGCCCCGCAGGGTCCTGGGGAGGCTGAAGAGCAAGGGGAGAGGTCAAAGCCATGGAAAATACTGAATCAGGAGGAGATGTGGAGGGATTGGTCTGGCCCTGTAGACCTATAGACCTGGGGCTGAGAATGTCCCACATTCTCTGTTTCTGGAGCTTGTGGCTTGGGGAGATTTCCTGGCCCAAATCCTGCCAGAGAATCTGCCGTGTGGGCTCTGGGATGATAACTTCGCCTCCCCCCAGGAAAGGGAATTCTGCAGTAAAGGACAGAAGTCTACTTTCCCCTCTAGCACAGAGCTGAGATGTCAGGTCACATTGCCTTTCCAAGTGCCAAGGTCCCTGCAACAGCCCTCTGCCTAAAAGAGTAAAAAGAGCAGATCTCTGGTAGTGGGAGACTCGCTTGGCCTCCAATTCATGGACAGTGTGCCCCATGCTGAGATGGCTGACGATATCCCCAGTCCTGTAAGGAGCCCTCCGGACATTGGCCAAATGCACTCTGCCTTTCTAGTGTCCTTCTTGGGTGCTTGCAGCCCCAGGCCCCCATGGTGGAGAGAGACTGGCTGGCAACATCACCAACTTTCTGCCAAGACATCAGCGCTGCAAGGCAAGGTTATTCCTAACTGAGCACAGCCTGCCAGGAAGCAAGCGTTTGCTCCCCACACCACTGTGCAGGTGTGCCGGTGAGCTCACAGCTGCCCCCCGGGCATGCCCAGCCCACTTAATCATTCACAGCTCGACAGCTCTCCCGCCCAACCCAGTTCTAGAGAATAAAAAGGGGGGATTGCAGTTCCTGGGTAACAGAGCCACTTTCTGCGTCCTGCTGAGCTCTGTTCTCTCCAGCACTTCCCAACCCCAAGTGCCCGGTACTCTTGCTCCACCAGGAACGAGCCATCATGTCCCGCCAGTCGAGTGTATCCTTCCGTAGCGGAGGCAGCCGTAGCTTCAGCGCTGCCTCTGCCATTACCCCGTCTGTCTCCCGCACCAGCTTCACCTCCGTGTCCCGGTCCGGGGGTGGCGGTGGCGGCTTTGGCAGGGTCAGCCTGGGGGGTGCCTGTGGAGCTGGCGGCTATGGCAGCCGGAGCCTCTACAACCTGGGAGGCTCCAAGAGGATCTCCATCAGCACTAGTGGTGGCAGCTTCAGGAACCGATTTGGTGCAGGTGCTGGTGCTGGAGGTGGCTATGGCTTCGGAGGTGGAGCCGGGAGTGGATTTGGTTTTGGCGGTGGAGCTGGTGGAGGTTTTGGGCTTGGTGGCGGCGCTGGCTTTGGAGGAGGCTTTGGTGGTCCTGGCTTCCCCGTGTGCCCCCCTGGAGGCATCCAAGAGGTCACCGTCAACCAGAGCCTCCTGACTCCCCTCAACCTGCAAATCGACCCCGCCATCCAGCGGGTGCGGACTGAGGAGCGGGAGCAGATCAAGACCCTCAACAACAAGTTTGCCTCGTTCATCGACAAGGTGAGTGGGATCGTTTGTGAAAAACCACCATGCGTGTGGAGTAAATGCCAAAGAAAGTGGGAAGATGGGAGATTTTCTGACTTTGGGTGAAGACCTCCATAGTTGGCCGTTACAGTTTTTTCTGTGTCCTGGATTTGTGGCCCATTTTCTTAGTTAGACTGCTTCGTTGGCTGCTTAAGAGAGAGGGTCTTATTTCTTCCCCTTCTGAGATAACCTCATAAGGGCTTCTTGATGACTATAGGGCAAAGGGAAGAGTTCTGTGTTCCCTATAACAGGGCTGATTGAACAGAAAGATAGATGAGTTCATCCGGCGGTAGCTTGAGTGTCTTTACAGCTGCCCAGCTGTGTCCAGTGCACTGTGGGAGTCTTGTCTCCCGTAGAGGATTGAGGCCAAGCACCTCACTCTGGACCTCCACTCTTGGGGCCCAGGGCCTGGCACTGTACATGGAAGGGGTAGGGGACCAGCATGAAATGGGAGGGAAATTGGTGAACTGATCATCAAAACATGAAATTCAGGTTTCTCCACCTTCAAACCCTGCCCTCTCCAGGTGCGTTTCCTGGAGCAGCAGAATAAGGTCCTGGACACCAAGTGGACTCTGCTCCAGGAGCAGGGCACCAAGACTGTGAGGCAGAACCTGGAGCCCTTGTTTGAACAGTATATCAACAACCTCAGGAGACAGCTGGACAGCATCCTGGGGGAGAGGGGCCGCCTGGACTCGGAGCTGAGGAACATGCAGGACCTGGTAGAAGACTTCAAGAACAAGTGGGTTGCAGGGAGCAGAGATGGGGCGGGTGATATTCTCTTGACACCAGATGTACTTTATAAACACACTGCCACTTATGCCTTCCCCACGGGCTAGATGCATGTATGTTTCATGGGTACCTGCAGCACTGGGGAAAAAAAAAATCCTGCCCATGTTTAGAAAGTATCAGCCCCAAGCTCAGTCCTTTGGTACCACCAGCACTTAGCCACCAGTCAGAGCAAGAGGCTCAGTGCCCTTGGTACTTCCTGGTGAAATGAGCCATAATGTAATCCTTATTCTTTGGGGGCTTTTCTCCCCAGTATACTTGAAGTCCACAGCATGGGTTCTCTGATAGATTTTCCCCAAACCCAACTTAGTGACTCAAATAATTTCTTTAGTCCTTATGGAGCAGCAGTTGGGTTGATAGTTTTTTGTTTTTTTTCACAAGGCTGTGAAAGTTGAAAAAAAGCACTAGGGAAATTGACTAGATATGGAGTTGGGGAGAAATAACACAGCTTCTTTATGGGAATATCCTTGAACCAACTGAATGATAGCAATAACGTACTGATGATCTGGTAAGCAGTTGCAGAAAAACTGATGTCCTTACAGGTGAGGACTATGCCCAGGGGCTCATACAACCAGCACTCTCTCCCTCTCTGGCTGTATGGTATGAGAAGACCCTTCCCAGCAGGAAGGCTGGCTGACAGTGGTCTTCATGCAACAAAGACCCCAGGCCTCACCTGTCACTCATTCTCTGATCAGCAATTCCCATCCTTTTTACCACCAGGTATGAAGATGAAATCAATAAGCGTACCACTGCTGAGAATGAGTTTGTGATGCTGAAGAAGGTGCGTGGGTCCGCAGCCCAAGGCTATGCTGTCTTAAGGGGTCATTCGTTTAAGGCAGGGTAAAATCGGGTGCAGTGCCAACAATCCCTGTTTCTCTAGGATGTGGATGCCGCCTACATGAACAAGGTGGAGCTAGAGGCCAAGGTTGATGCCCTGATGGATGAGATCAACTTCATGAAGATGTTCTTTGAGGCGGTAAGAAATGCTTCCTATTTGGGACCTAGAGACATGGGACGTCACCAGGAATTAGGGGCTCCAGGATTGACTTCAGTGTCTCTCCTTCCCCTTTGGGACTACTCACACTTTATTACTTATGAAGCCAACAGTTTAAAAAAAAGAAATTCAAATTTAAAGCAAAAGATCTCTTCAGCAGTTGTTGTGCAGAGTGAGGTGTGGAGTGCATTACTAAAGGCACGCCTTTCCTGGCCACCTCCCCTTTCTGGAGTGGCGTCCCTTCTCTGTTTTCTCCTAGCATGCAATCCATGCAACTAGACTATTCTAAAAATATGTTATGGTCGAAGAAGATGAGTGTCTGAGAGGTTACATGAGAGGGGTTTCTTGGAAGCTCAAAGTTGTTTAAGTTTTTTTTTTAAAAACTAGGTTGATAGTCATGATCTGGCTTGTTTATTGACTTATCTTAATTTTTGATGTAGGTGGTTATTATTTCTTTTCTCAAGTTGACCTACCACAATGAGTGAAAGATTTGAATGGACCCAACATTAAATAACAGAATGACTGACTTCAAATCTCCCCACAGGAGCTGTCCCAGATGCAGACGCATGTCTCAGACACATCTGTGGTCCTGTCCATGGACAACAACCGCTCCCTGGACCTGGACAGCATCATCTCTGAGGTCAAAGCCCAGTATGAGGAGATCGCCAACCGCAGCCGGACAGAAGCTGAGTCCTGGTACCAGACCAAGGTGGGTGCTATGGCAAATGCATCCTGAGTGAAGGATGGACACGTGTTCATGGATTCCAGGCCATTGACAAAATGTTAAGGATAGGGCTCCTGAAACCTGCTGAGTGAGGCCTTGTGGGGTGACTTATGGGAATAGTCATGCATGACATTTGCCACATAAATTTAAGAACCTTAAGAATCTCATTCTGAATCCCACACCTCTGTCTCCATGAAAGCAAAGGCACTAAGGGGAAAAGTATCTAAGACCAGGTCCACTTGGACAAAGCTGAAACCAGCCACAGGCCTCAGATAAGGATACTACTTGCCACTTCTTGGTAGCTCCTGCCTGTGAGCTTTGAGAAATTGTTTCCATTCTTAAAAAAATGGGGTCTTTCCTCTCTTCCGGTGGCTTCAGTATGAAGAGCTACAGCAGACAGCAGGCCGGCATGGGGATGATCTCCGCAACACCAAGCAAGAGATCTCTGAGATGAACCGGATGATCCAGAGGCTGAGAGCTGAGATCGACAATGTCAAGAAGCAGGTAGGAAGAGGTTGCAAGAAGGCAAGGAAGGGACCTGAACTCTGAAAATGAGACCCATTTGTTTTATTTTACTTTTTATAAACACACACACACACACACACACACACACGCACACCAGTGCTGGAACAAGTACCAGCATTTCAATGTTCCAACATTCACAGTGACCAGGAAAAATGTGTGGGCTTCTCCCTGCGATCCCAGAAAGAGACACTTCAGGTTTAGGTCAGCTACTAAAGGGTTCCCACTCACTTCTTTCCCTCTGTAGTGTGCCAACCTGCAGAACGCCATTGCTGATGCTGAGCAACGCGGGGAGTTGGCCCTCAAGGATGCCAAGAACAAGCTGGCTGAGTTGGAGGATGCCCTGCAGAAGGCCAAGCAGGACATGGCCCGGCTGCTGAGGGAGTACCAGGAGCTGATGAACACCAAGCTGGCCCTGGACGTGGAGATCGCCACCTACAGGAAGCTGCTGGAGGGCGAGGAGTGCAGGTGGGCATCAGGACTAACTTCACAAGCCCAGGATGGCCTCCCATTTAACAAAATGGAGCTTCTTCTCCACTACAGGGTGTAAATCACACACACAAGTGAGCACTATCTTGTACATGATAATTATTCTTCACTAATCCAGTTTCAATCCGACACCTAGGCAAACAGCTGACCTACACCGTGAGATCCCAACTCACTGTTCCCACCACTAGGATTCTTTCTCACCCTGTTCCCACCATCAGATTCCTCTCCTTCAAACAACTCAACAAATGCCTTTCCCATTCTTCAAGTACACCTTCCTTTAGGAAGTCTTTCATGATCATTCCTGCTGAGTTAAATTCACTTGCCTTTGGATTCTCAAACTACTCGGTTTTCTGCAATCTTCTGACACTACCCATTGCATCCTTCCTGTTAGAAATATTTCTGCCCATGCCAAATTTCCTCAAAGAATGTAAGCTCCTACCAGGCCAAAACTGCTTGATACATATGCATAGTTCCCATAACCTCTTACTCATGTTTTCCTTATAATGGGTGGAGGAGAATGTGAATTACAATCTTCTTCCAATAACCTGTTTTCAGGTCAAACAAGCTGATACTCCTCTTCATTGGGAAGTCACTCTAGAGGGCTCTCTTTCTCTGATTTAAGCAGCCTTGGGATATGCAGGCTTCTTGCTTGTAGGACAAGCTTTAAACATGACTACTACTGTCTTTTGGGGAGTTTTTAACTCTTACTTTAATTTTTCCCATTTTAGACTGAGTGGAGAAGGAGTTGGACCAGTCAACATCTGTAAGTAACTTTGACTAAACCTTAACAATGATAATATGTGGGTATTTGGTGACAACTCAGAATCCTATTGTTTCAACATACCAGAAACTCCCATCTCAGTCTATAGTTATTCAGTATATTAGAGAGAGGGAGGTAGTGGAGGGAAAAGAGCACAAATTGAGACATGAACCAACATGGCTCATGTCTTATTTCTTAAAGCATAGACCCAGTATTCCATACATGCTGTACCCTCTCCCCTCGCTGTCCTACCCCCTGAGGACCATCCCTTGCCTTCTATGCTCACCAACCTCTGTTAGGGACCTTAACTAAATGGCATAGTCCTGAGCCCTTTTGCTACTCTGTGAAAGAGGCCAGGTACAGTGCTAACACTAGTGGGATCAAATAATTTGGATGTGTATCATCAATCTAGCATGCTGGTCTCACCAAGTTCTCCCTCCTTTCTCTGCAGCTGTCATCACAAACAGCATGTCCTCTGCCTATGGAGGCGGCAGTGGCTTTGGCGGTGGCCTCGGTGGAGGTCTTGGTGGTGGCCTTGGAGGAGGTGGCAGCGGAAGCTACTACTCCAGCAGCAGTGGAGGTGTCGGCCTGGGCGGCGGGCTCAGTGTGGGGAGCTCTGGCTTCAGTGCAGGCAGTGGCCGAAGCCTGGGGATGGGCTTTGGCAGCGGTGGGGGCAGTAGCTCCAGTGTCAAGTTTGTCTCCACCACCTCCTCTTCCCGGAAGAGCTTCAAGAGCTAAGAGTCTGCTGCAAGTCACTGCCTCCCAAGTGCAGCAACACAGCCTGTGGTGACTGCCTCTTCCAGGTGGCTGCCCAAGCCAAGTTTTCTTTTTCTGGAGTGTGGTCTAGACCAATGTATTGCAGAGCAACATTCTTGGTTCCTGGAAGTATCTAATCCTTGTTCTCTAGTCTCCCATGTTGTGATTCTGTGTTCTGCTTCAAATCAGCCTGTGGGTCTCTATAGCATGGTCCTTGACGAGAGAAGAATCTAAAGTTTTCTGGTGTCTAAACCTTCAGAACAGGGTCCCCATTCAAATCACAAATTTCATTTTGGTTCTGACTACCTCCAGAGTGTGTTCAATAAAATGCTTTTATAATATAAGTTGTTGTGAAGAATCATTTTTTTCAAGGTCTACAACCAGCCTAGAGACCCCATGAGGGTCAATTTGTCCAGATGTGATTGGTTTCTCTGGTGATTCATGGGGAGAAGAGAATGACCTTCAAGTTTAAGTGGCCAACGTGGGTGGTCCAGAAACTCCAAGAGGCATGAAAGGATGTTGCTAAAACCTCAAAATGGGGGTGCCTGGGTGGCTCAGTGGGTTAAAGACTCTGCCTTGGGATCAGGTCATGATCCCAGGGTCCTGGGATCGAGCCCCACATTTCTTCCTTTCTCTTTCTCTTTTTCTCTCTTCTTTCCTTCCTTCCTTTGTTCCTTCCCTTCCTCCCTCCCTTCCTTTATTGCTCCCATTCTCTCTGCTCAGCGGGGAGCCTGCTTCCTCCTCTCTCTGCCTGCTTCTCCGCTGACTTGTAATCTCTGTCAAATAAATAAAAAAGAAGGGAGTTTTCTCCTTTAAAAAAAAAAAAACTCTAGAATGAAGTAGTGTCTGGGGGGCATGAACGGTAATGTCCACTATATTGCAATTTGGACAGATTTTAGAGCTTTTGTTGGAGAGGATCCCCATTCAAGGTGGGCTGACTTGTAAGTAATGGCTTAAATGGGCTTAAGTAAAAATTGTAAATAAGGAATATGTTACCTTCACAACTCAGAAAGGGCCTCAAAGATATTAGGCCTGTTCTAGTATTGTGGGTGCCAAGCAAGTCAGTAGTTGTTTCTTGACAGTGTCCAGGTGGCCTTCAGATTACCAGATAATTCCAGGTTTTTAACTGAGGTAGCAAGAATTTGCACTGTGTGTGGAGAAGTGACCTATTTTTCTTTGTGATCTCCTTTGTATTTGCATGTTCTGAATGAATGTATCCAATGAATCTCTTCCAAGGAGGATTCATCAGTGTAATATTATACCTGTGCTCCCGGAGAAAGTCCAGGCATTTAAGATCTTGCCTGCAAAGATTGTGTGCAATGGCAGGGTTATGGAAGCTTTCCCTGAACATCTGAGTTAAAAATGTATTGTGTCCCATCAGGTGTGAAGGCAATCTGTGGCTGAAAGTTTGTGGGAATGGGTACTGAACAGAATATTGTTAGCCAAATCCATAAAAGCAAAGTATTTACCAGTTGCTGATTGGGTAGAGTCAGCAATTTCATTAGTATTGGGTAGGGGCCTTAATGGGTGTGACCATTAGATTAAGGCTGTGTAATCCATTGTGAGATACCTTTATTCTTTACACATTTGAAACCAAACCAAATTGGTTGTTGAATGGAGAAACAGTGAGCATAATCCCCCTTCTCTAAACAGATCCCATATAATGGGTTTTACTCTTTGAAGACCCTGTTCTAATTTACATTGGGACATATTAACTGTTTTAACTAGGGGAGGGTCTATGGAGTCCCATTTTTTCAAGCCAATGTGTAAGTGTTGAGAACTTGATTTAATTTTAGTTTGTTACTTATTGGTTTTAAGTGTGCATGATCACTGTGAGAGGTTTTAGGGTCCATGAATGAAATTTAGGCAAATCAATAGCTCTGATAATTAAGGTAAGGTATATCCGCCTATCCTCTATTTTGGGTTCAAAATCTCCCCCAAGATTATACGGGTAACTTGTTTAAATTTAGTGAGATCCCAAGCAGAAGTGTAATTTGACCTCCAGTATGAATTAAGACCATGAAGTGTATTTCAGATGTTAAAGTTAATTCAGAACCTATACGGTAGAGGCACAAAGCCAATTCATGCCTTTTTAAAAAAATCTCTTGATGTATAAATTCTTTTAGTAAACTGAATTTCCAGTTGCATCAGATTGTGTTTCAGTTCTTTGTTTCCTCCTTGTTTCCAGATTTCTTTCTTTCATTCCTTTCTTTCTCATCTCTTTATCTCCTTCTTTTCTTCCTTTCTCTTTCTCTTTTTCTCTCTTCTTTCCTTCCTTCCTTTGTTCCTTCCCTTCCTCCCTCCCTTCCTTTATCGCTCCCATTCTTTCTTTTTTTCTTTGCTGTGTTTATTTGATATACTTGGGGGAGAGAGGGATTATTCCCTACCTTGCTCAAATCTATGACTGTCTTCCTCCAGAGAACTTCAAATTGGTATCATCAGGGTTTAGGGCTTCCTTCATGGAAATAGTTGAATTAACCCCTTAGTTGTGTTACAGCTGTACCATATGTGTTTCCCCCTAGAGCCCTGAAGGTGAGGACCTTTTCTGGCAACAAAGTAATGAGAAGCAGCAGCATCAAAGTCATTTTGCAGGGTCCTAGTAAACCACCTGCTTTTCAGAGTGTAGCCTTAATATGCCACATAGGAACTGCTCTTTCTCCACATGAGTGATCACCTGATGGGACAATATATTGCACAGGTTATTTATCTTTCCTTTGAGCACTTCACAGAATGGAGACCAACATCTGCCTGAGACACACACTAATGTTCACAGGGTAAGAGTCATTCTCATGATCTTAGCATCAGTCATTATTTATGGGAGGATCGAGAAATACAATTCTATATGAGACATACAGACAGGTCTGGGCTGAGTGCATGACCCAATGCCATTTTAAGGAGGGCCTCAGCCCCACACTCTTGTCTCTAAATGACAATTATTGACACTTCTGACGTAGGTCAGTTAAGTCTATAACAGATGTCTTGGTAGAACTCAGTAAACGTAGCACAAATAAGTATAGCTCAGAATGCAAGTTTGAGAGCAGACAGCAATACAACTCAAAGAACCTACTAAATAGAAAGCAGTAGCTCAAACTGAATGCTCACAAGTACACAGCAGAGCTATATTACAAAGCAAAGCAAGAAAAGAAAGACCTCAATGGTAAGAGTCATCCTCTAGACAACCTGCTCACAGTACCAATCATTGCGGCCCCCCTAAAGAGGCAGAATGGATCTCCACTCAAAATTTGGTTCAACTATTGAGACTGATGACAGTACACACACACACACACACACACACACACACACACACACACCCCAACATGACATGAAAATACATTACTAACATAATAAGGCTTTCTGGGGAGAGAAGGGAAGGCCTCACAAGCTGATCCAAATATGGCTTGGAAGAGCAGAGAATGGAGATTGAGTAGAGTTCTTATGGTAACTAAGGGTGAGGCCAGGCTGAGGATTCCCACACATGGCCTGAGTTTCTCACTGATCACAAAAAAGGGAACACCCAGGCTTTCTTATCTGTTTTCTCAGATTTGGGAAGAGGAGAAGAGGTAGTAATAGGGCTTAGAAGCTGTCAAATATCATTACAGTAAGGGTGGTTCTTGTGGAACATAAGGAATAACACAGAGGACGTTGGGGGATGGAGTGGAGAAGTGAGTTGGAGGAAATTGGAGAGGGAAACAAACCATGAGAGACTGTGGACTCTGAGAAACAAACTGAGGGTTTTGGAGGGGAGGGAGGTGGGGGGTTGGATGAGCCTGGTGGTGGGTAGTAAGGAGGGCACATATTTAATGGAGCACTGGGTGTGATGCATAAACAATGAATCTTGGAACACTGAAAAAATAAAATAAAGTTAAAAAAACATGCACACAATTATGTAATACACAATGTTAACAGAATAAAAGGAGAGAAACCAAATGCTCTCCTTTTCTCTCTCTCTCTCTCACACACACACACACACCAGCAAATATCATACTGAATGATCATGCTAGTGCAATAAGGCATGACAAAGAAGTAAACATCTTAAAGATTAGAAAGAAAGAAAACAAGCTGCAGTTATTCACATATGACATGATTATGTATGTTGAAAATGAAAATATTCTCTACACTGTTAGAATTAATAAGTAAATTTATCAAAGTTAGTAGAAAATTAATATAAAAGTCATCAGATTTCTATATACCAGCAAGAAACACTTAGAAAATTAAGTTCTAAAAATAGCATCAAAAATGCCTCCGTCAGAAAGGATGAATACCCAACTTTTGTATCAACATGGACGGGACTGGAAGAGATTATGCTGAGTGAAATAAGTCAAGCAGAGAGAGTCAATTATCATATGGTTTCACTTATTTGTGAAGCATAACAAATAACACGGAGGACATGGGGAAATGGAGAGGAGAAGGGAGTTGAGGTAAATTGGAGGGGGAGATGAACCATAAGAGACTATGGACTCGAAAAACAATCTGAGGGTTTTGAAGGGGAAGGGGTGGGAGGGTGGGGGAGCCTGGTGGTGGATATTATGGAGGGCACATATGGCATGGAGCACTGGGTGTGGTGCATAAATAATGAATTCTGTTACACTGAAAAGAAATTTAAAAAAAGATTTAAAAAATTCTGCTACCTGAGAATAAAGATACACAAAACATATACACAGAAAACTATAAAAGCTTACTGGAAATGACTAAAGAAAATTAATAAAGAGAGGTATACACAATCTTCATGGATTGGGAAATTTAATACTGTAAATATGTCAACCCCTATTTGAACTATGGATTCAAAGTACTTTCAGTCAAATTTCAGGTGGTATTTCATGTAAATTGATAAAACTATTCTAAAATTTGTATGGAAATGAAAAAGATCTAAAATAGTAAAAAAAAAATCTTGAAAAAGACCAGTTTTTAGAGTTCCAGATATTGAGACTTACTGTAAAAATATATCGAGAAAGAGAGTGTGATGTTGGGAAATGAATGAAAAATGGACCAGTAGGATAATATATAGACTCTACAAACAAAACACATATAGATTCACTTGATTTACATCAATGGTGCCATTGCAGTGTAATAGAATGGGAAAGAATGGCTTTGCACAACAAATGGTATAAGGTCAGTTGAGTCTTCATATGGTAAAAACTGTATCATGAGTCCTAATTCACATCATAGACAAAAATCAATTTAACTATATTAAATCATCTTATATGTGAAAGAGAAAATGATAATGTATGTAAAATAAACAAATTTTTCATGATGCCCTAAGGATAGACAAAATTTCTAAACATCATAAAAAGTGCTTACCTTACCAAAGGTATAAACTTCTACTCACAAAACAACATAAAAAGAGCAAAACAGAAAGCCACAACCTAGGAAAAGATGTTTACATTACATATATCTCTCTAAGAAATTGGATTCAGAACATACAATATCTATGTGATATTCAAAAACTATCCACAGCAACATTCTTTTCAAGTGTACATAGGACATTCACAAACATAGACCATGTTCTGAGCCAGTTTTATAAGATTGAAATTATATGAAAAATGAAATTATATAGATTGTTTTATAACTGTGGTATATTAATTAGAAATAAAAAACAATAAAATATCTCAAAAATCCTAATTATTTGGATACCAAACCGAATACTGCTAAATAACCCATGGTAGTTAATAAGGAGATAGTTTAAAGGAAAGGGTCTAAAGTTCGGTCATTACCTATTGCCTGCTCCTTTACAATAGAAATCCAGAGCAGCAGCCCAATCACCAGTGTCCTTATCTGTAGTTCAATATGAGGGAAGATCTATATTGGTATATATCAGGGTTGCCAGAAATAGAAAATAAAAATATGAGATGTGCTCTTCAATTTGAATTTCAGATAAATGACACATAATTTTTTGGTGTTAGTATATTCCGTGCAATATTTAGGACATACTGAATTTCTTATGTTGTTTACATGAAGTTGAAATTTAACTATATGTCCTCTGTTTTGGCTGGGTGGCCCAATTCATAGGTGACTGGGATAGTAATGCCTGCCCTGAGTATCAAACCTGCTGGTAAGTAGTTGGCCTCCATACAACTAGGACTCATTTGGGCTTTACTCAAGGATGTGAGGGAGGCCTGTAGGGTAACCAGCTGTTATGGAGCTTCTCAAATGGGGAAGGAGAACCAGAGTCTGAGTCTGACTCATTAGAAGTTGCCCTGTCAGCTTTTGGGATTTTGTTCAGCACGGCAGTTCCTAAACTCCTCTTCCACCATACCTTGACCTCAAATTCTAGAGCTGCATAGTAGAAGGATAGGGAGGTCACTAATATTCAAAAGTCTCCCTCAGCTCCAAAGCTTCTGCCTAGCAACCTAACCTGTTCAGCAGCAAGACAATTGCCCACCTGTGGACAACCATGGAATAAACCGAGACTGCAGCATAATTCATGAGCAGGGGGTGGGGGAGATCTTTTCTGTGGCTTCAAATTAGCAAAATATTATTATAACAATTGGTTGTTGTTGTTCTTGTGGAATTTTTTTCTGCATTTTATTATTTACCATATAGATAAGCCATGGATGTATTGTCTGATTATCTAGATTCTAGAATAAACTTATATAAACATAGTCTAAAAGGGAAAAACCCCATTTCTGTCTAAAAGTCAAAATTATGACCATGAGAGTGATATCTGGGAAGATTTGAATTAAACCATTCTTGCTTGTCAAAATGTATACAAAATTTATGCTAAAAATGGTTTTTAGATATTTTACCACAAAAGGAGAATGCTCCCCAGTCAGAACCACCCTGATGCTAATCTGGGTGTCATCTGTCAACATGGACCATCTTTCAATTTCATCTTTTAGTCAATGACATTTCAAAACAGTCTTTAACCAACACTGTTTTGAGATTTTAGTAATTATTTTTAAATTAGTACTGGGTAGAAAAATCTGAACTGTAATTAAAATTGTTGGAGGCTCGGTGTGGATAAATTTGAGAGTTAAAAAATTTCAGTGGGGTTCAGTCTTTTGGGGACAACCACATTTTGCGAATTTTACCTCTGGGAGTTCTATCAAGGGCAATGACTAGAAAAGAGTTAACAAATATGGTAGCTTTTAATCCAACTATATCAATAATCACTTTAAAGGTCAATAATCTAAATACATCAATTAAAAGAGAGATTATCAGAATGTATCAAAACCACAAGACCCAAGTAAAGATTGAATGCAACAAACTCATTTTAAATATAAAGACATACATAGAGTAACAGTAAAGAGATGGGGAAAGATATACTATACTAAGACTAATTTTAAAAGGTTGGAGTATTTGTATTAGTTTCAGAAAGAGCAGACTTCAGAGCTAGGAAAATAATCAGGGAGAAAAAGGGGTATTACCTAATGATAAAGGGATAAATTCTCCAAAAAGATACAGCAATCCTTAATGTATATACATCCAACAACAGAGCACCAAAATACATGAGGCAAAAACTGATATTATGACAAGGAGAAATAGATGACTGTACTATTATAGTTGGAGACTTTAACACCCTTCTATTATTAATGGAGAGATCTAGTAGGCAGAAAATCAATAAGGACATAATTGAACTCAATAGCATCATCAATCAACTGGATATAATTGACATATAGAATACTTCATCTAACAACAGCAGAATACACATTCTTCTCAAACTCACACGGAACATTCAGCAGGATAGAAAGAACAGGAGTCATACAATCTGTGCTCTCAAACCACAACAGAAGTAAATCAGAAATGAATAAGAGAAAGATAATGGAAAAATCCCCAGTTATGAGGAGATTAAACAACACATTTCTGTAACATGTGAGTCAAAAAAGAAATACCAGGAAAAATTTTAAAATATTTTGAACTAAGTGAAAATGAAAATATAATTTATCAAAATTTGTGGGATCCTGCAAAAGCAGTGCTTAGAAAGAAATTTATAGAACTGAGTGCAGCATACATTAGAAAAGAAGAACCACCTAAAATCAATACTCTAAGCATCCATCTTTGGTAAGTAGAAATAGAAGAGCAAATTAATTCCGAAGTAAGCAAAGGGAAATAAATAATAAAAACTAGAGCTGAAATAAATGGAATAAAAACAAGAAATTGATAGGAAAAAAATCAATAAAACCAAAATCTGGTTCTTTGAAAAAAATCAAAAATATTAATGTTCCTCTAGCCAGGCTAAATAAGAAAAAAAAAGAAAAAGAAAAGACACAAGTTGCTAATATCTGAAATGAATGAGTGAATATCACCATGGATCCCCTGCACTTTAAAAGATAATAAAGGAATACTATGAACAAACTCTATAACCACAAATTTGATAACCTAGATGAAATGGGAAAATTTCTTGAAAGACACAACCTACCAAAATTCATATGAGAATAAACAATCTCAACAAGCCTCTATTTATTGAAGAAACCAAATCAATAATTCATAGCCTTCCAAAATAAAAAAAAAAATCAGGCCCAGGTGAGTTCACTAGTGAATTCTATGAAACATTTAAGGAAGAAATTATACCAATTCTGCACAATGTCATTAAAAAAAAGAAGCAGAAAGAACACTTCCTAACTAATTCTATGAGGCCAGCATTGACCTAATACAAAAACCAGACATAGACATTATGAGAAAGGAAAACTATAAACCAAAATCTATCATAAACATGGATTAAAATATCCTCAGAAAAATGTTAACAAATTGAATCCAACAATGTTTGTAAAGAATTATAGAGCATGAGCAAGTGAGATTTATTTAAAGTGTATATATAAAGTTGGATCAACATCCAAAAATCAATGGTTATAATCCATCTCATCAACAGGCTATAGAAAAAAAGATCACACAATTTTATCAGTAGACTCAGAAAAACCATTTGACAGAATCCTATACCATTTATGATTAAAAAAAAAAAACCTCTCAGCAAGCTAGAGATAGAGGGCAACTTCTTCATCTTGTTAAAGAACATCTATAAAAAATCTACAGCTAACATCACAGTTAATGGTAAGAAACTAGCAGCTTTCCCACTAAGGTCAGGAACGAGGCAAGGATTTTCCTCCTCATGGCTCCTTTTTAATATCTGGAGTTCCTAGCTAATGCATTAGGACAAGAAAAGGAAATAAAAGGTACACAGACCAGGAAGAAAGAAATGAAACTCTTTGTTCACAGAATTAATTGTTTATGTAGAAAACACAAAAGAACTGATAAAAAAAATACTCCTAGAATTAATAAGTGATTATAGAAAGACTGCAAGATATGTAGTTAATATACAAAAGTCAATTGCTGTGCTGTATACCATCAATGAACAATTGAAATTTGAAATTAAAAACCCACTTCCATTTACATTAGGAATCCCAAAACTGACAAAGTATATATAAGATCTGTATGAGGCGGGGCACCTGGGTGGCTCAGTGGGTTAAGCCTCTGCCTTCAGCTTGGGTCGTGGTCTCAGGGTCCTGGGATGAGCCCCACATTGGGCTCTCTGCTCAGCAGGGAGCCTGTTTCCCCCCCGCCCCCACCGCCTGCCTCTCTGTCTACTTGTGATCTCTGTCTGTCAAATAAATAAATAAAATCTTTAAAAAATAAAAAGATCTCTCTCATGGTTCATATTATGGACTCTGAAAAACAATCTGAGGGTTTTGAAAGGGCGGGGGTGTGGGAAGTTGGGGGAGCCAGGTGGTGGGTATTATGGAGGACATATATGGCATGGAGCACTGGGTGTGGTGCATAAACAATGAATTCTGTTACGCTGAAAAGAAATTTAAAAAAATCTGTATGAGGAAAACTATAAAACTCTAATGAACAAAATCAAAGGACTAAACACATGAAGAGACATTCCATGTTCATCAATAAGAAGACTCAATATTGTCAAGGTGCCAGTTTTTCCTCCAACTTAATCTATAGATTCAATGAAATTGCAATCAAATTCACATCAAGTTATTTGTGGATATTGACAAATTGATTCTAAAGTTTGCATAGAGAGGCAAAAAAATCAGAATGGCTAATACAATATTGAATGAGAAGAACAAAGTTAAAGGACTGATACTATCTAACTTTAAGACTTACTATAATGCTATGGTAATTAAGACAGTGTGTTATTGGTCAAAGAATAGATAAATAAGTCAATGGAATAGAATAGAGAGCCCAGAAGTAGACTTACATAAATAGAGTCAATAGGTCTTTGACAAAGGAACAAAAGCAATACAATGGAGAGGCAATCTTTCCAACAAATGGTGCTGAAACAACCAGACATCCACGTGCAAAAATGATTCTAAACGCAGACCTTACACCTTTCACAAAAGTTAACTCAAAATGCATCATAAACCTAACATAAAATGCAAAACTATAAACCCTGAAAGACAAGATAGGAGAAAATCTAGATGACCTTGGGTTTGGCAATGACTTTTTAGAAACAATATCAAAGGCATGATTCATGAAAGGAAGAATTGATAAACTAGATTAATTAAAATTAAAAACTTCTGTTTTGCAAAAGGCACTGTCAAGAAGCAGAAGTCAAGCCACAGACCGTGAGAAAATATTTGCAAAAAACCCACATCCAATAAAAAGACTGTTGTCTGAAATATAAAGAACTCTTAAAACTCAATAATAAGAAAACAGACAACCCAGGAGCACCTGGGTGATACACTCAGTTAATGCATCGGATTCTTGGTTTCAGCTCAGGTTGTGATCTCAGAGTCATGGGATCTGAGCCCCAAGTGAGGCTCTGTGTTTGCCATGGAGTCTGCCTGACACTCTCCCTCTGCCCCTCCCCTTCTAAAGAAAATAAATAAATCTTGGGAAAAAAAAAAAAAAAAGAAAACAAAGAACCCAATTAGAAAATAGGCCAAAGACCTTAACAGACAGCTGACCAAAGAAGATACACAGATGGCAATTAAGCATATGAAAAGATGCCCACATCACACGTCATTAGGGAAACAAAAGTTAAAACAATGAGATGCCATTATGCACCTTTTAGAATAGTGAAAACCCAAAATTCTGACAATACCAAATGCTGATGAGGACCATAGAGCAACAGGAACTCCATTCCTTGTTAATGGGAATACAAAATGGTACAGCCACGTTGGAAACAGTTTGGCAGTTTCTTGCAACACTAAACATACTCTTACCATATTATCCAGCAATCATGCTCCTCAGTATTTACTCAAATGAACTGAAAACTTATGTCCATATAAAAACCTACATGTGATGTTTTAACAGCATAGTTTCATCAACTGTAACACACGTACCACTCTGGTGAGGGATGCTGATAGTAAGGGAGGCTATGTACGTGAGGGGTCAGGGAGTATATGTGAACTCTCTGTACTCTCCACTCAATTTTGCTATGAACCTAAAACTCTAAAAATTAAAAAATTAAAACTCTAAAAAAATTACCAATTTTTAAAAATGGTACAATCATTTTGGGAAATATGTTTCCTGTGTGTGTGTGTGTGCGTGTTCATGGTACAGGTGAGATGTGCTTGGCTGGGCTGGTCATACATTTACTCTTGATGCAACAGTTCTATTTCCAGGTATTTATTTGTGTTAACTAAAAATGTATGTCCACACAAAGCCTCATGAGTATGTTCATAACCATTTTATGGAAGGTAGTAAACTGGAAATACCCATCCTTCAGAATGGGTAAAGGAACTGGTATATTCATACCATGGCACATCACACAGCAATAAAAGAGACTGAACTATCAATCAACAATGAACTATCACAACAATCTGGGTGAATCTCAAAAACATTTTGCTGAGTAAACAAATCCAAACACACACACATGTAAATAATATATAAATATATATAGATAATAAGCAAAAAATATATATTTTAAAGTATATACTGTTGATTTCACTTAAAATTTCTAAAATGAACACATTAATCTAAGATGGAAAAATTCAAAACAGTGATTGCCTGGGAGCAGTGGGATTAGAGGACATAGATTTCCTAGCGTAACAGAAATCTTCTCTATCTTGATACTGTGTGGGTTACAGAAGTGCATGAGTTTGTCAAAATTGATTGAACTCCCCACTAAAGATCTGTGCATTTCACTGTACATAAATTATATCTAATAAACTTCCTAAAGATCTTGAGAAAAAGAATGTCTCACTTTCCAAGTTTCTATAGTGGAGATGGGAAGGAAAGTAGGGAACTGGGAATGGACTCTAGAATACCCAGTCAACAGATTCTACCACAGCGTACAAATGCTCTAAGTGGCATCCAATGTTCTTCTATGCCTATTTGGAAAAATCCAGGCTGTTTCCTGGAAGCAGCTGAGGAAAGTGTAGAGGAAAATGGGAAATAAGTTGAACTTATCAGATCCCCCGAGGCTTCCTTCAGCACGTTAGTTCCACAGACTTGTGCCAAAGAATCTATTGAGGGGAGAAAAAGGAAGCAAGGGCCAGACATGGCTGGCAGTCTCCAGGCAGAATTCCTCAAGGCGTACAGATTGCAATAGTCCTACAGCTCTTTCAAGGACTTGCTTCATTGCTTTACCCTTGTAGCTTTCCTCTTGTTAGTGTCACTCTCCCTGATAGCTACAAATGCTCCTCAGAATTTATTGTCAATGACCTCCAGAGCATACGTGCCACTGATACACATCTGAAGGGTGTCAAGACTGACTTTTACTAGGCAATAGTAAATAACCCTATCTTAGCAGTGGTTAGTCCCTTGTGGTCCTGAAAGCCCTGTTTCCAAATTTCTTAGAGACTTCCACTATCCTTAGCCACCAATAACTAGAAGGGATATAATCAGCCACTCCTCATGACCCCAGTGCATCTCCTTCTGCCCACGGGTCCTGTCACTATGCGGTAATAAAAGCACCTTTTTGTACCGAAGACATTTCAAGAATTCTTTCTTGATGTTTGCTCCCAGCCCACATCACATCATTGAAGATCTGTCACTAATTCCAAACCCAGGTTTAAAGTGAGATTACAAAGGATTAACAGATGGAAGTTGCCACTAAATGCCAAGAAATCTCAGAGGAGCACTTCTGAGGTATGTTTGCTCTTTAGGATATTCATAATAAGAGCCATATGACTTTGAGATGCATTTTTTGTGGTAGGAATTACTGCAAATCATCCTGAATCTGGGGGACTTACCCAACGTACCCATCATTAACTAGATGTCCTTCCCTCCCATACTGACATTAAGGGAGTCTTACCAAAAGGCAGATGTAGTAAGACATCATCCCATAGGCTGCATCTCAACCAACCACTTACAGTATTTAAACCAGGTCTTTGTGCATCTCGCTGGAGGGTTGCTGGAGTATTTTTACCCAACTATAATTGTTGTTTCTATGACACAGGCTAGTGAGGTGGACACTTCAGTGGTGAGGAGGCAGGATACAGATAGGAGGCGGGGGACATGAGGGAGTTGGTGGAGAGAAGCAGAGACCAGGCCACCTAGAAATTTTGCCAGTGCCAGGCCACCTAGAACTTTTGTCGGTGCCTGGGGAGGGCTGGCTAGGCTCTTCTCAACCCCGGTTGTTATGGAGGACCTCATACACATGATAGGAGGAGGCTCCCCACCCATGCCCTTTCACCCTGCTCATCCCAGGCCTGATCTACACCAGCCCTGCTGTAAGGCTTCTCAAATCTTTTTGAAAGATCTTTCTGCCTCCAAATTGCTTCTTGCCTCAGAGCCTCAATATGCTTCACTTCCTCCAGACAGTTTCCATACTGTCTGAATTGCTCTATATGTCATAGAGGGCTGTGTTTCTACTCCAACTTGAGTGCTACTATCTCTCCATGTTGATCAGGGAAGGCAAGCATTGTCCCCTTCATCTGAATCTGTCCCAATGCCAGCTTAATTATTCACCTTTCAGTTATTCAACCATTCAAATGCCCCTACCGACCCAAGACCAATGTGTACAGGGTGAGTCAAAAAGAAATGAACACTTTCAAAAATGTGTTACGCAGTAACTAGGTTTTATAGGAATATGCACCAAAATCAATGTTTAAAGGAACATGACAGTTTTTCTATAATTATACAAACACTCAATTTGTGTCCTTCAAGGCACATGACATGCATCAATCCATCCTAAATGCTAATAATAGTAACCCAATTCATCCCAGACCCTTTGTGTATATTACTTTTGGTGGTTGAAATGATAGCCATAATGCTTCCCTTCATTACTTCCAGGCTGTGAGGAAGAAGTAGGACAAATATGAGGTTCTAAACTTATACTAGAGGTCACATGGGGTGATGTCAGGGGGTCCGGGACCACAGTTCCACAGACAGGCAATGCTCTGAACTGAGCAGCTCACTGAGCACTGTGGAAGGTGTTCTCTTAGTGAGCTCTGGACCCCATAACTGACCTGAAGTAGAGCCTCCTCTCACTGGAAGACAGGAGTTGTCAGAAACTTCCAGAAGCTGTGGGTAAAGCCACTCAGAGTCCATGTCCAGATATATGACCCTGTCACTGTATTCTCTGAAAAAATGGATGCACCTTGTGTGTGGAAATTGAGAAGTACAAGGGAATTTCTACAGTTTAGTGCAACTATGTGTTCACGACAGGCTAGTTACTAAGTCATGAAGCTTTGGAAGTTTTCATATTGTCTGAACTGCTCTGTAGATCATAGAAGGCTGCCTTTCTACTCCAACTTTGGTGCTACTGTCTACAGTCTTTACACAGGTGGCTGCATGTGTTTTTCTTTCAGTGGGTGCTCCCTAGGGACAGGACAGGGTCTGTGGGATTCCCTCTGAACAGCATCATCCTGCGCTGGGGCTGGCAGGGTTAGGCACTCAGTCTTAAACTTTTGATGGATAATGATAATAGCCTAGCCCTTAGTCTCATCTGCCAGCTCCACCCAGGGAGGCAGAAAGACAAGGCAAATTCCTCTTGAGGCAGACTTTGCATGGACTCGGGCTTCTGGGCTTCCTTGCTGCCTTCCTCCATGCTGGGAAAAATGCAAGGAGCACAGGTGAACCCCTGGGCCCTAGAACAAAGGCCTTCTTCATTCCAAGACCAACAGACAACAGCAATGAATGGAGGATGTCCTGGCAGAGGGAAGAGGCTGGGTTCGGCAGCCTTCTGGGGAGGAGGCTAGCTGTCATCGGTGTTACTCACGTTGCTTGCTTTAGTTTCTCTCACATATTTGCCTGAACTATCACCCTTTGTTTCAATCTTGTTATGAAGATCTGGCCTTCTCCACCCTGCTCCTCTGGGAAAATATAACCACCACGGGACATGATTCAGGAACGCTGGAGAGATTTCACTGAAGAAATCAATTCTCTAACCATCCAGCAAGTCCCCTGTGAGCACATCCCTCTCCTGAGTGTGGAAGCAGGAGCAGAGGGCAGAAGACTGGACTGTAGAGGAGGAAAAAGGACAGCTTATCCCAGAACGGCAGTGTCAAAGTAGAATGCAGAAGAGAGGGCACCTCCCTGCAGTCAAAGATACAGAAAATCAAGGGCAAATGAATCAAGTACAAAGAAAAGAGTGAAATCAGAAGTGGACCTGCCATGGCGCCCCTCCACTGTAACTCCTCCTCTGTGTTGTAGGAGCCTACAGCAGCTCTCATGAGCCCTCCTAGCTGACCTCACTTATGGTCAGCGTTTCCAGAATTGGTTCTCAGGGCATCATTCCCTGGCAGGTAGTGATGAGAATCTTGGGGGGAAAATGTACCTTTATATATATCTTAGAGAGAATATAATATAAAATAATATATTGCAGAGTGTCTTAGAAATCTATCAATATTACACGGAGGACAAGGGGAATTAGAGAGGAGAAGAGAGTTGGGGGAAATTAGAAGAGGAGGTGAACCATAAGAGACTATGGACTCTGAAAAACAATCTGAGGGGTTTGAAGCGGCAGGAGGGTGAGAGGTCGGGGGAACCAGGTGGTGGGTATTAGAGAGGGCACGGATTGCATGGAGCACTGGGTGTGGTGCAAAAATAAGGAATATTGTTATGCTGAAAATAAAAAAATAAAATAAAATAAAATAAACAGCAAAACACACACACACACACAAAAAGAAATCTATCAATAGGAGAAATACTTGTGTGGGGAAATGAAACTTAATAGTTTATATTGCTGGTGCTCTCTGGTGCACATGACAAGTTGGGAAGTGGGTAATATGTTCAAGATAAACCATCCTCTGACCAGATAACTGGTTGAATGTGAAGTTCCTGCTACTACTGAATTACACACTTATTCAGGGATGAGTCTTCCCCCACCCAAGAGAAGATATAAAATCAGTACTAAAGGAGGCACTGATCTGGTCATCCGTGTTGGTTGATGGCAGCCTGTCCCTGCATGCACAGCCCTGAGAACAGAAGAGGGCCCAGCAGAGGATGGCCCAAGAAAGCCTGACTCCACACAGGACAGAGAGACCAGTCTGCTCGGCTCCTGCCAAAGACACAGATCCTCCTTCCCTTTGGCCACAGCTTCCTTCCAACCACTTAGGCAGAGAGCTGCATCTGCACTACAGCAGAAATTTTCCCTGTCCTGTTGCTTTGAGCACCAGGAAACTTATAAATCATACTTCTGCTTCTGTTGCTTTTCTGACTTCCATGGTGCTGTGCTGCTTCTGGGAGCAAGTGCAAACCCCCACGTGTGGCTTCCAGGTCCTTACCAATAGGACACAGACCTTCAGTGTTGGCATCATTTCTTCTGTCTCCGCCCCCTCCACCACACACACAGCTGCACCTGTACTTCCAGTTCTTGAGGATTCTCATGTATCCCTGAACTCACCAATCTTCTTCCTACTTGTAATAGTGATATTAACTCAGCTTAATGGAGCACTTCTGTGCAGGCCCTATGCTAAGACCTCTGCATTATTTCCTCCAATCCCCACTGTGAGGTAGATATTATTTTCACCCCCACTTTACAACTATAAAAATGAATAATTTTCAAAGATATACACGAGCCTAGTTATGAGCCTGAGCACTCCGTCTCCAGAGCCCATGCTCTTAACCAGGGGTTGATATACTTTTTCTTTAAAGGGCCACATAGTAACTCTTAGGTTTTGCAAGCCATGCACGCTTAGTGGCAACCACCCAACTCCACCACTGCACTGTGAAAGCGGGCATAGATATAAATACTGGGAAAAATGTGTGCTGCTCCCACCTGACTTGCCAATCCTTCCTACCCCTCCTGCATCATCTATGCCAAACCTCTATCTCAAGACAGTAGAACAGAGCAGAACACCATGCCATGGGAAGGAACACTTCTTTCCCGGAAATGGGTGGAAGCACAGTGTGTAACGAGGGTGGAGAGAAGGGAGCTGTTTCCGTTGTCTTGAGAAGGTATCTCTTCCCTATGTTTAGATAGCACCTCTTCTGGGCAGGAAATGACCTGCTCTCCTGGATATTGTGCACCCCAAAACACTGGAGAGATGGGACATTTCTAAGATAGTAACAAGAGCTTTTCTCTGGTCATCTCAATGTGCGAGTTTGTCCTTCCTCTGCTAGTTGCCATTGACCCATGTGTTCTCACAGAACAGCATGCCTAAAACTGCCCTCAGTGCTCCTGGTGCTCAGTACTTAATGTGTGGGCAGGGAAAAAGGATTTCATTCCTCTCCAGGCCAAACACCACACTCACTCACAGCCTTCTTTCCCTCTGAGGTATGTAGCCATTTCAGATTTTAAGTGCTGAGATTAGAAATATAAATTTGGAATTTGCTTGTGACATAATCACACATGTAAGGGCACATTATTATGATTCACTGTTTCCATATGCCCCTCAACTTTCTGTACACACCCCATTAAGGTGTCTGTTTTTTTATTCCTAAGAAGTGTCAAAGTGTGTTGGAATCAAAATTCAGTGAATTCCTCAATAATTTTTGTCCTACTCATTTTAGATTTCTTGAGTTCTAAGTGATCATTCCAAAACAGGAGAGAAAAAGGTGTTTATGGTTTCCAGTTGGACAAAAAAATTGCATAATAACAAGTCATTGGGAAGCAAAAATTGGGGAGGGAGGTGCAGAAGTCAGGTCTCTAGACAGAGGTGTCTCCTGTCCTTTCAGGAAACTGCCAATTGGCGAGCTTACCACACAGGAGAGAACAAACACTGACTACACAGTGTAAAAACCCAACTCTTCTGGCCATTTGTTTTTCAAAGGAAGATTATGTCCCCAGCATAGCCCCCATATTCATGCCCAGGCCACCAGGAAGAAGCCAGGAGTTATAGAAGGACAGGCAGAAACATGATGAAAAACACTGCAGGCCACTTCTTGTGCAGGCCTTTGGGCAAATGCCTGTAAGAACTCAGAGTCAGTCCCACCCTGATGGGAAGGGTGGTGCTTGTAGAGGAGAAAACCTGTGTGGGAAGGGGGCACACAGAGGAGTGTCTGAGTAAGCAGAAGGAAGGGACAATTACCACAAATCAGCTCCTTGTCTCCTTTGTTTGAGAACATGACTAACTCATGACTTCAGTGAATTCACATCCAGGCTTATTGTGTTGGGATCATCAAGGCTGGAAGGCAAGAGAATTTCTCCATGACTAAAGGAAGCCAAAGAAGCAATCTTCATATTTCATACCTTTAAGAGGCTGGGGCTGATCTCACTATTTGTAAAGATCAGCCCTTCCCAATCTGCAAGCTCACCTTCCAGGACGGAGCCCAACCCATTTCCACCATATATAAACTGCTGCTGGGAGGTTCATCTCACAGATCTGCTCCTCTCAGCCCTACCCTTCAGCCTCTCACGCTTTCTTCAGCCTTCTCCTCTTTAGGAACCATGTCTAGCAAATCTACCATGAGGAGCCAAAGCATCAGCCACCGTGGCTTCAGCGCCAGCTCAGCCAGAGTCCCAGGGGTCTGCCGCTCTGGCTTCAGCAGTGTCTCCGTGTCCCGCTCCAGGGGCAGTGGTGGCTTCGGTGGAGCATGTGGAGGAGCCGGCTTTGGCAGCAGGAGCCTCTATGGCCTGGGTGGCTCCAAGAGGATCTCCATCGGAGGGGGCAGCTGTGCCATCAGTGGTGGATATGGTGGCAGAGTTGGAGGTGGCTTTGGCTATGGAGGTGGAGCTGCAAGTGGATTTGGTTTTGGTGGTGCAGCTGGTGGTGGCTTTGGGCTCGGTGGTGGACCTGGCTTTGCTGGTGGCTATGGGGGCTCTGGCTTCCCTGTGTGCCCTCCTGGAGGTATCCAAGAGGTCACTGTCAACCAGAATCTCCTCACTCCTCTGAACCTGCAAATCGACCCCACCATCCAGAGGGTGAGGACTGAGGAGCGGGAGCAGATCAAGACCCTCAACAACAAGTTTGCCTCCTTCATTGACAAGGTGAGCCACGAGCACCTGCCTCCACTGGGATTCCAGAGTCCCCAAACTAGACAAGTAACCAGTGTCCTACCAGGGGGAGACTCAGGAGGAAGGGAGGGAGAAGGGGACTGGGACTCGCTCTCCCCTGGGATGCCAGGTGGGCTCCATGTTCACAACAGGCAGAAGGTGATGGAAATCATTTAAAACCACTGGGTCTCTTACGTGTCCTTCATCATTCCCAGGGAAGAATACTCTACTTTTGATAAGCATGAAGCAAAAGAAGGCAGTGAGAGAATGGAATGGGTTAGCTTTCCCTTCTGAAGATTTCTAGAGATTAAAAAATAACGCCAGCAGATATCTTCTCGAGGACTCTGGGCATGAGGAAAGAGTGAGAAAAAGAAAAGAAAAGGACTTCTGCCTGGCTTAGAAGAAAAAGACCTAGAAACATTTATATAGCCATAGGAATACTAACTGTGTAGAAGCAGAGCATGACCATTAAGGTGTTTGTTGTAGAGGGCAACCATGTACTAAAACAGAAGTTATTGGAATCCAATCATTAGCTACATTGGATTTAATTGTTAGATTCTCCACACTTAATATGCCTTTAACTGAAGTACGATTAAAAAAAAAAACAATTGTGCAACATAATGGGGAAATATATGATTGTGTTTTTCAATGAAAAGAAAAAAAAAAGAAAAGAACTATTACACGTCACTGATAGGCAGCATAACTTACCTAGTGAGAAGACTTCATATGTCCATGGAAGAATTTCACACAGCATCACTGGAGTGGGAAGACAATAGTTTTGTGGGTCCAACACAGTCAGCCTGAGCCTCTGTACATGCTGTGTACACACACATGCTGGGTGACACTCCAGGCATGCCTGGGCACCTGACAATGCCTACCTCTTTCTCCTTTGCTTTCTCCGGCAAATAATCACCTTGTCTTCTTCCTCCAGGTGCGGTTCTTGGAGCAACAGAACAAGGTCCTGGACACCAAGTGGACTCTGCTCCAGGAGCAGGGCACCAAGACCGTGAGGCAGAACCTGGAGCCCTTGTTTGAACAGTACATCAACAACCTCAGGAGACAGCTGGACAGCATCCTGGGGGAGAGGGGCCGCCTGGACTCAGAGCTGAGGAACATGCAGGACACAGTGGAGGACTTCAAGAACAAGTGAGTTCAAGGAGAAAAGGGGCTTCAGTTCCCTGAAGCAGACTCTTCAAGACTGCCGGGTGACCATGTCCAGATGTGGGCATGGCTCCGTAGGGAAACAGGTCCATGGAAATGAATATCACAATCATTGCCCCAAAACAACCCCCAGAGAACAAATGGGCCATAGAGGTGGGTGGGGAGAGAAAAGATATGAGGGATTGAGGGAACACACACACAACACACACACACACACACACACACACACACACACACACACAATATGTGTGTGTGTGGCTCAGTGGCCAGAAAGCTCAATTTGGACATATCTGTTTTGTGGAAAGTTGGGATCCCAGGCTGATCTTGCTGTATTATCTCCAGCTCTGGCTCACTTATGTCTTACCTTGTTCTAATTCTAGATATGAAGATGAAATCAACAAGCGCACAGCAGCAGAGAATGAATTTGTGACTCTGAAGAAGGTGAGCTAATGAAGATCAGGGGATCATGTTCCTTTGTAGAGGGGGAGGACTCTGCATCTCTGCACACATCCAAGAGGGGAATAGAGGGGGAGACTCAAAGGTGTTGAGACTGGGAAGGAGGGCTCAGCTGACTCCAAGTTGTTGGCTTATTCCCCAGGATGTGGATGCTGCCTACATGAATAAGGTTGAACTGCAAGCCAAGGTAGATGCTCTCACAGATGAGATCAACTTCACCAGAGCCCTGTATGACGCAGTAAGCATCTCCACTCCTCTTTTATTTGCTGTGATGGGGCTCGGCAAAGGGTGGAAGATCTTGGGGTTGGATACCTCAGTCAGTGCCACAGGAAAAGATGATCTGACCATCTTCTGCTCTGCAGGAACTGTCTCAGATGCAAACCCACGTCTCAGACACTTCTGTGGTCCTGTCCATGGACAACAACCGTAACCTGGACCTGGACAGCATCATCGCTGAAGTCAAAGCCCAATATGAGGAGATTGCTCAGAGGAGTCGGGCTGAGGCTGAGTCCTGGTACCAGAGCAAGGTGAGCCTTGAGTTGACAGCTGGACACAGGAATGCCTGTGTCCCCTACCAGATCACTAGTGAGGCTACAGACTTTGCTGGGAAATCTGCTATAAGGAAGCTGATATTTTCTCATAAGATGTGTACCCTGCCCTCATAGACCAGGCATTTACAGAATTTAGGTCCAAATTTGATAAGCCAAGAACCCAAGTCACTAGATAAAGACCTAGTGTTCTTTGCTTTTGTCCTCTCCCTGATCCTGGCTCTCAGAGACAGGATACAGAACACTATTGGTCCACAAATGAACTAGGCAGACAGTGGTCCATTAGAGAGAGGGTCTGTGATCAATGTACGGTATCCAGTGACCTTGGACCACATCAACTTTCCCTAAAAACCCTTGTGGAGAAGCCACTAGCTTCATGGTCCAAATGTGTTAAATGCCTTGTTTGGAAGGTGAGCCACTGTTGGGATGTGAAAGCCCATATACACCAACTTCTCTCTCTCTCTCTGTCTCTCTATCTCTCTCTCCCCGCCCCCCGGATTTCAGTATGAGGAGCTGCAGCTCACAGCAGGCAGACACGGGGATGACCTGCGCAACACCAAGCAGGAGATTGCTGAGATCAACCGCATGATCCAGAGGCTGAGATCCGAGATCGACCATGTCAAGAAGCAGGTGTGGTGGGGGGGCTCTGGAGAGGAAAAACATCCTTTCCTTGCTACACCACCGGGTTGTCATCAGCCACCATTTGGGAAATGCTGGGAATTGAGGGAACAGCAGCGAGAGGGGGACACACAGCTCCCACCCTTGAGAATTCCCACAGATCAGGGCACACGGATGCCAACACTACAGAATGATACAGTCACATCACAAGAATAATCCCAGTTAGTCAGAGGTGAAAAGATAGTCTTAGGACATTTAAAGAGGTTACTTAAGGAGAGTGGTTGTTTTAGGAATATAAGAGACAAGTCAGGAAAGAAAAAAGGAGGCCAGAAGGGGGGTAAGATTGTTTCAAATCTGCTGAAGATTCAATGGAAAAAGAAAGTTGAGCAAGGACCCAGGGTGAAGATCAGTATTGCCTAAGTGTGATAGAATCTGTTAGGAGTGAGGAAGGCAAGATCTCCGCAGCTAGATGTGAAGTTCATCTGCTTAAATGAGGATGTTCCTAATTTTGTATAAGTTAGTGTGGCATCCACATGAGATCTTCAGAAGATATCCTTGTCTGGCTTTGGAGATGGCACTCAAGAGAAATGAGTAGGTCCATTTCTTCCAAATTTGCTGGTGTTTTGTCCAGTGTAGTGCAGGGAGGTTAAAAAAGGGCACAGGTTTTCTCACATGGCTCCCAGACTAACTCATTTGTGCAGAACAGAGAAATACTGGGCAAAAAGAGGAAGAAGGCCCTTTCTATGATATTGGACTCTGGAACTCTTCCTCACTAGAAAGAACTGTGTTTAGTCTCCTCTGGAGGACTAAATCTCGAGTTCATCCTGCCTGTGTTCCTCCTCTAGTGTGCCAACCTGCAGTCCGCCATTGCTGATGCTGAGCAGCGTGGGGAGATGGCCCTCAAGGATGCCAAGAACAAGCTGGCTGATCTGGAGGATGCCCTGCAGAAGGCCAAGCAGGACATGGCCAGGTTGCTGAAGGAGTACCAGGAGCTGATGAATGTTAAACTGGCCCTGGATGTGGAGATCGCCACCTACAGGAAGCTGCTGGAGGGCGAGGAGTGCAGGTGGGTAACTCATCACAGAAGCCCCTCAATCATCTTGGATCCAGGTTTAGGATGTTGGGCCATGAGCACAAGTTGAAGGCACCCTAGTTATGGCCATAGCGGCTACTCACAGAGAACCATTTCTAAGGCAGCTTCCCCATGGGCTATCCTCACATCGAGGCTTCCCACTCTGGTCCCTTGGTAGCTCTCTGATGTCTCATGCTCCCCGTGTCTTCTCCCTTCCTAGGCTGAGTGGTGAAGGAGTTGGACAAGTCAACATCTGTAAGTACCTTTGCTCACCTCCTTCCCTTGCCCTTGTGCTCCTCTGACTGGACTGAGGCTGGCAGAATGAGCTCACTGTGTCCTGTGTGTCTTTGTCCCTCTCCCCTTCATAGCTGTGGTGCAGTCCACTGTGTCTGGCGGCTATGGCAGTGCTGGTGGCTATGGCAGTGCCAGCGGTATGGGCGGTGGCTCAGGCCTGGGCGGAGGCAGCGGCCACTCCTATGGCAGCGGCCACAGCCTTGGAGCTGGCTTCAGTTCCAGCAGTGGCAGAGGCATGGGGGGTGGCTTCAGCTCCTCTGGAGGCAGCAGTTCCACCATCAAGTACACCACCACCACCTCATCCTCCAGCAGGAAGAGCTACAAGCACTAAGTCCTGCCATCGGCTCTTGGACCCACGTTGTCCCTGTCTATGGCTGCACTCCCTCTCTCAGGCCACGTCTCCTCTCTTGTCTCTGATTTCTCTTACTTTCTGAGTTTGAGCTAAAGTTGCTGAGCACCTTCATGTCTCCTTACTGTCTCTACCTCTCCCACCTGAGCTTCCATTGCTCCCCATCAGAAGGTCACTGCCTGGGTCTTGTTCCAGAGTAGGGCAACGTCTTCCTTTTACTGGCCCAGGAATTCCCATCTTTCAAATATTGAGATCCTCCCTCACAATGGTTATGAATGCACAAGTAATCAGGTGTGTGATAAACATGGTTTGTATCTCTATGACGTTTTCTGTTCTTTGTTCTCTTCTAATTGCAATAAAGCAGATTTATAATATAATTTATGGTGTAGTATTGACTTGCTTTATCACTTTTCAATTATTAGTTTTTTCATTGCACAAATGTCTTATCATGTGATAGATATTCCCAATATCCACGTACTTTACTCCCTTTCTTCAGACAGTTTCAACAAACTGCCGTTTGGTATCCTGATGTTCAGAATTCCTTCCCAGATCAGATTCCATATACATTTTTGGCAAATGGAGTGACAAGGATCTGGTCTACCATCATTATAAAGTTATTTTTACTGCCTGTATTAGGTAATAGTAACTTACTTTCTCTAACTTAGTCTCTAAGACTTCTCTGCCACTTGCCGAGTGGCTACCCATAATGCCCAGAGAAATATATTATCTTCCCAATTACAGCAAAAGAACATTGGCAAGAGAATAAGATATTTGATTTTTGCTTGCAATTGCCTTTATGACCTAGAAACTTGCCTGACAAGGTGTATGAAGAATAATTAAAATGTGTATATCCCTGAACTGGAATTACACTTCTAGAAATGTATCCTGAGAAAATAGTACAAATGCAGGAGGGTGTATGTATGTTGATGTGAATTCCAATGATCTTCACAATATGAAAAAATTGAAAACTCTATAACTGGACAAATTAAGAGTCCAAAAATGCAGGCACAAAACTTAGATGCTGATTTCTTGAAGTGTGAAGGCAGAACGAGAATAGAAACTCCCTCTTCCTTACCTCATAAGGTTTGCATGGTGGCTCAAAGAAGTCAAGTCCTGTTGCTCTGGCGAGATGGTCTCACATCCCTTCTAGTTGTGCCCTGGCCCGCTTTGACTTCTAAGAATGGTTAAGGGAAAACAGGATACAGTGCAAGGATGGTCTGTTAGCTTCTACTTCGTGAGGGCCAGTTACTGTTTCCAGTCCATTTTCTCCATGCTCCTAACCCCAACTCTCAGTACAAGAGAAATTCTCAAGGATTGGCTAATTTATTAAGGTATTTCTGGATCCCACTGTATCAGTATCTTGCTGTGTTCTCCTCTAACCATTCCTGCAGGGAGCAGAGGTAGCCTTTCATTTTGGCACTGGCTCACTTTCTGCACAGGATTTATCTAATACCAGATTTATGACATTTGGCTTCCAAAATCTAAGCCCACTCACCACACACTAATATTCCCATGAAGGATAATGGAAAGTAAAATAATTGGCAAAAACAGACACATGAAAAAGTGCTCCAAATCACTCAGCATCAGGGAAATACAAATCAAAACCACAATGAGATATCACCTCACACCAGTCAGAATGGCTAAAATTAACAAGTCAGGAAATGACAGATGCTGGAGAGGATGCGGAGAAAGGGGAACCCTCTTACACTGTTGGTGGGAATGCAAGCTGGTGCAACCACTCTGGAAAACAGCATGGAGGTTCCTCAAAAAGTTGAAAATAGAACTACCCTATGACCCAGCAATTGCACTACTGGGTATTTACCCTAAAGATACAAACATAGTGATCCGAAGGGGTATGTGCACCCGAATGTTTATAGCAGCAAAGTCTACAATAGCCAAACAATGGAAAGAACCTAGATGTCCATCAACAGATAAATGGGTAAAGAAGATGTGGTATATATACACAAGGAATACTATGCAGCCATCAAAAGAAATGAAATCTTGCCATTTGCGATGACATGGCTGGAACTAGAGGGTATCATGCTTAGTGAAATAAGTCAATCAGAGAAAGACAACTATCATATGATCTCCCTGATATGAGGAAGTGGAGATGCAACATGGGGGGTTAAGGGGGTAGGAGAAGAATAAATGAAACAAGATGGGATTGGGAGGGAGACAAACCATAAGAGACTCTTAATCTCACAAAACAAACTGAGAGTTGCTGGGGGGAGGGGGGAGAGAGAGGGGGGATGGGGTTATGGACATTGGGGAGGGTATGTGCTATGGTGAGTGCTGTGAAGTGTGTAAACCTGGCAATTCACAGACCTGTACCCCGGGGGAAAAATATATATTATATGTTTATAAAAAATAAAATTAAAAAAAATAAAAAAATAAATAAAATAAAAAAATTTAAACCTAAAAAAAAACAAAACAAAAAAACTAGCTGGTGGTAGGTATTAAGGAGGACACATATTGTACGGAGCATGGGGTGTGGTGCATAAACAATGAATCTTGGAACAGTGGAAAAATAAAGTTTAAAAAATTAAATACAAAAAAAATTAAAAAAATAAAAAGAAACAACTAAAAAATAATTGGCAAAGAATTTTATCTGGGATATAGCAATACACAGAAATGAAGTTAAAAACCTGTATATGCATATATGGATTTAAATTAAAATCTTAGGGCACATGGACATCAAAGCTATAATCAAGAAGAACTACAAACAACTCTATACTTACAAATTTGATAATTTAGATGAAATTGGCCAAATTAGAATGACACAAAACTACCAGAGATCACACAAGGAGAAACAGATAATGATAATAGTCTTGTACCTACTGAAGAAATCAAATCAATAATATATAACCTTCCAAAAACGAAAGCACCAGGCCTGGATATTTTCATCGGTCAGTTCTACCAAAACAATTAAAAAAGAAATGGTACCAATACTTGACAATCTCTTCTAGAAAATAGAAACAGGAAGAACACTTTCTAACTCATTCTATAAGGACAGCATTACTTTAATATCAAAACCAGATAAAGATGTTTCCAGAAAAGTGAAGTACACTCCAATATCTATTCTGATCTTGGACATGAAGATATTCAGCAAAATATTATCAAATTGAGTCCTATGATGTATAAAAGAATTCTACACCACAATGAATGAGGCTTATTATAGACATGCAAGGCTGATTCAACATTCAAAATCAATCAGTGTAATTCACCATAGAAAAAACTAAAGAATAAAAATCATATGATTATATTAATAAATGCAGAAAAAATTATATAACATAATGTAACATCCATTCTTGATTTAAAAAAAAAAAGGCAACTCACCAAACAAGGAATAGCGACAAGTTCCTAATCTTAATAAAGAACATTAAAAAAAAGTCTTATAGCTCATATCATACTTACTGGTGAGAGAATGGACCCTTTTTTTCTGAGATTGAGAATGAGACAAGCGTGTGTTCTCTCTCCATTTTTATTCAACATCGTGTTGGAAGTTCCAGCCAGTGCAGTAAGGTGAGAGAGAGCAATAAAAATTATACAGATTAGAAGTGAAGTAATAAAGCTGTCTTTATTCCCAGATGACACAATAGTCTATGTATAAATCTGAAAGATTTTGTAAAAAATCTCCTGGAAAAAAAAAAGCCAGTATAACAAAGTTGTAGTATACAAGGTTACTATTTAAAAAACCATTTGCAGGGCACCTGGGTGGCTCAGTTGGTTAAGTGACTGCCTTCAGCTCAGCTCAGGTCATGATCCCGGAGTCCTGGGATTGAGTACCACATCAGGCTCCTAGCTCCATGGGGAGTCTGCTTCTCCCTCTGACCTCCTCTCTAATGCTCTCTCACTCTGTCTCTCTCTCCCTCAAATAAATAAATAAAATCTTTTAAAAAATAAATAAAATAAAAAGTCATTTGCTTTTTGATATACCAGTAGTAAAGAAGTGAATGTTGAAATTTTAAAAAGTATCTTTCATAGTAGTACCAAAAGATTAAGTACTTAGGTATTGATCTAATAAAATATTAAGAGCTTCTGTGTGTGGAAAATTATAAAGTATGGATGGAAGAAATCAAAAGTGTAAGTGTAGAGTAGACATTGTATATTTATGGATTAGAAGATTCAGTATTATTCAGATGTCAATTCTTCCCAATTTGCTCTATAGATTCAACACAATCTCAATTGAAATTTTAGCAAGCTCTTTTGTTGATTATCAACAAGTTGATTCTAAAATTTATATGGAAAGGTAAAGGACTTTTGCAAGGTTAAATAAGTGAAGCACAGGATGACATATTGAGGGCAGTTAAACTTTTCTCTGTGATACTGTATGAATTCACAACACTCTGAATTTGTTAAAAACTCACAGAATTTTGTAGTGCAAGAGTGAAATTTAATATTTGAAATTTAAAAAGAGGGTGCCTGGGTAGTTTGGTTGGTTAAGCATCTGCCTTTGGCTCAGGTCATGATCCCAGGGTCCTGGGATCAAGCCCCATGTTGGGATTCCTGCTCGATGGGGAGCCTGCTCCTCCCTCTCACTCTGATGCTCTCCTGCTTGTGCTTGCTCTCTCTTTCTCTCTCTCTCTGTGCAAATTAAAAAGGAATAATTATAAGATTGAGCAATCCCAAGATGAAATGTAAAATGTGGAAGAAAGTACTACTGTATTACAGATGTATGAAACAACCTCACAGAAGGGGTTGGAGATAAAGACTGACCTAAGCAACTTTGGAATTGAGTGGAATCTGTAAGACTAAAGGCTAAGAGGAACTATACATACATGCTATGGTTGATAAGGTTGATTCCCACAAGGATAAGGTATAATAATTGTGAAGCCGCTATACACATATACTGGCATTAAATAATTAAGTAGATGGATGGCAGATGCTTAGAGCCAGGTTTCTCACTGTTGGTACAAGTTTACATATAAGCAAAGGAAAAAGCTAAAAAAATCTTTATGGTAATGAATTAAAGATGTAGACAGCAGCATGGGTTTATGGTTAGTTTAGCATAGATACAGATGGTTACATATGGTAACATTTATAGATATGTGTATATGCAGGAAATGCTAGCATGTATACATTGATTTTTTTTTTAACCTCCACCCCCTAAGGGCACCTGGAAACAATGACACTCTAGTGGCACATCTAGCACCCAGATCTTGGTTTCTAATACCATGGCCCATATAAGTGTGATGGTTAATTTTATGTGTGAAGTTGACTAAGCCATAAGGTGCCCATAATGTGGGTGGGCCTCATCCAGTCTTTTGAAGGTCTGGAGAGAACAAAAGTCTGACCCTCCCCTAAAGAAGCAATTCTCTTGCTTTTGGGGCCTTCAAACTGGGACATCAGCATTTCCTGGCTCTGCAACAGCTTGCCAGCCTTCAGACTTGAACTGGAACAGCAACTAAGCAGATTTTGGATTTGCCAGTCTCCATATCACACAATCCAATGGCTTGTAATAAATCACTTTATATATAAATATATATAATATATGTGCATACACATATCATATATAGATGTAGATATATGCAAAAAAGATTTTATTATAAGGAATTGGTTCATGTGATTAGATACATTATATAAAAAGCATTTATTATATATATAAAATATTTGCTATAGATTTATGATATATAATTATATGTATTTATATATAATTATCTGTATTGTACATATCACAAATCTATAATGTGTTTTTGTACTGGAACAGTTTTTTACCAGGAAGGAAGGAAGGAAGGAAGAGAGGGAGGAAGAAATACCTGATTTTAATGAAAATTTAAAATAAATAATTATGAGCCCATACTGATACTAATAAATGATTAAATTAATTAATTAATGAGGGAAGATAGACTACTCTGGTGCAGAATTCCCAATTATTTACATAGGTGCCTCCCTTCCAGCAGATAGTGAATAACTCCTCCCCCCCAAGTGTGAGCTATGCACAATTTTGTTCCAAAGAGTGTGAAGGAAAGGGGTAAAAGAATAACTTCATAATGACTTTACAAAAATCTGACAAACACTTCCTCAGCCAGATGATCAAAATTAACATCAACAGTGATAAATCATGTCAATAGCATGTACCCTTGATAATATGTGATGAGAATGGCAATTCTCATTGCCAAAAAGTCTTCCTCTCAAAATACCATAACATCAGGGTCATCAAGAAAAAACATGAGAAAAGCCCAATGTCCAAATGTGGAAATCTACAAAATATCTGGCGACTGCTCCTCAAAACTTCCAAGGTCATCAAAACAAGGAAAGCCTGACAAACAGTCTCAGACAACAAGAGTTAAGGAGACATAATGACTAAATGTAATGTATCCTGGATGAGATTCTAGAATAGAAAAAAGGACATCAGGTAAAAGCTAAAGAAATCCAAATAAAGTACGGACTAGTTAATAATAATAATAATAATAATAATATATATATTCCTTCAATGTGACAAATGCACCATACTTTTTGATATACCAGTAGTATATAGGGAAATTGGGTGTGTGGGGTCTACAGGACCTCTCTGTATTATCTTCAGAATTTTTTTATAAATCTAAAATTGTTTTAAAGTAAAAAGTTTATTACAAATGTGCTTAAGGTGTAGGGCTCAAAGTATGTTTAACTAATGCCGAATTTGTAACCAAAATTACAATACAAATAAGATGGAGAGAGAGAGACAGAGGCAGAGAAATAATTGAAGGACACATGCTAAAACAATAATACTGATTATCTCAAGTTGGTATAAACCTAAATAACCTGTATTAATTTTAAGCTGTATACTTTCTAAATATTTAAATGTTAAGCATATATCCTTTTCATTATTGAAACATATTTCAAAAAAGGAAAAAGAAAGTGTCTGCCAATGATGTCCTAATGATAGGAGATCTGAGATTAAATGTGGTTATACTTTTTGGTACAAAGGGAGAAAATATTTAAATCTTGATTTAAAGCCCTTGTGAATAAAACATTGGATTTTATTCCTTTCCCCACTGAGAACTGAATAAGAAGGAATGGATTTCTTTTGCAACAACAAAGACTTGTTCTTGAGGCAAGGATTGAGCCCTCAGAACCAATGGTGGTTAGATACTGGATTTGGCTCCTAAGAAGCCTAGCTAATTGCCTTCTTCAGTACAGAGTCCATGTATCTGGAAAAGATAGGAATCACATCTTTTTAATAACACCTCCAAGTAGAAGAACTTTTAGCTAGTTAGACAACATACCCAAAGTCTACCATACCTGCATCCTCTGCGATTCAGTATGATTGTTAGTGGGCAGTCCAATGTAGATTCTAGCTGCATTTAGGTAGAATCCTGAGCACATCCCAAATGCGTGGAATCACATCTCATAGCAGGGAAGGGTGCAGCATAATCAGTGGAGGGAATGCTTCAGAAAGGGTTTAAGAGCAGGCTGCTCTTCTCTGCCCTGCTCCATGCCCCGGAGGCAATCCCTACAGACTTCCTTGCTAACTACCTATTCATTGTATTTGACTTTATGAAAAGCTGGCACTTGATCCAAGGACGGGATGACAAAGGGTTGAAGTATCTCTGGAAGTAGATGTACCCTTTTGACCATGACTCCTGTCGGGCAGTCCCTTCTCAACGTTTTCACTTACTAGACTCCAGGGGCACCATGATGCCCTTGGTGCTAAAAAGTAGGGATGGGGCAGGAAAAGCATCCTCTTTAGGTCTTGGAGTCATGCCCACTCAAAGGTTCCATTTCTCCAAACAATTTTACAGTCCCCAACCTCTTCATGCTCCTTTAGCAGGCCACTTCTTTAAGGCTACTGTCATCTGTATCTGTACTCCTCTCACTGAAGAAACTCTGTTCCATCAGTTGTGGTAATGAAAGACCTTACGTTCCTGCTTCTGTCTGAAACCACTAGCCTAGAATTTCTCTGGATGCTCAAGAAAGTTTTCTTACACTTCTTTCTCTCTCTCCATTCCCTTTACCTAATTTGTTTTTCTTTGTAGTACTTGGAGAAAGTAGGCCTAGAGAAATCACAAACTGCATTCAGTAGATTTATTTTTAATCATAACATTGATACTGTTACTTTTATACTATCTTAAGTATGACACAGAACAAAGCAAATAAATAATATGTTTATGTCATTCAGGACAAAGATTTCAGGGTGAGAAACAATTAATACAGGTATAAAATCATCCTGTAATTTTCTGTTTGAATTGAAAATATTACTACAAACTTTTGATTTGTTTTTAAATATATTCTTACATCTTTCCTAGTTCTGTCCATTGAAAATATTTCAAGGGGCACTTGGGTGGCTCAGTGGATTAAAGCCTCTGCCTTTGGCTCAGTTCATGATCCCAGGGTCCTGGGATTGAGCCGCATATCGGGCTCTCTGCTCGGTGGGGAGCCTTCCCCATCTCTCTCTCCGCCTGCCTCTCTGCCTACTTGTGATCTCTGTCTATCAAATAAATAAATGAAATCTTAAATAAATACATAAATAGAAAATATTTCAAAACAGAGACAATCCAGTAACAATGAGTGCTCCTATCATCCAAATTCTAGTTTATGAATATTATTTCCCAATAAAGGAACCACAGTTATTTGGCAAAATGGCTGATTCCATGTCTGTTGCAAGGTAAGTACAAAGTAAGCAGGAGACATCTCATCACAGAAAAAAAGGAAGTTATTAAAGCTGAATGGGTCTTGTCAAAAGGACACAGAAGCCAATCTGAAAAACTGCCATTGGCCTAAAATGGGACACCTTAAGCACCTGAAGGACTAATGGCTGCAATGGACTAAAACATATTTCATATATATATATATATATATATATATATATATATAAAATATTTATTATTATTTATTTATTATATATAAAAATATATAATATATATTATATATATATATTTAGACCATGAATTTATAATTATACCAAAAAAATTAAAACAAATTACCAAACTAAAATCTTCCTTGATTACCTTTGGAAATTGCTGGACTCCCAATCCATTAGTCTAAAAAGTGATTTTTAAAAGGGAAAGAATCAAGTACTTCTTTTGACTCTCCTGGATGAATTAACTATTAGTTTACCTAAATAGTAAACCTGAAAAGTCCTTCTTCATAGATGATCCCTGGCTAATAAATACAGAGGCAGGGTGATAAAATCAGAAAGTTGCCATTGTGCAGCCCCTAATGAAATAGTGAATCTAGGGAGAGATCAATGAATACTACAATCTTAGATGAAACTTTATTGTGTACTTTTCAGTGGAGGGAGGGAGCCAAACCACAGAAGTCCCCTGATCAGTCTTTATGTCACTAGAAATTGGACTAGTACTGTATACCTCATGGTCTTTGTGACAGGAATACAGAGCACAACTAGTGCTAATCTTGCCTGAAACGATGGAGATAAATCTAATTGACTGCAGTACAGATACTGTTACACAGGAACACTGGGGCTAGAATTTACGTGACACCAACGGGAGACAATGAATCAAATCCAGCATGTAGACATTCTATAGAAAAAAATAATTTCTCCACAAATCAATGGCCTAGGAAAGAAAAAGAAAGAGTTGTTATCAAACCAAAGAAACCTAAGAGACATGGCAGTCAAGTGCAATATGTGAACCAAGTTAGCATGTTGCTTCCAGCAAAACAGGATCAAATGACATCAAATGACATCCTTGAGATAATCAGAGAAATTCAAATAGAGGTGGCTATTAGATATCATTTATAAAGCCTATTCACAAAGGACTGTTGCTGAAGAAAGCTATAGGATTTTTATGCACTTATATTAAAAAAACTCTTATTCCTTAGACCTGCCTGCAACTGTTTATAAGTGAACTGCTTTTATGTCTGGATTTCCTTTAGGTTACTTCAAAAAAAGTAGTAGAGGATCTAGATATAAAAAGAAGGGGGATTGAGGAAACAATAATGAGAAAACATTGATAATTGTTTAATCTGGGTGATTGGTACCTGGTGGTTTATATGCTATTTTCTGTGATTGTATGAACTCAAAATGTTCGCTGATAAAAATTTCGTTTAAGCAATTAAGTAAGTTGTCACACTGAGGAAAGCATTTAATTTAGGGTTTAATTTCTACTGGCAGGAAATATGATGTCCTATAGAAAACTGTCGGGTGACTCCCAGTCTGGCTCTGGGGAAGAAAGGCCCTGAGGACAAAGACGTCTGCACTGAATAAAATTGTTTCCACGCAGTGTGAGAGAGGAAAAAGTAATATTTCTACTTTATTAGCTTGATATTTTGGTTAATATGATATTTTAAATACAAATATGTGAACGGGAGACTTCTGAATGGAATATAGCAGATGAAAGGGAGGCATTTCCCCCTTCTCAGAAATTACCTGAAAACAAGAAGAACAAGAAACACAAAGGTAAACTCCACCCTCAACCATCAAAATGAAAACATCTTAAAATCCCTAAATAAAAAAAAAAAAGAATATTCTCTCAGAAATAGAGACACGCAAGCATAGCTGTTGAGAAAACTCAGAGAGAAGATGGCCACAGCCACAGATCTCAGTGAAGAACACTCTCCACCAACTGACAAATCAAAACCAAAGAGCCTGGTAACCACGAAGGAACAGCAAACAAAGCTAATGCAGGTTTCCCTACATGCCAGCCACTGCTGACTCACTGAGCTCCTGCCAAGTCACCGTAAAGGACACTTCATCAAGTGCAAACGCACGATTTCCTTGTCTGCAACAGTCAGAACTGGGTGTGTGTGGGCGGGAGGCAGGACCCCATTTGTCATGAAGGTTCTAGAAACTGTGAAGGCAGAGCTGAATAAGGAATCAGTCGAGGCCTATTGGCAGCATTTTTTGGGAAGAAAAGAAGGCTGAGAATGAATTGTGAGCCACTCTCCAGTACCGTTTGTTGGTTTGTCTGAAGTAAAGCATAAAGCAATTATTCCCACAGCTCTGTGTTATAATGAGAATCTCTGTTAGCCTGGATATGGCTCCAGCCCCTATCCCAGAAGACTTCCTATAAGTGGCAGGTCCAGAAGGGGTTCACTTCTTTCAGAGATGAGCACTGGTCAGGAAGGAAGCATTCCAGGACCTTAATAGATATCTTACATTTAAACAAACAAACAAAAACAAAAAAATACAAAACAAACAAAAAAAAACGGGGAACAGGTAAAACAAGAGGCACATGAAAAACACTCAACAGAAAAAAGTTCCAATAAAATATTACCCAAATCTCGATGAAATAGACACCATGATACAATAAGAGAATGAAGGAACAAATGAATGGGATAATACAGGAGAAAGTGTGAGCTTGTAGAGCTCAGAAAAGGAGCAAAGAAAGAGGACAGCCCTAACAGAAATGAAGACAGAGCTGGAAGCAGACAAGGAGGCCAAGGTGCTGCTGAATGTACAGTAATGATATAGAAGGGGAGGCAGGGAGAAGGGAGGGGAGCAAGAAGGCAGGAAGCAGCCATCATAGAGCACTGAAGGAGACTGAAGAGAAAACACCAATAAATATAATACAGGTGTAGCTGAAAAGAGAATATATGGGTAGGTTTTATATATACATAAGTATGCATACAATATATACTTTTTTTAACAATAGGGGCACACTATCTACATATACACTCCTGCCCAATATCTCTCTCCATCTCTCTCTCATAAACACACACACACACACACACAACACATATGCCAGGAAAAACACAGAAACATATCCAAATGAGGTTACTACAAAGATACACAGAAACTGGGAACGCTGCTTGCATCCATATATTGGCTGGCAGGACAATGGCCTGGAGCATGTATTTGTTTATTGAACATCTATGACTTCTTCAATTTTTGAATATACAAATAAGTGTGTAAACAATAATATTCAATATAAATAGGCAGTGTACTACATCTACCTCTGAATGTTTAAATATATAGCTTATTAAATTTTTGGTTTTAACTATCACTTTATGGGATATAAAAAGAACACAGTAGGGTGTTAAGTGAGACACCCTGTATATGAGATTAGAAAACTTCAAGAATGAAACAAAAGCATGGGACAAAAACCTGGTATCTTTAACAAATAAACTGTAAGAAAATTATGAAAGAGATCTAATGACTAAAAAGATTTGAGATATATGATCTAAAATACATATCACCCGCGTACAACATGTATAGAGCTTATTTGGGTCCTGGTATGGAAAACCAAAATATAAAACATAAATAATCCTGACAGGACTATTTGAAAATTGAATAGATACTTGGTAATATTAATAAATATATAAACTTTAGAGATATGAAAATGATATTTTGGTTATATTTTTCTAAAGAGTCTCTCATGTAGTCATAAATATGAAGTGATATACCAAAGAGACAATATGATCTCTGGTATTCGTTTTCAAATAATTTACAGTTGCTAAGGAATAGGGTGGGAATATGGAAGCTGTAGGATGGACCATGAGATAATGGCTTTATAAAGCTAGTTGATAAGAACATAGGAACTGAATATCTTATTATTTTACTCCTCTATGTGGGTAAAATTTTACATAAAAGGAAAAAAGTCATATTTAACTTTACTAATCATGAAAAAGAACAAGAATATTTTTATGATGGCATATGCAATAGAATATTTCTATCTCCTATCTCTGCTGGGTACAACACAGGTGGAGAAGAGAGCACTTAGTATGTTCTGATGCACAAGCATAACATGCAGATCCTTTGTCTGAGACAGTGACTAACTCCTAGCTCAGTGAATTAAGAATGGTCTCATTGTACTGAGATCAAGTCAAAGCTGGAAGACAGGAGATATTTTTCCCTGACTAAAGGAAGCCAAAAATGCAATCTTCATATTTCATAACTTTTCTAATAATCCAGATGTGACATCACTGTTTGTAAAGCCCAACCCTTCCCAATCTGCAAGCTCACCTTCCAGGACGGAGCCCAACCCATTTCCACCATATATAAACTGCTGCTGGGAGGTTCATCTCACAGATCTGCTCCTCTCAGCCCTACCCTTCAGCCTCTCACGCTTTCTTCAGCCTTCTCCTCTTTAGGAACCATGTCTAGCAAATCTACCATGAGGAGCCAAAGCATCAGCCACCGTGGCTTCAGCGCCAGCTCAGCCAGAGTCCCAGGGGTCTGCCGCTCTGGCTTCAGCAGTGTCTCCGTGTCCCGCTCCAGGGGCAGTGGTGGCTTCGGTGGAGCATGTGGAGGAGCCGGCTTTGGCAGCAGGAGCCTCTATGGCCTGGGTGGCTCCAAGAGGATCTCCATCGGAGGGGGCAGCTGTGCCATCAGTGGTGGATATGGTGGCAGAGTTGGAGGTGGCTTTGGCTATGGAGGTGGAGCTGCAAGTGGATTTGGTTTTGGTGGTGCAGCTGGTGGTGGCTTTGGGCTCGGTGGTGGACCTGGCTTTGCTGGTGGCTATGGGGGCTCTGGCTTCCCTGTGTGCCCTCCTGGAGGTATCCAAGAGGTCACYGTCAACCAGAATCTCCTCACTCCTCTGAACCTGCAAATCGACCCCACCATCCAGAGGGTGAGGACTGAGGAGCGGGAGCAGATCAAGACCCTCAACAACAAGTTTGCCTCCTTCATTGACAAGGTGAGCCACGAGCACCTGCCTCCACTGGGATTCCAGAGTCCCCAAACTAGACAAGTAACCAGTGTCCTACCAGGGGGAGACTCAGGAGGAAGGGAGGGAGAAGGGGACTGGGACTCGCTCTCCCCTGGGATGCCAGGTGGGCTCCATGTTCACAACAGGCAGAAGGTGATGGAAATCATTTAAAACCACTGGGTCTCTTACGTGTCCTTCATCATTCCCAGGGAAGAATACTCTACTTTTGATAAGCATGAAGCAAAAGAAGGCAGTGAGAGAATGGAATGGGTTAGCTTTCCCTTCTGAAGATTTCTAGAGATTAAAAAATAACGCCAGCAGATATCTTCTCGAGGACTCTGGGCATGAGGAAAGAGTGAGAAAAAGAAAAGAAAAGGACTTCTGCCTGGCTTAGAAGAAAAAGACCTAGAAACATTTATATAGCCATAGGAATACTAACTGTGTAGAAGCAGAGCATGACCATTAAGGTGTTTGTTGTAGAGGGCAACCATGTACTAAAACAGAAGTTATTGGAATCCAATCATTAGCTACATTGGATTTAATTGTTAGATTCTCCACACTTAATATGCCTTTAACTGAAGTACGATTAAAAAAAAAAAACAATTGTGCAACATAATGGGGAAATATATGATTGTGTTTTTCAATGAAAAGAAAAAAAAAAGAAAAGAACTATTACACGTCACTGATAGGCAGCATAACTTACCTAGTGAGAAGACTTCATATGTCCATGGAAGAATTTCACACAGCATCACTGGAGTGGGAAGACAATAGTTTTGTGGGTCCAACACAGTCAGCCTGAGCCTCTGTACATGCTGTGTACACACACATGCTGGGTGACACTCCAGGCATGCCTGGGCACCTGACAATGCCTACCTCTTTCTCCTTTGCTTTCTCCGGCAAATAATCACCTTGTCTTCTTCCTCCAGGTGCGGTTCTTGGAGCAACAGAACAAGGTCCTGGACACCAAGTGGACTCTGCTCCAGGAGCAGGGCACCAAGACCGTGAGGCAGAACCTGGAGCCCTTGTTTGAACAGTACATCAACAACCTCAGGAGACAGCTGGACAGCATCCTGGGGGAGAGGGGCCGCCTGGACTCAGAGCTGAGGAACATGCAGGACACAGTGGAGGACTTCAAGAACAAGTGAGTTCAAGGAGAAAAGGGGCTTCAGTTCCCTGAAGCAGACTCTTCAAGACTGCCGGGTGACCATGTCCAGATGTGGGCATGGCTCCGTAGGGAAACAGGTCCATGGAAATGAATATCACAATCATTGCCCCAAAACAACCCCCAGAGAACAAATGGGCCATAGAGGTGGGTGGGGAGAGAAAAGATATGAGGGATTGAGGGAACACACACACAACACACACACACACACACACACACACACACACACACAATATGTGTGTGTGTGGCTCAGTGGCCAGAAAGCTCAATTTGGACATATCTGTTTTGTGGAAAGTTGGGATCCCAGGCTGATCTTGCTGTATTATCTCCAGCTCTGGCTCACTTATGTCTTACCTTGTTCTAATTCTAGATATGAAGATGAAATCAACAAGCGCACAGCAGCAGAGAATGAATTTGTGACTCTGAAGAAGGTGAGCTAATGAAGATCAGGGGATCATGTTCCTTTGTAGAGGGGGAGGACTCTGCATCTCTGCACACATCCAAGAGGGGAATAGAGGGGGAGACTCAAAGGTGTTGAGACTGGGAAGGAGGGCTCAGCTGACTCCAAGTTGTTGGCTTATTCCCCAGGATGTGGATGCTGCCTACATGAATAAGGTTGAACTGCAAGCCAAGGTAGATGCTCTCACAGATGAGATCAACTTCACCAGAGCCCTGTATGACGCAGTAAGCATCTCCACTCCTCTTTTATTTGCTGTGATGGGGCTCGGCAAAGGGTGGAAGATCTTGGGGTTGGATACCTCAGTCAGTGCCACAGGAAAAGATGACCTGACCATCTTCTGCTCTGCAGGAACTGTCTCAGATGCAAACCCACGTCTCAGACACTTCTGTGGTCCTGTCCATGGACAACAACCGTAACCTGGACCTGGACAGCATCATCGCTGAAGTCAAAGCCCAATATGAGGAGATTGCTCAGAGGAGTCGGGCTGAGGCTGAGTCCTGGTACCAGAGCAAGGTGAGCCTTGAGTTGACAGCTGGACACAGGAATGCCTGTGTCCCCTACCAGATCACTAGTGAGGCTACAGACTTTGCTGGGAAATCTGCTATAAGGAAGCTGATATTTTTTCATAAGATGTGTACCCTGCCCTCATAGACCAGGCATTTACAGAATTTAGGTCCAAATTTGATAAGCCAAGAACCCAAGTCACTAGATAAAGACCTAGTGTTCTTTGCTTTTGTCCTCTCCCTGATCCTGGCTCTCAGAGACAGGATACAGAACACTATTGGTCCACAAATGAACTAGGCAGACAGTGGTCCATTAGAGAGAGGGTCTGTGATCAATGTACGGTATCCAGTGACCTTGGACCACATCAACTTTCCCTAAAAACCCTTGTGGAGAAGCCACTAGCTTCATGGTCCAAATGTGTTAAATGCCTTGTTTGGAAGGTGAGCCACTGTTGGGATGTGAAAGCCCATATACACCAACTTCTCTCTCTCTCTGTCTCTCTATCTCTCTCTCCCCGCCCCCCCGGATTTCAGTATGAGGAGCTGCAGCTCACAGCAGGCAGACACGGGGATGACCTGCGCAACACCAAGCAGGAGATTGCTGAGATCAACCGCATGATCCAGAGGCTGAGATCCGAGATCGACCATGTCAAGAAGCAGGTGTGGTGGGGGGGCTCTGGAGAGGAAAAACATCCTTTCCTTGCTACACCACCGGGTTGTCATCAGCCACCATTTGGGAAATGCTGGGAATTGAGGGAACAGCAGCGAGAGGGGGACACACAGCTCCCACCCTTGAGAATTCCCACAGATCAGGGCACACGGATGCCAACACTACAGAATGATACAGTCACATCACAAGAATAATCCCAGTTAGTCAGAGGTGAAAAGATAGTCTTAGGACATTTAAAGAGGTTACTTAAGGAGAGTGGTTGTTTTAGGAATATAAGAGACAAGTCAGGAAAGAAAAAAGGAGGCCAGAAGGGGGGTAAGATTGTTTCAAATCTGCTGAAGATTCAATGGAAAAAGAAAGTTGAGCAAGGACCCAGGGTGAAGATCAGTATTGCCTAAGTGTGATAGAATCTGTTAGGAGTGAGGAAGGCAAGATCTCCGCAGCTAGATGTGAAGTTCATCTGCTTAAATGAGGATGTTCCTAATTTTGTATAAGTTAGTGTGGCATCCACATGAGATCTTCAGAAGATATCCTTGTCTGGCTTTGGAGATGGCACTCAAGAGAAATGAGTAGGTCCATTTCTTCCAAATTTGCTGGTGTTTTGTCCAGTGTAGTGCAGGGAGGTTAAAAAAGGGCACAGGTTTTCTCACATGGCTCCCAGACTAACTCATTTGTGCAGAACAGAGAAATACTGGGCAAAAAGAGGAAGAAGGCCCTTTCTATGATATTGGACTCTGGAACTCTTCCTCACTAGAAAGAACTGTGTTTAGTCTCCTCTGGAGGACTAAATCTCGAGTTCATCCTGCCTGTGTTCCTCCTCTAGTGTGCCAACCTGCAGTCCACCATTGCTGATGCTGAGCAGCGTGGGGAGTTGGCCCTCAAGGATGCCAAGAACAAGCTGGCTGGGCTGGAGGATGCCCTGCAGAAGGCCAAGCAGGACATGGCCAGGTTGCTGAAGGAGTACCAGGAGCTGATGAATGTTAAACTGGCCCTGGATGTGGAGATCGCCACCTACAGGAAGCTGCTGGAGGGCGAGGAGTGCAGGTGGGTAACTCATCACACAAGCCCCTCAATCATCCTGGATCCAGGTTTAGGATGTTGGGCCATGAGCACAAGTTGAAGGCACCCTAGTTATGGCCATAGCGGCTACTCACAGAGAACCATTTCTAAGGCAGCTTCCCCATGGGCTATCCTCACATCGAGGCTTCCCACTTGGTCCATTGGTAGCTCTCTGAGGTCTCATGCCCCCCGTGTCTTCTCCCTTCCTAGGCTGAGTGGTGAAGGCGTTGGACAAGTCAACATCTGTAAGTACCTTTGCTCACCTCCTTCCCTTGCCCTTGTGCTCCTCTGACTGGACTGAGGCTGGCAGAATGAGCTCACTGTGTCCTGTGTGTCTTTGTCCCTCTCTCCTTCACAGCTGTGGTGCAGTCCACTGTGTCTGGCGGCTATGGCAGTGCTGGTGGCTATGGCAGTGCCAGCGGTATGGGCGGTGGCTCAGGCCTGGGCGGAGGCAGCGGCTACTCCTATGGCAGCGGCCACAGCCTTGGAGCTGGCTTCAGTTCCAGCAGTGGCAGAGGCATGGGGGGTGGCTTCAGCTCCTCTGGAGGCAGCAGTTCCACCATCAAGTACACCACCACCACCTCATCCTCCAGCAGGAAGAGCTACAAGCACTAAGTCCTGCCATCGGCTCTTGGACCCACGTTGTCCCTGTCTACGGCTGCATTGCCCTCTCTTAGGCCACGTCTCCTCTCTTGTCTCTGATTTATCTTACTTTCTGAGTTTGAGCTGAGGTTGCTGAGCACCTTCATGTCACCTCACTGTTGATATCTGACCCACCTGATCACCCATTGCTCACCATAGAAGGTCAACCTCTGATTTACATCATAATATAACTACAACTGGGTCTCAGTTTGTTACCAAAATATTACTCTCTTGCCTCCACTACTTTGTATATAAGGCTGAGAATCAGAAGGAAATTATCTCTGCCCATTTTCATTACAGAAACACTGCTTGGGTCCTTGTCCAGAACAGAGCAACTTGCCCTTTGTTTCCAGGTACCCAGGAATTCCCCAAGTTCCCAGTGTTACGTTCCTCCTCTCTTGCAATGGTCTTGAAAGCAAAAGTGACTAGTTTTACAATGTATAGAATCTCTATCGCTGTGACATTCCTTCTGCTCTTTGCTTTCTTCTAATTGCTAAATAAAGCAGATTTATTACATAATGCATTGGTTATGACCTTGATTTGTTAGCTTGAGCTTTTCAATGGACAAATACCTGTTTATTTATTAACGATACTCCCACTCCCCACTTACTTCACTCTTTTCCTTGAGAGAGGCACAAAAGCCTAGCATCCTAACACTCAGAGTTCCTTCCTAGATAAGATTTAATTTAAATATTTGTCAAATGGAATGGGAAGAATCTGGTCTACCACCATTTTATACTCTGATTTTTACTGCCTGTATCAGTTTGAAATTGCTTGGTCTCTAAGACCATTTCATTACATCCCACAGGGATGAACCCTATACTGTCAGTTGGGGAAGTGTATTTCTGACCTATCAGATCAAAAGAATGTTTAATAAGGGATAAGATATTTGATTTTTACTTAGAATTAACTTCATGACCAAGAAATTTGCCTGACAAGGTTATCAAGAGAAGTTAAAGTGTACATACGTCTGAACTGCAATTATCTTTCTAGAAATGTATGCTGAAGAAATAGCACAAATGTGGGAAGGTGTATGTACCTGGATGTGAATCCAAACAGTCTTCACAACAATGAAAAATTGAAAATACTAGAGGTTCTCAAATTAAGAATCCAAAGACTCAGGCACAAAACTAGTATGCTGATTTCTTGGTGTGAGGGCAAAACAAGAATGGAAATTCCTACCTTGTCACACCCTAAGACTCTCATGGAAATGGATGAAGCTGAGTGCTCGGTCCTCGGAAGAAATGCTGCCACATCTCCCCTCTGGTGTGGCATAGCCAGGTTTGACTTCTATGAATGGGAAATGAAAATTCAGGGTATGGTGCAAGGCTCATCTTTCAATTTGTCCTGCCATTGTCCACATCAGTTCCTATTTCCTCAGGAGTGATCATTATCTTCCTAGTCCCCAGGTTTTCACATCACAAGAGAAAATTTCTTTAGTTCAATACTATATAGGGGGTGCTTCTGGATCCTGTTGTATTGTATTCTCCTGTATTCACCTCTAAATGTTCCTCCAGGTACATGGGTAGCCTCTCACATTGGTACCTCCTCATTCTCTGTCAGAACTTCCCAACAACAAATAAAGTGATGAATGGGTTCCAAAATCTAAGCCCATTTAACTTTCATATTATTATACACTCATGAGGAATAATGGAAAGAAAACAACTGACCTAGAAAATTATATAAGATAATAGCATCTAACAGAAAAACAAGTTACAAAAACAGTATGTATACATGGATTTATTTAATTAAAATCTTTTGATGCAATTAATCATAGCAAATTGGCAGACTGGAAACCCCCAAACTCTCATTCTGTCACCAGAAACATCAAAAAATAACCAGAAATTGAGTAAACTCTGTAGGAGCTCTGGAAAACAGTCAAAAGTTTATAATAGCCAAACATATGCCCAGTAAAGAACATGCAATTTCTAAATTAGAGCAAAGGTTTTTTGTTTTGTTTTTTAACATTTTTCTTAACCCTTGCTCTACCCTCTACCTGTTGCATGTTTGGTCTTGAGTGGGCAACAGCCTGTTCCTAAACTCTTCCCCAATCTCCCTCTTTCCCTTCAACCCTCTCCTCTCTCCCTACCCTCTGCCTCTAAACCCCCGTGGCACATATACCTTGAACCACAGAAATAAATTGTAGACCCTATTTGCAAATGACAGTGTAGTCTCTTCAAACATGTCTAGAGGAGTTCCTAAGAACTAAGGCAATGTTCTTAACTTCATTTCACATAAATCCAAATGTAGATAAGAGAAAAGAGACACAGCAAGGAAGAACTGCCAGGAAGACTACAAACCCACAGAGGCCGGGGGCAAGAGATTATAGGAAGAAACAAACAATAGACCATCTGACCATCTAAGATCTAGAGAGTCTTTGGGAAATTAGCACATTTAAAAGTTGGTCTGTGTATAAGAGAATTTAGGAAGTCATGCATATATCCAGGAAGACACATGCTCAGAAAAGTTTCAAGAGGATCTTATGTATTCACCTTGTACTGATCTGTAGGTTCAGAGTAAGCCTAGCTAAGTGGTGAAGGAGTGTCCCATCACAGGGATAATATGCAAACATTGAGAGATGAGGTTTCCTCAGTTTTCTTATTTTGTTTTTGTTGTTGTTGTTTCAGCTCCTGGAACACAAGAAATTATCTATCAAAATAATCACTGAACACAAGCTAAAGAAGCAGCCTGATGTTGAAGTTTTATTATATGCCAGGCACTGTTGACTCATTTAGTCCAAGTATGTCAATGTGAAGGACAAGTCATCATGTGCAAATTCATGAAGTCCTTATTTGCAATGGTCAGAACTAGGAGTGTGACTTGAGGCAGGACCCTATTGGTCATGAAGTTTCAAGAAATGTGGAGGTAGAATTGAAAAACTAATAAAAGACAAGGCCTATTGGCAGCATTTGTTAGTGAAAGAAAACATCAGAGTGACTGGGAAATGTAAACCACTCTGCAGTTGTTGGGTAGGGTGTTTTGAGGAGTAAGAATTATCCACCCAATATGTTAGCCTGCATATGGCCCAGCCCATTCCCCAAAATACTTTCTACAAATGACTGACTGGTCAAGAAGGAGTTCACCTCACTCATGGATGAGGAGTAGTCAGAAAGGAAACATTTTAGGACCCACAAAAGATAACATATGTTTGAAAATGAAATGATTATGAAAAATGAAAGACAGGTAATGATCACTCACGAGCACAAAGTTGCTATAAAACATTACCAAAATTAATGAAATACCCCCCCTATTAAATTTGAGAATAAAAGCCATATAATGAGACAATAATAGCTAAAACTTTACTTAGGGAAGTCAGATATGAGGCAGAGAGAAAAATAAAGCCACGGTGCAAATGAAGGCCAAATTAATATCAGTACAAAGGACAATAGGTATGTTAAATGCACAATAAAGGACTTACAGGACAATATTGAGAAAAGAGAATTTCATGAACTGGAGGATGGGGCAAAGTGTGTTAAAGAAGAGTCAAAAGGAAATACAGGTAAATAAGATAAAGTAGGTCCAATACAAGCATAATTGAAACACCTAAAGGAAGTATACGTGCAAACAGTCCCCTCAAAGCACAGAAACATCTTCAATCATATGGCTGGAGACTTGCCTTGAGAATTTATTTTGATGGACAAATACACATTACTTAGTCATTTCTAAATATGTAAATATTTACTAAGCATATATATATGTATATATATATACATATATATATAAAACATTCATTATTTTTTAAAATAGTTGTTCTTTTTTTAAGATTTTATTTATTTATTGAGAGAGAATGGGTGTGTGTGCAAGTGGGGGGAAGGGAAGAGGGAGATGTAGAGAATCTGAAGCAGACTTTGTGCTGAGCAGAGAGACTGATGTCAGGCTCAATCTAATGACCTTGAGACCATGACCCAAGTCAAAATTAAGAGTCAGTCACTTAACCAACCCAACCACACAGCCACCCCAGTGATAATATTCATTTTTATACACTTTCAACTACACCTACTTCTAAAAAAGTTTAAATACGTAAAATAAACTTGTTACCCTTCTAGCTTTAAGTTCCCATTGACAGGAACACAGAGGAGAGAGTAACATATTTAATGACACCAGTGGATGCAAAGACAAAGAATAAAAAAATTCTATGGAAAAATTAACATAGTTTATTTAATAAATAAATTGCAAGAAAAAAATATGGAAGGTTAAATGATTTAAAAGACATATTAATTGGAGGATACATCACTCAAACAAATATGTATGGACCTTGTTTGGATCCTGAATTGAACAAATTATAAAAAAATCAATGAGAATACAGGACATTTAGATGTTAGACACTTCATGATGTTAAAGAATCACTGTTAAACTTTAAGATATAAAAATAGTATTTTGGTCATTTTTAAAAACAGTGTGCCATTTAGAGATAAAAACTGAATTATTTACTGATGAATCACATGGCCTTCTGGAATTTCCTTTCAAATAAATTTAAGGTGGATGAAGAAAGAGGGGGAAGTTATGAGTGAAATAAGGCTTACCTTGAGATACAATAACAAAATCTGGGTGATGGGCATCCAGGGCTTTATTAAGTTCTTCTTATCCTTTTCTGCCTATCCAATATTTTACATAACAGAAAAAAACAAGTCAAACTTCACATATTTGCAATTATTGGAAAATATTAATCTTTTGTTCGGTCATAAGCAATAGATAACTTTCAGATTTCTAGTTCTCAGCTGTCACAAAATACCAGGTTGGAGAGGAGAGCACTCAGGACACTCTGATACACAAGCAAAACATTCCGAACCTTTGTTTGAGACAAAGTCTAACTCCTGGCTTCAGTGAATTCAGAATAGTCTTATTGTGTTGATATCAATCATAGATTAAAGATAGGAGAATATCTCCCTGGCTAACAGAAACCAAAAGAGCAATCTTCATATTTCATAACTATTCTAATAACAAAGATGAAGTCTCACTGTTTTTTTTAAACTTTTTATTTTGAAGTGACTGTACAAAAAAGTTATAAGAAATAATACAGAGAGATCCCATGTACCCTTTGCCCAGTTTCCTACAATAGTAACATCTTGAAGGACTATAGTACAATATCAAAACCAGGATTTTGACATTGATACAGTCAAGATACAGAATATTTCTGTCACCATAGGACCCCTTGTGTTGTCCTTTTATAGTCATCTACATCCCTTCCTTAACTGCTAAAACCACCAATTTGTTCCTCATTCTCAAATTTTGTCATTTCAAGATTCTTAAATAAACAGAGTAATACAGTATATAGACTTTTGGGACTGTTTTTTTTTTTTCTTTTCACTCAGAATAATTCCATGGAGATTTATCTAGGTTGTTGCATGTATTGATAGTTAAGCATTTTTATTGCTGAGTAGTATTTCATGGTATGGATATATCACAGTTTAATCATTCATCCATTAAAGAACATCAGGGTTATTTCCAGTTTTTGCCTATTATGAATAAAGCTGCTATAAATGTTTGTGTACAGGTTTTTGTGTACACATGAACATTAAGTCTTCATTTCTGTGGGACAAATGTCCAGGAGCACAATTTCTGGGTTGTATGATAATTGCATGTTTCATTTATAAGAAAGTAGCAAACCATTTCCACATTGGATATATCATTTTGCATCCTCACCAGTATTTGGAGTCACGATTTTTTTTTTATTTTAGCCATTCTTTTTTTTTTAATTTTTTTTAATAAATTTTATTTTTTTTAAACATATAATATATTTTTATCCCCAGGGGTACAGGTCTGTGAATCGCCAGGTTTACACATTTCACAGCACTCACCATAGCACATACCCTCCCCAATGTCCATAACCCCAACCCCCCTCCCCCCATCAACCCTCAGTTTGTTTTGTGAGATTAAGAGTCACTTATGGTTTGTCTCCTTCCCAATCCCAACTTGTTTCATTTACTCTTCTCCTACCCCATTAACCCCCCATGTTGCATCTCCTCTCCCTCATATGAGGGAGATCATATGATAATTGTCTTTCTCTGATTGACTTATTTCGCTAAGCATGATACCCTCTAGTTCCATCCACGTAGTCGCAAATGGCAAGATTTCATTTCTTTTGATGGCTGCATAGTATTCCACTGTGTATATATACCACATCTTCTTTATCCATTCGTCTGTTGATGGACATCTAGGTTCTTTCCATAGTTTGGCTATTGTAGACATTGCTGCTATAAACATTCGGGTGCACGTGCCCCTTCGGATCACTACGTTTGTATCCTTAGGGTAAATACCCAGCAGTGCAATTGCTGGGTCATAGGGTAGTTCTATTTTCAACATTTTGAGGAACCTCCATGCTGTTTTCCAGAGTGGTTGCACCAGCTTGCATTCCCACCAACAGTGTAGGAGGGTTCCCCTTTCTCCACATCCTCTCCAGCATCTGTCATTTCCTGACTTGTTAATTTTAGCCATTCTGACTGGTGTGAGGTGATATCTCATTGTGGTTTTGATTTGTATTTCCCTGATGCCGAGTGACATGGAGCACTTTTTCATGTGTCTGTTGGCCATCTGGATGTCTTCTTTGCAGAAATGTCTATTCATGTCCTCTGCCCATTTCTTGATTGGATTATTTGTTCTTTGGGTGTTGAGTTTGCTAAGTTCTTTATAGATTTTGGACACTAGCCCTTTATCTGATATGTCGTTTGCAAATATCTTCTCCCATTCTGTCAATTGTCTTTTGATTTTGTTTACTGTTTCCTTTGCTGTGCGAAAGCTTTTGATCTTGATAAAATCCCAATAGTTCATTTTGGCCCTTGCTTCCCTTGCCTTTGGTGATGTTCCTAGGAAGATGTTGCTGCCGCTGAGGTCGAAGAGGTTGCTGCCTGTGTTCTCGTCAAGGATTTTGATGGATTCCTTTCTCACATTGAGGTCCTTCATCCATTTTGAGTCTATTTTTGTGTGTGGTGTAAGGAAATGATCCAATTTCATTTTTCTGCATGTGGCTGTCCAATTTTCCCAACACCATTTATTGAAGAGGCTGTCTTTTTTCCATTGGACATTCTTTCCTGCTTTGTCGAAGATTAGTTGACCATAGAGTTGAGGGTCTATTTCTGGGCTCTCTATTCTGTTCCATTGATCTATGTGTCTGTTTTTGTGCCAGTACCATGCTGTCTTGATGATGACAGCTTTGTAATAGAGCTTGAAGTCCAGGATTGTGATCCCACCAACTTTGGCTTTCTTTTTCAATATTCCTTTGGCTATTCGAGGTCTTTTCTGGTTCCATATAAATTTTAGGATTGTTTGTTCCATTTCTTTGAAAAAAATGGATGGTACTTTGATAGGAATTGCATTAAATGTGTAGATTGCTTTAGGTAGCATAGACATTTTCACAATATTTATTCTTCCAATCCAGGAGCATGGAACATTTTTCCATTTCTTTGTGTCTTCCTCAATTTCTTTCATGAGTACTTTATAGTTTTCTGAGTATAGATTCTTAGCCTCTTTGGTTAGGTTTATGCCTAGGTATCTTATGGTTTTGGGTGCAATTGTAAATGGGATTGACTCCTTAATTTCTCTTTCTTCTGTCTTGTTGTTGGTGTAGAGAAATGCAACTGATTTCTGTGCATTGATTTTATATCCTGACACTTTACTGAATTCCTGTACAAGTTCAAGCAGTTTTCGAGTGGAGTCTTTTGGGTTTTCCACATATAGTATCATATCATCTGCAAAGAGTGATAGTTTGACTTCTTCTTTGCCGATTTGGATGCCTTTAATTTCCTTTTGTTGTCTGATTGCTGAGGCTAGGACTTCTAGTACTATGTTGAATAGCAGTGGTGATAATGGACATCCCTGCTGTGTTCCTGACCTTAGCGGAAAAGCTTTCAGTTTTTCTCCATTGAGAATGATATTTGCGGTGGGTTTTTCATAGATGGCTTTGATAATATTGAGGTATGTGCCCTCTATCCCTACACTTTGAAGAGTTTTGATCAGGAAGGGATGCTGTACTTTGTCAAATGCTTTTTCAGCATCTATGGAGAGTATCATATGGTTCTTGTTCTTTCTTTTATTAATGTGTTGTATCACATTGATTGATTTGCGGATGTTGAACCAACCTTGCAGCCCTGGAATAAATCCCACTTGGTCGTGGTGAATAATCCTTTTAATGTACTGTTGGATCCTATTGGCTAGTATTTTGGTGAGAATTTTTGCATCTGTGTTCATCAAGGATATTGGTCTGTAGTTCTCTTTTTTGATGGGATCCTTGTCCGGTTTTGGAATCAAGGTGATGCTGGCCTCATAAAATGAGTTTGGAAGTTTTCCTTCCATTTCTATTTTTTGGAACAGTTTCAGGAGAATAGGAATTAATTCTTCTTTAAATGTTTGGTAGAATTCCCCCGGGAAGCCGTCTGGCCCTGGGCTTTTGTTTGTTTGGAGATTTTTGATGACCGTTTCAATCTCCTTACTGGTTATGGGTCTGTTCAGGCTTTCTATTTCTTCCTGGTTCAGTTGTGGTAGTTTATATGTCTCTAGGAATGCATCCATTTCTTCCAGATTGTCAAATTTGTTGGCGTAGAGTTGCTCATAGTATGTTCTTATAACTGTCTGTATTTCTTTGGTGTTGGTTGTGATCTCTCCTCTTTCATTCATGATTTTATTTATTTGGGTCCTTTCTCTTTTCTTTTTGATAAGTCTGGCCAGGGGTTTATCAATCTTATTAATTCTTTCAAAGAGCCAGCTCCTAGTTTCGTTGATTTGTTCTATTGTTTTTTTGGTTTCTATTTCATTGATTTCTGCTCTGATCTTTATGATTTCTCTTCTCCTGCTGGGTTTAGGGTTTCTTTCTTGTTCTTTCTCCAGCTCCTTTAGGTGTAGGGTTAGGTTGTGTACCTGAGGAAGTCTCACTGTTTTTAATAGCCAGTCCTACCCAACTTGCAAAATCACCTTTCAGGATGAGCCCAGTCCAGTCCACCCTGCACAGTGGTTTCTGGAAAGCATCTCATGTTCCTCCTCCTCTCAGTTTTACCCTCCAGCATTCCATGCTTTCTTCAGCCTTATCCTCTTCAGGAACCATGTCTAGCAAATCCACCATGAAGAGCCAAAGCATCAGCCACCATGGCTTCAGTGCCTACTCAGCCAGAGTCCCAGGGGTCTGCCCCTCTGGCTTCAGCAGTGTCTCCGTGTCCCACTCCAGGGGCAGTGGTGGCCTCAGTGGAGTGTGTGGAGGAGCTGGCTTTGGCAGCAGGAGCCTCTATGGCCTGGGTGGCTCCAAGAGGATCTCCATCGGAGGGGGCAGCTGTGTCATCAGTGGTGTATATGGCGGCAGAGTTGAAGGTGGCTTTGGCTATGGAGGTGGAGCCGCAAGTGGATTTGGTTTTGGTGGTGCAGCTGGTGGTGGCTTTGGGCTCAGTGGTGGACCTGGCTTTGCTGGTGGCTGTGGGAGCTCTGGCTTCCCCGTGTGCCCTCCTGGAGGCATCCAAGAGGTCACCAACAACCAGAGTCGCCTCACTCCTCTGAACCTGCAAATCGACCCCACCATCCAGAGGGTGAGGACTGAGGAGCGGGAGCAGATCAAGACCCTCAACAACAAGTTTGCCTCCTTCATCGACAAGGTGAGTCAGGAGGACCTGTCTCCACTGGGATTCCAGAGTCCCCAAACTAGACAACTAACCAATGTTCTACCAGGGGGAAACTCGGGAAGAAGGGAGGGAAAAGGGGACTGGGACTTGCTCTCCCCTAGGATGCCAGGTGGGCTCCATGTTCACAACAGGCAGAAGGTGATGGAAATCATTTAAAACCACTGGGTCTCTTACGTGTCCTTCATCATTCCCAGGGAAGAATACTCTACTTTTGATAAGCATGAAGCAAAAGAAGGCAGTGAGAGAATGGAATGGGTTAACATTTACCACTGAAGAGTCTATGATGAGATACAAAGAAAAGGCCAGTCATAACCTGCTCTGAGGCTCCGGGTAGGAAGAAAAAAATGAAAAGCAAAAAGAAGAAAAGAAAGATAATATTATTTTTGGTCCATATGAGAAAAAGAAATATTTGATATGCACAAGTATGTATATTCCATTAAAAATGAATTTATTCTAGAAACAGAGCATGACCATCTATCAAGAATGTTTTCAGAGAGATACTTACACTAAATGGAAGTTTAGATTAGAATTGAATCATTAGAGAACATTCAGCATCCCTTTTACTGACATCCTCTGGAAAATAAAAGCTTTGCACAATGTTATCTGGTAAAAACTATTTTAAGTTACATTTGTGATTCTTCTTGTCAAGAGAAGGAGAGGAAGTGATGAAAAATCATTGATGGCCACAGTAACTTATAGGGAAGGAACATCTCAAAGGTCTTTTGGGGGAATTTCATTGGGGAGATCTGTGGGTTGAGAAGGAAAAAGATTTGGGGAACATGCATCCCAAACGGAACCTCTCTACATTGGTTAGTAGCCCAGCACCATGGAGACCACTCTGACCTATTTAGAAATCTAACAGTACAAACATCTTATTTTCTTTCTATGTCTGGGAAATGACCATCCTGTCTCCTTCTGGGTGTGGTTCCTGGAGCAGTAGAACAAGTTACTAGACACCAAGTGAACCCACCTTCAGAATCAGAGCACCAAGATCATAAGGCCAAACCTGAAGTCTATGTGTGAGCAGTACCTCAACAACTTCAGGAGGCAACTGGAATGTCTTCCCTCCTTTAATGATTGCCTGGACTCAGGGTTCAGATGCATGCAGTCCTGGTGGAGAACTTCAGAGATAAGAGGTTGTTTCTGAAGCCCATATTTCAAGTCTATGAGTGGCCAGGTTTAGTTGTGGGCATGATTGCTTAGGAAAAAATACCCAGTTGAAATAAAAATGGTAAATTATTGCCTAAGAAAAATCAGAATAAACAAAATAGACAGTGGGTTTCATCACCAAGTACACATTAAGGGAGAAAATGAGAGAGTAGTCACTTTCTAGGCTCCGTGAACTGATAGTTCAATTCAAGAACCACCCATTAAATGTGAAAGGTTGGGTCAAGACAGGCTCTTTAAAAATTCTTTACTCATTGGCTCAAGCATCTCTCCTCTTCCTCTTTTTAGATACAAAGGAGAAATCAATAAGCATGAAGCAGCACAAAATGAATTCACCCAAAGATGGTGAGTTTATCAAGATTAGGTGTCTCACTCCCTTTGTTGAAGGCTGGAAGAGTAAAAAGCAAAAGCCAAAAACAGAAGAAAAAAAAGATTTTAATAACATTGTACTCCTGAGCTTTGCGTTTAACCTCTCCCTGACTGTGAATACCATAGATATGAAGAACATCACTGATTTTTACAACATTATGTGCCAGTGATCCTCCAGAACTATTCATTTGTGAAACAGCAGATAATCTTGTGCCATCTACTTTTCTTAGAGATGTAATATTATTTGGTACAAACTTATTAAATGATTGGGAATTAAAAGCCATTGTTCATATGTGAAAGCCCATACTTTCCTTTCTTTCCTTCTGAACTCCTGCAGGTCAAGGTGAACAGACCACCTTGTTACACAGTACCAAGAAGGAAACTACTGAGCTCAACCAAATGATCCTGAGACAGATATCTGAACTTGATGACATCCAAAAGCAGGTAGGATGGAGCAGAGAGTGGGAGTGGGGAAAGGAAGAATAGTACTATCTCTTTACTAGACATCAGCCAGTCATCAACCATCATTTGGACATATTCTGGGCACTAGAACCTACAAGGGAGGAAAGACCATGCTGTCCTTAGTAAGTGCCACTGGGTCTCTCAGGACAAATGGGCCCAATCCCAAGAGCATGATACAAACACATAGAAACATCTCTCCTGGTCACTGGAATAGACTATGGGCCAGAAGCATAGCAACAGGATTGATCTTAGAGGAATGATTGTACTGGGAGCTGCAAAGGAACAAATGGGGAGGAAAGGCAGGCTGTATGAGTTGAGAAAAGATGTTGCAAATCTGCTCATGATTCAAAAAAAGAGGCAAGAGTAAACGGGGAGAGCAGGGTTTTCCAAACATGTGACTCTGAGCTGGAATGAGAGCAGGGTTTCAATAGTCTTATGGAAAATTCACCTCCTCAAGGGACCATATTTTTTAATGTGCAAATTTAGTTGTGGACGTGCCAGACACATTTGTGTCTGTGATCCAGATTTGACTTTGGAGACAACACTCAAAAAAATCCAGTTGTCCAGTTCTTCTAATGTGTAGACTGTAGACCAATCAGTCACTATCCATGTCCTCATACAGGTGGTTAATACAAAAGGCATAGGGGATTAAAAACAAGCTCAGATGTGAAAAGGTTAGCAGATAGTCAAACAGCTAGACAGGAAGATGCAGGGTTCCCTCTCTCCCAATTCTACACTCCAGAATTCTTCCTCACTAGAAAGAAGTGTGGTTAGTCTCCTCTAGAGGACTGAATCTCAAGTTCTTTCTGCCTGTGTTCCTCCTCTAGTGTGCCAACCTGCAGTCCACCATTGCTGATGCTGAGCAGCATGGGGAAATGGCCCTCAAGGATGCCAAGAACAAGCTGGCTGGGCTGGAGGATGCCCTGCAGAAGGCCAAGCAGGACATGGCCAGGTTGCTGAAGGAGTACCAGGAGCTGATGAATGTTAAACTGGCCCTGGTTGTGGAGATCGCCACCTACAGGAAGCTGCTAGAGGGCGAGGAGTACAGGTGGGTAACTCATCACAGAAGCCCCTCAATCATCTTGGATCCAGGTTTAGGATGTCGGGCCATGAACACAAGTTGAAGGCACCCTAGTTATGGCCATAGTGGCTACTCTCAGAGAACCATTTCCAAGGCAGCTTCTCCATGGGCTATCCTCACATCGAGCCTTCCCACTCTGGTCCCTTGGTAGCTCTCTGATGTCTCATGCCCCCCGTGTCTTCTCCCTTCCTAGGCTGAGTGGTGAAGGTGTTGGACAAATCAACATCTGTAAGTACCTTTGCTCACCTCCTTCCCTTGCCCTTGTGCTCCTCTGACTGGACTGAGGCTGGCAGAATGAGCTCACTGTGTCCTGTATGTCTTTGTCCCTCTCTCCTTCACAGCTGTGGTGCAGTCCACCACCATAGTCTGGCAGCTATGGCAGTGCTGGTGGCAATGGCAGTGCCAGCGGTATGGGTGGTGGCTCAGGCCTGGGCGGAGGCAGCAGCTACTCCTATGGCAGCGGCCACAGTCTTGGAGCTGGCTTCAGTTCCAGCAGTGGCAGAGGCATGGGGGGTGGCTTCAGCTCCTCTGGAGGCAGCAGTTCCACCATCAAGTACACCACCACCTCATCCCCCAGCAGGAAGAGCTACAAGCTCTAAGTCCTGCCATCGGCTCTTGGTCCCACATTGTCCCTGTCTACAGCTGCATTGCCCTCTCTCAGGCCACTTCTCTCTTGCCTCAAACGTCCCTCGGCCCTTGAGTTACAGCTGATGTGTCCTCTTTCTCATTTTCACTGTCTACACCAGCTGTATCTGAGCTCCCATCATTCACCATCAGAAGTTTAAAAATCACTGACACTCAGACAAGAACATGTCCATTTGATGTGCCCATCTTATGATCAGCTGTCTCCGTCTTCCACGATTCTGGGGTGAAAATGACCTATGCCCCTCTTGAAAACCGAAACTCAGTGTGGATCATGCTACAGAATAAGGATTCTTCCCTTTGATTTCTAACTGTCCTGCCTGTTGGAGCTACACTCAAGAGTTCCCCATATGACAAGTTGTTATCCCCCCGTGAACTGTCCCTCAGTAGTATTGACACAACCCTCTCAGGCACACATTTATAGTCCTGCATAGTCCTGCAATGCTTGCTTTCTGCTTTCTTTCATTGTGTTAAATAAAGCATCAAATAAAGATTCTGTCAGATTTTGTAGCTGATTACGTATTGGTTCTGAAACTGTCCCATCCCCACCTGATCCTTGTCTTTGCGGAACCTTCTCTCAGCCCCACTGACAACTTATCCTGCTTCATACCGAACTCTGTCAGTCAACATTATGCGATACTAGCTATCCTGTGGGCGGTATGACTCCCAGCAACTATTCAGCCCTCTGCCACTCAGGGCTCTTTCTCAAAATGGAATCTTCTAAAAAGCTTTAGGAGAGAAAGGGAAGTCGGGATCCTGGAAAGTAGATTAGCATAATCTGATAACTGAGGGGTTTTGTTTTTCCAACTGGGTCACTCCGTAGCTTGGTCCTCAGCCTGGTCTCCTCCACCCAAGCCCCAGCCACCGCGAGGAAAACACTGCACTGATCCAGCAGGACAGAGGCCAATTGGTAGGAAGGCAAAATGCTTGGTTTGGCTCTGTGATAAAAAAAGGTTTGCTGCAAAGTTTCTGCTTTTAAGTAACTTCTCGGATGCATCAGCTGAACCAATAACCCCGTGGGGTGGAAGTATTGAAAGCCTGGGAGCAGAGCAGTAAATGAATTGAAATAGGCTCCTTTGCACGCAAAGGCATTAGGGTCACACTGAAGAACTTGACACATGCTGGTTACAATCCATAGAACTGTACACCTAAACACGGGGAATCTGACTCTTTTTAAATTAGGTCATGATTTCCTTGAAACAAAGTGAAGCTGTCAAGAAATTAATAGAATGAGCTAATAAAACCTCCAAGCAGTGTTGGTTGGAGACTTTGTTTTGAAGTGCTGTTGGCAAAAGAGGAGACTGAAAGATGGTCCATGTTGACAGATGGCTCTCAGATTAGCATGGGGGTGGTTCTGGCTGGGGAACACTCTGCTTTTGTGATAGGACACCCAAAAGCCATTTTCAGTGTAAACTTCATGCAAGTTCTGGCAAGCAAAAGCAGATAGTGGAGGCTCATTCATATCTTCCCAGATACTGGTGTCAGGGTTATAATTTTGACTTTTGCACAGAAATGAGCTTCCTATCTTTTAAGCTATGTTTACACAAGTTTATTCTAGAATATGGCTACCAGACATTCCATACCGAGTTATCTGTATGCAAAGGAATAAAATGGAAGAGAAACTTTCACGAGAAAAATAGTAAGTAATTCTGTTATAATAATATTTTGCTAATTTGAAGCCACAGAAAAGACCTCCCCCACCACTCCCTGGGGTAAAGCAAGCTGAAGCAAGCTGCAGTCTAGCTTTATTCCATGGTTGTCTACAGGTAGGAAATGGTCTTACTACTGAACAGGTTAGGTTGCTAGGCAGAAGTTTGGAGCTGAGGGAGACTTTGGAATATTAGTGACCTCCCTACCCTTCTATTATGCAGCTCTAGAGTTTGAGGTCAAGGGTATGGTGGAAGAGGAGCTTAGGAACTGCCACGCTGAACAAAATCCCAAAAGCTGACAGGGAAACTTCTAATGAGTCAGGCTCAGACTCCGGTTCTCCTTCCCCATTTGAGAAGCTCCATAACAGCTGGTTACCCTACAGGCCTCCCTCACATCCTTGAGTAAAGCCCAAATGAGTCCCAAGTTCTACGGAGGCCAACTGCTTACCAGCAGGTTTGATACTCAAGGCAGGCATTACTATCCCAGTCACCTATGAATTGGGCCACCCAGCCAAAACAGAGGACATACAGTTAAATTTCAATTTCACGGAAACAACATAAGAAATTCAGTATGTCCCAAGTATTGCACAGAACATATTTCACCAAAAAATTATGTATCATTTATCTGAAATTCAAATTGAACTGTATATCTTGTATTTTTATTTGCTGAATCTGGCAACCTGAACTACGAAGTAGGTAAATCTGTCCTCATATTGACCTGCAGACAAGGGCATTGGTGGTTGGGCTGCTGCTCTGGATTTCTACTGTAAAGAGGCAGACAGTAGACAAGGACCAAACTTTAGACCCTTCCCTCCAAACAGCCCCCTCCCCCTGCTACCTCAGGCTTCAGTCCCAGGCTGCTGCTACCACCTGCCCCTATAATCAGCTCAAACAACCTCAGAGCCCCCCGGCCTTCATCAGAGTTTTTGTGGTTGTCACTCGTAGTTTTTAGTTCCCGGGCCTTCCACGTGTTTCTAAAATTTCTCAAGATTGATCCTGAGGGAGGGAGACAAACCAGGTCCAGCTGGTTAGCCATCTTAGCAGGACTTTGAGCCATGGATTTTTTTTTTTAAAGACATCGTGCTTATTTATTCTATATGTGACTTATTAAAAGACATTAGCTTGGAAAGAAGGATAAAAGTAAATAAGTTAAAATAATCATAGCAATTGATACTAAAGAGTGGGAATTTGGATAATGGCTCTTTTCCTTTTTGTACGTTTCTGCAACATAAAGGTAAACATCCTCATTTCCACCCACCCCCCAAACACAAACAGACATTTTAAATAAAGAAAAAAATAAGTTATACTTTATTTAAAACTAAAAAATACCACTTTCATTACGTGCTGAATTCATAGATTTTCTCTTCTGCTCCATTGATCTCATTGCATGATCACACCATTGTAATTACTAATGCTTCCTATTCCATGTTGGTTTCTGGTACAGCAATTCCTACTGTTTGTTTTCAATCTTTTCTGGTCATTCTTGTGCATTTTGTTCCATCGGTACAGTTGCTGTTGGGTCCCTAGGCATCTCAAAGAGTTTTTGTGATGAATGAGAACCCTTTCTCTTCCATCGTATTTTCTTATCACTGGAAGGCAGTGCCTGAGAATTACAGATTTCTGGACCCACTCACATCACTATACTTTATCCCAGTTACAATGATGAGGTTAAATGAGTAAGAGACAGAACCAGCATCCAAGGACTGATCTCCCTCCTTCTCCCCCAGGGTTAGAGAGGTATGTGTGGTCTTGCACAGGACTCTGGCTCCATCACGGGGAGAGGTGCAGGAGAGGAGGGACTGAGCTTGCCTTCCCCTACCACTCCAGCCCTTCCTTGCTTTGCCTGCCCTCTGGTGGAAGTGCCATACCATGGGGTGCTGCCAGCAGACACTGGAGTGGGCCCCTCACCTAGCTGGGGGATCTGCCCGCATCTGCCAGATGATGACCTCAGCTGGTGACATACTCACACACTGAGGGCAAACACCAAGCTGCGCTGCCCTTCAGCTTGAGAACCCCAGCCCACACTGGAAGGAAGAGGAATGACTGCTTTTACCCAAGCTGGCGAGCTTACGGCTCTCTACTCCCCCAGCTCGGGACTCTGTCCAAGCTTTATTTTGTCTTGCCTTTCCCTGAGAGCGCTTGCTTGTCTATGAAGCCTTATGTTCCCTACTCTAACTTCTCATTCATTCTTCAATGATGAGGGAGTGATGAGTGGAATGTGATTGTCTTTAGCCTAGGTTACCCTTCCTTCACAAAATATCTCCCAAACCTTATATATACCCTGTGTGGTTCAGCAACCCAACAAAGCTACCCAGCAATACAGTTTCAGATGGCTAGTGGCATAGCCAGATCATAGACACTGCAAATAATTTAAAGAAAGGAGGGAACACTATTAAGTTCATCTTGGATTCAACTGAATCCTGTGCCTACCCTTGAAAAAAAAAATCCCTCTTACCTGGCAGAGCCAGAACACATATACATGTGCATGCTTGCGCGCGCACACACACACACACACACACACACCAGAAGACAAGGACAGTGTGTGCAAAATTATGAAGTTATGTGAGCTATGTCAGATCCACTTTGGAGAGGCTAGGTGGATATCGGTCCCTTCAAGGGGAAATTTAAAAAAAAATTTTTTTTAACGTCTAAGGTATTATTAGCCCCAGGGGTACAGGTCTGTGAGTCACCAGGTTTACACTTCACAGCACTCACCATAGCATATACCTTCCCCGATGTCCATAACCCAACCACCGTCTTCCTACCCCCCTCCCCCCGGCAACCCTCAGTTTGTTTTGTGAGATTAAGAGTCTCTTATGGTTTGTCTCCCTCGTGATCAAGAGGAAATTTTTTAAGATGTAGGAAAATCATAGTTTAAAACCAAATCCTTAAATACCACAATGCCTAAACAACCTTATCAGGATGCAGAGTATGAGTGCTTATCTCAAGAGACATTAAATGCTCCAGAGAAAAAACAAACCAAAACAAACAAGAAAGAACTCCATTTATTGCAGAATCATATCTTCTATATCATTCCAGAAAGAATCTACAGAAGTCTCACCACTTCTCTGGAGAGAAGATTTCCCTGTTGACCATTAAAGTCCAGAGGCCCTCGGATTCTGACTTGAATTCTTCTAGCTGAGGTTTAAGGGTATCTGCTGGCAGCTCCAACAACAACCAAGAAACTGACTGGTCTACTGTAGTGCTCTTCCCTGCTCCCCATACCTCCTATTTCCCAATTCCCTCATCATATTCATTAGTCTCTGGGCTCACTCCAAGTTGGCCAACTCTTGCTTAATAAACCAGCCCTCAGGGGGAGAGAGGGGGAAGGAAAAGCATTTTGATGCATTCCTTTAAAAGGAGTTAGTGTCTCTCATTGGCCCAATGGGAGCATACCCAGAATACCCACCACAGGAAATCACGCAGAGGCTGCTGAGACACCTGTCTGTGGGGTCACGCCCCCTTTCACCCTTTTTCCGGGAAGGCAGGTCACAGCAGCATCTGGGCTGCTCAGATAAAACCTGCATCAAATACGTGGTGCTGGGCCTTTCAGAACTGCTTCATCCCAACTGATTCCAGAAACATGCTTGGGTTTGCACCCTTGAAGCCCCCCCTGCAAAGCTGCATATCCATCCATTGCCCTTTGAGTGCACACAAAGAAAGCCAGCTAATTCGAAGTGTCCTCTGCTGCGTGGCTTCCTCTAAGAAATGGGTTTTTTTTTGGTAATCATGAGTCATTCTTTTTTTTTTTTTTTTTACATTTTTTACCCTCTGTCTCTGGGCTTTCGAGCGTTTATCCCTCTTAAAGCAGAGCACAGAGAGCTACCTGCTTTCCAGTGTACCTTGACTCAATCACTCCCAGCTTAATGGCTCTCAGTTTCCTGACATCATCATCCATTGTCACTGTCCTCAGCATCAGTGTGTGCTCACGTGGTACCCACAGGGCAGCTGGGAGTCAGGTGGCCCAGTGTGACAGCCACCATGAGGCAGGAACTCTCAGGCCCTCCAGGGGATAGTGGAAAACACAGCCCCACATCCAGAAGCAACTGCCCATAGAAACTCCCCGGTGAATGATGCAGCAGAGATGTCTCACATAGTAAGACACAACTTTACAGACAAGTGGGTGTGCGTTCAGCAGATAAATGCAATCCCATCTTGAGTATCCACAGATGGATTCACTCTGTGATTTATCCATGAGAAATGCTAAACCAAGCCAGTGCCCCAGTCTCTCCTCTTACACTCGGGCTGCGTTCTCATACATGTGCCAGAAACGTGGTCTCTGGAGCCCACAGAGGGAGTCAGGCCCATGTGAAGCCCTCAAGGTCCATCCTGTGATCGGATCACAATGTGCACGGTTTGAACTGCAGATCTTCAGTTCTGTTCTAGGGCCTCTTACATGACTCTCACTGCACCATAGGCATCCATTTTCTCTTCCTCACAGCCCAGTAGGCCCGCGACGGGGAGAGTCACGTGGAACAATGCCTTTATGTCTAGCGCACTGAGGAGTGCTGTGACATGGACCCAGACCCTGTACAAGGGAACAGGAGACGACAGTCCTGATTCCAGCCTTATTCTCCACTTCATGTGGGACTCCAGGACCTCGCTCTCCTCATCCAGAAATGGGGAACCTCTTGAAGGCATGTCATGAACTTTTCTAGAGCTGAAGTAAACAGCAAGGTCCAGGGGGTCTAGACCCCAGATCACAGCCTGCTCTCCAAGGAGGAGGGATCCCTGCCCCGCATCCCAGAGCTCCCCATGCACAGGCCGTGCCTGCTCGTGTTCACACAGTGACTCCCTATCATGGTGGCTCCTTTACTTGAGGCAGTAGGGATAACAGCGTCTCCTCTGCTGGGGTAGCCCAGTACCTAGTACACTGTAGGTCCCAACCAGTATTCATTGAAAGAATAAATGAACAGTTGAACAGATGCACCTCGGTTGAAGGCACCGGTCAGCAGTACCCCTCGGATGTGACCAGGAGTGAGGGATGGCACTGGAAGGCAAGAAGGAGGGAAGGGCTTCCGTGCTGTCCAAGTTTACGAGACCCTGAGGTGGTGCCAAGCCCTGCACAGCTTCTGGCTATTACTTCCCAGCTGGTGACAAATACCCCAGACCTTGAAAGCACCCCTGAGCCCTGGAAGGAGCCAGTGGATGGTGTCAACAGCCTCCCATGGTGCAGCAGTGTCATCCAGCCCACCCAGCCTGTTCCCATGGACCGTGGCAGCGTGCCATTCCACCTGTCCAGGGTTTCTGGGTATTGTGCTCTCTATTCACAGAGATCCAGGAAGAGCCATAGGGGGCATTCCAGTCGCCCCCACTTTCCTCTGCCAGCAGTGTCCCTGTTTGGCTGCTCCTCCTTGGCACCAGCGGGAGGGACCTGGTGAAGCGCCCTGATCCAGGGAACAAATGAAGCCATTAAAGTGGTCAGAGGTGGCAGCCAAGACACACCTGAAGCCTGTCTTGTCTGAATCCCTATGCCTGCTTTCTGTGGGACCCACAGGGGGGCCTGGAGATGCTGGCACTGCACCATCCCATGCCTCCAGGAAGGGACCCAGCTGTGCTTCCTGGGCAATGGGACTTTTCTCACTGGCTGTGAAGTGAGGGAGGCTCCGGGCAAATGTGGGCAGCCCAGGGAATTAGGACTCCTGCTAGGCTACCAGACAGCTGCATCGCCTTTAGATGGCTCTTGTCCTGGGTGCCCTCATCACTGAGGCTCCTTCGGGCTCAAAGGCCTGGCCCTACTCCTTCCTGTCACTTCTCTTCCTAGACACACCCAGTCTCTAGACACACCCAGTTGCTACCACGTCGCGTCAAGACTGTTGTTCCATGAATGTTCTTAAGACATGCGTGTCCGTGTGTTCATGCTTTGCACGTGCACGTCTGTTGGGTGTGTCTGGAGAAGTTGATTTTGGAGGGAAGGGGCTGTTCCACCATCACTTAAACACAAACTTGAATGAAAAGAGCATCCCGTTTTGTCACTAAAATTGGCTGAAGGGGACTTGAGGGCTGCCCTCCCGCTTGCCCAAGGCACACGCCTGCCCATCAAATCTGGGCCCCATGGAAAGGCCTGATTATATGGACAGTAGAAGGGAGTGGATCAAGCGAGGTCTGGCCATGAGCAAGGAGAGGTCCCAAGTGGTGAATCTTGGTGGCTTCTTGAGAGTGACGGGCATATCTGGTGCCCTTTGGACAGCAGTGATTGCCCCTTAACGCAGTGGGAAGGGGACCGTGGGATGGAGAGTCTGACCCCCTCAGGGGCAGACCGGGTGGTGCCTCTCAGATGTCCCAGACATGAAGGGAGTGGGCTGCCCTGGCATGCACCAACAACCCAAGTGGGAAAGGGTTTCTGGTTGCAACGTCTCCGGCAGCACCACAATAGAACTCTCTTCTCTCCATTCAGCCCCTGGGAGTTGTAAACTGGCAGAGCCACATGGGATGCCCCCCTACCTGCCCCGACAGCCTCAGCTCCCCTTTCTCTTTCAGCACATACTCCAGGAGGAAGGTGCTGTGCACACTTAATTCACCACTGTATCTCCCGTGCCTGGAACAGTGAATGTCTGTCACACTGTAGGTGTTGAGAAATAGTTATTAACTAGAGGAGCGGTCCATCCCTGTGTATGGAAGGATTGGGGGGGTGGTTTGGGGCTTGCGTCCTCTGAGAATGTACTCAGGGACTTGGCTCTGTGCCTCAAAACTGTCTGCTCTAAGGAATTACCTAATCCCTTCTGTCCCCACCAAGCCTGCCTTACCTTCTCTGGCCTTGGCTGGTTGGAAGCCAAATCTCCTTGGTTTGCCCCCCCAACTCCTTCGGCCTCGGGAGGCATGCCTCCGTGCCTTCCTTGCCTCCTCCACCGACTTCCACAGCCCTGATTGCCACTCTAGCCTGGTCTCCTTGAAATCTACCACCACCAAGGACCTCAGTGTCCCTCTGGGGATGGGAGAGCCCACCCTGAGCTGGATGAATGGGGAACAACCTGGGGCAGCAGAGCACACACCATAGCCCTTGACCCACCACTCCCCAAAACCTCCAGAAAATTCCTCCGGACAGACCCAGGAACACCACGTTGTAGGAACTCAGGAGATGTGGAGAACAGAGAAGAGTATGTAGTTCTTCTCTGAACTAGTCAACCTAACTTGGGTGAACTGCACCTTCCATATGGGGTGGTAGGAGGCAAATCCAGGGCAAGGGGTGGTGGTGGAAGAAAAACAGCCTTAACCCTCAGGGGTAAGCTAGCTCCTGGACCACCAGAAAACCAAAGCGGTGGAAATACACAGTGACGGGCAAGCCTGAACAGGTAGTCTCAGGAAACATGCAGAAAGGGGTCAATACCTGTGCGCAGTTCATCTGAGAAGCCTTCTTGAGGGTGACGTGTAGGCAGAATTATAAAGGAGGTTAATATCAAAACAGACAACCTTCCATGGCAGAAAGGAAAGAAGACGGTATTAATAGTCTCAAGTTTTGAGGTTTTGAAGGGGACAGTGACACAGGCTATCAGGGAGGCTGGGGTATCCTCGGCATTCATGTAGACATCGTTCACTGGAGAGAAAGCCACCATGAAGGTCAAAGGCCATAGAAGAGGGAGTAAAGGAAGAACAAAAGTCAGAGGCTTTTCCATTTCCATCTATGTCACCAAAGTCCGTGAGGGAGACAGTCCAGCTCTGGAAACAGTCCGGGTGGAAAAATTAGAGAGAGGAGGGAGGGGAAGAAGGGGGCCGCCCCAGACACATGATAAATGGAAACAGGACGAGAGGTAATGCCTGGGAATAGGGTTCCCCAAGAGGGCATAGGGAAGAAAGGAAGGACCCAGGCAGGAAGGCGGACTGGAGTCAGCTCCCACACAGGAAGCGTGAGGGGAGAAAGTGGAGGTGGCCCCACATTGCCATAGGCTACAGAGCTCCCTAAACCTCTCCACTGGCCTCTGTTGGTGGAAAGCTCTGAAGGGTTTCCTCAGCACAGGTCAGGAAATAAGTGTCTCTTCTCTGGGAGAAAGATTATCATGAGATGAATACGGAAAACAAAGACAATTATTCTTTCCGCCCCAGACGCATGAACCACCTGGCTCAGACCTGGGCACCCCGACAACCCGGTGAGAAAACTCCCATGTTCCTCTTGCCCTGTATCAACAAAAGCTATGATTCATAGGTTCCCTGTGGAAACTGAGACTCTCAAACAATCTCTCCACGGAGGAGAGCTCCCCCCACCCCTGCTCGCTTCAGCCGCAAGGAGGAAAGAGCTCCATGAACCAGGGCCAAGCTGTCATTCCAGGCCGGTGAGCGTCAGCTAGCCCATCATTCCACGTGCATCTCTGAAAGGACACCTGTGTGGGAAGACCAAGGAATCTGGCTCAACTTCTCCATAGATGGGTACCACTGGTCTGTTGATTTTACCATTCAGGGACACAGTTTCCGGCAACTGAATATACTGCCATTCCTCTCTCGCTTTGCTAGCTTTTGAAACCAGTGCAAGGAGCAAGCGGTCAGTAAGATAAAAGAAAACCTAACAATTTCTCTGTTTGGCTCCCCCACCCCAGGGTAGAAGCAATGGGGTGAGAGGAAAAGAAAGGGGAGGCCAGAAGTTTGCAGGCTTCCTATTGGTTTCCATTGACGGCGATGTGGGCTCAGTCCACAAGACGAACAGGGAAAAACAAGACAATTTCTTGGGCACCCTCCACTTAGTGCAACCCCCAGAGCTCTTACGATCAAGACTGAAGCCAGGGACCCCCGGCCTTCAGCCGGAGTGATCAGTCTGGGAAGTTTCTGGAATAAGGCAGCCTCAGATAGAGCTGGGAGGCAGTTTATGGTACATCACTTTTGTATAAATTAATGAACTTCAGTTCTGTCTTCCTACTCATACCACAAGCCTGTTACTAAAGAAAAAGAACGTGTATGGTGTTCGTTTCAAATCCCCACCAGACTTGCCACAGGGAGGGACATGCGGCTGGCTCTTCATTCATACGTGCTTGATGCACCAGAAGGAGAGAAGTCTCCACAAATGCTTCCTTGGCATTTGCACGTCCTAGGCATTGCAACAGTTGTTTTCCCACACGAATCCTCGTCACAAACCCCACTTTACAGACACCTGAACTGAGGCTCGGGGAAAGCTCGTGCGCAGCGCAGGGTCTCACGATGAATAAGTGGGGCTGGGACTCAAACCCATCGCCCCACACTCACAGCTTCTCTCTGCAGCAGACAGACAGAGGGGCTGGTCCCAAGAGTCCTGTTGTGGAGCAGACAGGACATATGTGTGTGCATGGCCGCCCACTCCAGGACATCAAGTGTGACCTACACTGTAGAGAAGGAAGCTTATGAGGAAAACAAAGGAGCAATCAAAACTGGATGGTTTCCTAAGAAAGGTGAGTGTGAAGCAGGATTTTTAGGACCTGGAAGGACAGCGTGGGGCAGGGGACACAGCGGGCACTTGGTGAGAAAAGGCTCAGGGGCAGGAAGCACAGGTGGGAAGAGGAAGGCCTGGGAAACAGGGAGTTGCGGCACTTGTTTTGACACACGATGTTTGCCCAGGAGGGGGTGGGTCCCAGGCCTAAGGAAGCGGTTTAGAAATGAGGCGGTGTTTTTAGAGCCCATTAAGAGATGCATGATTAGGACATGACTGAAAGCAATTAGCATGCTTCTCATTCGTCTGCTGATCAAGTTGCGACTGGAAAGGAGTTTCCACGTGGGGGAGGGATGCCAGGGAACCAACCAGTGGCCTTGACACCGTCCCGGAGGGGCGCTGAGCGTGAGTTCAGGGCTGGCGAATGCCTGGGGGATGTCATCAGAGGCCTCCCTCGGCAGTGCCCCACCCCTCCCGCAGGCCCATAAAAGCCAAGGCGGCCCTGGGCTCCCCAGGTGCCCCATCTTCTCCACCCCCCCACCCCCGTCACACGCGCCCGTGTCAGGAGCTCTCCTCGACAGCCTCGCTCAGCACCATGTCCAGGCAGTCCAGCATCACTTTCCAGACCGGCAGCCGCAGGAGCTTCAGTGCGGCCTCGGCCACCACCCCAGCCGCCGGCCGCTCCCGCTTCAGCTCGGTCTCCGTGGTCCGCTCTGCAGGCGGCGGTGCGGGGCTGGGCAGGATGAGCAGCACTGGGGTCGGCTTCGGGAGCCGCAGCCTCTACAACCTGGGGGGCACCAGGCGGGTCTCCATTGGGGGGTGCGGCAGCAGCTTTCGAGGTTGCTTTGGTGGCAGGGCCAGCAGTGGGTTTGGGGTCAGCAGTGGATTTGGCTATGGGGGCACAGCCGGAGGAGGCTACGGGGCCTCCGGCTTCCCTGTTTGCCCACCTGGAGGCATCCAAGAGGTCACCGTCAACCAGAGCCTCCTGACTCCCCTCAACCTGCAAATCGACCCCGCCATCCAGCGGGTGCGGAAAGAGGAGCGGGAGCAGATCAAGACGCTCAACAACAAGTTTGCCTCGTTCATTGACAAGGTGAGCTGGGGGGTTGCATGTGTGCCATTGGAGTGGGGTGGCGGGAACGCTTGGAGAGGCCCTCCGCACGGACAGGGAGCAGTAAGGCAATGGCCTCCCTGTGGAAAAACACATCCACTCAATAAGTACCTTGCAAGCGGGGCCAGATGGCCCCACGGGACCTTGTGGAAAGTTCCTTCATCCTCGCTGGGAGCCACGCAGTTGGTTTAGCCAACACCGAGGGAAGAGCTACATTGTTCTCCACAGGAGGAGTTTCCACTGAGCCAACTAGCCTCACTCAGAGCAGGTGTTGTCAAGACACTCAACCCAAGAATAGAGCCTACCCCTAGAGACCTCTAAGCCCACCACACCAGTTCTATGGAAGCCCCAGAGAACAGTGGGGCAGTGTCAAGGATTTTCCCATTCTGATTTGGAGTGGTCACTTATATAGTTGACAGATGGGTATCATGTGAAAGGTGGACTTTTCTTCTCTCCCTTATCAGTTGGAGTGTCTGACACTGCCTCCCCAATTTCTGAAGATTTCATTCTCTCGGGGTGCCTGGTTGACTCAGTGGGTTAAAACCTCTGCCTTCGGCTCAGGTCATGATCCCAGGGTCCTGGGATCCGAGCCCCAAGTCGGGCTCTCTGCTCAGCAGGGAGCCTGCTTCTCCTCCTCTCTCTGCCTGCCTCTCTGCCTACTTGTGATCTCTGTCTGTCAAATAAATAAATAAAATCTTTAAAAAAATTTCATTCTCCCTCCCTCCAGGTGAGGTTCCTGGAGCAGCAGAACAAGGTCTTGGAGACCAAGTGGGAGCTTCTTCAGGAGCAGGGCTCCAAGACAGTGAGGCAGAACCTGGAGCCTTTCTTTGACACCTACATCAATGACCTCCGCCGGCAGCTGGACAGCATCACCACAGAGAGGGGCAGGCTGGACGCTGAGCTGAGGAACATGCAAGACGTTGTGGAAGATTTCAAAGTCAGGTAAGGGGAAGACGGGCTGCTGGCCACACACAGTCGTCTCAGGACTCCTTTTTAATAGGACCAGCAAGGTGCAAAGCAGCAAATACCAGTGCCCACAGGGAGGTTTGGAACTTGGAGTCATTATCCCGTGATTGGAAGATAGCATGGCATAGAGTAACAAAGAGACTTGCATCTCACCCATCGCTATTAACAAGAAGCCTATTCTGACCTGTCCACATGACCACAAAGGGATGTCTGCATCATCTAACATAACATGGCTATTCTGGAAAGCATGATACCATTTCACAGCCAAAATATTCTTTAACTCTGCTGGCACGGGGCCCTATTATTGAGCTGGTGCATTCCCAGGGTAAATGAGGCAATCCTCCTGGGGGAGGCAAAATTTGATTGGCCATCATCTATGCTGCAGTAGTAGGTGAGATATCCAATAAAAAGTGTTGTCCCCCCTAACTCCTTAGCTGGCTTACCCTTGGTTTCTGAATTAGAGCCACTCTTATTTACTGAAAGCATGCTAATCACACAGCTGCTCTGAGGCTCAGTGAAAAGACCTCACAATCTACCAGGAATGGTTTCCTTCCTGAACAAGCAAAATTTACCCCGCAGTTCCAGCAGCCACTAGAGGAAGGAACATTTTTTAAAGACTGCAGTTGTGCATCTCTAAGAAGATTGAGTTGCATAAGTACGTATTTCTATTCCCATTAGTTCCATGCTCACCTTCTACTCTTACAAAAGGAATAATAAGAAGAAAAAACTGCTGGCAGAAGAAATGATTCCCCTTTTATAGAGGGAGAAATAGAGGTTAAGTGAATCACCCCAAGTCACACACAGGTCAGTGGAAGAGCTGGAAAGGATCTGAGGTCTCTTAACTCTTGCTACACCAGAAATGCTCCTCAGTCGGGGAAGAGTTCAACTGAACCCTTGCTCAACAGCACGCCCCCTCTCCTCTGTGCTTACAGGTACGAGGATGAAATTAACAAGCGCACCGCTGCAGAGAATGAGTTTGTGGCCCTGAAGAAGGTGGGTGGAAATATCTCTCAAAGGAGAAGATTCGAAACTGAATCTTGGAGTATGCAGTGACTTGACCCTTGAAATGGCACAGAAACCTTCAGAGTATCTGGAGAGTTCAAATCTGCCAAAATGCTCCCTTTGTATTTATGTTCCCCTGACCCTGCTAGGGTTTCTGTTAGCTCAGGAGACTCAAGCCCCCAGTTCTCTACAATCACCCACCACATCCCCAAGCCCCAGATCCAGAGTTTACTAAAATCTAACCTGGAGGGGCCAGGGAGGAGTCTGCCCAACTTCTTCAGGACTCACTGCTTGGGGCCGGGTCTCAGGGGAGCATCCTGTGCTGTTGTTCTAGGATGTGGACTCAGCCTACATGAACAAGGTGGAACTGGAGGCCAAGGTCAACTCTCTGACTGATGAGATCAACTTCTTCCGGATGCTCTTTGAGGCCGTAAGAGCCTGCAAATGTTTTTGTCCCTCCTAGGTCTGCAGCCTGGGGAGAAAAGGATGCTGCAAAGAATGTCATCTTTATGGGGCCTCCATCTAGCATCTTGCCCCAGATGGTCCAAACTGGGGCTTGGGTGGTCATGGGCACCTGGGAGAACTGCTTGCAATCTTGCCACACTAAACCCTACTCCAGCTCTGAGGCTGCTTCCCCCACCCCATGGCAGCAAAGACGGAGTGCTGATTCTTGAATCCCAGATCCCTGGGTAGCATTTCCAAGGAATCAAGACACACCTCTCCCTCTCCTCTCCCAGAAAAGTTCAGAAAAGGCAAGTTACCCCTCAGTTCAGGGTGCTTCTTGTCCTCTGAAGATGCCTCCTTCTGGGCACTGCCACTCTGAAGGCAGAGACCTGGGTCTTTGAAGGAGAGAAAGAAGTAGGGAACGATGAAGTCACACTGTACAGGGGGAAGCAGGGTCCTAAAACTCACCGTATCCTAAAGAAGGCTTTTATGCTGGCATATGAATCAACATATGTCATATTCAACTCAGTATAATTTGAACCAGAGAACATTCAGGGAAATGTTCAGGGAACTGAACTCTCAGGGAAAACACACAGGTGGGTGTCTTGAGAAGCTATGCTGGAGCACACCCCCTCATCGCACTGATCTATGACCCGGAAACTTTTCTGGGATTGGCATTGGAGTCCCTAAATGGCTTCAAGTGCCCAGGGAAGGGCTGGAAGAATCCCTCCGAGGGAAGCAAAGAAGGGATTCCTGACCTAGACAGGTAGTAGGTCCTGTGATTTCAAGAACATTTCTTTTTATGCCTTGGTGATGCTGAATTTTCTGGCTCTACAGGAGCTATCCCAGATGCAGACCCAGGTCAGTGACACGTCTGTGGTCCTGTCCATGGACAACAACCGCAGCCTGGACCTGGACAGCATCATCGCCGAGGTCAAGGCCCAATACGAGGACATCGCCAACCATAGCCGGGCCGAGGCTGAGTCCTGGTACCAGACCAAGGTGAGTGTAGGCACCTCTGTGATGGGTTCCAGAACTAGTGTTATCTGAAACCCCAAATAATCATTTAACTATTAGCCATGAGCATCAGGGAATACAGGAGCTTTTCTGTTTCTTTCAACATGGCAGAAGTGTCTGGTGCTATGAAAAGTCAACTTGAAATGGGTGTGGAAACCTAACCATACCCCTTACCATGTGGTCAGGCAATGTTGGGTGCTCAGGTCAGCCCTTGTCCCCAAATCACTTATGATCTGGTTGGGCCTGGGTGAGACTCCAAAACAACCAAGAAAGAATCACAGAGCTATTTCTAAATGGCTTATTTATTCAATACACTTGTGTCAAGCAGCATTTCAGAGTTGCAAATAAATAAGCTGCAAACAGTTTATTTTTTATTAATAAAAAGCTTCCAAGAAGAGGTGGGTCTTCCTTGCATTTGGAAGCATCCAGGGACAATAGATGGCCAAGGACGGGGGAGGCATTTAAGGGAGAATAAGCAATCCTACGGGGGCCAGAAGATAGAAATGAGGACTTTGCTGAGCAAAAGACTCTATCAAAAAAAAGGGGCATTGGGATGACCATTGAGAGCTACTGTCCAAAGTCACAGATGGCCAGAAGAAGGTTTGGCATTGGAGGTTGTAGTGACTGGATAGTCCAATCCATGAGATCACCTCTCTGACCAGTGCAGACCCCTCTCAAGGCCAGCTGTTCACCTACATGTGGCTTCCATCTTTTGCCCTGCTGTGCACACTGCCTTAGTCGCTACCACTGCAACATGGTAGGAAGGAAGAGGGTATCAGGTCCTGGGGTGCACAATGCAGAGGGACATCCCCTTTAGAGGCAGAGGCAGATGGTGAATGGAGGAGAGATGTGCCTAAGTTGAAATTTATAGTGGTTGAGATTTACAGTGAACATTTCCTTTTGTTGGTAGGGCCTGTTGTTCCCTTAAACCACATGTATCTAGAAATGGAGCAGGTGGGCCACCCAGCACTTTCAAAGCCAGACAGATCTTCACTTGGGCAGAGGCTCTTCTTCCCTGGGAAATGTGTGGGCTGGAGACAGGGGCGTTTGTTTCTCCTAAATGAGTGCATCCTGGATATGCCCCACTAGGTAGAGAGCTCCCACAGATGGGGGATCCTGTTACAAAGTCTTCAGAACTGTGCACCCTTCAGCCTGGCTCCATCCAACACCCCCAACACTGACGTCTGGAGAGCTACCAAAATTCATGGTCACATGGGTCTGGATGTATGTCCCGTGACCGGGATCCCTAAAAGACACTAACCAAATCACCTTTTCTCTCCTACTCCCACCTGCCCAGAGCTCACCATGCTTCTTCCTGCCCCAGGGTCTTCACACAGACTATCTCCCCGATCTGGAATGTTTTCTCCCCAGCCTATCACTTAGATCACTCCTTCCCACCCTTCAGCACACAGCTCGAGCACCTCTATCTCTGGAAGGACTTCCCTGAGCTCCTCCCCACAACTCCATATCTGGATCAGATTCCTTTGTTACACTACCCATTCATTTCCTAAGGGACATTCATCCCAGTTTGGAACTGTAAATTCAATAATATTTCATTAACATCTATTTCCCCCAATAAACTGTAAGCATGGGTCTGATGATGCTGTCCGTGATACTCCCAAAGCCTGGCACGTGCCTGACAGGTAGGTGGGGCTAAGAAATACCACCAAAATGACTGAGCAAGGGAGTGCGTGAATGATCAGCGAATGGTTGGGCCTCTGGGTGGCCCTGAGGGCCAGGCTGTGCACATGGAGAGTACCCAGTCCAGGTGTTTGACAAGGGGACTCACTCTGCTCTGATTCCATCAGTATGAGGAGCTGCAGGTCACAGCCGGCCGGCACGGCGATGATCTCCGCAACACCAAGCAAGAGATCTCTGAGATGAACCGGGTGATCCAGAGGCTGAGAGCCGAGATCGACAGCGTCAAGAAACAGGTAGAGTTTTGGCAGGGCCAAGAGCTCCTTGCACACTCATTTCTCCCAGGTCATCCTGCCATGCTTCTAGGACTCCTACCCAAGAAGCACCACACCTCCAGGGGTTGTCAGTTAGGCTCGTGGCTTCCTCCTTTTCTTATAGTGTTCGAGCCTGCAAACGGCCATCGCTGACGCAGAACAGCGTGGAGAGCTGGCCCTCAAGGATGCCCGGGCCAAGCTAGTGGACCTAGAGGAGGCCCTGCAGAAGGCCAAGCAAGACATGGCCCGGCTGCTGCGCGAGTACCAGGAGCTCATGAACGTCAAGCTGGCCCTGGACGTGGAGATCGCCACCTACCGCAAGCTGCTGGAGGGCGAGGAGTGCAGGTGAGGACAGATGCACCACCTGTTCCAGCTGCGCAAGCATGCCTAAGGGCTCAGGTTGCTGTGGAACCTCTTCTCCTGGAATGCAGACAGAACTGGGCTATGAGAAAGAAAAAAAAAAAAAAAACTAAAACAAGCAGGTGCAATTTCTTTCCAGGTTAGTAACTCATTATCAAATGCCATTATTTGAAGCACAACTGCTTTTCACACCCCATAAAAATCTAGCATCTGATCAGGTCCTAAGTAATAAAATTCTATCAAAGGAGAAATTGTGTTACGCAGCAGGTCTGGTATGAGAATAAACTGTCCCAGGATTTGGGCAGACAGGCCTACCACCAACTTGCTACGTAACCTCAGGAAAGCCAGTGTCCTTTCTCTGGTCCTCAGATTCTTTGTGATGGAATAAAGAGGCAAATCATCTGATCCCCAAAGTTCAGTGCTCTGCCGATTACGAGCTGTGTGACCGAGGGCAAATTACTTTACTTTTCTGTTCCTCACGTATGAAATGAGGCTAACCGTGGTTTCCATCCTATATGTTATTAAGAGTGTTAAAATAAGGGGCACCTGGGTGGCTCAGTGGGTTAAGCCTCTGCCTTCGGCTCAGGTCATGATCCCAGGGTCCTGGGATGGAGCCCCGAGTCGGGCTCTCTGCTCAGCAGGAAGCCTGCTTCCTCCTCTCTCTCTGTCTGTCTCTCTGCCTACTTGTGATCTCTCTCTGTCAAATAAATGGATAAAATCTTTAAAAAAAAAAAGAGTGTTAAAATAAGGGAATACACATGAACTCCTTAGAACATTTCACGATCCATAACAAGTGTCAAAAAATGCTAGTGATCATTCAGTTTTGTGGCCATAGATATGGGCTTTGGAGCAAAGGGAGTCTGGCTTCAAATCTAGCTTTGTGAACACGGGCAATTAATTCACCTCCCTGAGCTTCGGTTTCCCCATCCATCAAATGGAGGTAGCGACACCTACTGAATGGGGTCATGAAGAGAATTAAGTGGCATAATGTGGGTAACAGGTATGTAGTCCTTTTTAATGTTCTAAGTATGTGTTTATGAATGAAGGCCAGCTCTGTCCTTAGCATGCGAAAGCAAAATTACTCTGGTTGCTACAATAATGGGCTGATTATTGTTATTGTTATGTTTATGACTCAGTCTCCTCTGCACACCTCTAATCACCCCAGGCTCTGCCCCATGCCTGACAACGGTCCATTGTTGAGAGGGAAATCTTATTCCTTAAGGAGCCCTGCCTTTCCAGCCCACTCTAGTGTATGATTCCCTTTCATTTCCTCCAGGTGTCTACCTAGTTTGAACCCCCCCCCCAAAAAAATGTGTTTCTGAGATTACAGGTTTTCCTCCAGATTGTTATTTTTAATACTACTACTATTTAAATTATTTCAACCTCCACTCACAGCTGCAATAAAAATAATAGAGGGTTTTTCAATGTGCTTCATTACAAAAATGTGATTTTAAATGCCCACGAGCTGCTGGACATAATAGTAACGTTCCTTCTCCCTCTTCCCCCTGATCAGGCTGAGCGGAGAGGGCGTTTTTCCTGTTAACATCTGTGAGTATGACGTCCTCTGTGTCAGTTCACATGCATGTGGTTGGGGCAGGGAGGTGGCATCACGGGGGAGGGCAGAGGGCATGCACAATCATCGGAGTGTACCCCCCTCAGACAGGGTTCATTTTGAGGTTTGAGGTCTTGAATTCTTTAAAAGGAGAGCCATATTAGGAGTCTTTTTCATTCTTTCTTTTTAATTTTTTTAAGGAGAGAGTCTTTAATGTCCCACTTCTTACCTCTTTGCAAGGGACAGAGCACCAAAGGGAGGGTGAGCAGAGGTTTTCTGTGACCCCTCCGCATGGGTTTAGACCCACAGGTTCCGCCCCCCACCTCCCAGGACCTCACCCCTTTCTCACTGGAGGTGAAAGTCTAGATCAGACAAGAGCATTCATTATGGACAGGATTTAGGAAAGCCTGCTGTGCCCTCAGCCTGTGGAGGGAGCCTCCACGCTGGGCCGAAGGGCATGGCCAGGAAGGCCACACCTTCCGGGAATGGTGTGGGGAGAAGCCCTGCCGCTCCAGTTTACAGAGTATAACTGCAGAAGGTCACCCAGGTTTTTCCAGGCAGCAAGAGTGCATAGGACAGGGTAGGTGGGTGCAGCTGCTCGGGAAGGGAGAGGTGGTAGTAAGCTGGTGCAACCCCATGCCACTAAGGGTGGAGGTCACTCACAGAGCTCACTGCTGGCATCATGAGGCCGACTGGGATGACTTTTCCAGCTTGCATCCTATAAGTGAGTTTGGTATTCCTGATACAGGATTCACAAAACCAACAATTATGTCAACAGATGACTCTAGAAGGCAGAGCTCTCTAAACTACCCAGCTGTCCTCCTTCACTGATATCCTTGTCTAGTGGCTCCTGAGACCCTCAGAGCTAGTTTTGGGGATGGCTGCTGTAATTTCTAATGTTCCTTTTCTCTTGAAAGCGCATGAAAGTCCGTGTTTGTTATCCAGGGCTGCCGCATTGCAGTACCACAAACTGGGGGGCTTCAGATAAGAGAAATGTACTGTGTCATGCTTCTGGAGAGTTCTTGGTGCTCCCTGCCCTGCATCATGCTGATCTCTGGCTCTGTGATCACATGGCCCTTTCCCTATGTGTCTGTCTTCATGTGGACGTCCTTCCTCTTCTTATAAGGACACGAGTTCTATTGGGTAGGGCCCTCCCTGATGATTGTATCTTAACTGGATTCCATCTGCAAGATCCCATTGCCAAATAAGGTTGCATTCGCAGGTACTGGAAGTGAGGAATTCAACCTATTTTTTTTTTTTTTTGGAGGACACAGTTCATTCTGTAACCATCCATTTTTATTTCAGTTTCCCTTCTGAAGAGCCCAGTGTAGGGATTGCATGTTGAAGGTGATGCATGGTTATAAGAGCTAGAAAAAGAGCAGGTTGGGGAGCGGGGCAGAATGGGAGCAGAGTTGGCTGGCCAGTGGGTCATCTGTCACTTGGTCTAGCAAGATTACTCCAGCTCCATTCTGGGATTCAGGGTGCAGAGGCTGGGGACACCGAGGGAAATGTGTATGTGCCCCCCGGAAAGAAGAGAGAAGCCAGAGCCAGGCCCACAGAAGGAGAAGGGGACAGAGTGGCAGGGGAGTGTGAAGGGATCAAAGGGAAAGTCACGTGGAATAGAATCGCTTCCTGAATGTAAGAAGTCTCCATTAAGTTCTGAAAGGAACAGCTAAGCGCCAAGTAGCAGAGAGGAAGCAGGAAGCCATTCCAGACAGGAAGAGTGGCCCAGGGAAGACCAGGCTGAGCACAGACAAGAGCTCCCACTAAGTGGGCGGGAAGCCTGGAAGGAGGCAAAACTCTGCCTGACCAGACAACCACACCCTCACCCCACAGACACAGGGGCACGGGCCCTGACACTCCAGGTCTCTTCTCTCCTGCCCTGGGTCTTGACTCTCTCTCTTCTCTTCTGGCAGCTGTGGTCACCTCCACTGTTTCCAGTGGCTACGGCAGCGGCAGCAGCCTTGGAGGCGGAAGTCTGGGTCTCAGTGGGGGCAGCGGCTACTCCTTCACCACCAGCGCTGGGCACAACCTGGGCTCAGGCCTGGGCAGCTCCAGCTTCAGCGCCAGTAGCAGCCGGGGCCTTGGGAGCAGTGGCTCCAGTGTCAAGTTTGTCTCTACCACATCCTCCAGCCGGAAGAGCTACAAGCATTAAAAGCAGCCACCCCACTCCCCCACCCCTGCACTGAAGCCTGCCGGCTTGCTGACCTGGCCTGTCTATACTCACAGACACGATACCTGGGTCCTTCTCCTTCTTCTCCCCTGGCCCATCTGTGCTGCCAGGAAGCAAGCCTGGTGTCCTGGCTAAACCCTATTCCCCAGCTTAAGCTAGCCTCTGCCCTCCTGACAGTCCCCAGAGTGCCCCACCCCCCCGCCCTCTCTGTGCCAATGCCCTCCCTCTCTCAACATTTACATATGGCTTATCTTGCGGAGACCACCCCCCTTCAACTCCTCCTTCTTCCTCCCCACCTTCCAGATGCAAAGATGGGGAGTGGGTGTTTCCCAGGCCATCTCAATGCCAGGTTGGCAGCCCACCTGTCCCACAATGCTTATAAGCTGCCTGCCGGGAGTGAGAGCTCTCTTCCCTCCCAGGGATGTGTCTATTAAATGCATGTGTAATGTGTTTGGTGTCCAGCCTTCTGTCTGGCGTGGTTATGCAGCACAGAACATTTCTCCTCCTCCCTAGGCCACAAAGAGAGCCCAGGGCACATCAGATCTTCCTCACTTCCCTCAGAATGAAGAATGCTGGGCTGGGGAGATGGAGGGATGGAGGGAAGCTGACTGCCAGCCAGACTCCAGGATGGTGTTTCTGCCCACTTCCTCCTGCCTCTTGTTGGAATGCCTTCTTTGAGAAGCCCAAGCCCCTGGGCAGCTCTGTCTGTCCTCCCAACTCTGTATGTCATTCAGGGCGATACCATCCCCTCCCAAACACAGACGGTTTTCTAAGGACACTGACGTAGGGTGGGCAGCCCAGCCCTTCTCCAGCAAAGGGGCTGATTGTTCCCTGACAGCTTCAAACTTGCAGACCTGAGCAAAGAAATAACAGGCCAGGAGAGGAGTTAAAAGTCAGCCCTGGGGGCAGTGCTTTCAGCAAGCGGAGGAGCCGCTGAGACCCATAATTGCAGGGGGCAGTGAGGCATCCAGGAAGCTCCCACATTCCTGAGTTTACAGTCTCCAGAACCCCTCCCATAAGGCAAGAGCCTGGCATCACCCAGACTGGGGACCGCTCACGTGGGTTTAGAGGAAGTGGGCTCAGCGCTCAGGACCTGGTAGGAACCAGAAACTAGGACCAGGACTCTGAACCATAACCAACGAGATGCCATGCAGGAAGCTAAGTGACAGGCGGGGAGAGGCCATGAACAGAGAGAAGATGAGTATAAAACCAGGGGCTAAAGCCTGAGAGGGGTGGCAGGAAGGAGAAAATTGAAACAGTGGGTAATCATTAAATGTCCCTGGTCCCCAGGGACAAGAGGAATAGCAGGGATAGGAAATATGAGAAAAATCCTGAGTCTGCCACCCTCGACAAACCACATCTCCTCCACCAGCATCAGGTGCAAAGATCCTGTGGTCAGACCACTGCACCCTAATATCAGCCCAGCACCCACTAGCCATACGACCGCGGCCAAGTCTCACAACAACTCTATGCCTTAGTAGCTTCATGAGCAAAACAAGAGTAATAATAGCTACCCCATGGTGCTGCATGAAGATTAAATGAGAAGACAGGTGAAAAGCAGCTACCTATCAAAGCTGCTCAATAAATGTTGGCAACTATTACTCTCCTCCTTACCCTCACCAAGTCATTATGTGAATCGAACGACATAATGCTTGCAGCTGACCTGCCTCATGGTCTGGCAAAGACTGAGTCCTCAGTAAATGAGGTTTCTCTTCTTTTCCCAGCAACAGGAAGGGCATAATCCAGTACTTGGGTTCAGAGTCCAAGACCTAGGAATCCAAAGAGAGGAACAGCTTAGAAAGAGTGGGAGTGCCTGCCTTGTGAGCCTGAGAACCTGGGCGGGCAGAGGGCTCAGGACCCACGCCTGCCCCAGGCCCGAATCCCCAGGCCTGGTCCTGTCCTGGGTAGGGTGTTCCCCGTGATGATTAGGGGGCAGGAAAATGGGTGCTGGCCAGACATGCCATTGAGGTGAACTCAACAGAGTGGTCTTTGATCTTCTCTGGCCAAGCCCAGTTCTTGAAAGGGATAAAAGTCAAGGAGAGTCTGGGTCAGCTAGACTTGGAAGGCTCCTCATCCCTTTGACACTTGTGCTCCTCTGACTCTCTGACACCAGCTCCCACCATGACCCAACGATCTTCTGTCACCATCAAGTCAGGAGGCACTAGGAACTTCAGTGCTTCCTCGGCCAGCCTCCTCCCAGGCTGCCGGCCCAGCTTCAGCTCTGTCTCTGTGTCCCAGGGTGGGAAGAGCTTCGGGGGCAGCTGTGTGGGTGGCTTTGGGACGAGGAGCCTCCACAGCTTCGGGGGTAGCAAAAGAATCTCCATCAGTGGAGGCTACCGCTGTAGCCGGGCCAGCGGTGGAGGTGTCGGCTATGGGCTGGGGCTCGGAGGCATGGGCTACAGGGCCGGGGGAGCCTTCGGCGGGTATGGATTTGGAGGCGGGATGATGTCTGGCTCCGGGGGCATCCAGGAGGTCACTGTCAACCAAAGCCTCCTGACCCCCCTCCACCTGGAGATCGATCCCTCCCTCCAGCGGGTGCGAAAGGAGGAAAGGGAGCAGATCAAGACCCTCAACAACAAGTTCGCCTCCTTCATTGACAAGGTGAGAGGCAAGTGGGATCCCCACCAGAAAAGCAGCAGGTGATTGGGGTATCTCTACTTTCTGTGCTTTTCTGAGGTCACCTGGGACTTGCCCAGGACCTGCGATCCTGGGGGCTTGGAAGACTGCTGACTTGGTGAAAGAAGGAGTGGTTTCCCACCTTGTTGAGGTGGGAGCAGAAAAATGTTCATCTCCACACTCCAGAGCTGTCTGACCTACTACAAGGCCATTGCTCTTTTGATGGATAATGAATGTGTACTCAAGTCAGACAGCAAAAAGGGATAATTTTGAAGGCAAAGGAATGAAGGAATGAAAGGTTATGAGAAGCGTGCTGGGGTCACTTTTTCCTGCAGTTAATAGGGTCAAGTCCTCCTGTGGTGACTTCCCTGGTGACTTGGGTATGTTGGGGAAGCTGAGTGGTTGACAAGGGGCTGGCTTTCCCACTTTTCTTCTAGTGAGAGCTGACCTGTGACGTCAGCCCTGAGGACGCCCTGTGGAATGACCTTGTCCTCCTAGGGATTTCCCCAGGTCTGGGAAGAGTAGCTTTTCTCTTCTGTTCTGCCACTGGTTCCCCCGTGAGCTTGTTGCTTTGTCTGGGAAGAACAAATTCAATGATATGACTTGTTCTGGCTCCATATATGAGACCTGGAAAGAAGAGTGCTAGACTCTTCCAACCTAGATTCTAGTGCTAGGAGAACATCCCCTAACTTCTTGGGCCTTGGTTGGGTTGGACAGATAGACTCCACGGTGACTCTGCAGGTCTAACAGTCTATGGAATGTCTCATCCATATCTACGAATATGCCAGTCTAACCAAAGGGACCGTTGAGCAACGGGTTCTTCCATTTGATCACCCATGTCACCCCATATGGCCTGGTATTTGCACCAACAGATGTGAGGTTTCCAGGAGACGGACTGAGAGGAAAAGGCAGGCTCTCCTTTGCTTGGTTCATCTGGAAGGGATGTGGGGAAAAGGAGATGTGATAGCGAGGGACTTGAGGCCGGGATTACCCCTCTTCTTTTAACAACAGAGAAGAAAGGTGGGCAGGGCAAGAGGGACATTTGTTAAAGGCCCTCTGGAGGCACACTGCCATCTCCAAAGTTATGGAGGCTCCTTCATTGCTTCATTCGGAGGCTGTGTGTCATTCCAAGGGACCCCAAAAGAAAGACTTTGCATAAGGAGAAAGGTTTTGCATATTCCCAAGGCTGCCTCCCAGATGCAGGAGCAGATAGAAGAGTACAACTCAAGCAAACCAGACTAGTAGCACAAGACCACAAGGGACCCAAGAGAGCAGAGGGGGCTTCCTAGTTCACACAGCAGGCCAAAGACATGGCTGGCATTGTGGCCAGGTCCCCCAGTGCAACTTTAGAGTGACCCATTTCGGCATTCCTGGACTGTATGGACAACTGAGTCCAGGTTCTAGATCTAGAGAAATCACGTGGGAAAAGAAATGGACAGACTAAATTTTCTGCCAAGAACCTCTTACCCATTTAATGGGAATCAAAATCCCACCCAGCCAGATGACGGTGGAGTGTTCTTTCCATCAGCATTGTTTGGTGGATACAGATGGTTTCTAGCCCCTCTGGTCCCGGTCCTCCTTACTTCTCCCACCTCCTACTTAAGCCACTGCCTGTCTCCCAGGCCCATTTCATCCACATTTGTGTGGTTCTCTACGTTCCAGGCTCCTTCCAGGATGACGACAAGGGGGAGACTGCCCCCTGGACTCCAAGCTCCTAGAGGGCCTCCCTGCATTGTTGGGGGGCCCTGTGTCGCAGAGCCCTCTGGGAGGCTGCTGCAGGGCAGCCCTCATGGTCTCTCCCCTCCGGCCTGGGCAGGTGCGGTTCCTGGAGCAGCAGAACAAGGTCTTGGAGACCAAATGGAGCCTCCTGCAGGAGCATAAAACCACCAGGGCCAACATCGAGCCCATGTTTGAAGCCTACATCAGCAACCTGAGACGGCAGCTGGACTGCCTGGGTGGCGAGCGGACACGGCTGGAGACGGAGTTGAAGAACATGCAGGATGTGGTGGAAGACTTTAAGAACAAGTGAGTAGACGCTCAGCCAGCTCCGGCAAGGGCCCTGCCCCGAGGGTCCTGGGGAGGCCCTGCTCTCTGAAAGTGTCGAGTCTAGTGGGGCAGTGGGATGCACACTCAGGGCAGCGAGGCAGAATCAGATAAAGAACTGGGACCCTGTGGTCAAGAACAGTGAGGCTTTGGGGAGAGGTGGGGCTGGAGATGATGATGACCTGCACGGGCACCAAGAGTGGGTTTTGCACAACCACCATGTGAACCCTGCAGATGGGGGCAGTGAGCCTTGGAGATAGCCCCTGACTTAGCCAACGTTGTGCAGGTGGCAACTCATGAGTTCAGAATCAAACCCATAGACTCTCACTCTCACATCTGTTCAACTCAGCCCCATTGCTAACTCACATGAGGGCACACACTCATCCCAGCCTTGGCCAAGGCCAGGAACAAAGCAAAAGGAGACAGATTTGCTGCCTTCTCTGCGGAACCACACACACCCAGCCCACTAAACATGATGGCATGCTTTTGCCTATAGATTCAAGCAGCTTCTTACTTCTGTTGTTTTAATTTATGTCTAATGCTCTTGGTCAAAACAAAATAAGGGAGTTGATAAGGAGTTTTGGTTATAGTTTGTATAATGTAATGAGAATTCAGGTCTGAGATTAATTTAAATGGTAGCCACCACACACCTGTAGCTGTTTAAATTTTAATTAATTAAAATTAAATAAAACTTAAACGTTACTTCCTCAGTCACACTAGCCCCATTTCAAGGGCTCAGTTGCTACATGTGTCTGATGGGGCCCAGACTGGATATAGATATAGAGCATTTCTGTTGCTGCAGGAAGTTCTATTGGGCAGCACTATGGAATCTTGGCTCCACTACTTACTAATTGAATGACCTCAGACTCCCTGAACCCTAGTTCCTTTGTCTGTTAAAGAGCATATCAATAGTGTCCACCCTGTAGGGGTTGAGAATATTATATCAAAATTTGCATGTGAAATACTTGGTAGGGTGTCCAGTGCCTAGTAATTTTTAAAATAAGTGTTAGCTATTTTTATTATAGGGATGACTGTGTGTTTAATGATGCAGACACAGGCAAGAGAAACAAGTGGAGATGGATAATTTATAATATGTATGCAACATGGAGTAACAGTGTTTCAGCCTAAGAAGTCTTCCTGGAGGAAGAGACTTAACACTCAAGGTGGAGAAAGACAGAGGCACCAGGGAGGACTATGGGGGGATCAGTTGAAGAGTGTGTCCTGGTTAATGGACAGTGATATTCCTGGGGCAGAGACCTTAAAAGACCCATGCAGGGGGAGGGACTGTGAGACAGAAAAGACAGAAGGTGAGGACAGTTACATGGAGTTGGGGGAGGAGAAGATTCAGATTTTATTAAAAGGCAGCACAAGGAAACAATAAGGAAAACCACATCTGCTCTGGAGAAGAAACAGTACTAAAGATTCAGTGGCAGGAAAGGGCTTTTCTCGATCCTACTGGACAGTGGAGGCAACACAATATACTTAGTGTATATACTTACATATACACTATGTATATATACCACATATACTTAGTATATATACCACATATACTTAGTGTGGGGTAGTACTTGGTGGTTTAAAAAATAATAATAACAAGCCATTCAGAGGTGAAAAAGAGCCTCTGAAAGGTTAAGCGACCTGACCCAGTTTACTCTGCTGGGAGGAAGAAGAGACAAAGCCCAAATCCCAACCACCCAGAGCTGCTAAGAGGGTAGGACTCGTTGATGCTTAGGAGGGCTGGGGAGGAAATGGGTCACCTAGAGCAGAAGGGAAGCTTCCTTCCCAGAGCTCAGTGAGCAAAAGTGCACCTCCTCATGCCCCTGGGGGGCAGGAGGGGAGAAGGGCTGCTGTCTAGGGGCAAATTAAAGAATGAGAAGCCTGGGCAGAGGGAGAGGGAGGACCCCTATTAGCCTGAGGATGGTGCCCTCTCTATGGTTCGGTTTAGCTAAGACGAGAGCCGCAAGACAATGTGAGGGTACCACGGGGTGCAGGAGCCAGCCAGGGCCTGGGACTGTCTGCCTCGGGCCAGACCACTCCTGTGTTCCTTCCTTCTGTTTGGCTTGGGGTAACACCAGGGGAAAAAGGAAGGCTGCTGGCCCCCTTATGGGGACATCAGCACTCTATGGAGCAAAGCCTTGAGAAAGACAACCTCAGAAGGAATGAGGGTGGTTCTGCTTTACTGTTGTTTTGGGTTTGAGTTGTATTTGGACAGAAGTGGTTGTGTGATTGATGGGGCATGGGGGAACACGTGTACAGTTGCTCACTTTCCATGGTTTTTCTGGAGACCCACACCGCATACCCCGCCATGGCCCCCACTGTTGGACCTCACTCCCAGAAACCTGCTCCTAACACCCATCTGCTTTTTTGTATTGATTTATGATTGGCCTACAATAGGAGATTCATTGCAGGTGTCCAACATACTGATTCCATATTTTTATATATTATACAATTGTACAATTGACAATCCACTTCTTGATCCTTCCCATAGGTATGAGGAAGAAATCAACAGACGTACAGTGGCAGAGAATGAGTTTGTGGTGCTCAAGAAGGTGAGGTGACAGGGTTGCTCCCTCCTGGCTCCCAGGCCCAAGGAGCCCCTTCTGGGAGTGACGCCACTGAAGCCAGTGGCCTGGCACCTTTTAATTCATGTAGTTGATCTTTGAAGCAGGTTTTACTCTAGAAGTGCAAAAACTCAGGCTCAGGGAGGTTAAGTGAGTGGCCCAAGTTTACCCAGAAAATCAGAAGTGAGTCACGATCTGGGGCTCCAGAGTCCAGGCTATAAATCATGACACCAACCCCTCCCCACGTGGAGTCCCTGCGGGGAGAAATGAGCAAAATGGGCCCTGTGCTGAGCTAAGGCTCAGTCAGGCTCAGAAGGACAGGGGCAGGACAGGGAATGGCTCCATGGAGTGGTGGGCCTTCCTGCTGAGCATGGTCAGGCAGATGGAGGGGAGAGCAGCTGGGGAGGGAGAACGGAGCAGCCCTGTGTGCAGCCTAGGAAGGGGCTGAGAGTGTGAGGAGGAGGGCCTGAGGAGAGGCTGGGAGAGCCCAGAGGCAGCCAAAACCCACGGACCCAGGATGGTATTGACCTCACCAGTGCAGGTGACCTAAGATCTGTCCATGTAACACGAGCTAGGGAGCAGGTGAGCATTCCCTGACAGCCCTGGTCCCCACATGGTCTTCGCCCCCTTGCAAGTTCCACTCCAAAGCCTGGAACAGAGAAACACTCTCATCCCTGGGCGCTGATGTTCTCCAGCCTAGCTCTCAGCCAGATGGGCTGGCTGCTGCTCCAGGGATGGGCCTCAGAGTGATAGCATGTTCTGTGCCCAGGATGTGGACGCCGCCTACATGAACAAGGTGGAGCTGGAGGCCAAGGTGGATGCCTTGATGGATGAAATCAACTTCCTGAGAGCTTTCTATGATGCGGTAAGCAGTGTCAGGGGCTGGGGGCCTAGGCTGGGCACCCAGGCTGCCAGCCCCTTCCCTCGTCTCCTCTCTGCTCCCCACGTCTCTCCTCTGTCCCCAGGTTGGAATTCATGGAGCATATGCTGTTTTCCCTACCAAGGAACAAAATGAGTTGCCCTAGAGCAGCTGGGGGGTCAGGCAAGATATTCACCTTGACCACTTGGACCATGCATGTGCTATTGGTCAGGCAAAAAACAAAGCAAAACAAAACAACAATAACAACAAAAACAAAACAAAAAACTCCTGTTGGATGGATTGCACGTACTTTCCAGAGACATCGCTGGGCATCCTGGCTCACCCAAACCCAGCACAAATTTACCAGATACTCTTCCTAGAGGGGCTGCAGAATGATGCCATTTCACAAACCAAGTAGCAATTAGTGCTTTTAAAAGCACCAAGGGCAGATGTCCAGCTCTCCTGAAGACACGTATCATTTGCAACTCCATATGCCAGACACTATCCTTGGGGCTGCAGGGGCAGTGCTGAACAGACACAACAAAGCCCCTAAGTTCTTAGCGCTTCTATTACAGTGGAGCAGCACAGAGAGGATGGGATAACTATGCCATTTCAGGCATAGTTGGGCTGATGGAGAGAAACAGGGAACGGTGACAGGCAGGAGGTGGGTGACTGCTGACGAGAAATGGGAAGAAATGTGGATTCAGGAATGCCAGGAGGAGGCCTAGGTGGCTGGAGGAGAGTGGTCAAGATGGGGTGAGAGGTCATTGTGTGCCCCCCAGTAGGCCTGATAAGGACAGGTGATATGCCCATGCATGGTGTATGTTTGGGACCCAACAGAAGTGGTTTATGTTCCGGGAGCAGGAGCATGGGCTCCATGGCTTTGGACAGGTGCAGTGACCACCCTGCCACACACACACACACAAAAAGGCATCATTTTTCTCTGCTTGTTCACTACAATGCTGACAGCTGTAAGCATGTGGGCTGAGACAACCCCCCAACTCAGGCTAGGTCAGCTACTAGGAAAACTACGTAGGAAAAACATATTGCAAAACAACAACAAAATAATAATTGCTTGAAGCAGGGAATGCATGAACCAATCCTTAATAAACAAAGGAAAGGAATATTTTTACTTAAGATTTTTGCTGTGGACCAGGGATTCTCAAATTTTAAAGTGCATCAGAATCTTTTAGACCACGTGTTAAAATACCAGTTCTGATTCGGTGAATCTAGGGTAGGAGCCAAAACATTGCACTTCTAACGAGTTCCCAGGTAATGCTATTGCTGTTGCTGGTCTCAGGATCCAGCAACCTTAGTGGTGGATCCGACACCTTAGATGATTCTGGAAAGTGATCAATAACAAATAATCTGTGGTTTACTGTTTCAAAAACAGTGTTATGTAGACATGAATTGGTTTAATCCTTGCAGAAAGCATGTGAAACAGTGCTAGGACCAGCCCCCCTGAGACTCAGTGAAGTGATCTAACCCAGACTCCAATGCTTTGCTCTGGTGCCCTTTGTGCTGTCTTGAGCTGATTTCCATTTCCCATCCCTGAGGAACAGGGAGGAGCCAAGTTGGGAAACAGGATTGAGATACAGCAGAGCTTTCTGGCTCCTTGTGACTCACTTTTCTGTCACAAGAGGATTTCTTTATTTGGTGTGAAAGGTTGTGTTTTCTCAGAACCTGAGACAGCCCGGCACTGACAGGTCACAGCAAGGTGCACTCCCTTGATAGCAGCAGTGACTGCTGGAGGATGCCGGCTAGAGTTCCCTGTGTGGCTGCTCCCCACATGCAGATGAGCTGATGATCAAGTCCGGGTGTAAACTCAGTGACCTCCCTAATGTCCTTCCCAGCCCTTTGGGCCAATACAGAGGACTGCACCCCAACAGTGCAAGTGAGGTCCTTGACACCAATGTCTGTTTCCTGGGCCTGGCCACTGTCTCCCAATACACACACACACACACACACACACACACACACACACCAACACACACACACACACCCTGCTTCAGCTGTTTTGTTTGGCCCCCAACACAGGAGCTGGCTCAGCTTCAGGCCCAGATCTCAGAAACCTCCGTGGTCCTGTCCATGGACAACAACCGCAAGCTGGACCTGGACAGCATCATCTCTGAGGTCAAGGCCCAGTACGAGGATATTGCCAACCGTAGCCGGGCTGAGGCTGAGTCCTGGTACCAGACCAAGGTGAGGTGTCAAGGTCAAGTCCATGGAAGTCTTAGAGAAGTGGGATTTCAAGGGCAAATTAGGTAAGAGCCTTGTCCTGTCAGGTGTCCTGTTCAGATGGGGTCAAAGGAATATGAGTTCAGCCTGAGTTTACCCTCTGTCAGAAGCACCCCTTGGGCAGCACCATCAGGATCCCAGGGCAGCAACCAGATGAAGTAGGAGGTGGTCAGTCCTCTGCAAGGGGGAGGATGGACACACCTGAAATGCCCTATAGAGGCCAGCAAGGGACAGCTAGACAGCACCAGCCAGCAGGACCCAGAGAGGGAAGGTAGGAACTAGAGCAAGGCTCAGCCTCCTGGATCCGGAGAAGGGAGGTACAGCGGGCAGTGGCTGAGGGGCTGGGAGCAAAGGGTCAACATGGGCTACACAATGAGATTTTTCAGGTTAGAGAAAACTCTCTGAGCGGGGGAGCCACAAATATGAAAGAGCTTAAAAATCAGAGAGTGAAAAGCACCCCTGAGTGCTGCTGAGCTCATGAGGAAAAGATAACCTGATACAGAGGGGGAAGGGTGAGAGACCAGACACAGGGCGGGTCCAGCTGTGGGGTAGGGTCAGCAGGCATGGGGGAGGCAGAGACGAGAGACAGTGCAGATGGAATCTGATGGAAGACAGCAGTGGGGACAAAGGTAGGCACTTCCAAGCAGCACCCTAGAAGACTGTCGGGCCCTGGGAAGCCACAGCCATCTTGCCTCTGGCCTGACCACGCACTCCCCACCCCACCATGTCCCCCCAGTACGAGGAGCTGCAGCGGTCAGCCGGCCGGCATGGGGATGACCTCCGCACCACCAAGATGGAGATCTCCGAGCTAAACCGCGTGATGCAGAGGCTGCGCTCTGAGATTGATAACCTGAAGAAGCAGGTAGGGCTGAGCTCCCAGCAGACATCCCACCCGTGCCACTGCCCACTGGCAGACCTGGGCCTGGTCCCAATGCAGCCCATGCAGAAAGAAACCTTCCCAGATGAGGGACCATCCAGGATTGTGACTGTGCTGTCTCCCGCCCTACCAGGGAGGTCAGGACGTTCTTTCTGAGATCTGCCCATCAGTTGCTCCTCAACAGAAGGGTCTGCCCTCTGGTGACATACAAGGCAAAACTATGCAGAGAAGTGCAGCATCAGAAAGGGCCATCCCCCCAAAAATCATTTTCTCCCTTATGGTTAAATGTCAAATTATCCAAGGAAGACAGAAATTAATCTTTTATTTATTTATTTATTTATTTATTTATTTATTTATCTTTATTTGACAGAGAGAGATCACAAGTAGGCAGAGAGGCAGGCAGAGGGAGAGGGGGAAGCAGGCTTCCTGCTGAGCAGAGAGCCTGATACGGGACTCAATCCCAGGACCCTGAGATCATGGCCTGAGCTGAAGGCAGAGACTTAACCCATGAGCCACCCAGGTGCCCTGATTAATCTTATTTTTAAAGATGATGAAGCTCCAAGTTCCTTTGCATAAATCCATTTCAGGAAATTCTCCCATATGTTTAACCTTAAATGCACATCTTACTCCGTTCTCTGGGGGCGACCTTACAAACTCCCCTGTGCCCCTGGCAGTGTGCCACGCTCCAGAACACCATCGCCGATGCTGAGCAGCGCGGGGAGCTGGCCCTCAAGGACGCCAAGAACAAGCTGGCCGAACTGGAGGACGCCCTGCAGAAGGCCAAGCAGGACATGGCCCGGCAGCTGCGCGAGTACCAGGAGCTCATGAACGTCAAGCTGGCCCTGGACATCGAGATCGCCACCTACCGCAAGCTGCTGGAGGGCGAGGAGTGCAGGTGGGGGGCTTTCCCTGACCATGGCTGCTCAAGAACCTTGGCTCAAACAGATGCCACAGACACCAAGAGCCCCAGTGTCAGGCCCCAGAAGAAATTCCAAAGGCAGGAACAGAGTTAAGATGCAGCCTTTCCCCAGAGGCACCCTGTAGTCTCAGCCTCTCCCATCGATGCTACTGGACCCGGGGCAGAGGATCGGGGTGATGATGTCAGGCAGAGGTGGCCCAAGACTACCTGGAAGGCCACTGGCAGAGCCATTCCTACCCAGCCCCCAGGCTACACTGGGGATGGGCCACTGGGGCTCTGTGCTTGCTGGAGATGCCTACAATCGAAGTGTCCCTCTCCACCTAGCAAACACGCATCCCTCTCCCCATTTCTATGTATTTTGATTTGGTCTCTCTTCTAGATTCCCCTCGCAGGTTCATATTAGCTAGATGAAAGTGACAGCTGGAGACACAAGAGCCCAGGGCTCTTCAACTTCTCAGCAAATGAAATGTCTCTTTCTCTCCCCTCTTCCCCCCCACAACAGACTCACCGGGGAAGGTGTCGGACCCGTGAATATCTGTGAGTAAATATCTTGGGATAATAGAAAATTGGGCATCGAAACAGAAGCAATAGCATCACTAACAAGGTGTTGGGGATAGATGTGGGCAGAGATGTCATTAAGACAGAGAGGGGAGGTCAACGAGGCATCTTCGAATGTTTGACAGGCTGTGGGGAGCTGTGTCCCACGGTAGTGAGGTCCCTGTCACTGAATGTAGTTAAGTGGACACTATAAACCATTGCCTCTCGGTGATGTGTCAGAACAATTGCAGTTGGGGGACACCCACCCAGGTGGCTCTCCAGCCTCTTCCATTATGGGAGCCTATGCTCCTGCCCAGCACACAAGGCCTCGTGCTCCATCCAGTACAAGAACCCTGTGCAGCCAAGAAATGGACAGAGCAAGTATGACCCTGGACTTGCCACCTGATGTCTCTGCACCCCCATTCTCCCTCTGGAAAGTAGAGGTGATGGTAGTAATGGGTGTTCTCTCGGCCTGATGAGATCAACATGGTCACAGCTGTGAAAGTGCTTTGAAAAGTGCAACATCCTCTACAGACGCTGGGGGTGAGGGGCAGCATGTCACAGGGATGGCAAGTCCATGCCCACCCTCTCAGACCCCGGCCCCTGGGTCCAGGACATTCCTGTTCTGGGGGCAGGGCAGGGAGCCCCCCCAGGGAGGGAGCTCCTGGGGACCCAGAGGAGCCTACCAACGTGTCCTGTGCCTTGTCTCCACAGCCGTGGTCTCCTCCAGCGGGGGCACTGGCTACAGCTCAGGCAGCGGCCTCTGCATGTCAGGAGGTGGCAGCTATAGCAGCAGCCTGGGCTATAGCTCCGGGGGCGGCTTCAGTTCCACCAGCAGCCGCAGCATGAGCGGCAACAGCTCCAGCATGCGCATCATCTCCAAGACGTCGTCCACCAAGAAGAGTTACAGGAGCTAAAGGGCCCCACCCTCCAGGCTCCCGCCTCCAGACTCCCCTGATCCCCCACCCTAAGGCCTGCCGCTTTGCTGATGCCCCATGCACAGAATCAACAGCAGGAGGCGTGGGGAGTGGTCTTTGAGTTCTAAGATCATCTTGTCCATCCCCGTGCCTCCAGACGTGTCCCCACAAGGATACCCCCTCCTTGCTCCTTATCCCAGGGCCCTCCAGGGGCCCCAGGCATCCACTTCAACTAACACCCACTCAACTCCTCTGTGCCAAGACCTGGGCTAGGACTTTGCCCGTCGGCAGCTCCCAGAGCTGGAGCACCGTAGGGTCATCCTCCCCACCAGAGCCAGATCCATGCCGTCCAAAGTCCTTTATGGGGGAGGAAGGAGCTTAGAATTGACCTTGGTGCCCCCAAAGAGGTTGCGTGTAGTATAGACTAGAGTTCCCACGCATGTGCTCTCTCGCCGCAAACAAGATCCTTTCCTGCAAGCCCCTCCAACCAGGGAAGTCTGCCAATCCAAGCAGGATGTTGTGTCCTCACTTCGTCCCGTCTTGTCCCTTGCTGGGCCCCCAGCCACTTCCCCGACCACTCTCCCACCATCAGAATATTGGAATAAGGAATCAATACCCTTTGAAATATGACCAACTCGATTATTCATACTAGAATAGAATGATTTTTATCAAGAAGGCAAAAGTTCTCCATGGCCTGGGGCTACACTCCATGATAGTTCATAGCCGAATTCCTTTCAATTCTGCCTCATTTAGGCCACTATTAGAATTAGCATCCCACGCAGAACCGCCCTACTGCTGAGTGGGAGGGAGGCAGGCTAACCCGGGTGTGGGAAGGTAGCCAGGCAGCAGATGACCGGGAAAAGGAACCCAGTCAGCCTGTGTTAGAATGGCCCTGGGAGAATCCTCCCACAGAAGGATTCAGGAGACTTTCTCCTTGCTCCTTTCTCCTTGCTCTGTGGTAGCCATATCTCTTCTCTGGAAAGTTCTCTTTCCTTCTTACCTTGCTCTTTCCACCTCCCTCCTTGTTCTGCTCCTCCTCCGCAACCCTGTGTCTCCTCTCTTCATCCCTCCCCTCTGCTCCTTTATTTCTCTCTTTTCTTTCCCTCCCACTCATCCATTTGGCAATATAACCCCTGTTCCCTCTCCCCTGACCTTTCTTTTTCCATCTCCCTGTCTCTGACATGTCTACGGTGTGGATCTGCCTGTGCCCCAGGCCTGGCTAGAACTGCACTCTCAAGGTAGTCCACCAAACCCTATGCCCCACAGGGAAGTCCTAAGAGGGCAGACTCGGGAGAGAGACAGTCCTCCCTCTGACATCTTTGCTCGCTCTCAGAGGATGCTTGTTTGGCCTGTGAAGGAAGCAGAGGTAGAGGAGCGGTGGAAGAGGGGAGCTGCATAGGCCCAGAGATCTTTCTAAGACCTGCCTTCACAGAGTGGTTTCCCTACTTGAGGATCTGGGAGCTCTCAAAACACCTGCCATGCACTCAAGACCAAAATGAATTCCAAAGGCAAGCAGGGCCTGGCTGTCAGCTGTGGACATGAAGCCAGGAGAGATATGAAGTCAGAAAAAAAGTCACCCTGCTCTGATTATCTCAAACCTTCCCAAACTGCCTACTTCCCATGCCTGCCTAGTTCCTGAAACCGCTTCAATAAAGTGTCACTGAGCTCTTTAGGTTTTGGTAGAGTCTGTGTCTTATCTCACATTCAGAGAGCAGCCTTGGAACCAGTGTTTTCTGGGAGCAGGTGCCTTCTGCCCTCAACAGATCCAGACAACAATCCCCTACTCTCTGATTCCCAGCTCTGGTCCCGGGCTCCCGGGGACCCAACATGTCACTGCACCACGCTCTGGCCTTGGAGTGGTGGGGGACTGCTCTCCAGTCTGGCTTCGTAGTGTCACTATCCACTCTCACACCATCTCCTGGGCCAACTTCTGTGACGCTTACCCCAGGGCAGAATGGGAATCCCCCTCTCCTGCCATCATGCAACAAGACCCACACCACCTCACCTCTGCCTCCCACCGTTGCCCTTGGCCTTCTGCAACACCCCTGACCTCCCCAAACCTCAATTTCCCTCCCCAGCATTTTAGGACCCAAAGTCAAGACTAGGAAGAAGGGGACAGTGAAATAGCACAGTTAGACCAAAACTATGGAGCTCCAGGCTCCTAATCTTCAGGTGGAACAGAGAAGACATAATGCATATTGGTGGGAGACTCACATTCTCAACCAGGCTTCTCTCCACCAGAGCGGCAGAGCATGGTGCCAACAGAAAGAATAGGACCGAACCCCAGTTTACCACGGATGCGCTGTGTGGTTCAGGTTACTTACTTAATCACTCTGCTCCTTACATTCTCATCTATAAAACAGAAACTACATCGTGGTGCTGTCAGGCAATTAAATGAGATCGTGGGTGTAGAGCTTGAGGTGGTCCCAGCACTCAGTAAACGCCCAATAAATACTATTATTATTATTATTATTATTTTGGCTTAATTGTGACCTGGAAAAAAGCAGTATGGCAGGGAAAGACAGCGACAGCAGAGGTCTCATGGAGGGAACTGATGGAAAGGGAGAGGGAAGAGAATTAGGGGTGGAGGCACTTCAGGCATCTCCAAAGAGCTATGACCTGGGTGCTGGGGAGAAAGCTGGTGTCCCGCATCCATCTGAGCAATTCCTAAGGGCAACAACGGTCCCTGGAAATGTCCTCAGGTTAGAGCAAGCTCTGTCTACCTTGGGGAGGCTGGGGATTGGGTGGGGACAAAAGGCAAAAGGCTAGGACACAATAATGTCAACCTAATGGCAATCATCAGTGCATCTTTGGGGGACCAAGGGGTCCTGGGGAGAGCATCTCTTCCTCTCCCTCCTCTTGAGTCCTCTGCAGGCATTTTTGGGCTAAATGGGCCCCAGAGACAAGGGTCCGTGTCGGGAGCCCCAGAGGTACTGAGCCAGATCTGGCTCCCACCTGGCCTGAGGAGGGGCAGGTCCCAACCTGCTTGTTGGGGCCTCTCCCACCTCAAAATCCTCCCTCCCAGGGAGCTTCTAGAAACACCTAGGAGCTTACGGAGGGCCCTTGGATCTGACACATCTGCAGAAAAGCAGCTTTGGGGGAAAAGAGCATCCCCAAGCATAATTAATTTGGCCTCTAGTCTTGGGCAACCAGGGTGTGTAATTCATGCCTCTCTCCTCACCGCAAAATGGCATAAAGTCCTAAATCTCCCTTTCCTTGAGGCTGAGCCACCCAATATGCCAAACGTCTGTCTGGCTGGCCGCTTTCATTGCCCCCATAAACGAGGAAAGAGGACAGCAGCACTGCCCATTGGCTCCCACCCTTTGCTCTTTGCTACCCTAATTATCCACCTTGGTACTTAGCAGCTGCCAATAGCCCAAGCTTATAAACCTGTTAATGGTGATTTGGGGTTTGACTCTGCCTGGCCCTCCATCCCCAACGAGATAAAAGGTGGAGAAGCTGGGCTGGCTTGATAACTCGGTCTTCCCGCTGTCCCCGTCAGCCGCCTCTCTGCGTCTCTCTCACCATGTCGTGTCACTCCTTCCAGCTGGGCTCCCGATGCGGTGGTCGGAGCTTCAGCTCCTGCTCAGCTGTCCTCCCCCGGATGGTCACCCACTATGCCGTGAGCAAGGGGCCGTGCCGGTCCGGGGGTGGGGGGGGCCTCCGCGCCCTGGGCTGCCTGGGCTCCCGGAGCCTGTGCAACGTGGGCTTCGGGAGGCCCCGGGTGGCCTCCAGATGTGGCCTGCCCGGCTTTGGGTACCGAGTGGGGGCCCCCTGTGGGTCCTCGCCCTGCATCGCCCCCGTCACCATCAATGAGAGCCTGCTGGTCCCGCTCGAGCTGGAGATCGACCCAGCTGTGCAAAGGGTGAAGAGGGACGAGAAGGAGCAAATTAAGTGCCTGAACAACCGCTTTGCATCCTTCATCAACAAGGTAACAGGGAGGAGCCATGCTTGGGGCTGGGAGACACAGAGAGCACTTTGCATCAGGGCCAAGGAGAGGCTGGCAGCTGAGAGGGCGCGGTGGATGACACCCCCAAATCGTAGAAAGCTGCTTAGATCCAGCTTAGTGCTAGACATTTCTTCCTGCTCATTCTTTTTTCACTCTCTTGTCATCTCCCTTTGAATATTAGCTGAGAAAATCACCAGGGCTGTGTGAGGTCAAACTATAAGAGGAACTTCCAAAGCAATGATAGATACTGAAAAGAAAAACCAATGAGGCAGAGGAGGCTTTGACAACAAAGTCGCCTTCTGAGGGCCTGAGCTGGGGTGAGAGCATTGGGCCTGGAGGCAGGGATGAGCACTGCAACCCCAGATTTGCCCCCAGAGGAGGCCTGGTGTAAGGAGAAGGTAGAGCAGTCAGCACAGGGAGCACACAGTCGCTGTCACCAAAACCACAGCTCCGAAAGGCTACAGGGAAGGGTGGTGTGCAGCCTTCGAAAGGCCAGTTGGGAACCCAAGCAGCTGCGTTTGCATCTGTTTCCACACCCCAGGGAGGCTCTTGGGATCAGGGGCTGAGCCAGTGTTTTGGCTGAGCCAGTGTTTTTGCTGACCCCTGGCTATAGGGCAAAGAATCCAGAGTCAGAAGTCAGGAGGCCTGGGCCCTGGTGTTGGCTCCAGTCCTGGCTGCTCCCCTGAGGTCCTGTGCAAACGTCTCACTTCTCAGCCTCGGGGCTCTTGCTACCTGGTGGGGAAGGGGGCCTTAGTGGTGGGGAGTCAAAAGAAGTAAGATACGTAAAAGGGCTCCAAAAAGAAACTCATTTCAGTAAATGGGAACTGTTCCACTTACAGTTTTATTTTTAAAGCTCGTTAAGTTCTGGGCTCTGACTTTCCGCAACATCACACCACCTTCGTGAGACTGGGAGCCTCTTGGTTATGCGGCCGTTGCCCAGAAATAGGGCAACGTTTCTCCCTCTGCAGATTTCTTTCAAGGATGGAATGCTGGTTCCCTCTGCCGATGGCTAAGAGGGGTGGCCGTGATCAGCTCACTGAGCTTCTCCTCTTCTCGGTTCCTAAGTCACCAAAACGGAAAAGCCAGCCGGAAGCTCTCCATGTTCCCATGATGGGGATGTTTTTTGGACACAGCCTCGCAGGGTGCATCAGAGTCAGGGGAGAGAGCTTAGAGTCTCAGGACCACGCTTTTGATCTGACCTCCCCTGAATGCCCCCGGGCTGGGACCAGAGAAAGCCTGAACTCCTAGGCATCACGTCACCCGCTTGCATTAGTATGAAGAATCCTGAAGAGCTTCCCATGCACAATACCAACCTTAGGAAGCCGAGAGGCTTGAAGGGACAGGATGTGTTGGCCGAGGTTGCAAGTCTCGTGGGAGGCCGACAGGCAGGGCTGGGAGGGGGACCTGTCCCAGACCTCTCGGGACACTACTCCTCCCATGACAATGTGCGACCCCTAGGGGAGTAAGTGGGGGTCTTATAAAAGCTCCCCCAGGCAGGGGATTCATGGAGACAAATCCTCCTAGGCCAGTCTACGCAGGGAGACTTACCTGAAAACTTTAGCACATTGACAGCAATGTGTTGGGATTAAGAGCACACGCTGATTCCATTGGCCACCCAGCCCATCACCTGTTACGGTCCCTGGGCTCCCTGCTCTCGGTGACTCCCTGATCTGGATGGCAGGTGCGGTTCCTGGAGCAGAAGAACAAGCTGCTGGAGACCAAGTGGAACTTCATGCAGCAGCAAAGGTGCTGTCAGAGCAACATCGAGCCCATCTTCCAGGCCTACATCTCTGCCCTTCGGCGGCAGCTGGACTGCGTGGCAGGCGACCGGGCCAGGCTGGAGTCCGAGCTCTGCAGCCTCCAGGACGTTCTGGAAAGCTACAAGAAAAAGTGAGTGTGGCCTACTTTCAGCCCACCAGGGAGCCTGGAGCAAGCTCCATCAACAACCTGGGCCTCAGTTTCCCCATCTCTACAGTGGGATGCCTCCAGCTTCGTCGATCAGGTAGCAGCAACAGTGTGGTGGGGTAACACAAGAGAGCAGCTAGGACACTGCCCGTCGGGCACTCGCCAGAAGCTCTGAAATAGTGTATTGATCTTCACCTCCCTTCCTGCCGCCCTACCTCAAGAGGGCCCTGTCCATGTCCCTGCAATACTAGCTCTTTCTCCTGCCATTCCCCGCCCTCCAGGGCTCTGCTTGGCCACCTGGTCTGCCATAGCTTCTAGCAATCCCCGTTCAGATCCGGAACCATATCTTATTCCCCAGACGGGCGTCCAAACCTTCTTCCCTCCGTGCTTTTCCTCCCACTGTCCCTTTCTCCTGATAAGCCCCTCTTGGGACCTCCTGGGACCGCATCCAAGCTAACCTGGCCCAAGTTTTTCTCTCACTCCCTGATGCTCAGCTCCCGGACCTCAACCTCAGAGTCCACAGCTGGAAGCCATCCCCCTCCCCACAAGCAGGGCTCTACGTCCCCAGAGCCTGTGGTTAAGGTCAGGTAGCCTGCTAGACTTGCCCTCTCTGAGGGAAGCTCCTAGCCTGCCTCCCAAGAGAAGGGAGCCAAAACAGATGTTAACTAGGAGCTTGCTGGCTACTAGGTCTAGTGCCTATAAGAGGCTTGAGGCCAGGATACATTGCCTCACAGGTCCTAGGTGGGTGTCTCTGGTCCAGGGCCCCATGGGAGCACATGTTGGTGGGTGAGGGTTGAGAGAGACACATTTCCACTGACAAGCAGCAGTACAAGTAGGCTCAGAGCCAAGGTCCCTAAGGGATGTGCATCAGTGGAATAGAGCCACATGGTGGTCACTCATGCTGCAGGAGTCAGTCCTATGCCTTCCTGATACCAGACACTGTGCCGAGCTGGCTCCCGCCCTCCAAATGCCCCGGTCCTGCACAGACCTCCACACACACCAGCCAACAGCTACGATGGGGTACGGGGCAGAAGCGGAAAGGAATGCCAGGACAGTGAGGGCACAGACAGGGCCCAGGAAAGCTTCCTGGAGGAGGTGTAATTTGCTCAGGACCATGATGAAGTTTCATTCTAGTTGGGTATTACAAAAGGGGATTCTAGAGTAGATTCCAGGAAAAGGGAAGGGATGGGAGCAGGGGACAGGAAGGGCCAGAGTATGCCAAGTCAGAGAGGACCACTCCAGCAGACCACAACAGGTGACATGTAATTAGGCCAGCCCTCTCGACCAGAGCAGTGCCTTTCTTGGCGGGTAACATACAAGGTGGGCAGGACACATGGTTTGCAGCTCATGATGAGGACTTTGGATTGGGCAAGTGGGGGTAGAAGGATGAGACTAAATGCTGTTTTGATAGTAGCAGCCGATACTTATGAAGCCTCTGCTCCATGCCAGGGGCCCAGTGCTTGGCAGACGCTACCTGTGGCATGTGTTAGCTCACTGCAGCTATGTGAGGCTGGACCGGTGTCATTCTCATTCTGTACACAATGAAGCTGAGACACAGAAAAGTCCCCCACCCCGGACCCTTCCCCAAAGTCACAAGACTAGCACCTGCCCGAGCTGGGATTCCCACCTAGGCAGAAGTCTCCAGCTTCCAGGGCCCATGCTGAGGCCGAGGTCTGCTGGAATAAGGAAGGATGGGCGTCAGGAAGCGCAGTGAGGCTATTAATGGATCAATAGCACTCATCAGACTGAGTCATACCCGCCAGACTGGACCCCCTGGCCCTGATTCCATTGCCCAGAGGGACAGGGAGTGGGCGGGGAGCTCCCTCGAAGCCTGGGGGTGGCCAGGCTGTCTCTACAGCTCTGGTGAAGTGGGTAATTGCTACCTCGGCAAATAGAGGCCAGGCTCGGACCTCTCCTGGCGGGGAGGGCAAGGGGCAGGCTAAGGTTCCAGTGTTTGCAGCCAAAACTGAGAACAACTCAGAGAAGGCAGCCAACTCTTTACCACCTTCCCAGAGTAAGCAACTGCATGACGTGGGCTTCCTTAGCAGCAACAAGGAAAGGAGGTGGCCTGGAGAAGGACTTCCCAGAAGATGATAATCACAGGAATGGGCTACTCAGGGTGGGGAGGGAGGTCAACACGTACAGTGGCTAATGAGAGGCTAGGATGACAATCGTTTGTCCTGAGTGGTCAGAGGAGCTACAGGTGTCCGATGATGATGAGGACTGGGCCTGGCGACTCCTTAGGGCATTAAATTACTGAGAGGCAGGTTTGCTCCCCAGGCTCCCTCCCTTGGGCCACTTCTGAACCCCCAGGCCAGACTAAAATATTTCTTCCTGCCCATCCAATAGGTATGAAGAGGAGCTCTCCCTTCGGCCCTGTGCTGAGAATGAGTTTGTTGCCTTGAAGAAGGTGAGGGAGGGCACAGGGAGAGAGAAGGCCCCCCGAGTTGGCCCAGGTGGCCTCATCACACTCAGCCACTGACCAGGTCCAAACGTGTCTGCAGCCCACCCACCCCAAACAGGGCCTCTCTCCCGTCGGATCCCAGGGCCAACCTCACCAACCCTGGGAAAGAGGAAAGCCAGCCTTCCCCCACTTCTTACAGAAGGGCAGTGATTGACCTGGCCTCCACCTCCCAACGCATGGGGGCCTGACCTGGTTAGGGTTGTGTCTACACCTGCCCGAGAAGTTGGAGGTAGAGCTAATGCCAAACTGAAAACCAAACAAAAACTCTGACTCTGACACAAAAGAGGAAAACAATAGCGATGGTTTCTCAGATAAACACCAAGGTGTTCTATGGCCCGTGCACCACACAGCGGGCTCTGAGAACCTGCACTCAAGGATCCTTCAAAACCCACTCCAACAGATCCTTCCCCATCAGGGTGCCAGGCCCAGGCATGTGGTCCTGGGGTTGGGGCCCCTCCCCTCCATCCTTGGCTTTGTCACCTTTTCACTTCCACATGAGCCTACACCTGGGTCCCTCAGCTGCCGCCAGCTTGCCTGGGAGGGGACCCAATGGGAGGAGAGGGTGGCCTCACCTATTCCCTGGGCCCCAGATTATGGTTGTCCCTGCTCTGGCCACAGGATGTGGACACAGCCTTCCTGATGAAGGCTGACCTGGAGACCAACGCGGAGGCTCTGGTCCAGGAGATTGACTTCCTGAAAGGCCTGTATGAGGAGGTACCTACAGCCCCACTGCCCACAGATGCTCGGTCAGGGGCCAGTTCCGTGGGCATGATGGAGTGGGAGGGCTTCCACTGGCGGGTATGGTCCAGGGCAAGCTGACTCAAAAGTGAGCATGGGAAGAAATTCTCAGGCAGTGAGACTCCCAGAAGTCAGAGGGCCCAGACCTTGGCTCTTGAGTCTGTGTAACTAGTTGGGGGATGAAGAACAGGTTGGTGATGGAAGACTCAGGACAGCTATGCAAATTACTATGCAAATCTGCTATGGGAAAGTCAGAGCTGTTTCCGTCCTCTGCTCCTCCACTTTGGTCCTCAAAATGCTCACGCATTCCCATGTGCCCCCCACCCAGGAGATCTGCCTGCTCCAGTCTCAGATCTCTGAGACCTCCGTCATTGTGAAGATGGACAACAGCCGGGAGCTGGATGTGGATGGCATCATTGCTGAGATCAAGGCCCAGTATGACGATATTGCCAGCCGCAGCAAAGCTGAAGCCGAGGCCTGGTACCAGAGCCGGGTGAGGACCTGGGCAGGGCCCGGCTGGGACCCCAGACCCGCCTCCCCTAGGGACTGAGTGAGATGATAACGAGGGCTGTGTCACACCACAATCACAGGGAACTTGTAAACCCTGGGGTCCTGTTGTTTCTGCCAGGTCCCTGCAGAGCATGTGGGAGGGGACCCCACAGACAGCCCAAGCCTGTCATCAGGGTGCTGGGGCTTCCCACCTTTACCCACGCACAGACACTGGAAATATTCCTTTAGGCTGTGCTCGAGAAGCACTAATTGCCAATGACTGCAAAGAGGGCCCTGGGCTTCAAGGCGTGAAGGAGGCTAATGGTGCAGTGGGCACTAATGGCAGGGCAGGAGCGGTCATTAAGGCGGCCCCAGACTTAGGCAATTAGGGGTTTGCTGGGACAGAGATGGATACCCCCAAGGGCAATTTGATTTTGCAAATATTATCATCTCTGTCTCACCGGCACTGTCTGCGAAAGGCACCATGCATTCATTCGCTCAGTCATTTATTCATCCAACGACTGTTTATTGAGCATCCATCACACTCCAAACACTGTTCTAGTTGCTGGATTCCAGCAGGAAACAGAATAGACAGCAAACCCCGCCTTCCAGTCACTTTCATTCTAGAAGCAGGGTGGGGAAGGGGGGGACGATACACAAGGTATTGAATCAGTAAGCTTGGGGTACGCTAGATGGTGATGTGTGCTTTGAAGAAAATCAATCAACATGAAGTGCAGGGAGTGTTGTGGGAATGAGGTTTTGAATAGGGTCGCCAGGGAAGGATGATCTTATTGAAATGTGTGGCACCATGAGGGTACTAAGAGTCACACCATCCCTGTCCTCAAAGAGGTTACAGAAACAGACTGCCTACAGATGATACGGGGGTTCTATGTTCCCATCAGGGACACAGGCTTCTTCTCGCTTTCTGTTCTGCTATCCTTAAAATTGCAGTAATCCTCACGGTTGCCTCATGTCCCAAGAAGGCTGCCTTATCACTGATCTCACATGTTCATTCCAGGCAGGAAGAACACAAGGCAAAAGAAACATGCCAACTGGGTCATCCCCCACTTTAAACAGCTTTCCTGGAAGTGTTACCCATAGATCTCATTAATGAAAAGGCCAATAAATATTCTCTTATCTGAGCTCACTGCCACCCCAAATAAAAGCAGAGTTCTGTTGGAAGACGAGGAGAGTGTGTATTGCTAAGGCAACTGCAGGCTTTGTCACAACAGCCAAACAACAAAAGAGCCAAAGAGAATGATTTTCTTATCACTTGTTTTGCCTTCTCTATGTGGAAAATCTAAAGTTGCTACTTGTTTTAATCTATAGATGTAAATTGATAAAACGTTATTCAGAAATTGGATTTGGAGCTGCAAAGGTAGCAAAGGTTTTTTTAAAAAATGTTAAGTCAAAGTAGGAAGCAGCATTGCATATTGTTTTCTATTGTTTTGAAGGAGAATGTACGAAGGTACTCACCCTAGTGAGGTAGACATGGTCTGTCCTCACTCCCAGATCTGTCCGGCATCCCAGACTGAGCACAGGAAACCCCTTCTAAGATCTGGAGGGAACTCCAAAGGGGAAGGAGCCCTCCAGAGACCCTGGGGCTCTGGGCTTGGGAGAAAAAGATGAGCCACAGAACAGCTAAACAGAGAAAAGGAGAGCTTAGAGGAGCATTTAATAAGCCTGAAGTTTCAGGGTTGGGGAAGGAAATAAGAAGCAGCCCAGAAAAAGACAAGAAATGGAAAGGGGATGGAGAGCAGAACAAGCCTAAGAACCCAGAGAGCCCTGAGCTAGAAAACCACTGGAGGAGAGACTCTGGACGGTGAGAACAGGGGTGGTGAGGCTCCGTGGTGCAGGTGCCTGCGCCCAGTGCTCTGACCTGCCTGTCCCGGTCCCGGCAGTATGAGGAGCTGCGGCTGACAGCTGGGAACCACTGTGACAACCTCCGCAACCGCAAGAACGAGATCCTGGAAATGAACAAGCTGATTCAGCGGCTTCAGCAAGAAATTGAGAACGTGAAAGCCCAGGTGAGGCCAGAAAGCCATGGTCCTGAGGCCCCATCACAGGCTCCCCCACAACTGGTCCTGGGGGTGGGTCCATTCTCCCTGGGAGCACTTGGAAGTGGGAATGAACTTATGCCCCTTGTTTACGAGGGAACAAACCCTTTCTAAAAAAGCTGACCAACAGCGGGAGCAACCTAAGGAAACAGCGAGGTCCCGACAGACACTAGGTCACCTTTGGTCACAGATGAAATAGCAAGGGTACTCCCCTCAATGGGGGCACAGAAACGATGGTTGACATGGTTGACATGGTTCCTTCGGACCCAAAGACTCCAGTCCTGTGATCCTGAAATTCCAGACGACTCCCAGGAGTCCATAAATGCAGACCCACTCTGTTCTCCCAGGCTGATGAAGACCAGCCAGACGCTTCCAATCTATTAGCCCCCAAAGAAATCGCTCAAACCTCCTTGAGCTGTTAGAGACAGAAGTTGCTCTGACATCTCAGGAAGAACCAGATGTCACAACCCTAGGCTGAAAGGTTCAGCAGCTTTGAATCTGGCATGGCCCCACGACTGTAAAGGAAATCTCCCTCCTCCTATGTGTTCCCATGAGTGTCACCTTCCTCCCACACTCACAAAGCTGCCCACCCAGGCAATTATACCACCCCAGCTGGTGTCCTGAACACGGTTCAGCTCAACTCAGACACTATCTACCTGGAGAGAGGGTCAGATCCCACAGAGTAAGGGTCCTACCTCACTGCCCCTACTTCACATGCCGACCGCAAGTCCAGGTTGTGACCCCTCAGCTGTACATCGGAGGTTCCTGTGATCCCCTCTTCAGGTAAGATTAATTCACTAGAATGGCTCACGGAACTCAGGAAACAGCTTACTTACTGTTTAGCAGTTTGTTATAAAAGGCAATGATAAAGAACACAGATGAACACCCATTTGGAAGAGATGCGCAGGGCAGGGTAGGCGGGAAGGGCATGGAGCTTCTATGCCGCGCTCTGGTCATGTGAGTGTCCCACCACCTCTGCGTGCTCACCAACCTAAAAGTCGTGCAAACCCCAGACTTTGGGATTTTATAGAGACCTCCTCTCCTGGGCATGATCAATGATTAAGTCCATTTCCAGCCCCTCCCCTCTCTTCGGGAATAGGGGGTGGGGCTGAAAACCCTAAGCTTCTAGTCATGACTTGGTCCTTCTGGCAAGCAGCCCTCATCCAGAAGCCATTGGAGACTCAGCCAGAGTCACCTCATTAGAACAAAAGACACTGCTACCATCCAGGAGTCACAAGGGATCGGGGAACTCTGTGTCAGAACCCAGGGTCAAAGACCAAATATGAAATCAAAGGATGCTCCTAATGCTCTTTATCACTTGTGAAATCACAAGGATTTGGGAGTTCTGTTCCAGGAACTGGGGACAGAGATCCATATATGTATTTTTTATCATCTCACAATGACCATGTTCTCCCTGCTCTTCTGAGAGTCAGCCTGGGACTCCTGGGGACTCCAGTAACGCCTTGCTGTGCCCTCTCCCCCAGCGCTGCAAGCTGGAGGCTGCGGTGACCCAGGCGGAGCAGCAGGGTGAGTCAGCCCTCAGTGACGCCAAGTGCAAACTGGTAGGGCTGGAGGAGGCCCTGCAGAAGGCCAAGCAGGACATGGCCTGCCTGCTCAAGGAGTACCAGGAAGTGATGAACTCCAAGCTGGGCCTGGACATCGAGATCGCCACCTACAGGCGGCTGCTGGAGGGCGAGGAACACAGGTGGGTCAGGGCCATCCATGCTCCAAGGGTAAGTTCACCTGCCTCTGGGTTGCCTCTGGTCACTGCTGAGGCTGCACTGTGATGGCCCATCCCACAGTCAAGGAAAGTCCCAAACAGCCAAGAATCCTCAGGCCCTCCTCCTGAACACAGCAGTGGGGGCTGCGGCCTGGGCAGGAGGAGGGGTGCCCTGTGTTTATCGGGCTTGTTCTCTCTGATGCAGTTACCCTGTGTCTTCTTTCCTCTTCCTCCAGGTTGTGCGAAGGCATCGGGCCTGTGAATATCTGTGAGTAGTTGTGTACTCCCCTGGGGTTCTGGGGTCGTGGGGGCTGATCCACCCGACAAGGACAAGACCACAGCACCCTGGCCCAGACTTCCGCATGTTTCCCCCACCCCAAGAAGGAGCTTTGTCTGCCAGGAGCTCCTGGTCAGATGGAGGGGAAGTCAGAATTATGTGAGGAGCAGAGAAGCAACAGGGCCTCAGGGCTGTGGGGCCCCGGAAGCTGCGGGGAACTCTCATGACAAGAGACTGCCTTTCTGGAGAAAGCAGTTTCAAAGCAGGTTCAGACAAGTAAAAACTGAGGGCATGAAGCAGAAACCAAGGCTGTGGGGAAAGAGGAGAGCTTCTAAGCACTTTTTGTGGCTAGTGTGGGAAGCGGGTGGCTGGAATGGGGGTAGCTTGTCGGTGAGTGGCAGCAGGTGGGGACACGGTCTGGCTGAGAGGTTTGAGGGCCATGCCCTTCTAGCCACACAGTAAGGGACCCTGAGCCTCACTCCCTGTTCCCACAGCTGTGAGCAGCTCCAAAGGCGCGGTCCTCTACGAGCCCTGTGTGGTCAGCACCCCCGTGCTGAGGACCGAGTACTGCCCGGGGGGCACCAGTGTCCTCAAGACCAGCGGGGCCTGCAGCGTCGTGGGCACTGGTGAGGTCTACGTCCCCTGCGAGCCCCAGGGGCTGCTGAGCTGTGTGAGCACGCGGAGTTCCTGCATGAAGCTAGGGGCCGGGAGCAGCTCCTCCCACAAGTGTTAGCACAGTCCGGTCCCCGAGGCGGGAAGCCCAGGGACAGGGTGCCAGCACCCCTCCACCCCCAGCCTAGATGTTGTCCCCCGACCAGAGCTGAAGACAAGGATATTCCCAAACCCCAATTTCCTGTATTGACCAAAGCTTTCCCTCAGGTTTTTTGCTGAGAGGCGCCCCTCAGGCCTCTCCATGGGTCACCTTTCACTTAGCCGTGTGCGGACCCCGAGCTAGGCCCTCGGTGGGGAACACATCAAAGTTCCACTCTGTGGATTATCCCCTGAAAGTTTTCCCACAAAGCCAGGATCCCACTCTCAACCCCTGAAGTTCCCCACCTCCCTTACGTCTGGCTCTCAAAGCACCTAAGAAAAATGAACTTCTTTTAACATCCGGCTAACACATGCACTATTGCAATGATCAAAAAGAGGTACCCCAAAATACTTTTCTGATTTCCAAAGCCAAGGGCCAGCATTTCAGAATCACTTGAGATCTGTTAAAGGTCCTCTTGATTGGCACGCAGAATCCAGAGGGAGTCTATGGGAAGTAATTCACCAGCTTGAGTGCTGAGCTCACACTATGAAAATACATCTTTTTTCCTGAGCCCCATTGACGGGGAAACACCAAAACAAAGGCAAAGGGACTTGGAATACTTCCTGGATGGAGAGACAGTCACAAGCTGACATCACCTGCTCAATGGAACCAAGCTCCTCCCCCACCCTCTGTACATAGCCCTCCCCAGCCCCTCCTCGCTCTGGTCCTGCTCCCCCTCCTTTTAGGTCCTCTTGCTTTGGATCTGATGTGAACATGTTTTCCCAGCTACAGTGATGTGGGGCTACCCCCAAACTGGGAGGTTTTGGCTCAGGGGTTGCAGGGAAGGATGTGTGGTGCTGACCCAATCTCCCCAGAGGCCCCTCATGCAACCTCCTGCAGAAACCCCCCCACCCCACCCAGGGAGCCACCATCTCTGCCATAAGCCTCTGGTCTTGTCTGTTCCCAATAAACTGACCATTCACACGCTGCAGGAGTCAAGATTATTCACTCGGCTCCGTAGGGTACAAGAAGGCTGGAGGGGAACCAATGAGCAACCTTTGGGAGCTGGGAGCTGGGCGGGCTGGGGAGTGGAAATGAAGGTCATCATCCACATGGAAAAGCTACATATGAATGATTTGCAAACAGCCTGTAGAATAAACGTGGATCCATACAAATTGCATTTAAAACCTGCATACCACACCCCGATAGACAGCAAGTCACTCACCATGTTAAAGACCATGGCCTTATACACATGGGTCTCCTCACCACATGGTCCCTTTCTGCACGTATCCCAGAGAAATCCCGTGGGGCCCCGATCATGTCAGTACTTAGCAGCCTCCAAGCCCCATGTTCTGCCTCCCCATCCTGGACCAGTCTCAGGACAGGCCAGGTGCAGGGAAAAGCTGTGCAGACAGGGAGGAGAACTTTCTAGTCCCCCATCCCTCTTAGGGAGCCCCGAGGCCAGGAGATGAGCATTGGTAGTAGCAGTTCTGCCCCAAATCCTTCCTGTTGCCTCACTGATCCCCTAGAAAACTTCCCCATGACAAACCCCCCTTGTGGCTCCTGTGTGTTGGGGTACAACTTCCCTCTCCCCACAGTCCCATGCAGAGCATTTATTCTGTGCCAACCCCTGCATTAGAAACTGGTGATACAGAGGTGACTAATACCCTCTCTTAACCCCAGAGGGACTTTTGGCCTCCCAGAGGAGTCATAGATAATGAGAGGCAGAGAATATGGGAGCAACCAGAAAAGGCAACTAATGATTATGCCCGGAAAGGGGGTCAGAATGAGGTTCACTGAGAAGGTTGTAAGGATAGCATCTGGGCGGAAGTTGAGGGCAGTATAAACTGAAAGGGTGCCATTCATTCACCTTTTCATTCATTCACTATGTATTTATCAAGCACCTGGCATGGGTCCGGTGCTTGCATGCACTCAGAGGCGAGGGACAGTGACAAACAAGACAGCTCCAGTCAAGGCAGAGTTACTCAGACACAGGACCTAGAGCCCACGGTAAGGAGTGTGAAGCGTTGCAGCCACTTTGAAAAACATTCTGCCGGTTCCTCAAAACGTTAAACAGAGAGCTGCCATAGGACCCAGCCGTTCCACTGCTAGGTATACAGCCAGGAGAAATGAAAACATGCGTCCACACAAAAACCTGTATGTGAATGCTCAGAGCAGCGTCATACACAACAGCCAGAAGGTGGAAACCACCCCAATGTCCCTCAGTGGATGAGTGGATAATCAAAATGTCATAGAGCCCCAAGATGGACTACTACTCCGTCATGAAAAGGAATGAAGGACTCACACATGGTACCACATGGGTGATCCTTAAGAACACGGTGATAAGTAAGAGAAGCCAGACACAAAGGTCACATATTCTATGATTCCATTCCTATGAAATTCCAGAATAGGGAAATCCCTAGAGGCAGAAAGCAAATTAGTGGTAACTTAGTGCTGGAGGGAGATGACAGAATGGGGGGGGGTGGCAGTAAAAGTTTCCATTTGAAGTGGTGAAAATATTCTAAACTTGACGATGGTGATGGTCGCCTATGTCCAAGCATATACAAGAACCACCGAACTGTACATTTTACTTTACCTTTTTTAAAAAAGATTTTATTTATTTATTTGAGAGAGAATGGAGGAGAGAGAGAGGGCATGGAGGGGGTCAGAGGGAGAAGTAGACTCCCTGCTGAGCAGGAAGCCCAATGTGGGACCCGATCCTGAAACTACAGGATCATGACCTGAGCTAAAGGCAGTTGGTTAACCAACTGAGCCACCCAGGAGCCCCCGAACTATACATTTTAAATGAGCAAATTATATGGGTGCCTGAGTGGCTCAGTTGGTTAAGCATCTGACTCTTGGTTGCAGCTCAGGCCATGATCTCAGGGTCATGGGTGGAGCCCGGAGGCCGGCTCTGTCCTCAGCGGGGAATCTGCTTGAGATTCTCTCCCCCTCTGTTTCTCCCCCACCCTACCCCATGCTGGCACGCTTGCTCTCTTTCTAAAATAAAGAAGTAAAACTTTTTAAGAATAAAAATAAAAAATAATGACCAAATTACATAGCATGTGAACTCTATCTCAACCAAGCTGTTTGTTTGTTTGTTTGTTTGTTAAATGGGGCCCTGGCCCCAATCCATACCTCGCAGGGCTTACAGACCTACAACGGGGAATGACTGACGGGAGGATTGCTGTGAATCCAATGTAACTGAGGGTTCCACCTAGTCCCGGGCTTCGGGAAGGTCCCCAGGAGGAGGGGCAGGCCTACTGGATGGCAAAGGGCAGCAGGACTCAGGGGAACAAAGCCTGCTGGGGGTTCCAGGTGAGGAAACAGCAACCGTGAGTAAGACCGCACTGTGGCCCCGCCCGTGAGAGTCTGGAGTCCAGGCCTGCACAACCACACAGAGGGAAGGAGGGGTCAGGAGAGCAGGGCCTCCCAGCCTCAGTTCCCACAGCAGCCCTGTCACTCTGGACCTGGTCCTAGAGCCAGCTAAGCTCCTTGCTGATGAATATGCAAAGCTCTGAAACTGATAAGAATGCTCTGGCCTGGAGTCAGCAGAAACAGAGATTCTAAGAGACCGCCCACCTCTAGCCCACAGAGGGCTACCTGAGGCCCAGGAAATAGGCCACTGGATTAAATAAAGAAAGGGAGGGGAGATTCGCCACCCTCACTGGGAGGTGGGCTCGGGCTTGGTGAGCAGAGAAGGCTGTCTGAACATTTCACTAAGCAAAACTTGCCCCCAGTAGCAGAGGGACCCAAGCTTGGTCCTGGGCATGAGCTCGGAGGCCTGGGCAACATCCAACATTGGGGGGTCCCCTTCAGTGCTGTGCAACAGCGCCCCATTCTCCCTTCCTCCTCGCTAGAAGCTGACTCTAGTCAGATGAAACAAAAGTGCCTCCTAGTGGTGGCCTGGTGGCACATTCCATCCATCAAGGCAAACCTCTTGGAGCTGCCATGGGGGCCAGCCCCATGTGGGGTGCAGGGCGCTAGGTAGGATCCAGAGAGGACTGGCTTGGCCCCATGCCCTCAGGAAGGAAGTCAGAGCTTCACCTGCATTCCACTGGGCCTCAGGAGTCCAAATCCTGGCCCCCTCCTGGACACCCCTGTTGGAACAAGAGGGGCACAGCCCCAAGAGGCCTGGGGAGGATGGAAGCACCCAGAATGGAGCTCCTCGTTTCTGCGTCTGTCTCTCCAGAATATCTTCCATTTCCTTGTCCCTCTTCTCACCTGGGGCCTCTCTTCTCCCCATAAGGCCCTTCTTGGCCCCACTGCCCCCTCCCTCAGGGGCCCTCTGCCTCCACCCCTCAAAGGCCCTTGTCTTGCCAGAACCCCTTCCTCATCCCAGCCACCTCCGTGGCCCCAGGTGCACCCACCACTGCCACTCTCCAGCCAGGGCTTGCGCTGGGGGCAATGGCTTCAGAAGAGGCACTGTGACCAGAGGAGGGGAAACAGGATCCCCGTGTCTGATGGAAGGGGGACAGCTGGGCCCCGGCCACGCCAACAACTAAATGCAATGCCAGGCACACAGCAGCACCCGGCAAGGGTGTAGAAGCAACCTGACCTGTGCACCTTGGAGGACCATCATTTTCACTCTGGACAGGTGACAGCTGCGTGGGCCAGGTGAGAAAATTGAATTACACCTGAAAAAACACTCATCCTGCCAGGAAGAGTGGGGATCCCTGAACAAGAGGGGATGCTCTATTTCTCCTGGGGAGGTGTTTAGCTTCCATCTTAGCATCATTAGTCTGAGATGGCAGAGAGGTGGAGGCCCTAGGCAGGAGTGGGCTCAGACTCTCCCCACCATCCCCCTCCTTCTGCTGGGGGACTCCTGAGCTTCCCATCTCACAGCGGCAGGTCTCAGCATGAACACCTCCCAGTGAGTGTCTCCTTCCAGCACAGACTTGTCTCCAGGCAAAACGGAAACACTCTGAAGACGGCGGCTTTTAGCAAAACCTCTCAGCACCTGGGATTCCCCGTCTCCCTACTCCCCTCCCACGCACGCACACACGCGCATACACACACAGTCCTGTGTGCCCAAGGTTCCCAGACCCTGCTTAGCCACCCAGGACCTGGCCTCTTCCTACCCTTCCACGTCAGCAGTTCCGCCCCTCACCCCACACTGCACAGACAGCATCTCGGGCAGCCCAGCCCCCAGATGTCCAGATTCCATCCAGCCTGACCCACAGCAGGAAGAAGAAACCGTCAGGGCAGCCAAAACTCCAGTCAGCCCAGAGTTTCCAGGCAACCCCTTCCCTCTCCCTATAGGCCAGCCCCGGGGGAAAAATGGCTGAGGCTTATGATATGCATCGTCTGGCGAAATGATGCCTCAAAACTAGAAACTGCTGATGGTGAGAGTTCATCAGGAGTTATGCTTGACTGGTCCCGACTGCCCCGCCTGGTCAGTCAGGCCCCAGGGAAGCAGGGACTTGGGACAGCCCCAGAGCCGCTGGTTGCTGATGAAAGCACCGCTGGGGCGTGGGAGGAGGCGGGTGCTGAACAGGAACCCAGCCGCCCGCCTAGAAGGGAAGGTAGCCTTGTGCAAAAGAGAGGGGAGGGGCGGGAGGGTGGGGGGAATGGATGGCCGTAGCCGCACCATCTGCCACAGCTGCACCCCAGACACTTTCACACTTATCCTTATGATACTGTGAAGGAGAAGCCGGTGTCAGTCCATCTTACAGATATGGAAACTGAGGCTTAGACAGGTTAAGAGATGTCCTCAGGTCACCGGTACCCATGGAGGGGGCATGCTTGCTACCTCCCACTGTTCAGAATGGCTGGTGCACAGTGATAATAAAAAGCAGACTGACTTTCAGTCAGTCGTATTATCATTTTAAGTTCTCGGCAGACAAGCACCCGGAACAGAGCCCTGTCCCCACCCTGGCCCTGGTGCACCACTGTCCAAGGTCACTCTGCTAGCAGGTGGCAAAACTGGGACTGACTGAATCCAGGTCCATCTGACTCAAGGGCAATGTCAAGTCTCTGTCGTTGGCCTGGCACCCTCGGTGTTCTGGATGCCTCTCCTTCCCCTTTCATCTCCCCAAGGATCTGCCAGTCGCCTTCCCAGTCTCCTGGATCCCCTTGCCTGACCCTTTCCTCCAAACAGTCAGACTCACTGCACAAGAGGCCAGTCTTGAAGGGCAAACTGTGCTGACTTCCTGGTGAGCACTTGGGCTTCTGCACCAGTAGCATCTTCGAGGCCATGCCTGTCCATTCTGGAGCCTGGAGTCTCCTCTTCGTGACCTATCTCCAAACGCAAACGCTCTAATTCCTCTTCTTTTCACTTCCTGCTCCTTTCTTCCCACTTTTCTCCTGCTTTGCATCTATGATGTGTATCCATGCATTCTACAGAACAAGCTAGCATTCCCTCCACATGTCCTGCTCTACCAAGCACTGGGGGCACAGAGAACAAAAGACATGAAGTGTCTGCACCCTGGAGCTCATATCCCAGCCTGGGAAGACAGAAGGCAAGCAAGCAAATCCATGCAGGAGAGGACCACTAATGGTGACAACTACTAGGGGAGAAGGGAGAGGGAGGACATGGGGCAGGGAGGCTTAAATAGGGGGTGACCTATAAGCGAAGACCTGGAAGAATTAAGGGACCTGGCCATGCAGCTATTTGATGAAAACAAGTTTCTGGCAGAAAAAATAGCAAGTGGGAAAGTGTCTGAGGTAGGAGTTTTCCTGCCTATTTGACAGACAACCAGGAGGTCAGGGTGACTGGAGTCTGTTAGGATGGATAGAGGGAAATAAGGTTAGTGAACATGGGAGAGCAGGCTGTGGAGGGTCCTGGATGCCACTTACTCTGAGTGGGATGGGAAACCATAAGAGCCTAGAAATGACATAATGGAACATGTTGTTAATGGATCACTCTGCACTGTTAAGAAAAGACTGAAGGGGAAAAGGGACACTGGCTGGAGGACACACCAACGGACCCTGTGAGAAGTGATGGGCTTGGGCAACATGGCAGCAGTGGGGTGGTGAGAGGGAGTAGGAGCCCATATACATTCTGAAGGGGGGACTTGCCAATGGATTGAATGAATCCATTCAGTGAATTGAAAAAAAACAAAGGAACCAAGGATGACTCCGAGATTTTTGGCGTGAGCTACTATAGGGATAGTGAGCCTGGCAAGAGGAATGTATTTATCAGGAACAATTAGGAAAACGGTTTCAGATACGTTAAGTTTGAAATGCCTATTTGATACCCAAATAAAGATGTTGATTAAAATATACGTGTGGATAACAGAAGGTATGTTCACCAGAGTGCTATGCCTTGGCAGTCATCACTGGGGATAGACAGTATTTAAAGACATGAGATTGTGTGTTGTCACCAAGGGAATGAGTGAAGATAAAGAAGTGAACAGGTACAAAGATTGGGCCCAAGGATGCTGCAGTGTGTAGAGGTTGGGGATACGAGGAGAAACTGGTTAAGAAAACCCAAAAGAACCTGCCAGTAATACAGCACGAAAATCAGGAGAGCATGGAGTCTGGAAACCAAAAGAAGAAAGCGTTTCAAGGAAAGGGGAATGATTGACTATGTCAAACGCTGCTGAGAAACTGAGTGAGGGCTGAGGACAAACCACTGCAGTTATCAACATGGAGATCACCAGCGATCTTCACAAGACGGATTCTCTCATTGTTACTTTCCTGCTCTCTTTAGTCATACACCTGATATCTGGGTTTATGGAAAATAGCTGTAAACTAGGAACAGAGGGAAACATCCTCAATTTAATAAAGAACATCAACAAAGAACCCACAACTAACATCCTACCTAATGGTGAAAAACTTGAAGCTTTCCCACTAAAATTAAAAGTAAGGCCAAGACTTCTGCTCTCCCCACTGTTTTTAACATCATCCTGGAAGTCCTAGCTAATGCAGTAAGACAAAAGGAAATAAATGCTGTGGAGACTGGAAAGGAAAAAAAGAGTTAATACCCAAGCCCCATAGCTTAGGTCAAAAGCACACACACCCTTCCTTCCAAGTAGAATCCAAGCATCCCAAAGGATCCCAAGCATCTAGTCAAGTACAAGTTCCACCAGGCACGGGACAAGTAGGATGAACCATGTCACGCACTAGAATAGAAAAGGCAAACACCTGTCTCGGGGTCCTGAAGTATCTGCCATATGGATAACAATGATAATATCCAGTTGCTTAGAACTTTTCCTTTTCTATCCAGATGCTTATTGCTTTGTCTCTCATTCAAGTACTAACCAGGCCCAACTGGTTAGCCCATCTATCTTTCTTAGCTCCCAAGATAGATGCGTTCAGGGTGGTATGGCCATAGACCAGATGCTCATTGCTTTGCGTCTCTCTATCCTAATCAAGGATTCATCAGTAATGCAAGAAACCTGCACAAAAGCCTATAGATCAGCCTTGATGTGTGTTTTGGGGATTCAAAACCATGTGGTTAACTTTCCACACAGGTACATGATCAAACCATTGGCATGCTTTGGCCTCAAATTACACCCCGGAAGTATTGACCAGAGTAAGTCCTTAAGATAACTCTTCCTCTAGCATAGAGACTGTCTTCTTATCTCTGTACCCTCAGCACCAACCACACTGCCTGGGACAAAGCAGCCAATTGATAATTGTTGAATGAAGTAATGAATTCATGAGTTAATCTCTTCTGAGTGTCTCAAATCAAACATGTGTCTATACTAACCCAAATGAGCTTTACCGAAGATTCAACTTTTAGGTAACAGCCAAACCAGAGCACGGAAGACGGATAAGACAGTACAGAAGGTTTTTGGACTACTTAATCCATCTACAGAGATGCAATAAACCGTATTCTTGCTGTATCATTTCTTAATCAGAGCTGTGCAGAACCTGACCCTTCTGTACATGCCCCTCACGCCACCATCTGTTTAGGGGGTTATAGCTGTATGGAATCACCTCTTTTGAGCCTCTTGCTAGAGGTGTTACGTTCCTAACTTTCTGGTGGTTAGCCACACTTGTAGTGAAAAAGTCTATTGGATTTATGACCAAAGCAAATTTATGTCCCCATAATGGCAATTGTGGTGGACTTGTGGGAAAAAAATAGGACCATAATGTTTATGTGTTTATGTGTTTTTAATGTTTATAGGTTTGATGTTATAGCCCTGATCCTGAGGAGAATAGGTGTGTCTGAGATTAGCTCATTATTAACAAAGTTACAGGCATGAAGAGTTTCTGCTAACTACCCAAGCTCATAAATGCATCCAAATGGATCTTCTGCGTTTTTATGGGGCCAATCCTCAGATCCCCAGACACATAAAAGGGGGAAAAGGATCCACTAGCCTCAGAGGGACTCTCAGCTCCAGCTCGACCCACTCTGCAATCCCTGCTCTTCACCCAGGAAACCATCATGTCTTGCCGCTCCTACCGAGTCAGCGCTGGGTGCCGCATGGGCAACTTCAGCTCTTGCTCTGCAGTGAGCCCCCAGAACCTGAACCGCTTCCGGGCCAGCTCTGTCTCCTGCAGGAGTGGGCCCAGCTTCCAGGGCCTTGGCAGCTTTGGTAGTCGGAGCGTCATTGCTTTTGGATCATGCTCACCCCGGATAGCAGCTGTGGGCCCTCGTCCCATCCGCTGTGGAGTTGGCTTTGGTGCTGGCAGTGGGATGGGCTTTGGCTTCAGTGATGGGAGTGGTGCTGGTCTGGGCTTTGGGTCCAGCAATTGTGTTGGTCTGGGATTTGGAGCCGGCAGTGGTCTTGGCTATGGCTTTGGCTACAGAGTTGGAGGATTTGGAGTCCCAGCGGCCCCATCTATCACAGCAGTGACTGTTAACCAGAGCCTGCTGACCCCCCTCAATCTGGAGATTGATCCCAATGCCCAGAGGGTGAAGAAGGATGAGAAGGAGCAAATCAAGACCCTCAACAACAAATTTGCCTCCTTCATTGACAAGGTACCTATGACAGCTCAATCTCTGGGTCTGGGATGATGAGAGCTAAAATGCATTGGGGTGTCCTCTCCTTTAAGAAGAAACATCCCAGGCCTGAGGCATTAGCCTTGACCCACATCCTTCAGGCACTGCAGTAGGATTTTTGGGTCACTCTGCTGCAAAACAAGGACAATCCTGAGGAAATGCTGCATGGTGGGATAGACAAAGACAGTGGTTGTGTCTTCTGGAGGAAAGAGGAACATCCAGCCAAATATAAGGGCATCTGGACAAACTAAAACCTAGCACCTAGTCACTTAGAAATGTCTCCCAAACAGGCTAGAAACATTAGGACTTTGGGCAGATGTTGACTATGTGTTTAAAGGATTTTATCCTTTGAGATCTTCCTGCTCTTTTTGAGATTGTCATAGTATCTCAGACTGGGTAACCACATCTGTTCAGGCTCAGGAATGTAGAGAATGGAAATGAGTAATTTTTGCACAAAAGAAAGAATGTATACTCCTCACATGGAGTACCCAGATTGAGCTGAGTTGCCTAGATTGAGGAAAATAGTAGGAAAGCACCATGGGAAGTCATCTTCAGACTGATGAGAGAAATAGTGATATGGAAATGACATCCCACAAACCATGTCTCCATGGAGCAGGAATCCTCTATATCTGAGAATGGAAACTCACCTCTGTGAGCTTTAGGCTTCTCATTTCTGAAATGAGGGGGCAGAGCTAATGATCCAAGTTCTCCTCCAGCTCTACAATTCTCAGCTGATGGAGTATCAGGTGGTGGATATGACTTATGACCTGAGAATTTCCACCTCCTGATACCTTATCTCCCACCCCAAAATACTTTACTCTGCTCCTCATTCCCTGTGAGGGACGGCCAATTAGTTTTTAGATATAGGCAAATCCCAGCTCAGGTAGAATTAAAATTTCCAACTTCCCAGTGGACTGGCTTACACCTTTCTTGGAGGGTAGAGGGAAAATTGTACCGGAATGTTTTGGTTTAAAAGCTTCTTCAGTCGAACCTGGCTGAACATGAGGAGGTGGTCACAGACCTAGTCTTCCAGCTTCTACTGAGTTAGAGGAGAAATAAAACTCAACAGACAAGAGGACAATGTCAGCCTGAGGCTGAGAGTCATCTCTGGCCACCTGAAGAACTTGTTGACATGTAAGTGACCTGTCAAGCTCTTCAGGTGTCATTTCTTTGCCCCTGTGGATTTAGGTGCGGTTCTTGGAACAGCAGAATAAGCTCCTAGAGACCAAGTGGAACTTCCTCCAAGAGCAGAAATGTACCCGGAGCAATCTGGAGCCCCTCTTCGAGAATTATATCACCAACCTGCGGAGGCAGCTGGACCTAGCAAACAGTGACCGGGCCCGGTTTGAAGCTGAGAGGAACCACATGCAGGATGTCCTTGAGGGTTTCAAGAAGAAGTAAGTGGCCTCTGGACTGCATAGACCAAGGACAGGCAGGGTTTGGTCCCCAAAGCTGCTGCTATGCTCAAATAACAGCAGCTGGTTGGACCGGAATTGAATGCTGGTTTCAATACTTAACTTAGAGATAGGAGGAGAAGCGATGACATGTAAGGGAGGAGGAGGTGGTGGAGGCTCTCTGTGGGTCCTGAGTAAATAGAAGTCTTGGAATTGACCATGTGTTGTCCCTACTCTTGTCTGTGGGAATAGGCAGTGAACTGCAGAAACAGCCCTCGGTTCTGAAAATAGTGTTCAGGCTCAGCAGTGAGTTGGCTCCTACTTTCTCTATGTTCAAGTGAAATGACTCCAAGTCTTTTCTAGCAGAGGAGCATAGCAATGGTCCACGTTTTCAAACCCCAAATCTAATTTGAGAAAGTAAAAGGGATTTGGAAAACTTAGGGCCACCGGCTCATAAAACATCTTAAAGTAGAGTTACAAAGTAGATGAGAATATGTAGGTGGCAATAGGGACCCATGCTCCTGGATGCAGCAGAGATATCTTAAGAAGCCTACTGGAGAGTTGGGAGTAATTGCCTGCCAGTTCAGGTGAGAACTCACCCTCTCAATCCTATTCATCCAGGTATGAAGAGGAGGTGGGATTCCGGGCCAATGCTGAGAATGAGTTTGTGGCTCTGAAGAAGGTAAGGGAGAGCAACAGGTCCAAGCAAGCTTCCCCTCCAGACAAAAAAATGTTCCCAAGACAAAACCCACTCCCGAACCCCCCACCTGAAACTGCCCAGGCAGCCCCATGGAATCTGGGGCCACTCAACACAGAGTGGAACCTCTAAGGTCATAACAGGTTCCCTCTGGAGTTCTGATTATTTAGGATTGGGTCTTCACCAGAGCAGAGCTCTGAAGAGATGACTTTTTAAGAGTCTCAGATTTTTTTAATTAATTTCTTTTCAGCGTAACAGAATTCATTGTTTATGCACCACACCCAGTGCTCCATGCCATATGTGCCCTCCATAATACCCACCACCTGGATCCCCCAACCTCCCACCCCCTGCCCCTTCAAAACCCTCAGATTGTTTTTCAGAGTCTATAGTCTCTCATGGTTCATCTCCCCTTCCAATTTTCCTCAACTCCCTTCTCCTCTCCATCTCCCTATGTCCTCCATATTATTTGTTATGCTCCACAAATAAGTGAAACCATATGATAATTGACTCTCTGCTTGACTTATTTCACTCAGCATAATCTCTTCCAGTCCCGTCCATGTTGATACAAAAGTTGGGTATTCATCCTTTCTGATGGAGGCATAATACTCCATAGTGTATATGGACTACATCTTCCTTATTCATTCGTCCGTTGAAGGGCATCTTGGTTCTTTCCACAGTTTGGCGACCGTGGCCATTGCTGCTATAAACATTGGGGTACAGATGGCCCTTCTTTTCACTACATCTGTATCTTTGGGGTAAATACCCAGTAGTGCAATTGCAGGGCCATAGGGAAGCTCTATTTTTAATTTCTTGAGGAATCTCCACACTGTTCTCCAAAGTGGCTGCACTAACTTGCATTCCCACCAACAGTGTAAGAGGGTTCCCCTTTCTCCACGTCCTCTCCAACACACGTTGTTTCCTGTCTTGCTAATTTTGGCCATTCTAACTGGTGTAAGGTGGTATCTCAATGTGGTTTTAATTTGAGTCTCCCTAATGGCTAGCAATGATGAACATTTTTTCAAGAGTCTCAGATTTTAAAAGGGTGGAGATCTGAGATTATCCATATTCTCCTTGCTTATAAATAGGCATTCAAAAATGTCCAGGAGCCCCCAAAAGAGTTTTCGTGTTGTAGTAGGAAGAAGAACAATCATCACTAAAGTGCATTCCAAGGACACTCCCATTTATCCCAAAGCCTGGCCTGGCCCTGTGGGGATTGGCCTGATATTTCCACCCACCTCCAGACCCTGCCAAGTTTAAACAGAGCATAAGTAATGACCATTTTCACTTCTCTCTTTTATACAGGATGTGGATACAGCTTTCTTAAATAAGTCTGATCTAGAAACCAATGTGGATACCCTAACTCAGGAAATTGACTTTCTGAAAACTCTATACATGGCGGTAAGCATTCATCCCCTCTGAGACAAACAAGGAGATCAATGCTTGGCCTGGACTCTGGGGGGCTTCGTCTGGACTAGCATAATTTCTAACATTTAGTATTGTACATCTTCTTCCCATTCCAATCTACTACCCTCTATATGATGTATCTACAAATAGAGAAAGGAAGGTAAGCATGTAGGCTTCTCAGCAGGTCTATGAATAAACTCCTTAGATCTATGATCCAACTCCTCATTGACCAATCCAAAGAGGGGTCTAAGAGCATCACTTCCTCTCTACCAATCAGAAGACTCTGGAAAACTGATTTGCTAGTAGATGTAAGAAAAACTGTATTTTACCTAATTAGCTAAGTGAACTAGTTATCTTTGGTAAGTGGTCTGTTTGGTCTGGTACAGAGCCAGCCAGAGCTAATGTCTGGCTTTGAGCAGAAAGGCATCAGAAAGTTCCCTCTGGAGCCCCTGGTTCTATTAAGGACTTGAGATAGAGGAATTCCTAGACCAACATGTTCTAGAATATTATCAACTCTCAATGATCCATGACCAGCACAATCACTTTGTGGATAAGCCAAGGAAAACTTCAACCCTAGCATGGTTCTCATTCTCCTCTGCCAAGTTCCTAGGCCCCACATATTCACCTAAGCAAATGAGTTAAAGGCCTGTCTTCAAGTATATAACAAGGATTTCAATTCACACTGAAATGGTTCTCGGTTCATGTCTTTTTCTTTGTCCTCGGTTTGGATGGACAGCTCCATCACTTTGCTCTGAACAAATGAGCAATGCTCGCTGCTCCTGAAGACACTCTTGGGGCCTCTCTGGCACAGTCCTGGCCACTGATGGGACTCTGAGCCCAACTGTCTCGCTCATCCTCCAATACAGGAAATCCAGTTGCTGCAGTCACACATCTCAGAGACATCAGTCATTGTGAAGATGGACAACAGCCGGGACCTGAACGTTGATGGAATCATCGATGAAATCAAAGCCCAATATGAAGAGGTTGCCAGGCGCAGTCGGGCTGATGCTGAGGCCTGGTATCAGACCAAGGTGGGAAGAGGTTTGGGGGGCTAAGGAAGGGGTATAGGCAGCTCTAGAGTAAGACTCTTGGATGACAGAATAGACCCAGTGGAAGTTGAAGGCCACCAAGTCAGTTGGGGCTGTGGTCTTCACTCAAACTTTGGACCCTCCTAACATCTCCCTCCTCCACCCACAGTATGAGGAGATGCGGGTGACAGCTGGCCAACACTGTGACAACCTGCGCAACACACGGGATGAAATCAATGAGCTGACCCGCCTGATCCAGAGACTGAAGGCAGAGATCGAGCACGCCAAAGCTCAGGTAGGCAAAGGAAAGGTGAGAAAGCCCCAGAGGGAGGAGAGGTGGCTGTGTTTCTAGCCCCAACCAGGGATCCCCAGTCCCTGCCAAAGCCCACCTGCATGCCACCCTTCCTGCAGCGAGCCAAACTGGAGGCTGCAGTGGCCGAGGCAGAGCAGCAGGGCGAGGCGGCCCTCAATGATGCCAAGTGCAAGCTGGCGGATCTAGAGGGTGCCTTGCAGCAGGCCAAGCAAGACATGGCCCGGCAGCTGCGCGAGTACCAGGAGCTCATGAACATCAAGCTGGCCCTGGACATCGAGATCGCCACCTACAGGCGCCTGCTGGAGGGCGAGGAGATCCGGTGAGAGCTCTCAGTGCAGCCAGAAGGAATGAGGTCAGATGTGGGCATCAAGAATAACTAAATTGGGGAGGGGGCCAGGTGAAGAACTGCCAGCTTGAGCCATCTCTAGAGGTAGTAGTACCTTCTCTGCAAACATTACTCAGGTTGCCCTTCCCAGGGAATCAGAAGATGGTTCTAGGTTTTTGCCTCCAAAATACAAGTTTGTAGACAGACTTCACCAGAATCAAGGGATATTTTGCATGATTGGTTGTCTGTTTAAAAACAATAATAAAACCACATTTCCTCCAATATTTTGATTCAATAGTTTGGGGGCAGAGTCTAGGAATGTGTGTTTTTTCAAAGCTCCCAGGATGCTTGTAAGCTAGGGATAAGAACCAGCAGTCCACTCTGCCAAGAAGTCCCTTCTTAAAGCACCAGCTTTTCAGGGAATGACACTGCTTGTGATCTTACTTATTTCTTTCTCTCCCCAGAATCTGCGAAGGTGTTGGACCAGTAAACATATGTAAGAAACTTAATCTTTTTCCTCTTCACATTCCTCTCCTCGGGCTCTGTAAATTTCCTTTAAACTCAGGCTCATGTTGGGATCAAGAGCCCATGCTGGGCTTGCTAGCCATGACAGTCAAGGGAGCAAGGACCATCTATCCCCTGGCCTGGGAACATCCCTTAGCTAAGGTCTGAGATCTCCCCCAGAGCCTTCATTTCCTAGAGAAAACAATCACAAAGGTTTATAGGGCAAAATAGAGGGGAGAGAGTTCCAGATATTTTCCTTTAAGTGGTCTTGTCCTTCAGGGACAAAGGCCAAAGAAGGAATGAAAAGACCTGTGCCGAGGAGTTACCCCCACACCCATGGCAGGGGATGGGACAAGGATGAGTAGAAGTCTCCCTTGCTGCTCCCTTGCTGCCAGACAAAATATTGTTTGTGCCCAAAGCATGCAGGAGATTATGCTGGGCACTGCGGGACATGGGGGGGAGAGGGTGGAGCTAGGCACAAGGAAGGCAAGACCAGCCCCTGCTCTCTAGAATTAAAATCATCTTGAGGCGAGCCCTATCTATTGTCAACCTACCCCTCAAAGCCCTGAAGAGAGGAATAAGCATTAGCACCCCCTTTTAAGCTCACGTAGAGAAAATAGCTTGTTTACCAGAAGTCCCAAATCTAGTCAGCGGCACAGTCAGAATTCAAATGCAGACATCTGGTCCAAAAGTACAAATCTACATGAGGCATGGTGCAGTTGTGTACCATGGTGGTACATAGTGGGCCAGGCAGTCAAAGCTACTCATCCTCGGATGACCTGCCCTCAGAGAGGGGGAAGCAGCAGGGAGTGGCTTTCTACATGAGATCAAGCTTGAGTGGAGGTCACAGATGGTAGAAAGGATTCTGGTAAGAGGAGAGGGAAGGACAGGGGGACCCTCCACAGACAGAGCTGGTCTAAGCAAGCTTTAGTGGGATTGGCCTCCTGGGGTATGGAGGTATGCCCAGTGGATACCAGAGGGCTACAGAACAGAGACATCAATGGGTCAGGAAAGAACGGGCAAGGGACTCCTTTTGGAGGAACAATATGGGGACCCCCAAGGAGCATGATATGATCAGAAGAGAGAAGCCCTATGGTTTCATTGGGGCTACCACTCCAGTTGCCTGGGTAATCCAGCTCACTGCCCAACCTGACTTCAGCCATATATAAAAGATAGTCAAATATGACTATATGCGACCTGGGGAATTGGCCAAATTCTTCCATTTTCATCTGAATGTTTAACTTTAGTGGAGTCACGGCCTTTGAGTGACCCAGACAAGAGAAGGGAAAAGTGGGTGTTGTCTGTGTAGGCAATAGGAACCACTTCCCCTGGTGTCACCAGTCCTGTCCCCTCCACCCCTGCTACCAGCAGTGAGCATGGAAGATTGGACCCCAGGTGTGGGCAGCCTGCCTCACTGACTGTTTCCTCTCCCTCCTGCAGCCGTGAGCAGCTCCCGGGGTGGTATAGTGTGCGGGCCTGAGCCCCTGGTTGCCAGCTCCACCCTCTCCCGCTGTGGAGTCACCTTCTCGGGCAGCAGTGGCATCCGGCCCAGCGGCACCTGCAGCTCCAGCCTGGGTGGGGCCCGGGTCATCAAGGCCAGTGGGGACCTGCTGAGTGCAGGCTCCCGGGGTGGCTCGGTGCTCATGGGCGAGGCCCCCAGCATCCCCTGCCCGCTGCCCACTGAGGGGAATTTCAGCAGCTGCAGTGCGGGCCGAAGTAGCCGTAGCTCCAGCGTCCGCTTCGTGTCCACCACCACCTCCCATCGGACCAAGTACTGAGAGGCCAGCATCAGTGAGCCACCGCCCAAGGAAGAGCCATCTCAGTGTCACCTGCTTCTGTCCCAGAGACGTCTAGACTCTGGGCCAAAGGGGGATCCAGCTACCACACCTGTCAGGAAGGCAATGCAGCTCTCCCCAGGGATGGATCTGCCTGGCCCCTGTCCTCAGGGGGATTTTTTTGCCATCTAGATGCTCTGTCTGCAGCCCCAGTAGACTGGCTTCTCCCTGACTCCACATTTCTGCTCCTTGGGTCACTCTTCACCATTCTTGAACAGCCTGAAGAAAGGTACATTCCATACAGTTGCACAAATCAGTTCACCAGGGAGAAAAAGAACAGTTCAAAGCCAAAAAGAATGTGCTTGGGCTCCATTGCCATCCATGGCTTTGGATTAATTTGGAGAATGGAGAGTTGACTGCCCACACTGCAGGTGTCTTTAGCCCCTGCCTTTTGCTTCCTTCTTCCTTTCCCTGACAGGAGAAGATTCTTTCCTTTCCTTCCTCACCCAAAAAGATCCACAGTCCTTGGTGGTCCAAGGGATCCCTAAGTCCTGTGAGATGGTTCTTCTCTGAGTGGCAAATGTCCTTGTTGCTTCTCTTCCTGCATTTTTGGTTTAGTGTGCATGTGGGTGCACAGTACATGTGGGGCTGGGGAGCAGATGGAGCATGAGCTCTGCTCTGCTGCATGGACCCTGTCTCTGTGGTGGTATGAAGGAGGCCTGACCCTGTCCACTGCAGGGGGGTTTATGTCTGCGAGCTCCAGTGAGGTCTGGGTGGGCAGGGTGTCTGTTTGTACTGTTCTTTGCATTGCTGGGTTTTCAATAAACTTGCCAAGCTAACATCACTAAGACTCTGGCTTCTCCTTCTGGTTCACACTGCCCATAGGAGAGATTGCCTTCAAGACTCCACCAGCCAACCAGCTCATTCCCCCACCCCATCCTGCCAGTGACTTGCCAAGGGCAGAGACTGGACAAAGGGGAGGCATGAAGTGCTCAGGTCCTTCCTTGCAGGGGCTCTCAGCTCAGTGGGGGAAAGGAGAAATGTGGCAAAGGCCTTGAGAACAAGGACGCTGCAGCCCACTCCTCTCCAAGTGTTACCCCATACCAGTTGACCAACACTCATCCTTCTACCAGTTCCCTAGGTCCTTCCCTAACCCAGCTTCCTCTGGGACCATTGCAGGATACTCATCCTTCTGCCCTCAGACTTGTCTCCATCCACCAGACTCACCATGATGCTGTTAGAAAGGCCTTACATAGAAAACTGATCATGGCTCTCCCCTACCTATAACCCTCAGTGGCTCCCCATTGACTTCCAGAAGAACCCAAACTTCTTAACATGGCATACAAGCCCTGAGTGATCTGCCCATATACTTCTACCCCATGACATCCCTCCGTGCACCCCACTGTGGCCTCTCATACTTTACTCATTCACCCATTTCATTGTGAAATGCTTACTATATACCAGGTATGATGCTGGGAAAACAGCAGTGAACAAGATTTGGTCCTTGCCATCCAAGAGCTTACAGTCCAGGCTTGACAGATGGATAGTTAGACAAGCACTTATGTCCTGATATGCTAAGTACTGTGTTAAGAGTAAAATTGATATAGCAATGCACAGAGGAGAGGCCCAGCCTAGACTTGAAGCATCATTAAGAGCTTCGTGTAGGATGTCATGTCACAGCAGAGACGGGAAGGATGATGAATTAGCCACACTAAGAAGGAGGCAGTGCTCCAATCAGAGGATACAGTTTGTGCAAAACCAAAGAGGCTGGAGAGAGCATGCCCAGTTTTGGGATCTCGCTGGGGCTGAATATCACATAGCTTCCAAGTGATAGCTCATATGGGGGTAGGAATCAGCCAAGGGGCACTCTCGACCAGCACCCAGGGCACTGTTCTGTCAGGGCACACGTCTCACACAGCGACTGTCTGCTGCTCTGCTTCACCTCTAGAGTCCTCCTCAGAGAGCAAGAAGCACACCTTTCATCTTTATGGATTCTGCCTTGCCCACACATCAGCCTGAGAATTTACAGGTTTCTCTACTCACAGCCTGAGGCCTGCCTGACCCTGGACTCACTCACTCACTCCTACTTCTGGGAGCTCCACACTAGCCACCTTATCTGCCATATGTGAAGTCACACACACCCCTCAAGTGGCAGCAATGTCAAGGCAGCCCCTGTCTGGCCTCAGTGCCTCTCCACAGCCAGACTTACATCTATCCTGTGCCGGTTATCAATTTATTGGCTTAGTTCCAAATTCACCCTTATTGCTTCCCCTGTGAAAACAGATCTCATCCTTCTAGATATTTTCCTTTGCTAGCTGGCAGATGCTAATTAAACCTCATCGGTAGGCATTTCCCAGGATGATGGAGAGACACTGCAGGAGTAGGATTTTCCTTCCATTGAGCTCTCTCAGCAGTGTCTCTACTGCCAGATTCCTGCAGCACAGACAACTTCTATAATATCAGGCCCCCACAATGCACACAGCAGCACCCAGCAGCACCCAGCAGCCAGCAGCTTCCCCAACACCCGTCTTGGGCAATTTCATAGTGCGTGCCTCCAGCAAATATCTCTTCGTGAAATGCTTTCTCCAGCACTCTAGAGGGTGGATCTCTGGTAAGCTCTGGATGGGAGGTTCCAACAAGTCCACTGATGCAGCATCACAGTGACTTCTCTGGAATCCAGTGAGCAGTGCTGTGCCCTGTCCAGTGAGACTGGGACCTTAGTCCTGTCTTTTCCTTGGGGCCTTAGAGGTAGGGACTGTCCTTTATTATCTGTCATTCTATACTCTTTAGAGTTCTCTGGACTTCTTACTCACCAACCTTTCATGACTCCAACCCCAGTATTAACTGTTTTAAACTTTCCCTGTTCATTTGCTGTGTTCTATTATCACTTGTCAGACCCTGACTGACACATGCCACTTGGGCAGCATTGCTTCCAGCCTCTAGGGTTAGACAGCAAGCCAACACTGGAACTCTTCAGGCTCCAATCATTAGTGTCTTTTCTCTCTTTGTCCTACCCCATAGGTGATCTCACTCAGTGTTATGGCTTTACATGTCATCCATATGTCGATGACTCCTGAGTTTGTTTCTCCAGCCCAGACCTTCCATTAACTGCAGACTGGTATATACAGACACAAATCATTGACATCTCCATTTGTAAAGCTAATGTGCATTTCAAACTAAACATCTCCAGAAGCAAATTCTTCACCTTCCTTCTTCCCCCTCTATGCTACTTCTTCCATATTAAGGGCATCTCCATTCAATTGTGTAACCCAAAAAAAACACTTCAGAATCATTTTTAAAGATTTTATTTATTTATTTGACAGAGATCACAAGTAGGCAGAGGCAGGCAGAGAGAGAGAGAGAGAGGAGGAAGCAGGCTCCCTGCTGAGCAGAGAGCCTGGTGCGGGGCTTGATCCCAGGACCCTGGGATCATGACCCGAGCCGAAGGCAGAGGCTTCAACCCACCAGGTGCCCCGCTTCAGAATCATTTTTAAACCTTCTCTCATCTCACAGCCCCATATTTAATCCATCAGCAAATCTTATTGGGTTAACCTTCAAATAATAACTAGAATCCAACCACGTCTCACCACCTCTATGACTACTGCCGGGGTCCAAACCACCACCACCCCTGCCTGGACTGCTGCAGTAGCTTCCTATCTGGGCCCTCTACTTTCCTCTTACCCTCTCTGAGCATGTTTTTTTTTTTTTAAAGGCTTTATTTATTTATTTGACAGACAGAGATCACAAGTAGGCAGAGAGGCAGGCAGAGAGAGAGGAGGAAGCAGGCTCCCTGCAGAGCAGAGAGCCCGATGTGGGGCTCGATCCCAGGACCCTGGGATCATGACCTGAGCCGAAGGCAGAGGCTTTAACCCACTGAGCCACCCAGGCGCCCCTCTGAGCATGTTTTTAAAAAACAGCCATAGTGATCCTGTTAAAACTAAGTTGACTTCCAGTTGCATCCATGATGGAATAAGCTTATTATAGCCTATCCCTCCCACTGATTGCAATGAAAAACTCTGGATAAAATCCAGCACCACCTAATATTAGAGGACTCTAAAAAGTAAGTAACAGCTGGTAGATCATGATGGGAAGAAAAAGCTTGAAGAAGCAACCATGTATTTCTGTTCCCTCTGCTCACACGACAGGCTCCATGATAAGGCTGTGAGCTGTCAACATGATCAACTAGAACTCTAATAAAAATCCCATTTTTCTAACCAGAGGCAGAAGGAAAGGGGGCCCCGGTGGGCTGGAAAATATAGACAGGGAATCCTCATGTTTTTCTCTTTTCTTTCATGGCTTTGCCCTGAGAGCAAATCCCAGTCACAAATCTATGCAGCAGCCATGATATGGCAGCAGAAATTTCAAGACAAACATGATCTTTCTCAGGAGGAGCCAGAAAAAGAGACACCCCCCACCCAAGAGGGAAGGAGTGAGAGAGAAAACTGGAGGGGCGGATTTCTCTGTGTGTAAATCCACACATGTACAAGTCCTGGGCTCTCCCTTGAGCCACACATGCATGAGAGACCCAAATAGCATGCCAAAGCTTTGAAAACTGAAGTAACGTTTAAGTCACTACCCACGTTACAGAAAAACCCTAAGTGGAATAGACACAGGACAGACAAAAGTCACAAGGAAAGAAAGGCTTGAAAATTGAAATTGAACTTAGTTTCCCACAGACAAAGAATTTTCAGTCTGAACCTAATTAAGCAGATTCCCTATTAGGCAAACAAAACAAAACAAAAAATTCTTCAGAGGATTTTAGCAGGACCAAGAGTCTATATGTCATAATATTTTAAATGTCCAAATACTATCTAAAATGATTTTGACATCAAGGAATCAGGAAAATGTGATCAATTTTCCGGGGTAAAGAATATCAACAGATGCCAGCCCCAAGATGTTACAGATGTTGGAGTTATCACACAAAGATTTTAAATCACTATTAGTATTAAATCACTATTACAATCATGTTCCATAGGATAAAGGTAAGAACATTTGAAGTGAATTAAAAGGTAGCACTTCTCAGCAGAAAATAAAAACTATAAAACCAGAACCAAATGGGAATTTAAGAACTAAAAAAAATACATTTAAAATTTAAAAGTCATTAATGTGCTCTATAGCAACAAGGAAAGGACAAAAGAAAGTCAATAACTTGAAGACAGAGCAATAGAAATTGAAGAATAAAGAGAAAACCTGAAGAATAAAGAGAAAAAAATTGAAAAGAATATTTGAAGATAGAAAAAAATGATATATTATGTATATGTATACCAGATTTTTCATCAGAAACTATAAAAGGCTGGGAGCACCTGGGTGGCTCAGTCAGTTAAGCATCTGCCTTTGGTTCAGGTCATGGTCTCAGGGTCCTGGGACTGAATCCCAAGTCAGGCTCCCTGCTCAGCAGGGAATCTGCTTCCCCCTCTCCCTCTGCCATCCCATTCATGCTCATGCACACTCTGTCTCTCAAGTAAATAAATAAAAGTTTTTTTTAAAAGAAACTATAAAAGGCTGAAGAAAATGAGCAACTTCTTTAAAGTGCTGAGGGGGAGGTTTGGGGAGAGGAGGATTGCCAACCCAGAATTCTATAGCCAACAAAAGTATTCTTGGGAAGTATGGGGAAAGGGGGAATAGAAAGATATTCTCAGATGGAAGAAAACTAAAGGAATTTGCCATCTGCAAACCTGCTCTAAAAGTAAGGCTAAAACTCTGCAGTATGAAATGGAATGGGGCACCTGGGTGGCTCAGTCAGTAAGGCGTCTGCCTTTGGCTCAGGTCATGATCTCAGGGCCCTAAGATTGAGCCCTGCCTCAGACTCCCTGTTCAGTGGGGAGCCTGTTTCTTCTTTTCCCTCTCCCTCTGCCCTCTCACCTCCCCTCATGCTCTCTCTATCTCAAATAAATAAATAAAATCTAGAAGAAGGGAAAGAAGGAAGGAAGGAGGGGAGAGGGAAGGAAGGAAGGAGGAAGGAAGGAAAGAAGGAAATGATACCAGAGAGAAACAGAACTTCAGGAATAAAGGAAGAGCAACAGAAATGGTAAATACTGGATAAATATAAGACTATTTTTCTTCTCTTATATTCTTTAAAATATATATCTGACTCTTAAAAACAGAAATTATAACATTGTCTGGTGGAGTTTCAGTGTATACAGATGAATATCTGCAACAACTATAACATTTTTCATGAAGTAACAAAATATTCACTCTAGGTAGACTGTGAAACATTAGATTATTCACATGGTAATCTCTAGAATAACCACTAAAAAAAAAAAATATGAAGAGATATACTCTTAAAGAGTAAAAAAAAAAAAAACAAGGAATACTTCCATCAGTAAAAAGATATTATATGGTTAAAGGGGTCAATTCAACAAGAAGACCTCACAATTCTAAATGTGTATGAACCTAACAACAGAGCTTCAAAATACATGAAGCACAAAGCGATAGAACTGAAAGGCAAAATGGACAAATCCACAATCATACTTGATTTAAACACTTTCTTTCTTAGTAATCAACAGAACAAGTAAACAGAGAAACAGTAGGAATACCTGAACAGCACTGTCAGTGAGCCTGACAACGGACATTTATAGAACATTCGACCCAAAAACAGAAAAATTCACATTTTTCTCAAGTGACAACAGGGAACATTCACCAAAATAGGTCATTTCTGGGCCATAAAACAAATCTTAACAAGTTTAAAAAACTCAACCCCATATGAAACATGTTCTGTGACCATATTGGTATTAAATTATGAACCAATATCAGAACACTATCTGGAGAATATCCCTAAATACTTAAAAATCAAGCAACATACTTCTAAATAACAAACGGATCAAGAGGAATCACAAGGGAAGTTAGAAAATATTTTAATTGAGTCAAAGTGAAAACACAGCATATCAAAATTTCAGGATGTAGCTAACAGGTATTAGAGGGAAATTTAGCACATTGGATACTTAAGTTAGAATGGAAGGAAGGTCTCAGATCAATTATTTAAGCTTCCCTTTTAAGAAATCAGGAAAAGAGGGGTCCCTGGGTGCCTCAGTTGATTAGGTTTCTAACTCTTGATTTCAGCTCAGGTCATGATCTCAGGGTTGTGAGACTGAGCCCAACGCCAGGCTCCACACTGGGCATGGAGTCTGGTTGGGATTCTCTCTCTCCCTCTGACCCTCCCCCCACCTCTCTCAAAAGGAAGAAAGGAAGGAAGGAAGGAAACAAAATGAAACTAGGAAACAAATAGCAAGGTAAACACAAGGCAAGCAGAGGAAAGGAGATAATAAAGAAAAGAGCAGAAAACAACGACATTAAAAGCAGACAGACAAAGCAACACAACTGAAAACTGCTTCTTTCAGAAGACTGATAAAATAGGTAAACCTCTAGCCAAACTGAACAAGGGGTGGGGAAAGAGAAGGCAAAAATTAACACCAGCAAGAGCGAAAGAGGGACATCTCTATGGACACGGCAGATATTAAAAGGATAATAAAGGAATACTACAAACAGCTTTATGCAAAAAAATCTGGGAACTTAGAGGAAATGGATTAATTCCTTGAAAAACACAAATTACCAAAGCTTGTTCAAGAAAAAAAAAAATAACCCCTCCCCCCCCAAAAAAGAGAAAAATGACCCAAATACAGGGCCAGCTTTATGGGCATGTGTGATATTGTGATTTGTAATTAGAAATAGATATTCGGTTTTCGTCCTCTTCCTGGCACAAGGGTCCTAAAACCTTTGGAATTTCCTAAGTGGGGAGAGTGATAAAGTTGTCTTTCATTATATTAATAAGCTGACTTTTAGACTGTACCTAAGGAGAGAGGCTAGTTGGGGGTAGGGAGAGAGATTAGAGGGTTAGAACATCCCAGAGAGGGAAGAAGGGCTGGAGGTTGAATGGATCGATCATGACTACATACCGAAGCCTCCATCAAAACCCAAAGGGACTGGGTTCAGAGCGCTTCTGGGTTGGTGAACACATGGAGATATGGGGAGAGTGGCAAGTCTAGAGAGGGCCTGGAAGCCACACACCCTTCCCCACACCTCTTCCTGGGTTACATCTTTTTATAATAAACCAGTAATCTAGTAAGCAAAGCATTTCTCTGAGTTCTGTGAGCTGCTGTAGCCAACAGATAGGATCCAGAGAAGGGGTCTTTGGAAGCTCCAATCGATAGCTGGTAGCTCAGCAGTCCAGGTGACAACCAGGGGGTGCGGGTGGCACGGAGCGGGTGCTAGAGGACTGAAGCCTTAACTCATGGAATCCGATGTTATCTCCGGGTAGATAATGTCAGCATTGAGTTGAATCGCAGGACATTCAGCTGCTGTCCAAGAATTGCTTGTTGGTGTGGGAACCCCCCGCACACACACACATCAGAATTGTGACCGGAACTCTTAGTGTGTGTCCTGTGCAAAATCACCCAGGGTCCTATGCCACAGAATGCCCCACACATGGTTTACTGACTACTATCATTAAAATCTTGAAATCTGAAATTTTTGAAAATGCTGAAAATTCTTAATTCTCAACAACAGGTCACCCTGAGCCCCATAAATTGTGTAATCAGTCCTACCTGAACGGCTGTAGGTCTACTAAAGGAATTGAATGTATAGTTTCAAATCTCTCAACAAAAAAGTCAGGCCCAGTTAAGCATCTGCCTTCAGCCCAGGTCATGGTCCCAGCGTCCCAGGATCGAGCCCCGCATCAGGCTCCCTGCTGAGCAGGGAGCCTGCTTTTCCCTCTGCCTGCCACTCCCCCTACTTGTGCATGTGTGCGCGCTCTCTCTCTCTCTCTCTCTCTCTCTCTGTCAAATAATAAGTAAATAAAACTTCAAACTAAATAAATAACATGCTTTAAGTATTACTTACAGTAGCACCCCAAAAGTGACACCCTTCGGTGTAAGCCTTCATCAAGTGTAGGAAGGACCCCGGTGCTGAAAACCACAAGCAACAATGAAAGAAGTCAAAGAAGATGAAGAAATAGAGAAGACTCTTTTCAGGAACTGGAAGATTCAATATTGTTAGGAGGTCGACTGCCCCCCACCAGAAATCTACCCCCAGTCACAACATGGGGTTCAAACCCAAGGGGTCCGGTGTGGGCAGAACCCCATCAGATCCCTGGCCCTCAGCTTACTAGTCCTGAGACCAGAGGTCGTAAAGCCTAAGCAGCCATGTTTCATGCTATAACTCACTTGCTTCTTTCAATGACCGTATGCAAGAGGTACTTTTATTCTTCCCTCTTAAGAGTCCTTTATTATTACTTGACAGATGACGAAACCAAGGCCCAGAGAGGCTGAGTGGTGGAAGCAGCGGCATCCAGACTCCAGTGTCTTACTTCATCCCTTCATCTCACTAAGCCTCTTACCTGTCAAGTGGGAAAATCACTCCTACGTCAAAGAGTCGCTGTGGAGATGACACACAGTGACATAACCCAGGTGCTCAAGGCCCAGCCCAGTGCCCAGTTGGGTACGCAAATGTCTGCTATTGTTTTGGTCATGGCAACGGTAGTTCTAGTGTTTCGGCTGATACAGACGAGCTGTGTTCGGCAGCCCCACCCATCCAGCAGCAAACAGGGGTGGATACTGAAGTGTCCGCAGACTGTTTCTGGCATCTTCCTCCCGAGTCCTGAGCACTGCACCTGGGGCCACACGGCCAGCGGTGGGGGTCTGCTGCCCCCTGCTGGCCGCTGGCTTCCCAGGAGGCCCTACCCAGAATTTTCCAAGTACACTGACTGATGCTGCCGACAGCTTAGAGACTTTTAAACCAATTTTTTTCTCCAAAATTGTGCTCAAGATAAAAACATTGTAACAACGAATAGCAAATTTGAAAGAAAAACCCTCTGACTCACCAGACCCAACACAGCCCTGTTTCCACCGTTCTGGGTTTCCATCGGTCTTCATTCCCACAGGGGCTCCCCAAACCACCACCCCCACACAGGAAAAAGCTGAGGTGGGCTCTGAGTCCCGAGGGCTTGAAACTGGGTGTGCTCCTAGGGGCCTGGGCCCAGTCTTCCCACAAGGTGACATTTTCTGCCAACATTAAATATCTAAACTGTCAGAGATTTCCACTCACTTACACATGTAGTCACAAACAAATATTTACTAAGCATTCCCTACATTCCCAGTACTGTCCTAAGTGCTTGGGAACCATCAATGAACAAGGCAGACAGAATCACTGCTCCTGTGAGGTTTTATTTCATTTTGGTTTAATTGGATGTGGAAAAGAGGAAAGACTGACAATAATCAATAAAAAGAATAAATAAGTCAATTATAGAGTATGTTAGAAGGTGTTAAGTGCTAAGGGGGGGGGGGAAGATCAGAGCAGGATAGACCGGTTGAAGAATGCCCTGGGAATGGGAGGCCAGATTGACATTTTAAAAAGAAGGGTGAGGGAGCCTCTTTGAAGGTGAGAAAAGACCCAGAGGCAGTGATGGAGCCAGCCATGTGGCCGAGGGAAGAGCATGCTGGATAGAAGGGACAGCCAGTGCAAAGGCCCTGAGTCAGGAGTGTTTCAGTTGTGTCTGAAGTGCAATGGGAGGCCAGTTTAGATAGCTGCTTTTCTCCTGAGATTCAGGGAAATGAATGGTCCTAGTGCTTAAAAAAAGACAGGAAGAAAAAGCTTCCAAACCATTACTAAGGTACAATTCTGAAATTGGATGCCCTGTATTAACTGATCCATTGCTCTGACCCAGAGAGGCCACAGACAACAGCAAAACCACCAGGGAAAATTGCCTGCAGGAAGGTGGACAAGTAGCGTTCAGGGAGAAACCAGATACTTTCTTACAGTTCCTGGTGGGGAACCCCATGAGAGCATAGGTGGCGGGGCCAGGTAACAACTTGGCTGACTGCAACAACTTGACTGACTCCACATGTACTGGGGGCATCCCAGGTGTTCATCCAGCTCCTGCCTGTTGCTCAGACCTCACTCCTCTTTCATAGGGTCATGAGTCATGCCCAAGTTTTATGAAAGCCAAAGAAAGGGTCACAGGGCTGTAAGACCCTTAAAGAGCTGTGTCCCAGCCCCAGGACGTGGTGTAGATTCAAAAACAAAGAAGCATGGAGAAGATCAGCTGAGATGATGGGTGCTGCCCAACTTGAATGAGCTGTGCGGGAAGCCACCGAGGCCCTCTCAGGACAGGTCTTGTCTATGGAGAGTCCATCAGGGCTGATTCTGGAGAAGCAGCCAGCCAGGAAGGATGGAGAAATGGTCCATGAGAGCTTAGACAGATACAAATATGAACCCGCAAGAGTCGGCAGTCAGAAGGATGGGAGGGGGTCAGCGCACCTTTATCTCTGGACAAATCCAAAAAACCTTCCTAGAAACAGGGAAATTTTAAGCAGAGTAGAGAGATCAGAAGGGAAGGGAGGTAGAGAGCCCTGGGCTGGGGGAAGAGCAGGTGTGCCCAGCAGGCATCCCATAGGTAGCACGCAGGAGAAGGATGGCCCATCTGTGGGGAAGTATGTGGGTTACAGAACTCTGGGGAAGCCTGAGCAGATGACAACCAGGAAGGAAGCAGAGTCAGATGGAGCCGTCGTAGCTGCCTGGGTCTCCAGGGTGGGGGGAAGAATCTCTCTCAGTCTGGGGTGCCCGGATGGCTCAGTGGGTTTGGAGTCCAATTCTTGATTTCATCTCAGGTCGTGGTCTCAGGGTCATGAGATTGAGCCCCACAGAGGACTCCATGTTGATCAGAGTCTGCTTGGGATTCTCTCCTTCTTCCTCTCCCTCTGTCCCTCTTCCTGCTAGCTCTCTCTCTCTTTCAAATAAATAATAAATCTTTAAAAAAAAATTCTCTCTCACTCAATTAGCTCTTGAAGGCTTCCTGGACAAAATGCCCTCTTGGGAACATTGTACATCGCAGGAGGGACGTGGGTTCTTCAGCGCACATTCCCAACACAGGGCGTGGCCTTCAAAAGATACGGGGGCAGGAGGGGACGGCACCAAAGTGGGTGATGGATGACAGCACCCGGGATAAGAGGGTGTGGAAAGAGATAATTGGAGTTACCTGGGAAGCCCCGGAAAGGACATTTTATGAGCTGCCTGCTGAGACAAAGGAGAAGAAATCACAGCCTCCCTCTGACTAGTTCACAAAGGCTTCCTGGAAGAGGTGGCCAGCCATTCAGGTACATTCCAGGCAAAGGTGTGCCCAGAGAGGAGGCTTGGGTGTAAGGAGAGGGGTGTGGGGAACCTATAGGCCCTAGTGGCAATAAATGAGGAGGAGGCCAGGAAAGAGAGGTCAGGCTCCCACCCAAGAGTTGGTCCCATGAGCAGAGGGGTGGGTAATGAGTAGAGCCAGGCATGGGGCTATGGGTCCCCTGTCTCCTTCTTCGGTACGACTAGGCAGCAAAGGCCCAGTTCCTGTGCATCTACACAGATCCTCCAGGGCAGCTTCGTCAGACTGGCCTGGTCTGTGAGTTTCTAACCTGCCCTGCACAACCTGGGAACAGCCTCATGAAGGACTTAGCCTCCCTCTCCAGCCCAGACCCTCCCATCCAATGCACCTTGCGGACAGCCTTCCTGAGCAGCTGCCACCAGCCCTGGGCGCGACCACCATCTGCCACTATGTAAACATCACCCATCTCCTGTGAGCCCACCCCGTGCCAGGTTGGGGCCCTCACTCTTGCCCACTCAAGCCCTTGTTCCCCCAGGTTTCCTGAGTCCCCTAGCATCCTCTTCCCCACCTTCAGTGCCCAAGCCCATGCCCAAGCCCAATTCGATAGGAGGGCGTGTGTGTGTGTGCGCATGCATGTGCACGTGTGTGTGTATTGGAGGCAAGGAGAACAAATAACTCAGAAGCCTCTCTCTGGGACGAAGCCTCCACTCCCTCCTGCCCCCAAGGAGAAGCAGAATCAGATCCAGCTCCAGCCTCTTCAGCAAGCTGAAGGAGAGTAGAGGCTGATGGGAGCTGAGGAGAGGAGGTCTGTGGGCAGAGGATGCACCCATCTTCTCTTCCCGTACTCACCCGGTCTCTTCCCCCTGCCATGTTCAAAGGGCCCAAATCCCTTTTGGTCCCCAGCACACCAGCACCGGGCCCACAAAACAGGCAGTCAGGAGCTCACTGTCCAAGGCGCCAGGAGACATGCCTGGACCCAGGCCAACAGCGCCCCCACTAAGGAGTGGGTGCTGGGAACCCAGCCCCCGCACTCCTAAGCCTCCTCTCTCCACCCCCAGACTCCACCCCAAATTTTTATACTAGTGAAATCAGGTTAAAGGAAACATTAAAAGCAGTCTTAAAAGGGTAAAGAAGTCATAAATGTGCAGAGGATGTGAAGACCACGGGTGGGGCAGGGAGTACACCCACTCCCTGCTGGGAGAGCGGTGTAAGGTGTGGTAGAGGTGTTTCTGATCAGAAACAAGAATCCCTTTCCTTTATACAGAGTGTTCTGGTCCCCAAAGCACAGCTTGTGTATTACCCACATAATCCTCTCAATAATCCGGGAAGGCAAGGATGAATTCCACACCACAGGCAAGCACACAAAAGCTCAGAGAGGCAAGAGCGTTCCCCAGAGTCACACAGCCAGGAAGCATCAGAGCGGGCCCATGGACCAGGCCTTCTGACCTTGATTCCATTGCCCAGCTTGACTGTGATCTGAAGATCCTTCGAAGCCAGCTGGTGAGGCTGCCTGCTTCTCCTCACCAGCCGCCCAAAGTCTCCCTGCTCCCCTGCCTTGGAAGAACACATGTGGAGTGTGGAGACAGAAACCAACCAGCCTGCTTCTGGGTGAAGAGCTGCAGGGGGCCCAGCCACGGAGAGGAGGGCAGAAGCAGGACAGAACATCAGGCGCGGGAGGAAGGATTCAGGCTGTGGCCCCACAGTGGTAGTGTTTGATTCTGGAAGGCTCCCCAGAGGGTCTGTCCCCCTCGGAGAGGATGCTCCTCTGCGCTTCTTCCCTTCTCGAAGTTCCTAACACCTTGGGTGTCCGGTTAGCCTCCCTGGAGGCAGAGACCACATCTCCCAGCTTTGTGCTCAATGACCATTAAAAGAATAACAATCATTATCCTAATAAGTAGCTCCAGGATACACGGGGAAGCAGGGACATTCTGAGGAGCCAGACCCCCAGAATGCCCGGGAGCCAGAAATCACAGCATCCTCAGACAAGAAAAAGCCACTTTCCCACCCCCGTCTCTAAATGTTCCTCTAGTGGAGACAGTTTGGGGGCTGGAGATATGCCCCTCCTCTGGCTGGTGGTCTTGGAAGGAAGAGAGACAAACAGAACCTATTTCTCCTTTAAGAGCAGAGGGAAAGTGCCCAGAGCAAGTTCACAGCAGCTAGGTTATCCCAGGATTCAGTTCTTCCATCCTTGCAGCCCAGTGGGAGAAAGTGGTTAAAGGGGGAGGCTTCCCATTATCCGCAAGTAGCCATTATTGTGGCCACTGAGAGTGGAGTGGTTTGCAATTTTGCTGGGTGAGAAATGAAAACTCCAAAACAGAGCCTCTGGGCTGGAATCCAGAAGGTTCTAAGATCCCATGTGCTCCAGCCCTCTGTCCTGCCGGGAGCATGGTCAAAATGGTCCCATGGACCGGAACCACCTTCCAGGCCACGGTGCCTGGCTGGATCTGGACTTGCCTGATCCATCAGCCTCTGAAACACGACAAATTACTTGAGAATATCTCTTGCATGAAGCCAGGAGGACAGAGGTAATGCACTCTCGGGGTCTTGCCCAACCCGGGACCCCAGAGCTTCCCCCTTGAGACAGTGGCCCAGCCTCTACCCCGACCCCAGCCAGCTCAGACTGTTGCGGAGTTCAAATCCGTCTCTGGCTGTGGGTTGGGGCCATCCTACAGGGAGACTGCGAGAAAATTAATTGCTTAATGTATGTAAACGAGCTTTGAAGATGAAAAGTGCAAACACAGTGTCCCTAATAATATCTTCAACACCTTTACGGAGGCCCCGAGTCGCCGCTGAGCTCACCTTTAAGACGAGTCTTTGGGGAGTTGCTGGCAAACTCCCCAAGCCAATAAACAACATAAAATGGCTTTTCACTCCTTTTATGCGGCCAACCCCAGCTCTCCTCACCCATAAAAGGACCAGGGAGGATCAGAGAGGCCAGAGGATCCTAAGCAGCGCACCTGAAGCCTTCACTTACTCCTGCCGTACTCAGCCTCTGCTCAGACCCGCACGATGTCCTGCCGCTCCTACAGGATCAGCTCAGGCTGTGGGGTCACCAGGACCTTCAGCTCTTGCTCAGCTGTGGCCCCCAAAACTGGCAACCGCTGCTGCATCAGTGCCGCTCCCTACCGAGGGGTGTCCTGCTACCGGGGGCTGACGGGCTTCGGCAGCCGCAGCCTCTCCAACCTGGGCTCCTGCGGACCTCGCATGGCCATGGGCGGCTTCCGCGCCGGCTCCTGCGGCCGCAGCTTCGGCTACCGCTCCGGCGGCATGTGCGGGCCCAGCCCGCCCTGCATCACCACCGTGTCCGTCAACGAGAGCCTCCTCACGCCCCTCAACCTGGAGATCGACCCCAATGCACAGTGCGTGAAGCATGAGGAGAAGGAGCAGATCAAGTGTTTGAACAACAGATTCGCTGCCTTCATCGACAAGGTCAGTGAGGCCTGGGATGGTCCGGAGAAGGCCCCGGCCAGCCTTCCCCTCAGGAAGGTCCCAGTGTGTTGGGGAGACAGCATGGAGCCAGGCCTGAGACAGCACAGGGAGAGAAACACAGGCTAACATAGGCAGAGGATCCGTTTCCATCTTTTAATTCCAGCAAAGTGCACAGAGGGCCCCGTATGGTCAAGAAATGGAGTCTGTGGTCTAAAGGGTGTGTGTGCTTCTGGAGACAACACAGGAATATCAGAGGTGCCCCTGGAAAACTGGATTGGGCACTGGGAGCTACAAGAGTGGGCCATAATGGGAAGAGTAAAAGGCTCATGGCTCCCAGCCAGGCAGCTTGGGGAAGTGGGTGAGCACGGCTCAGAGCCACGCTGCCTCCCTATCATTGTTCTGCCCCTGGGCAGTGTGAGACCTTGGGCATGTCACTTGTCTGGATAACAGAACCCGCCTCATATGTGCGTCGCAAACATGGATGGATTCATGCTTGAAAAATGCTGGCACACAGTAAATGCTCAATGAATGTTCACTGTCAGCATGATTCTCCCAGGGCAATAGTGTGACAGGTGTGACAGTAAACCACCCATGGCCAGCACAGCCGCCTTCATGGACGGAGGGCTGGGAATGGGGAAGGGGGAGGCCAGGCTGGGGTAGAAACTCAGGGATGGAGACCCCCCCACACACTGTGGGTCTGCCTCCCAGGCCCCCAGTGCCCTCCCTGCATGTCCACGAGGCCTCGCTCTAGCAGAATAGATAGATCTGGCCTCTGGGCTTGGGTTCAGGAGTTTTGTTACCATTTTCTTGTTTGTGAGTTTGGTTCATCCTCAAAATGACCCAATGGGGGAAACATTAGTATTTCCATTTTTTTACTATCAAATTGAAGCTGAGTTTAGATGAGCTGCTTAGACATACCGCCGTGGGCAGGTGAAGGGGACTCAGGGGACATCAGATCCCAAATCTCACCAACTATTTGTGTGACAATGAACAAGTCATCTCAGTTTCCCCCTCTGTGCTGTGAGGGAAATGATACCGTCCCCCACCGGAGGGTTAAGAGAATGGACTGGGACTGATACATGGGCAGAGACAGAGGGATAAAAATAGAGATACACAGTTCACCCTTGAACAACATGGGTTGGAGATGAACAAATCCACATCTACAAGGACTTTTTTCAATATATACAGTACTATAAATGTATTTTCTCTTCCTTATGATTTTCTTAATAACATATTTTCTCTAACTTACTTTGTTGTACAAATACAATACTTAATACCTAGAACATACAAAATGTATGCTACTCGACTGTTTAGGTTATCAATGAGGCTTCCGGTCAACGGTAGGCTATTAGCAATTAAGTTTTGGAGGAGTCAAAAGTTATATGGCAATTTTCAAATGCGTGGGGTAGGGGTGGGGGTGGGGGGAGGCGTCAGTGCTCCTCACCCCTGCATTTTTCAAGAGTCAGCTGTAAAAATAGATAGATGTGTGTGTATCTTAGCACGGGCCCTCATAGCACACAGTAAGGTTTCAGTAAGTGTCCCGTGGATTAAAAAATGAGGAACTGCTAATTATTGTCATAGTTAAATTTGTCAAGCATTGACCATGTGTCGGAAATGTCCTAAGCATTTTCCATGTATTAACTTGTGCAATCTTTACAACTCTAAGGGAGGCACTATTTTCATCTCTGGTTCAGAAATGAGCACCCAAACGTTAGACAGCTTACCTGCTCCAAGTGGCAGAACTGGACTTGAACCCAGACCTCTGGACTTAAGCCCAGGGTGCTTTCCCCCATAGCCACACTGCCTCCTAGAGGGCTGGCAGCAAGGCCCCTTGCAGCACAGACACTCTCAGCCCCATGCTCCTGCCTTGGTGGGCCCAGCTCCTCGGTGAGCACCCAGGACAGAGAGGGCTCTGGAGGACAAGGCTCCTCCTGGGTTCCCTGCCCGCCCCCCCCCAGTCTCACCCTCCCACCCTGAACGCAGGTGCGCTTCCTGGAGCAGCAGAACAAGCTGCTGGAGACCAAGTGGCAGTTCTACCAGAACCAGCGTTGCTGCGAGAGCAACATGGAGCCCCTGTTCAATGGCTACATCGAGACTCTGAGGCGGGAGGCTGAGTGCGTGGAGGCTGACAGCGGGAGGCTGGCGTCGGAGCTCAACCACGTGCAGGAGGTGCTGGAGGGCTACAAGAAGAAGTGAGTGTGGCCAGATGCGGGGCACACAGGGATCATGGGAAAGCTCCGCCCTCAACCTTCTTAAAGCAGCTGAAGTTTCCTGCCTGTCTAGGAGCAGGGGCTGCCTGGAACCCAGTGGCTATCTGGGGCTGGGCCTAGATGTCTTAGATTCTTTCGGCCCCACTCTCCCTCTTGGAGGCCCTGTGGATCTTAGAGTTGCTTTCGCGGGGAGTGAGGAAAGGCAACCCAGTGGAGTTCCAGAGCTCTCTGTGGTCCTACCCGTCCATCTCAGCTCACTTTATGATGCTCACTCTGTGTTTTTGCTGCCCAGGGCACTGGCTCTCTTTGGATCTGGGATGCACAGAGGACTTTTGATTTGGGGAACAGTGTGCATTCCCTGATCTCATTCCAGAGGCAGCGGGACTGGGGTGGCCTAAGCCAGGCTGAGGCAAGGGCTAGGCCAAGAATAATGCACAGACTAGACCACAGAGAGGACAAGATAAGAATCGCAGGAACTCCATTCCTTTGGACCCCTGGGAAGGCTGGCTCAAAAGCTGGGACGATGTCCAAGCCCCCACCTCTCAGCTGCAACCCCTCTCTCCCCCCATCCCAGGTATGAAGAGGAAGTAGCTCTGAGAGCCACAGCAGAGAACGAGTTCGTGGTTCTAAAGAAGGTAAGGAGGCTGCTCATGGGGCAGGAAGGGAAGGGCACCCACCCAGACAGCCTCCAGTGGGGGCCGTTACCACGTGGACCACAGAGGCCTCCGCCCACCCCACACACCCTCCTCTTCCCTCCACTGCCAGGATGTGGACTGCGCCTACCTACGGAAATCCGACCTGGAGGCCAATGTGGAGGCACTGGTGGAGGAGTCTAGCTTCCTGAAGCGTCTCTATGATGAGGTGAGGGGCTGCCCCTGGCCCACCAGGGCAGGGAGAGGGGAGGCATGAGGACCTGAGCAAGAGGGGAGGGACTGTGTTGTGTGTACATGTTTGCCCGTGTGTGCATGTTTTCTCATGTTGCGCGACTGTGTTAGACACAAGAGGGTCAGTTGCACAACTGTGATAGACAAACGTAGGTAGGTGCCCAGGGAGAGCCTGGCGTGCTTGTTCGAGGACCGTGGAGCATGGCTGTGGTTCTCCATGTCTGTGAGTGCCAGTGTGTGTTGCAGTGTGTGCGTGGGCTGGTCTGGGGACGTGTCAGTCTGTACCTGGGTCAAAGGTGGGGGCCAGGGTGAGTCTCTGGTTAGAGAGGGGTCTTAATTAATGGACACATCACTAGTCCTGGCATTCAAACCCCAGCTCCACTGCTAGGTGACTTGGAGAAAACCTAGCATGAGGTTGAGTCTTCCCATTTGTTCATTCAGAGACCCCTTCCGGCTTTCTTATTTTATGATGTACCTATGTGTGAGCGAAGGGGGAAATGGAGCAGGTGGAGCAGGGGTCATGTGACATGATGACCAGCGCCCATCCAGGGAGGGGATACTGCCTCTAAAGGTGGAGCCCAGACCAGGCACCAGACCCAAATGCATTGGCTCTTGGCCCCCAGGAGCTCCAGGTGCTCCACGCCCACATCTCAGACACCTCAGTCATCGTCAAGATGGACAACAGCCGGGACCTGAACATGGACTGCGTTGTGGCTGAGATCAAGGCTCAATACGATGACATCGCCAGCCGCAGCCGGGCTGAGGCTGAGTCCTGGTACCGCAGCAAGGTGAGGAGTATAGGACACCTGCCTCCTAGACATGGCAGTCGGAGGGAAGCCAGGTGTATATTAAAGAAGGCCTCTTTTATCTGGGGATTTTGATTAGTAGGGATGGAAAAAGGACAGACAGCTCTCAGTCTGGGTGGTAGAGCAGGGCTGCCATGTATAGTTGCACAGGCTGAGCACTGTACAACCTGCAAATCCTCTGTGGTGTCCAAATGGGTGGGAAACTGCATCTTGAGCCTCAGGAACATCTCTGCTCCCTGCCCCCACAAAGTGTGAGGAGATGAAGGCCACAGTGATCCGGCATGGGGAGACCCTGCGCCGCACCAAGGAGGAGATCAATGAGCTCAACCGCATGATCCAGAGGCTGACTGCTGAGATCGAGAATGCCAAGTGCCAGGTAGGGTACGGGGAGGGGTTTGAATGCCCAGCACAAGCAGACTCTTTGCCCCCAGGAAGGCAAAGGCCTGGCCCCCATCGGGCTTCACAGTGTACCTGTGAGGAAGCAAGGACCCAAACAACTCACACAGCCCTTGAAGTAGGATGTACCATATCACCAATGTCACCCTCCTGGGCCACCCTATGACAACCACCAAGGAGAGACAGTGAAAGCCCCCATCTCCTCCCTCATCTTCAAGGTCTCATTAAATACCTGGTCCTACATAGTTAACCTAACTTCTCCCTGGAGCCCCCTCTCCCTGGCCATGAGCTTCATGAGCTTCATGAGCTCAGATGAGCCAAGCTGCACCTTGTTTCTCTCATCCTTGCTCTCACATCCCCTTCCTCATAGCGGGCCAAACTGGAGGCTGCCGTGGCTGAAGCAGAACAGCAGGGCGAGGCAGCCCTGACTGATGCCCGCTGCAAGCTGGCGGAGCTGGAGGCCGCCCTGCAGAAAGCCAAGCAGGACATGGCCTGCCTGCTCAAGGAGTACCAGGAGGTGATGAACTCCAAGCTGGGCCTGGACATCGAGATCGCCACCTACAGGCGGCTGCTGGAGGGCGAGGAGCACAGGTGGGGCTAAGGAGCATCTCCCTTTGTGTAGAAGGAGGCCCTGGTCCCCTGGGACTGTGTTTCCCTGAGCCCCAGTGTGAGCTACGTCTCTAAGCATGGCTAGTGCAGGTTAAGCTTCAATAATAGTCATAATTTATCAAATACTTACAGGTTTGACCTGCACTGAGCGCTCATTTTAATCCTCACAATCCATTGAGGTCGGGTCTCATTTTTCACAACCAAAGATGAGGAAGTAAGGCTCGGCGTACAGTGACTTTCTCGTGGCCTCAGTTAATAAGTGCAAGAGGCACAACGTGTCCCCCAGTACTTTCTTCTGGTACCTCCTCCCCACCCCCCACTCCCTAACCCCAGGAGGCTGCAGCTTGACCTGCCACATCGGATCCCTTGTGCCCTGTGAGGACGGTGTGCCCCATATATGCCAGCCCCTCCACACTCTCATTTCCCTGAGCCCGACCAGCGAGACCTAGGCCACGAGGTCACTCAGATGGGCAGGAGCTCAGCCATGCGTGCCACCTCTGCTTAAAGTCAGAAGGCTTTCTCTGGTCAGAGAATGGTTAGAGAAAGGCAACCATGTAACCCAGACTTTGGGGCATACCCCTCCCGCCTTTTGTGGGGAGGAGCTGTACACAGAAGGGCCCTCTCTGTCGCCAAGCAACAACCTGCTTCGGGGACCCGGCTGGGTTGTCCAGAGCTAACAGAGCTTTCTTTTCCCACAGGCTGTGTGAAGGTGTGGGCTCCGTGAATGTCTGTAAGTGTCTGCTTAAACAACGGCCTCTCCCCCTAAAAAATGGCTTTGTTGGTGTGTAAAGCTGAACCTGGAATGCTTCCGAACTGAAGGCCTTTCCTCCTCCCCTGGCTCCTCACTGGGGAACACCATCGGGTTTAGGGATGGTGGTGTTAAGCGCCCTCCACTGGTGGTGATGGGAACTGCAGACTTTGCTCTGCCCTCTGGGGGAGGGTCTTCACTTCCTTCCTATCTTTGTCCCCTGGAAGGACTGAGATGCTGGGAGGAACAGGGCCTGAATTCTTAATCACTAAACCCCTTTCAGGAGGAGGAAGCTTCTGCTAGTCAAAAGCCCCTTGGGGATTATCACAAGGTTGGGGAGATCAGGGCAGGCCACCTACCCACTTTGTCCCCTCTCTCCCCCTACAGGTGTCAGCAGCTCCCGCGGGGGAGTCGCCTGTGGGGGCCTCACATGCAGCACGACTCCTGGGCGCCAGATTGCCTCTGGCCCTGTGGCCACCGGTGGCAGCATCACGGTGATGGCGCCTGACTCCTGTGCCCCCTGCCAGCCCCGCTCGTCCAGCTTCAGCTGCGGGAGCAGCAGGTCTGTCCGCTTTGCCTAGAGTCCCAGGCCACCTGTGTCCCCGTCCCCAGAGCACGGAATGGTGTGTGAATGGAAATCGTGTGCTTGCTTCCGGAATCTTCCACGTGTTCCTACAGAGGGAAAGACCCTCGGCCACGCTCTGGCACCTTCTCATTCTAGGGAGTTGTTTCCTGGTTCTCCTCTAGGCTTCAGTTAGAGAGGCATTCCCAGTCCTTCACCTAACTCCGGTTTGACTCCAAAAGACCGTGGCCAGTTTGTATCATTCTCCAAGCTGTCTGGGACACTACCGGTCACCCAGGGTGGCTGGACATCATGGGAGCTTGGCCTTCCTGGGAGACAAGGAGTGAGCCTAACTCCCCGCCAGGTCTCCTACAGGCTGAGAGTCTGAGAGGAAATCCTCCTTCCCAGCAGCAGTCCTCCCTCTCTCCTGGCTGGGAGTTCTGCAGGAAGCATTGGTCCAGGGTTATTCTTGTTTGTGTTTTGCTTGTCTCTCTAACTGACTGCCTTCTCTGGGTTAACCTGTCCCAGCCAAACCCCTCATGTGACCTCCCAGTTGAGGGGCTCATTACAGAGGGGAATCCTTTTGACTTGGCGCAGGTCTTGCTATTCATTGCACCTTTATACATTTCAAAGAAAACTCCAAGGTTGCTCCAGACCTCCCCCAGCAGGTGCAGGTGGGGTGTGTCCAATGTGAGCCAGTGGGATGGAGAAGGTTAGGCCACTTCCTGAGTCTCCCTCTTGTTACGACTGTCTGTGGGTGTCTTGCCTTCTGGGTTGTCTCAGTCTGTGTTTCAATAAATGCTGCTTTGATGCAAGGATATGTGGTCTTGTGAATGACAATGTCTCTGCCCCTTCCCATTGCCTTATGTACAACCCTCAGCCCCATCCCCAGCTGACAACACTTAACCAGATCCAGGCGGTGTTTCCCTAATCCTCCAGTGATTGTACCTCTTCTTGTCCGCTTCCATCGCCTGATTCCAGCTCAGCTCTCCTCAGTCCAGTCTGGCCTGGACCACAGCTCCAGCTCCCTCAATGACCTTTTATTCCCTACCCCCATGCACCCCAAGCAGCCTAAAATCCTACCCCCAGATCACTCTCAGCCCCTACGACCTAGTTCAAACCAGTTTCCGGCATGTGCCTGTGCTCCTAATGCCAGTCACCAGCCTCCCTCCATCTCCTCCTTCCCCACCAGCTCCTCAGCCCTGTGCAACCACCCTCTACCCAGTGCCGATCTTCCCAGATGCAGACTCCACCCCATGGAGAGAAGCCCACACTCTAAGCCCCAGGACCATCCCACAGGGACACATAAGCCATCCCACATCTCTCCTCCATTTGCCTTCACCCAGTGCTCTCTCTGTTCTTCCTACCTACACTCCTTCCCACATGCACAGTCCCCCAACCCCTGCCCCACCCTGTCTCCAACCCTGAGGATCTCAGGTTCTAACTTTGTGGCTCAGGGCTCAGGATGTGACTGGGTGTGTATGGAGCCTGGATCAAGCTAGAAATTCCTTGGGAGCAGAGGTATCTCCTCCTGGCTCTGAACACCTCCCCCCTCCCACACACACACACCTCACCCCCAGGATGGAGCTGTAGGACATGTCAGGCCTGGGATGGTTGGATGAACTCAGGCATCTGTAGAACAGGAGGAGTAGATATCAGCCCTGTTGGACTCCCCTCCTTTTCTCCACTGGGAAAACAGACCTACTGTCACCATTCTAGGTGGACATCCACCTGCCAGCCCCCTCCGCTGCCCAATCCCCCAGCCTTTCCCTGAGAAGAGAAGTGAAGGCTCTGTGCGTTCTGATGAATCCTTGCTTTAGGCCCAAAGGGTTGCAGCTCCAATGGAGGGGGTGGGGGTTGGGCTGCCGCTGGCCTCTTCTGGGAACTCCAGCTGCTGCTGTTTGAGCTTTGCTGGCTGCCAGTAGGCAGGTCTGCTCTAAATTTCCCGCCCACCTCCCTCCTTTCACTCACCTCTCTGCGCCTCAAGGGTATGGTCTTAATTGCAATAGGACAAAGTTTATACATTTTTATTTATTTTATTTTATTTTTATTTTTTATTTGACAAAGAGAGAGATCACAAGTAGGCAGAGAGGCAGGCTGGGGGTGGGGGGGGAAACAGGCTCCCTGCTGAGCAGAGAGCCCAATGTAGGGCTCGATCCCAGGACCCTGAGATCATGACCTGAGCCAAAGGCAGTGGCTTAACCCCACTGAGCCACCCAGGTACCCCCAAAGTTTAATTTAGGACATATCATTCGTCCACAGGAAAGGTTAAAAGTCAGGGACTGAAAATCAAAACCTGAGCATGAGCTCTGCCATGTCTCAGTAAGTCATGGGGCAGGAAGTGGCCTTCACACTTTTTACATCAACCTGGGAATCTGTGAGCAGAGCCTTCCTCAGCTCTGCTACCTCCCGTGGTTCTGGGTTGCTGGAGTGAGTCTGTGGGGGAAACACCTAGATGTTGCCATGGGTCTGGGCCACACACAACTAAGACGCCAAATCTGGTATCCCCAAAATAGGACATGATGCACTGAAAAGTCAAAGAGCCACAAGCTGGGAGATAATAATAAGTTTTTAATGAGTTTCCATGCTTTGTGCACAAAGACCAGTCAACAGACTGGGCCAAGCAGAGGTGTCATAAGAATGCCTTATAAGGATGAGATCTCCCCTCCTCCGCCCTCCCTGCTGCCAACAGGGAAAATGCAGCGTAATCTCCTCCAGTTCAAAGGATCCTGGGGCTCCAGGGCCCTCTCCTGATGCAAGAACTACTCTCCACACAAAGCAAAAGATATAATCCAAGGACAATGGAGGATTAAAGTTTAATTAGAACAAAAATTTTAAGGAGAAGTCATGTGGTCTGAAATCAAGAGATCAGGTAAATTCTAGAGCAAGTGACCCAAACAATAAAGTTGGCCCATGTGGGTGATTCCAGAGCCCTTTCCTGGGCTCCTTCTCTCTCGAAACTCCACATGCCAAATAAGACCTCCATCAGAGAAAAATCAGACCTTCTGTTTGTATTCTACCCTTATTCAAATATTCACTCCCCGCAAAATACAAGGGTCTCCAAAGGATGAGGGAAGTATGGATTAAAATCCTTTTTTAAAAAATCAGATCAGGCTAGGCGTTAGCATCTTCTCTTTCTTCTCTGAGGCCAAAAGTTCCCCTTCACCGAGTCTCAAATACCTTCTGTCTGGACCATCCTCATAAACACCCACTCCCAGCCCAACCCCTTCAACCTGCCCAGTGTCTCCAACATCCCTGCTTCAGTCTTTGGGATCCCAGGAAATGCGGATGGGTACCATTACTCACCTGAACCAAGCACAGTGAGAAGTGTAAACTAACCACATGAGCAAGGAAATCACAAAGCATATTGCTCTTTGGAATAGATAAAGACACTAGAAATGGCAATCTGGGATTACCCCGTCTGCATATGCAAGCCACTGATACTCTCTGGGAACATGACTATTAAGAACAGGTTGTATTGAGAGTTTTATTCATTGAAAGGTAGAGCAGTGAGGACACATGAACAAGGTGGTGCTCTCTTAGGTGAGGGGGACTTGCACTGGGGAGTGGCTGAGATCTCAAATGCCTCACACCACTCGCCTGCCCCTCCTCTGACTGTTACAGATGCCCTTTGTGCCCCCTGGAAATCCCTGCCCACTTCCACTTTGTTCAAAAACAAAAGGTTCTCCAAAGTGCCCACTCTTATTCTCTTGGTGCTATTGGACAGGGGCGGTGGGAGGTGGGTGGCCAAGGAATGAGTGAGGTGAAGGTAGTGCACAGACGATGAGATTTTTTGAGAGAGAGAGAGAAATAGCAAATGGCAGGGGGCAGGGAGGGGCAGAGGGAGAGAAAGAATATCAAGCAGGCTCCACACTCAGCATGGAGCCCAACGCGGGCCTCAATCTCATGACCCTGAGATCATAACCCGAACTGAAATCAAGATTTGGATGTTCAACGGACTAAGTGCCCCAAAGATGAGCTTTTGTATTAAAAATGAAGAAAACACCAGAGACACAAAAATGTGTCTCCACACCCTCCAACACCACCATCAGAAAGGAAAGGCAGACCCTCCCCCATTTCATTCCCTGTTCTGCCATAGGGCAGCAGGTGCCCAGTGGGTCTCCCTTCCCTCCTCAGAGCAGATCCAGTGGCCCTTCGACTTGGTTTTACTTCCACTCAAACTCGGTGGGATCCAGACTGTGGTGTGCCCAGCATGCAACTCCTGTGGGACTTTCCAAGGCCAGGAGGCAGAGACTAGGGGAGTAATACACTAAGAAAGATCTTGGTCCTCTCAGGGTCACAGGGGAATAATATCCCTACTGCAGACACATTCTGAAAGCATCAGAAGGACTGCATTGCCCGAAGAACTGCTCATAGCTTTTCTTATGCCTTGAGATCAAATATGCATTTTCATGACAAAATAGCTTCCACCCATTTAGGTTGTTTTTGAATCTTTTTTTAATCCCCAAAAAAAAATTAATAAATAAAGTGGAAGAAGTGGAGTTCTTCCCATAAATCAAATGAAAGAAACTTGTCCATCAGAATCCCCTCTCTCCACCTCAGCAGGGAGATACCCCTTGCCTCAGAGGGGACTCCAAACAGATTTCCCCAGGTGGGACTTCTTGGGGAATATCAGTTCAGGAATAGGGCAGAGGCAGAGTTCCCCAATCAATTGCCCTGTCCAGGCCGTCAGGGAAAATGTCCTCCAACCAGAAGTCTGGGTTTTACTTCTGGGGTAATGCATAATTGGCCTCTATTAACTGTCCCATAAGAAGATCTGTCCAAGATTCTTAGAGAGCTGAGACTACGGGAGTTGTTTCTACAATAGTTCGAGAAGGTCCCTTTTTGTCATCTTCCGTGTCTTATTCTGAAGTGTCTGACTAGCAAGCAGGGTCAGTTAGAACCCCTCCTCCAGAGACAGTCTGATGAGCCAGGATGTTTAGTCTGAAGGAACAATTGGGGTAAGACAGTGGAAAGTATGTGAACTTTGGCATTCCCTAAACCTCAGTTGGAATGCTGGATTAGCCGTGTGACCTCAGTAAAGGTACTTAACTTCTTTGGGCCTGGACTTCCTTATCTATAAAATGAAGATAATAATGTCACTGCTGTGAACAAAGAATGAAATACACACACAGTGTCCCTGACACTTAGCAGGTGCTTGTGGATACAGATTCCTGTCCCTTACCCTCTTCCACCTTCGCCTCCTCCCCACCCAGGTGTGGGGAGCCCAGACTGGCTCTGATCTTTTGGCAAAATCAAAAGAGAAATGCAAAGTGATGAACCTGATCCTGTGAGAGTCAGAGAGGAAGTCAGTTCCACGGTCAGAATTACCTGACCCTCCTATTCCCCCTGCCCACATAAGCCAATGGTTCTCAGTTTTAGTTCCTCTAGGAATCACACGGGAGCTTGTTTAAACTCAGATTCCTGGGCTCATCCCTGGAACTTCTGCTTCAGTAGTTCTGGATGGAGTCCAGGATCTACCTATTTAAGAAGTCCCCTCCACCTCCCACCCCTGGGGACCCTGATTTGGTGGTGATCCATGGAACCACACTTGCAGAAGCGTTGAGATGGTCAGGGCTTGGGGAAAGGGTGGGGGGTGGGGGGTGGGGAAAACCACAGAGGAGGCAGGCATTCATTTGTTTACTAGAGAAAACTTTGTCATCAATATTTAATCACATACACCCAAAGAGAAAAGGAGCCATAACAGGAATTATCCAAATACAAAACAAAACAAAAACAAAAACAAAAAAACAAAACAAAACAAAACAAAACCCAACCCCCCACCATAAGCACCTCAGCCATTAGCTTCAGTCAGCCTTTCCATCTGGACATATGAAGAGCTGGGGACAGTCGGGGAATGCACAGTCTCTCAGATCAGTGAGGGGCCTCCCGGAACACTGGTCCACTCCCCCACTGCGCCCTCAAGTGCTGAGGTGACATCCCCCCACCCCATATCTGAGGGCAAAGCAGAGGTTACCCACCCATCCCCATTCCCTGACCCAGCTCCTTTCCCAGAGGGCTTGGCACACGGTCAGTGTTTAGTAAATGTCTGCTAACCTGAAGCTAATTGGGGAAGAAAGTGGCTGAGCAGCTTCTATCAAAAAGCTGGACCACCGGCAAGAGACACTCAATGGAGGTGGCGGTCCTGCCATCCCCAGGGTTTGCCCTTGAAGGGTAAGCCATAACCGCAGTAAGGAGGAAACTGGAGAGTTAGTCTGGGTTTGCAGCCAGGGGAAACTCCTACACTGACACTAGGATCTGAGAGAGCAAAGATTTTCCCTCCTGTCCCCACCCCTGCGCCCAACAGACCCACACCTGTTACGCAAACCGCACCGATCTGACACTGGAACAGGTCCCCACTACAGAAGGGGAACAGAGGAGGGCACTGCTGGTGGGACCACGAGGGACAGTGGCACTGAGGTCCCCAAAGACCATGCCGCCCTGGGAACGGCTCACACCTGTGGAAGGAGACACTGAATCAGAATTCTCTTCCATCCCAACATGACATGACCCAGAATTTCTTGGAACCAATGGTTTACTTTCCTCATATTCAGAGGGACCAGCAACATTAATCTTTACAACTCCAGGCAAATCCATACCCTGGATTTGCCTCTGGGCAAATCTGATTCTGGAAGGAGTGTGGTTAGCCAACAGGACACCTAACTCTACTTAAATCAGACTAATGTTGAGATGTGTTTATAGAGCCTTTGAGCAAAGACTGATGGTCACAGTGGAGGAATCATCTAGAAATATGGTTGCTGCAAAGATGAGAAGAACGGACACCTAGCCCAGGAACTACATACACATTGGATTATTAAAGGTAAAGACTTAAGAGTTGCCTGCAGTGGCCCCGAATGATCAGAATAAACATCTCATGTTTCTTATCAAAACCTTGCGGGGCGCCTGGGTGGCTCAGTGGTTAAAGCCTCTGCCTTCGGCTCAGGTCATGATCTCAGGGTCCTGGGATCGAGTCCCGCATCAGTCTCCCTGCTCAGCAGGGAGCCTGCCTCCTCCTCCTCTCTCTCTCTCTGCCTGCCTCTCTGCCTACTTGTGATCTGTCAAATAAATTTAAAAAAAAATCTTTAAAAAAATAAAAAAAATAAATAATTTAAAAAAAAAACTTGTGCCATTTGAGGAACATTCTGTGCGTAACTGAAAAACCTGGGCTATTTTTGCAGAACCAATTAGTGGGGCAGAACTTGTCACCATCATTAGCTCAGGTTTCACGCATGTTCCAGATGGATCCGCATAGGGGCCAAATATTCTTGACCATCCCTTTGTCCAGATCCCAGAGACCTCAGTCCCCTTCTCCCCCACCCAGTGCCCCACAGACAGAGATTCAATCACCCATTAGATGCAACCCAATATTAACACCCAAAAGAACAATGCCCATGACAGACACCCAACTTACAGATATTGACGGAGCCCACGCCTTCACACAAGCTGCAGGGGGCGGGGAGAGAGAGAGAGAGAGAAAGAGAGAGAAAGTGAACATTTAGAAGGGAGTTCCCTGATCCTTCTCAGTTGGGTCTATTCTGCTCCATCCTGAGCAAGGGGACCAGAGCTGAAGGGCTGGGGGAATGCTTCCTACCCACTGCAGAGAGCATCAGTAATGTCCCTGCTCCCAGGGATCCCGAAAGGACAAGGAAATGTTATGTTGCAGGACATAAAAGGCCACTTTATGCCTTGTTTGGTTTTTGCCCATGGGAAGCTGGTATACTGAAAGGGGGACATGGGTTACAGTGAGTGTTATCCTCCTTGTCCCCTGGCTGGAGATTCCAGCATGGCCAAATAAGAGATGGGAACAACCACTACTTAACTGGCCACCTCTAGGTACCAAAAAGCTTGCCTCCCTTCTAATAGACCCATTTTCATCCCATGAGTTTACATGCAACCCCAAATATCCACCTGACTTGATAAAGGCAGAGGGAGGCAGGAGGGTATGGTGGTTAAGAGCCTGGACTCTTGGGCACAAATCTGGCTGAGCCATTTACTAGCTGGGTGAACTTGGACAAGTCACCCAGGTTTTCTGTGCCTCCGTCTCCTCATTTCTGAAACAGAGATGATCATACAGACTTTCCAGGATTGTGGTAAGCTCTATATTGCCAAGCACCTACAAATAGAGCCTGGTACCCAGTAAATTCACTTTATTTGCTATTAACATTAGAAACATCTCATTGATGGTGGGACACTTACATCAATGCAGTGGGCCCCCTTCTCCCTCAGGGCCACCTGTACTTTCTGCTCTATGTCGCCCTCTTTGTTAATCCCCAGCCTCAAACCTGACCCTCCAGTAAAGCTCTAGTCTGAGCCCTTCTGCCCTTGTAGACATCTATGCTTTGGGCTCACTTTCCAGCCACATGACTCTGACTCTCCCACAGCCTTGGAACTGTGCCCTTCCAAAAGATTCTACCCATCACACTGCCTGTGGGACCACATTGCTAGCAGCAGCTGTCTCTGAGTTGAGTGATGATGGTTGCTTTTATTTTCTTGTTTTCTGCAATGAGAATTACTGGTGTAGTCCAATTAAACTTGTTAAATGCCAAGAAGAGAAGATCATTAAAAGGTCAATGGCCACAATAGGCAAGATGCCACACACTAAACCATCTTTTAAAATCTCATGTGTTGGAGACAGTGCCTCATTCGTTATATGGTGGGGTTATTAATACACTAACGATGATGATGATTACAATGAAAGAAAGTTTCACTGCGCAAATGCCCAGTGCTTCAATGAGTGTAAATGAGTGGGTTGGGTGCGTAAGTGTACAAAGGAGGAGGCAGACTCTGGTGGGCTGAGGACATGGACAGAAAAGTTGACCACTTTGGTCAAGCATGGCACAAATCCAGCAGCGTGCCAGCTGCCTTGGGTGTCACACACGTCAGATTTCTAAAACTAACCTGGTTAATAAGGAACCTCTCCATGGTCCAGCCCTGCATGGCCACCTAGAGAGACAGATTCTTATTCTAATCGTAACCTGCTCCTACTTGTGCTTACTATGCACATTAACTCATTTAATCCAACAGCTTAAAGTGATGGGTTTTATGATTATCTGTTTTACAGATTAGGAGGCTGAAGCATAGAGGTTCAGAGTTAGTAAGGGGTAGAGCTGGGATTTGAGCCCAAGTGGTCTGTCTCCCAGCCTGTGATCTTAACCTTTATATTCTACTTCCCCAGTCTAGCCTGCGTCCCAGCGATGGGACCCAACTAGGAGGCCATAATGATGTGGCCACCTCTAGGCTAGAGGCCCCATCACTACCCCGTGTGTAAATCCACATTGCTCCTCCTTTATTTACTTCAGTGCCCCGATTCTTGGCTCAAACTGTCAGCACAGCTTGATGTCTCCTGTCCCTTTCCCACCCCCTCAGCTCTTCTACCTCCTCTTCTGAGAAGCCTCCAACAGCCTCCCTGGGACACTAACCCTGGTCACCTGGAAGGTGGATATATGTCCAATCCTGTCTTCCCCTGCTAAGTAAGGACACTGAGCTGCTCATTTCCATTTATTGGTCCTGAACATGGGACTACAGGGCTCCTTGCCTGTGTACCCCAAATCAAATGACCTTTAACAAACCATTGGAATGATTCCAGCTTTTTCAATCCACTGAGATGTGATTGCAGAAACATCCTTTCAGCCAATGGGATAAAGCAGTTGTCTTGGTACAAGCTTGATGTGCAGCCAGAGGGAAGTGTAAGAGGGCAAAGATCACTGGAACACTAACCAGCAGGAGATCGGTGTAAGCAAAGACACTACCTAGCTGTGACCTTGAACAAGTTCCTTCCCCTCTCTAGGCCTTAGTTTCCCCATCTGAAAATGGAGAATTGGCTGGACTCCATGATTTCTAGAGTCTTTCTTGAGTCTTTCCCAGTTTGAATGCTTTCTGCTTAGAGGATTATAGTTGAGCAAAGCAGTCTTCAAGCCCTCAGTGGGGATGAGAAGTGACCCTGAACCCCATCCTCACCGGCTCTCCTCGCCCTCCAGCAGCTTGCGGTAAGTGGCGATCTCCACGTCCAAGCCCAGCTTGGAGTTCATCACTTCCTGGTACTCCTTGAGCAGGCAGGCCATGTCCTGCTTGGCCTTCTGCAGGGCCTCCTCCAGCCCTACCAGCTTGCACTTGGCATCCCTGAGGGCCGCCTCGCCCTGCTGCTCCGCCTCCACCACAGAGCCCTCGAGCTTGCAGCGCTGTCAGGGAGGAGAGGAGGGAAGGGTTTAGAAGGGGTTGCAGGCTGTGGGAATCCTGGTGGGTCCCCCATGGCCTCAGTTAACCCCATTCAAAATGGTCAACTTGCAAATTAATGAGGCAGGGAAATAATGGCGCTTTGGGGCTTTCTTGCTCCATTTTTGTACCACTTTATAAAATTCAAGTCCCTGGTGAGCCGTTAGGGAGCAATGGAACAGGGCTGGTAATAAGTGGTGATACTATCTGATGTCTGTTTACCGTGGTTAGTTTACAAGGTACTTTCACAGATCTACCTTACCCGCCTACAGTTACTCTGTGAGCTTGTCAGAACAGGCATGGTTATTCCCATTATGCAGATGAAGAAACTGAGACTCAGAGAAGTTGTGACTTGCCCTAAGCTACCAGTGTAATTAGTGTCAAGCCCAGGTTTTCATAGGCCATTCTCTGACCCACTGAGATCAGCATGCTAGAAGAAGTCCCCACCTAACCACCCACCATACTAACTGCAGCCCCTCCCTTCTACCCCACTTAAAACAGAAGGAACTCCCACAACTCAATAGTAAAAGCAAAAACAAAAACAACCCTAATTGGATTTTCAAAATGGGCTAAGAACTTAAAGAGACATTTCTCTGAAGAAGACATATAAATTTCTTGCAGGTACAGAAGAAAATGCTCAATAACATCCTTTTCAAGGAATGGCAAATCAACACCACCATGAGAATCATCTCACACCTGCCTGGTGGGCTATTATCAAAAAAACAAGGTCAGTATTATTGAGGATGTGGAGAAACTGAACCCCTCGCAAACTGTGGGTGGGGATGCAAAAGGGTGCAGCCACTATGGAAAACAGTGTGGAGGTTCCTCAACAAATTAGAAATAGAACTGCCCTATGATCCAGCAATCCCACTTCTGAGTATTTATCCAAAATTATTAAAATCAGGATCTTGAAGAAATATTAACATTCCCATGTTCATTGCAGCACAATTCACCAAAGCCAAGTCATGGGAACAACTTAAGTGTCCATCTACAGAGGAACAGATAAAGAAAACGTGGTATAAACATACAGTGGAATGCTATTCAGCCTTTTATTTTTAAAAAAGGAAATTCTGCATTATACCACAACATGGATGAACCTTGAATACATTATGCTGAGTCTAATAAGGCAAATACAGAAAGACAAACTGCCTGATTCCACTTATATGAAGTATCTAAAATAGTAAAATTTTTTAAAATTTAAATTAAAATTAAAAAGTCAAATTTATAGACTCAAGCAGTGGGATGGTGGCTACCAAGGACTGGACGGAGGGAAAATACGGAGTTACTAATCAATGGCCACAAAGTCTCAGTTAAGCAGGATGAATGAGTTCTAGAGATCCGCTCTACCACACTGTCCACAATCATGTATTGTACACCTAAAGACGCACTAAGAGGGTAGATCTCATATTAAGAGTTCTTACCACAATGAAATAAATATTCTTTAAAAGCATATTAGCATGCAAGCGAGGATAACTTCCAATCTTCTCTAATTTCACTTCCAATACCATTCTCATATTTTATCACCTCAGCTATTAATAGCAATAAATTAATTGTGATACATCTTACACAGTGTTTAAGAACCACGACATAGAAGGGAGAGGACAGAAATCGAGCCACAGATATGTGAAAACTTAGGGTTGGGACAGAGGTAGTATCACAAACCAGTGGGTAAGGAACAGATTACATGATCCATTCTCTTCCTACCCATAGAAACAAATTAACCTAAACCTTACTCCTTATATATACAAAAAATAAAGTTCTGACAGGTTAAAGACCTAAATGTGAGAGGTAAAACTATAAAACTAGTCGAAGACAAGAATGCAAGAGGATACCTCTGTGACCTCAAACCTTCATAGGTATAAACCATTAAGGGAAGAGCTGAGGGTGTGGCCACATCCAGGTTAAAGATTTCCTTTCAGGAAAGCAAACAAACAATGGACAGCCTGAGAGGAGCTGAGCTGCCACAGGCAGAACTAACAGAGGGTTCCCATCTAGACATAGCAGACAAGGAACTGCTGCAAACTGTCAAGAAAAAAGACAGGAATCACCATACAAAAATGAGCAGATGATAGGACTAGGCAGTTCTTAGAATGGGAAATGCAAATGAGTAAGTAAGCCTATGAGGGGACGTTCGACATCACTAGTTAACCAGAGAAATGAAAATTTAAAAAGCAATTTGTTACTAGTTTACACCTATTAGATCCACAAGAATTGGGGTCTGATCATAGCGAGTTTGAGCCGAAGCTGCCGCCTGCCTACGGTGGGACTGTGTGGGAGCACAGGGCTCTAAGTGTTCTTATGGGAAGTAATTCAGTGAACATCCTACAACTCAACAATTCCATTTCTTGCTTTATACCTTCAAGACATCTCTCATGGGGATGTATATGGAAGCACACACTCATGTATAAAAACCTAAAAAATGTTCATGATACAACTGGTGGCACAGCAAAGACTTGGAGGCCAACAGAGTGGACATCCATAGGGGAATGAACAGGAAACTCTGGTTTATGAATATTAATGCATTCAATGCACAGAAAAGATAAAACAGATCATTTAGAGCAACATGCATGGATGTCAATGACTTTGAACTGGCAACAGGAAGAATCAGATGAGATTAATGGCATAATGTCACGATGTAAATCTAAAACACTAAGAAGGGGCGCCTGGGTGGCTCAGTGGGTTAAAGCCTCTGCCTTCAGCTCAGGTCATGATCCCAGGGTCCTGGGATCGAGCCCCACATCGGGCTCTCTGCTCCGCAGGGAGCCTGCTTCCTCCTCTCTCTCTGCCTGCCTCTCTGCCTACTTGTAATCTCTGTCAAGTAAATAAATAAAATCTTAAAAAAAAACACTAAGAAATCTATATGAATTTATTTTGAAGGATGCATATGTATCTATGTATGTAAATATATGTGTGCAAGAGGGATGTATATTAGCTGCATGAGAATGAGTCTGGGGATGGAGGAGAATGGAATGAAGATGAAGGAAAAACCATGCTCCGTTGCAGAGATGCACAGACGGTGGTAGTGAATGGCACTTTGAGCAGAGTGGCGTTGGGTCAGTTCGGGTCTGTGCACCTCAAGTCCATCCAGAGAGGCGGGGAGAGAGACAGCAGGACACAACCTGCCCTAGGCCATGTTGTCTATGTTTAAAGGAGAGAAATGATAAAGGGAGAAGAAGGGAAATCAGAGCAGAATTCAGAGAAGGTAGACAGACCAACCCTCCCCCTAAAATGTTTTGTGCAAACTTCAGAGGCAGGTGGTTAAGCTGGAAGCCTCTCCAAAAAGAGCAGCAGTCCGTCCAGGTAGGAGGGAAGCGGAGAGCAGATCAGAAGCAGCAGGTACACCGGGTGAGGTCTCAGCGCCCCCTGACCTGCTGCTTGGCATTCTCCACCTCCGCTGTGAGCCTCTGCATCAGGCGGTTCAGCTCGTTCAGCTCATCCTTGGTTCTGCGGAGGTTCTCGCCCTGCTGGCTCACGGTGGCTTTCATCTCCTCACACTGTGGGTTGGGGGACCAACACTGAGAAACAGCCAATGGTTGCAACATTGCGGGAGAGGATGCTGGGAAGAACCCTCTGTCCTTCCATGGTCCCACCTCCCACCCCTGCTCTGCTTGGGTGCTGCGGCCCCTCTCAGTGCATGGGCTGCGGCCCCTCTCAGTGCATGGGCCCTCTCAGTGCATGGGCCCCTGTCCCAGGAAGCTCTGGGTTCCAGCTATCATCCTTGCCCAATGGGCAGCCTGGCCCTCCAGATCACCTTGGTTTGGTACCAGGACTCAGCCTCGGCCCGGCTGCGGCTGGCAACATCGTCATACTGAGCCTTGATCTCGGCCACAACCGAGTCCATGTTGAGCTCCCGGCTATTGTCCATCTTGACCACCACCGAGGTGTCCGAGATTTGTGACTGAAGAAGGTAGATTTCCTGTGGGAGATAGCAACCAGTGTCCTCAGCTCCAAATCCCCCTCTAATTCCCATCACTGGAGGTAGAAAACAGTCCCCATCTGAAGCTTCAGGAAGTAAACTGGAGAATTTCAGAGGGGATTTTAAGAGAAAAGGGCTGGAATCTGGACCATGGCCTCAAGGCAAAGAGCAAGGTGGAATTCCATTAAAGCCTGGATCAACCGAGGCTAATTTCTAGGGATAGAGACAAAGGGGGTTACTCCACCTGGGGCCCCAACTATCTATCCATATCAGCTCTAATTATCTGTATAAATGTAATCAACCAGATAATGGGTTTTCTAATTAAGTTTTCATACTACCTGAATTAATAAGACATTATTATCTCTATATACCTATACCTATATTCTCAAATCTCTACTTCATGTTGTACTGTGTAGACAGGCAACGAAACATAGTCTTTCAAATCATTTTAAAGGAAGGACATCATCCGTTTTCATTTTTCAAGGAGGCCTGAGCAAGAGAAATCTTCTCTGGTCACAGAAGGAGAGGGTGGTTAGGCCCTAAAAGAGTTAGGGATGGACAACCCTCTCTAGAGCCAAAGGGCCAAGACAAGCCACAACCCAAAAAGCCCTCCACCCTCTCCTCCCTCACTTGCTCTTCTGGAGATGGGAAGAAACTCACCTCCTCATAGAGGGCCTGCAAGAAGCCCATTTCCTCTCTCAGCGCCTCCACATTGGCCTCCAGGTCAGCCTTGCGCAGGTAGGCAGAGTCTATGTCCTGGTGGACACACACGGGAAAGGAGGGAACATGGGGTCGCTCAGTGCCACTAGACATCAGCACTCTATAGGGGGCCTCGAGGCCATGTTGTGGCCCACTCTTCTCCCATCACAGGAACATCCGTGGAACCAACTAGGAATAGGGAGTGGAGAGAAATCTGACCCCTTACAGACTTTTTTCTGATTCCTCCAGGATTGAAAATCTTCCTGAAGTGGGTAGCTTAGAATCACAGCCCAAAATGTCAGACTGCTACCAGTGAGCCAGACTGGCTGATGGAGCATGACCATGTGGTGGCCACAGAGCCTTGAGTACAGGCCCCAGCAGGTCATGCTTGGCACCCAGGTCAGGCACCACCTAAGCAGCTGGCTCTCATGCCTGAGACCTCATGGTGCTGCTGTCCAGCTCTCTGCAGATGCTCTGATCAGTTCCCATGGTCACTTGTAAATCAATTTCACTCTCACAGGGACATTGCCAACTAATTGGCCTCCATCTGTTAGGGGACTCGAGTGCCTGGCCATGACCACTAGACTGACATAAACTTGGCCTCCAGCATCCAAGATTTCATTCCTCTCTGTGTGGGAAGAGTCACTCACCTTCTTCAGCACCACAAACTCATTCTCGGCTGTGGTCCTGAGAGCCACCTCCTCTTCATACCTGAGGAGACACAGCACAGGTGGAAAGGCCCTTGAGGAGGAGGGCTTTGGGCTGGCCAGAGAGCCTGAGGATTTCAAAACTCCTTGGTTCTACCCTTCACTTGCTGCATGCTTTGCGAGAAGAGGCGTGGCCCCTCTGGGCTTCTATTCTTCAGTCACAAGGAACACACCAAGAAGATACTGGACGCGGAGTTCAAGTCCCTGGTTTCTGGTCCAAGCTTGGACTGAAGTGGCTGCAAAACTCAGGCAAGTCATTGAATCTCTCTGCATCTTGGGTTAAATTGACTGGTGTGCAGGAAGTTTCTCTGGACTTATTTGTGGAATGAATGGAAGACGGATGCTCCTGGGGCAGGGTCTTTCAGCCCCAAAATTGTACAAAACATAAAGCTCCCTGAAGCCATCCCCGGAACGTTCTCTTCCCCTCCCCCAACATCCAAGGACTTGACATTCTGGAAGCACCCCACTGTGCCCAGACTGCTAGGAGACATTTCCACCCCCCTCTCCACCTGCTGGCACTTCGTCTTACTCCTGCCCATGAGGTCATTCCTGCAGCAGCCTGGCCCAGCCAGCAGGAGAACCAGAGTTCTCACGGCACGCTTTCCACAACTTTTTAATAACAGAGTAATTTGGGCTTCTATAAACTCTGAGCTGTGTAATTACCGGCCCTCACACTCACAGAGACTGGGAGACAGACGTTGCCACCTGCAGAGTTGTGCCTGCCTCTGCAGTTACTTCCAGTTAGCATTACCAGGACTGATTGGGAGTGGAGTGGGATTATGTCAGAATCGCCCTTCTCTTTGTCCATATCTACCAGGTAAAGAGGGACAAATTAGCAGTGACCCAGTGAATTTTAACCAGGTAATGGCCAAAACAAACAAGTCAGGTTAAAATGAAAGATTTACATGGACCTTTGAATTGCAGAGCCTTGCAGAACAAGAGCCCAGTGATTTATCTACTGAGTAAATAAAGGAATTATCTGAGCTCATCAGATACCTTGAATGGCATTGGCCAGATCATCGTTGAGATATATCTATCTCCCCAGGGACATTTCCTTTCTTCCCATCCTAGCGCTGACTGCTCCCAAGTTCTTCCCTCCAGCCCAGTGATCTCTACCCTCCCGTTTCATCATTCCTTTCTCTGGATCTCCCCAGGACAGGGCCCACAAGGGCCGGGAGCGGAGACCAGGTGGAGTCAGCTGAGGAAACAGAACCATCTGAGTGGCCGCCTGAAATGACCCTGACCTTCAGCCATCTCTACCTCCAGGATAGTTGGGAGGGGCCAAAACCTGCTCCACACCCATAAGTACCCCCGGCCTGGCTGCACTCACTTCTTCTTGTAGCCCTCCATCACCTCCTGCACGTGGTTGAGCTCCGAGGCCAGCCTCCCACTGTCAGCCTCCATGCACTCGGCCTCCCGCCTCAGCGTCTCGATGTAGCCCTCGAACAGGGGCTCCAGGTTGCTCTCACAACACTTGCGGTCCTGGTAGAACTGCCACTTGGTCTCCAGCAGCTTATTCTGCTGCTCCAGGAAGCGCACCTGCAACCCAGGGGGCAGGAAAAAGACTCAGGGGGAGCCCAGGATCCCGGAGCCCTCACTGCCCTTGGGGAGAGCCCCTGACCTGCAGCAGCCTGTGACCTTCCCCCAAAGTCCAAATCATTTGGCAAAGCCTGGAAGCGCAGGTCACAGCTCTTCCCCCAGTCGTGTTCCCTCACCCTATCCCCATCTCCCCGTAGAGGAGTGTGATGTGGTTTTCTGCACAGAATGAAGTAGCATCTGATCCTGCAAAAACACCCCAGGCCAGGATGGGGGCGAGGGCACAAAATCAAAGAAGGTCACGTCCTAATCCATGGAACCTGGGAATAGGTTACGCTACATGACCAAAGGGACTGTGTACTTGGAATTTAGGTATGGCGTTGAAGATCAGGAGATCTGGAATTATCCAGATGGCCTCAAGGGACCAAATGGGCCTTTTTTAAAGTGGACAAGGAACCAGAAAGTGGAGAGGGTCACGGAAGGAGGAGGTGGACGAGAGATTCAGAACCTGAGACAGCCACCACCGCGGTCACCAGCTTTGGAGGTGGAGGGAGAAAGGGCCTGAGCCAACCAATGCCAGTGGCCTTTAGAAACGGAAGCAGCTCTGGCAGCAAGCAGCAAGGGAATGGGGACCTCAGTCTTACGATCGCGAGGAACTCAATACTGCCGAAAGCCTGCACTTCCCTGAAAACAGGTCTCCCCTAGGGCCAACAGCTTGATGTCGGCCTCAGGAGATAAGAAATTCGTGTTGTTTTAAGCTACTCAGTTTGTGGGCATTCTTAGGGCATTTAAATATGCATCCACCATACTCTCCCTCACTCTGATCCTGGGGTGTGAGAGCCCAGTTGCGGGGGCCCCGGACCGGGAGTTAGGAGACCTCCCACTGGCTGACTCTGCCCCTAACCAGGTCCCTGTGCCTCCTTCTCTCTGAGCTTCCCGGTAAACTGAGGCAGCAGCCGTACATCAGCAAGATCACACAGGGAGGCCCCAGGCCTTTTCTGCCCTGCCCACGTGTTTTATCTGACCAGCAAACTGCTTTATAGAAATTGAATTCGTTGTCAACATTTAATAACTGAGTAATTTCCGGCAAGAGTCTGGATCTCCGTGACCTTAACAGACCAGAGGCTCAGGTGGTGCTGGGCGTGGGTCTGAAGGTGGGTCTCAGCGGCTCCCCCTCCAGCAGGCATGCATCTCAGCTTGGCTTCATTCGGGTCCTACCAGGCCCCATGCCCTTGCCAGCCCTACACTAGGTGATCTCCTCCCAAGCCGTAATCTTCTGGGGGCACAAACCTGGAAGAAAGCACACTTCAACTGCCTATTATTGTGGAAAAAGAAACCAAACCCTAATTAACCAAAGGCAACTGCCCTGGGTCGCCGCATGCAGACCCACTCTCTGGCTTGCCCGCTCTGCAGGCTTAAACCACCCTGGGAGATACACTTTACACACCCAGAGCTCATTATGAAAAGGTGGGGGGGGCTGTCAGCCACCTCAGGGGAGGGAAAGCCAGCCTGGGGAGGGAGTGTGACTGGAACGTACTGCTTACAACTGAGACTTCACAGCTGGGTGCTGCTGCCCAGAAGGCCGTGTGCAAATGTCCATGCATGCTCAGGGCCCTCACTGTGCTTTTGAGCAAATTAGGCAAGGAGGCCACTCCAGGCAGATGCAGGCTCCTGCCAGGGTACACAGCCCAGTGAGCAGAGCATGGGCTGGATTTCAAGTCCCCCCACCACCCCACACCCTTGGTGCATGTCCTTGTGAAGTGAAGACACTGCATGATGTGCTGATAGCAGGGGAGAGCCGGCAGTGTGTTAAGAATAGATGTAGGGGGCGTCTAAGTGGCTCAGAGGGTTGAGCCTCTGCCTTCGGCTCAGGTCATGATCTCAGGGTCTTGGGATCGAGCCCCACATCGGGCTCTCTGCTCAGCAGGGAGCCTGCTTCCTCCTCTCTCTCTGCCTGCCTCTCTGCCTACTTGTGATCTCTGTCTGTCAAATAAATAAAATCTTCAAAAAAAAAAAAGAATAAATTTGGGGCCCCTTTGCTTACAGAGATGCCCATTCCTGATGGTGGCATTTGTCTGAGAGCAAAGCTCCCACGCACCATCACCCTGTGTGCGTCCACCTACGAAGTCCCTGGGCGTAGACAGGCACACCATTGTGTGTGGCTGCCCTCCCACAGAGAGGCTCTCAGACGGAACACGACCGAGTCAGAGGAAACCAGAGCCCGGCATCCAACCAGAAAGTGGGCTCAGAGAGTGCACCATCAGGAAAGCACAATTCCACAGCCCCTGCTGGGGCTTCCCCTGAAGTTTCTCAAGTCACTGTCTTTAATCTGTGTCCGTATTAGGTGGGGAAGCGCACCCAGGGCAGAAGTCGTGGAACTCACAGCCTGCCTACCCTGTCCCCACTGGAAGGAGCAGGAGATGAGCTTCTGGCTCCTCCTCTTCCTGGCTCCCCTGTCCACCCTGGAAGTAGTGGCATCTCCTCTAGGAGGGGGGTCAGACCCCAGCCTAGCAGACATGCCATGGACATACTCTCAGGTCTTGCTGGGCAGGGAAGCAGCTTCAATGGAAACCAAGAGCCCGATTCAGTCATGCTCTCAAGGCCACCTGCTGAAGGGTAGCAGGCCTGGGGCGCAGAGTGAACCCAGCTCATCTCTGGGCTCCAAGTCCTTTGCCCATTCCCATGGCACTTCCCCAGAGCGCAGCCCGCAGACCCACCTTGTCGATGAAGGCAGCGAACTTGTTGTTAAGATTCTTGATCTGCTCCTTCTCCTCGTGCTTCACACACTGCGCATTGGGGTCGATCTCCAGGTTGAGGGGTGTGAGGAGGCTCTCGTTGACAGACACGCTGGTGATGCAGGGCGGGCTGGGCCTGAAGAGGCCCCCCACCCGGTAGCCGAAGCTGCTCCCGCTGCGTAGGGGCCATCCACAGCTCACTGCTGTCCTCGGGGACCCCAGAGCACACAGGCTCCGGCTGCCGAAGCCCCCCAGGCGCCGGTAGCTGGGACCTCCAGGACTGCCCCCGCGGGAGGCCAGGACACCCGTGCAGCTACGGGCCGAGGGCTTGGACACGACCACAGAGCAGGAGCTGAAGTTCCTGACCCCGGAGTCGGAGCCGAGATGGTAGGAACGGCTCGCCATGCCTCTGCCGTGCAAGGCAGTGCGGGGAAGGCGGAGAGGATGGAAGTGCTCAGGTCTCACGCTGGAGACCTGTCAATGCCCCTGCCTTTTATGGGGTAGATGACAGGCCTCCCAACAACATAAAAGGCGGGAGAAAGTTATTAATCCCATTTATGAGCGTGGGAATCTCCCGCTAGGCAGACCGAGAAGGAAAGCTGAAACTTGTCTCCTTTAATAAGCATGTGGAGGAGACCCCGTGTCACAGTCAACCTGCCCCTTGCTGCCTTTTCCACCCCACAGGCCTAGACACGGCTCTTAAGCCCCTAATTCCCCTCCTACCCTGTGAGTCCACTGCCGTCATTATCCCACATGGGCAAGTGGGGACTTGGGCAGATATACATTCCTGAGACGCCAAGGGTCCCATGTCCCATAAAGTAGACGGACCCATCCTCCCAGCAGATTACACGTTTCCCTCCAAGAGGCCACGAGGATGCCTGGCTGATCTTTCCAGGGTGAGCCCGTGTAGAGTGAACCCTTCCAGCCTTTCCTGTTACTGCGTGTCCTACATTCTCAGAGTCGAGTCACTGGGGCTGGTACAGCCCCTTGGTGCAGAAAGCATGCCTTATCAACTTCCATAGCCTTCACGGCAACCAACACATACTAGGTCTGCAGGAAGCATTGTTGCAATTGAATAGACTGGACACAGGAAGGAAGGGCCAGTATCTGGAGGGTGTCTTCATCTAGTCCACAAATACTGATTGACCCCTCCACTGTGTGCCATGCCCAGGAGCTGGCCCCAAGGAGGTGCCTTCACTCACGGGCAAGTGCTTAGGTCCCACCAGAACAAGGCCCTAATCTAGATGCCAAGCACACTAGAGCTGGATGGATCTTGCCCTTGAAGAACCTGGTCTCCTGGGGACACCAGATAGAGGCAGGAAAGATCCAGGCAAAAGAAGGAAAGACGACCAGTCAGATGAAGGGAATGTTCTTGGCTTTCTGAGGGAGGCCGCTCATGGCAGGTGGAACATCACAAAGGAGGTGGGATCTGAGGTGGGGCCTAGAAGTTGATAGGACATGGCAGAGAGAATAGAAGTGGGGGTGCCAGGAGAGCTACTGAGCCCGAGAGAGATTGCCTGGTTCCTGAGATCCTCTGCCAAACCAAGCTTTCAGCCAGAGCAGCTCACCCCGATGTCACACCCCGGAGGGGCAGGATGGAAAAGGGATCCAGGGGGAAAGCCCCTCCCTGCAGTCCCGACTCTCATGATGCCTAAGCCTCCAGCAACCCAGTCCTCGGAGTGAAGCTCTCATTACAGAGAATCTCTGCGTACAAAGACAAGAACAAGGAATGGTCTTCCAGAACACCCTCTTGGGGGAAGAGGCTTGGGGAGGGGGCATAAGAAAAGAGCCACAAAGAACAAGAGAGAATGGGGAGGGTCCTTCTGCTTGCTCACTCATTCTCTCTCTCATGCACCCACGCACACACACACATACCTCATAGCAGGAGGACATGGAGGATAGAATCGCACTCTACGTGGGGAGCGTAAGGATGGATAGAGGGAGCAGGACCTGCCCCGGGAGCGCCAGTCTGAGAAGAGGCCCTTATTCCTGCACCCGGAGGACAGAGCTGCAAGGCTGAACCAAGTCACGGGGTGGGCTGGGGAGAGACCCCATCAACCGATTTTCTGCAGAACCAACTTGCCCCAGCCTTTTACTCTTGTGGCCACAGACGCACACACTAACCCTAACTGGCAGGAAGGGGAGCTGGGTGTGCCGAAAGCTGAGAGGGCCCCTCCATGGTGGGCAGGCAGAACAAGAGAAGCAAAACAGAAACGAGACCTCAAAACCAATGCTCTGGAAGGGCCTGCCTCACTCTGGGCTCTATTTGTTTCTTTTTCTTCATTCAACAAATACTAACTGAGTACCTGCTCCACGAACTTGGCATACATCAGGGAATAAAACATACAAAGGTGTACGTTTTCTTAAGCTCCCATTCCAGTGGGAGAGATTGACCATAAACTTGGGGAGGGAGTCAATTATCTATTTGATGGTGAAACATGTCAGAAGAAGAAAAAACTGAACAAGGAAGGGGGACTCAGGAGAAGTGGGAGCACGATGGGGTCCAATTTTAACAAGGATGGTCTCCATCAGCTGCCCCGAGAAGGGGATGTTGAGCAAAGGTTTTGATGAGGTGAGAGGATGAGCCAGTGCAAAGGCCTGAGGTGAGAACAGGCCCAGTCTGAGCAGGGAGGCCCTGTGGGGTTTGAGCAGAGACAATGAGAGGGAGTCTCGAGTACAGTGAGTTTGGGGGATACAAAGAGGGAGGGGAGAGCGCCGTTGGGCCCTGTGGGGTGAGGCCTATTCCTCACTGTGTCCTATTGCTTACCTGGGTGCACCTGAGCTACTTCCGGTCCCAAGCATTGTGTGGGGAAAATAAAAAGCAAACCTACTTTGGTGCCTTTGGAATTGAAGTTACGCAGCCCACCTTCACATGGGGTCATTCCAGAACGTCCGGGAACTCGCGGCAGAAGCCTTCCCACTGCCCAGGACCGGCAGCCTCTCTGGTGACCACGGCGTGGTATCACCTCAGGAGTGGTTCCTGCTGCCTTCTCTGAGGGGACTTCCCATGGATATTCCCCAAGATAGAGAACTGGGGTGGGCTCGTTCGTCAGCACCCCATTTGGAGCACACCTGTTAGGCAGTCCCTCAACAAGCCTGGCTCACTCCCCAATATCCAGGCTGGCTTTGGGTACCTTTGGCCCAAATATGAATGTCTGGCCTAATCTCGCTAATCTTGAGGCCAGGGTACAGGGCACAAAGGCAAGCTCCAGGGACCTCCTTCCCCAGAGGGGCCTACGTTCTGGATGGGCAGAACTTCCAGGCTTACTAAATGTGTTCTTGTATTCCAGTATCATAAAGAATGCTAAAGCTTTCAAAAGAAAACAGTGTAATGGCTCTAGTGAGGTGGGGGCACCGAGCAGGCTGGGGGAGCTGATGGGGAAGAGGACTTTATCACTGACATTGTTTAGAATCGCTCCTGCTAGGTGACCATAAAAACAAACCGATTTCTAGTCTGCTTTATTGTTTTTAAATTCTCTACCAAAAAATGCATCCCTAGGGCCCCTACCCAGGGCAAACCCATCCCACTGCCCCCCGACCCTTTCCCATACATCACTGAATGGCTCAAATACAGCCAAGGTTATTTCCTGCTCATGGAACACTGCGGAAGGGGTACATCAGTGGGTAGAACAGCTTTCCTCTGCGTAGTTACCCAGGGACCAAGGTTCCAATAACTGCTGTGATCCCCCATCCTGCTTGGCATATGCAGAGCTAGCCTCTAGGATGCTAGATGAATCACCAAAGGAAAACTGGGGATCTCCTGTTATGGGCTCTGGATAATAGGAGATGTACTAGATGGTTTTTCTATTTTGCTTCCAGCTCAAGGACGATTGTTTCTCTTACCGATGCCACCAACATTATGAAGGTGTCCAAAAAAAAAAAAAAATCCAGAAAGGAGGATCTCGGCTTGAGTCTTCTGCTGTGCCCAGCTCCTGAAGGAGAATTGGCAATTCCTGGCCAGAATCTTCAGCTGGAAAACCACCAGGGCCGGGAGTGTGGGGGAGACCCCTGAAAACAGAGAATAGGGCTGTGGAGGGATCCCTGCTCACAGCCAGCCCAGCTACCCTGCCTGCATCTGTCTTTGGCCACAAGACTTTCCTGAGCACCTACATGCATCTGGTGAAGGCATTGTGACCATGCTAGCTGATGCTCTGGGGACCAGGGGGTGGGGGAGCAGAGTGGCCATTGAACACCCATCGCCCCCCCAGTCTGTGGGTCCCTGGCCCAACACACCCACTCATCCACTTGTTCAGCAATTGCTTATCAAGCACCTGGGGGTCATGCATTGTGCTAGGTGCTGGTGACACCAAGCTGGGCAAAAGCCTGGCCGTGCCCTCCAGAGGCTCACAGCCTACTGGTCAGTGGGAAGCCTGGCATCTACAGCACAGAATGGTAACAGACATGTGCAAAGATGCCACACTCCTTTTAAAGGAAATGGTCCCTGAACCAAGTGTGGAGATGCCCAAAGCCAGGGGACAGTGTGTGTGAAGGTATGGAGGGACACCCAGCTGGCTGAGTGTGGCTGGAGGGCAGGGCCTCCCCTGTGGGGTGGTGATGGATGGAGTGAGTGGGTGGGTGGGAGGAAGGTGGCTGGATGTACATTGGGATCAATCGAGAAGCAGGGCGAAGAACAGATTGTGAGAACATGATAAAAGGCAGGAAATCCAGCTAGCAAGCTATGGCGTGAAACAAAATGAGAAATAACACAGCCTGAGCTCAAACCGCATTGGAGGGGATGGAGAAGAAATGGAAGGACCACGAAGAGTCAGAAGGTCTTGGTAACTGGTTGGATGTGGTATAAGCAAAACAAAAGCCAGGATGGCCAAGAGCAAGGAGCCCTACCGCCCCCCTCAGCCGGGCATCAAGATGCACATGAGCCCAGACCTGCCTGAGTGTGTGGAGAAAATTAACAGAGACAGTCTCCAAGAGCACTTAGAACAGCCAGTGGCTCACTCTCGACACTCAGCCATGGTCACTCTGGCTTTTCATCCCCCGCTTGGGGTCCCGAGCCAGTGTGTACTAGAAAATAGCACAGCCCGTGGGGCCCGTAAGTGCGGGGACAGATGGCCGTGCATGTCACACAGTGTCCATGTGTCAAACTTGGGGTTGTTGTGCAGGTCACATTAAATACAGTGTAAATCCACAACGTGCCCCGTGGAGCCCTGCCTCAAGGAGCACAGTTGCTATTCGGCTGCAAGCATGAGGCAGGGACATGCCAAGGGCAGAGGGCCAGCCTCACGGCCAGGAGGGGGGCTTCCCCTTCCATCTCGGCCTTGAGCTGGCTGTGGGGCATGAAGACAGGAGGGGCTGTTCCTATAACCCTGAGCCCCTAAGTAAGCTTCACATCACGTCTGATGCACTTTGCTGCAGCAGGAATGTCAGGGACAGACTCTAGAAATATTTCTGTACATGTGGAAGTCTGGGGTCAAACTTCAAGTATTAAAAATTTTACTGAGAGTGACACCTCTTTCCCTCATGATTCCAGAGTAGTAGAAGGTTCCGGCCCCAGGATTAGATCCCTGATTCTAAGATGCTCTCAGGCTAAGTGAGGGAAGAGGACAGACAGCCCAGCGCAGAATAAGAACCTGGAACAGGACAAGAGGACAAGAAAGGCAGGGATGCGGTTGTAGCTAGGCACAGGGGAGGCAGAAGCAGGATTTCTGGGGTGTGGGGTCATCAGGAGAGCATATGCATCATCAAGGGAGATGTAGGGGAATTTGGAGAGAACAGCTTTGGGTCTCCTGCATCTGACAGGGGAGGGAAACTCAGGCTCTTGTGATTTCTGGGGTGAAGTAGCCACTAAAAAACCATGAGACTGATGTACAATAAACTAAGATATTCACTGTGGTAAATGGAAATCCGGCGGATTTTTCCTGTGGTCCCAGAATGATAGCCAAGTCCCAAAACTGAGCACAAAAGGGCATCAGTCCCCCAAGTTCTAAGAAGCTATACACCGGAAATGGCCACCACCTGTCATGGTCACCAGCTTTGGTGGGAGGAGAGCTGAGATAGAAGGGTCAGCCTTGCCAGCGTCCGGTAGCGGGCAAGCCAACGTGTGGCCAAGCATCACAAGGCAGCACCGTGTGTGGGGATCTCACGGGAACCAACCCTTGAACAAATAGGCACATGAAGCCACCACCCCCATGGTGGCCATGGAGTGCCCCCCGCCTCCATCAGCTGTCACCTAGGCAGAGCCCTGCTTGATGGTGACCCCTCTGACACATGTTGGAAATCTTCAAAAAGAAGGAGGTAATGAAAAGATGAACCAAGACGTAAACACACGAGCTCAACCCAGGCTTAGGGGCAGAGAGAGAGAAGCAGCTTGAGCAGACTTGAAGACAAAAATTGTATCGGGGCCCCTGGGTGGCTCAGTCGGTTAAGCGTCTACCTTTGGCTCAGGTCATGATCCCGGGGTCCTGGGATCAAGCCCCACATTGGGCTCCCTGCTTAGGGAGAAGCCTGCTTCTCCCTCTGCCTGCCGCTCTCCCTGCTTGTGCAATCCCTCTCTTTGACGAATAGATAAATAAGATTTTTTTAAAGGTTAAAAAAAGCTGAACTTGTATCATGAATGCAGGACATCTTCAATTCTGGAATAAGATCATTCTAATGAGTAAGTGATCACAAACTATGACATCTAGCCAAGATGTCTGTCCCCGTAACTGCAGCTGTGTCATAAGCCACCCTGCAACTTAGCAGCTTTAAAAAGCAACATTCAGGGGCGCCTGGGTGGCTCAGTGAGTTGAGCCTCTGCCTTCAGCTCGGGTTGTGGTCTCAGGGGTCCTGGGATCGAGCCCCGTGTCGGGCTGTCTGCTCAGCGGGGAGCCTGCTTCCTCCCCTCTCTCTCTGCCTGCCTCTCTGCCTGCTTGTGATCTCTGTCAAGTAGATTAAAAAAAAAAAAAAGCAACATTCATTTTACTCAAGAATCTGCAATCTGGGCAGGGACATTTTGGATCTGCAATCCAGAGGGACAGCTCATTCTTCTGTCCCAAGGAGCTCCTGCCCTATCAGGCATCACCTATAGACACACAGAGCCCAGGGCAGGGGGCGCTCCCGCCCTCTGCGGCGCAGACCATGTAAGAGGGAGAGTAAGCTGTCCGAGCCCCCTCAAAGTGCTGACCAAGACACACCTGGGGGTGTTCAGGCATCCAGGGCCCAGAGACCCAGCCCTGTGAGAGTCTTGAAGAAGAGGAGGTTGTCTGTCGGGGTGGCGGGAAGAGTGGCGGGCACATGTGAGGCAGCTGTACCCATGGACACCAAGTGAGGCTGCCAGGGGGCAGGGCTAATGTCACAGGATGCTCAGAGAGGACCATCAGAGGGCTGCCATGACGGGGACTCAGCTTTGGGCTCTATTTAAGGGCCATTCCCAGAGCTTCCTAATACCGTCCACGGAACAGGGAGGTAGCTACCTGCCTGGAGGGCACGGTGGGACACAGTGCCCTCCAGAGTCCATGAACTCCAACAGCTCAGAAGCCTTGCCAGAGAAGGACTTTCAGGAGACAAACAGGAAGAAAACTTGGCCCACAGACACCTATAATTACCCCTTTCCTGTGTTCTTCCAGGAGCTCATCCAACGGCATCACACCCGCACGACGTGCAACCCATTTCACAAACCAAAGCCCTGAGCGTTGAGGCTCAGAGGAGCCTGTCAGGCTGTGTGAGTCACCCCTCTGCCTCAGAGGCACCTCAGAAAAGATGCTCCCGGACTGCTTGAACTGCCACGCTGTTCCACTGGAGGGCACCCTAGCCTGGCCACAGAAAGCACCTCAGCCTGGCACGTGGAAAGCCTCATTCCTCCAGGAAGCCTTCCTAGGTTGATCAACACAAAAGTGTGGCTTCCTTGGCTCTTCCCTGCCTGGATTTTTCACTCTCCCAGCAGCTTCCCTGCGAGCGCTCGGCACACCACGCTGTACCCTCCCTGGGTGGCCAGCAGCTACCACCCCACCATGTGTTCACTTCCTCACAGATCTATGCACCAGGCTTCCCTCCTGCTATTTATTGTATGCCTTGATGGTCTTTGCTCCCTAAAAATCTGCTTCCAAGACACATCTGCCAGGTCACCAAAAGCTGAGAGGAAGGCATCAGAAGGCTCCTTGGCCCAGCCTCCAGAGGCCCCGCGAAGCCCATCTAGCCCATCTCCTAGGCCCTCCCTACTCTCTTTATTGTATCTTCTGTTTTTCTTTCCAACCTCTTGGGCAGAGAGATAAGTCTGTCAGATGCTCCAGTTCTTGGCGCAGTGTCCCCATGAGCCCACAGAAGCCACTCTCTGTTTTGCTCCTCTGTTCCCTTCATTTTGTACTCCTCCTGTCCCTCTCCTCAGCTCAGCCAACGCATGTGAAAATCCTCACACGGGCGCTCACGCCTGGAAGCAGCAGTGTTCGGGGAGTGTGTCTGTTTTATCTACTGACACGGTATGCTTTTGACAGGTTCTAACTCGACACTATGTCATCTATAAGTTTGACACCGACTGTGTGGCTTCCAAGTGCCTTAATCTGCTTTCATCCTCTTCTCCCTGTCTCTGTCCAGTCTGTCACCTGGCTTGCCCCAGCTTCCTCCTGCAGCACACAAGGCCACCATGAACTGTCTTATCCTTGCAGAATGGCTTTCAGGAGGAGGACTAGGGGCTCACAGGGTTTCCACCCACCTAAATTCACTGCATAATGCTTTGCTACATTCCAGAACATCTTTCCATCCCCTGTGCACGGGACACCACCCTCCCGCCCCACCCCCTCCCCTCAAACCCGGTGCATGGGACCCCACTTTCCCATCCCCTATGCACGGGACCCCAACCTCCCACCCCCACGTGCATGGGACCCCACTCTCCCACCTCCCTGTGGAAGAGGTCCCTGTCCCCCCAGCTGCCCACGCACAGTCAGTAACACCCACGGTCTGATCTTCACCATCCCGATGATAGAGAGGCACCTCACGGCTCACGGTTTTCGTTTTCGTCTGCAAGCTTCTAAGAACTGGCAGGGCTCATCCCCGGCTCCCGTGCTCATTGGCCGCTTGGTCTTTCCCTTGGAAGGCTGCTCAGGCTCCAGCTGGCTCCCTGCTGGGTCTCCTGCAAGTCCCCTTCTGTCCCATAGGGTAGATGCTGTGCTTTTCCCAGTCTGTTCCTATTTCCTCCTGCAGTGAACTGGAATTCTTCATTTTGATGTGTTCATGTCAATCATTTTTTTTTTTTTTTTACCTTGTGGTTTCAGCTTTTAGCATTTGCTTGAGAATTCTTTCCCCGGCTCTTGGTTATAAGGAAGTTCTCTCACACGTTCTTCTGTTTGGTTCCTGTCCAGGCCTTCCGATTGCTGGGGGTGTCCCACTCCAGCTGTCCACTTTCTATGCAGTGAGTCTCACCAACTGAAGAAATGGCCCTTTGCTTGTTGCCATGACCTTTAGCAAATACCAAGTTTAGGGGCGCCTGGGTGGCTCAGTGGGTTAAGCCTCTGCCTTCGGTTCAGGTCATGATCCCGGGGTCCTAGAATCGAGCCCCGCATGGGGCTCCCTGCTCAGCAGGGAGCCTGCTCCCCACCCCCCACCTGCCTGCCTCTCTGCCTACTTGTAATCTCTGTCTGTCAAATAAATAAATAAATAAATAAATAAATAAATAAGTAAATAATCTTTTTTTAAAAAATAAAAACAAAAATAAAAAACAAATACCAAGTTTACCTTTTATTAAAGGGGCTGTTTTGTGCTCTCTGTTCTGTTCCAGGGGCCCCTTTACCCATTCCTGTGTAAGTATTACACGTTTTTATTACTGTGGCTCTCTGATCCTCAGACATCTTTGCTTTCCTCTCTCACAACAGACTTTACGATCAGTGGATTTTACTCCTTCGTATAAATTTGAGATTGGTTTTATCAAGCCCCTCAAACGAAATCCAGCTTGAGTTTTTATTGGGTTTGCCTTGTACTTATCAATAAACTTAGAGGGAATTTGTATCTTTGGACTCAGGTCCAGTTATTCCTGAGTATGATATAATTCCACTTAATCAGATGTTCTCGTATGTTTTTCTCATAATAGAGTCTTACTTACACTGCTCTCCAGGATGATCTTGTGAATATTTTGTTGTTCTATCGTAAATCCTTCACTGTTTTTAGCCCTTTTGGAAATGGCATATCTCCACTTTTTCCGGGTTTTTTTCTAACTGATTAGCACCGATCCAGAAAAACACTTGGGATCACTGTAAGTTGACCTTGAAATTCATTGGCTGCTCATCCCATCTTATTATTGGGATAGTTTATCAGTTGATTTTTTTGGTCTTCTATGTAGCTGTGCAAACAATCCCAATTCTCGTCTCATGCTTACGCATATTTATGTCCTGAGCCGGGAATTCCAGTATGTGAGGCATGGCATGGACAGCAGGCATCCTTGTCCTGTTCCCGGCTTTCTGAGCGTGTGTCCGACACTCATCCTTTAGGTGCGACACCCCCCCCCCCCCCCCCCCCGCCCCCGCCGCTCACAAACTCCCCCGGTGCTCACCCACTGGTCCTTGAATATTCCTGGACTCTTCTGCCATCCTCGGCCTGGCACTGCCTCCACCTTCCTGACTTTCCTAAGCCCTTCCCATCTTTCAAAGTCTGGCTCAAGGTTGACCTTTTCCATGGTCTTCCCAGTTGCACCGGCTCACAGAGAGCTCCTCCCTGGGCACCCGAGATAAGACCCACTATGTCCGTTGACAGTCCTTCATGAACTGCCCTGGAAACTATATCTACTACCCATTGAACTTGTGCCTATTTACAGATCTACCTGACTAAGCAGTCAGCTCCTCAAGGACAGGGGTGTACATTAAATTCTCCTTTATACACAGAAGCACAGAGCACTTGTCTAATAAACGGTTCTAGAGCCCACGAAGCAGCCACGTTTCATCAGCTCCTGCTCACAGACCTGTGTGCTGTGAGTTCAAGGCCAGAAGGCATAGCTGGAGGCAGGAAGATTGGAGGACAGGGCAAGCAAAGGCATGGGAGGTGCCCCACCCCAGCTAGGAGGTGGGTACGCTCTCAGCCTCCGCCTCCCGTGTGCCGTCAGGTGCGCCCCCTTACTTCGTCTTCATGGGGCCCAGGAAGCCGATATTCCAAACATGCTTTGCCAATGACAAGACACAGGACTCAGAGATGAGCTAGCTTGTCACACAGCTAGTGGATGTCATTGGCACCCACACTTCCCGGCTTCCAAGTCCTACTACTTCCAGAAGCGGCCTCCCCACAGAAATACTATGTCCACAGCCAGACAAGCAACAAGCCAGGCACAACCCAGGCCAGGACAGTCTCCCTGGATCCACGAATCTCACCTCCTAGAATTTATGTTAAAGAAATTAGTGGAGATGGGCGTTGAGATGTATCTTACAAACGTTCATCATGGAGTCATATATCCAAACTCCATTAAGAAAGGACAGGGGCACCCAAGTGGCTCAGTCCATTGAGCAGTCCATTGAACATCCGACTCTTGACTCTCAGTTTTGGCTCAGGTCAGGATCTCAGGGTCCCAGGATCAAATCCCATGTCGGACTCTATCCTCAGCAGTAAGTCTGCCTGAGGTTTCTTTCTCTCCCTCTCCTTCTACCTGTGCTTGCACGTGCTCTTTCCCTCTCTCTCTCTCTCTCTCTCTCTATTAAATAAATAAATAGATAGATAGATATTTTTAATAAAAATCCATTAAGAAGTGGCGCCTGGGTGGCTCAGTGGGTTAAAGCCTCTGCCTTCAGCTCAGGTCATGATCCCAGAGTCCTGGGATCGAGCCCCACATCAGGCTCTCCGCTCAGCGGGAAGCCTGCTTCTCTTCCTCTCTTCCTTCCTTCTTCCCTTCCTTCCTTCCTTCTCTTCCTCTCTCTCTCTTTGCCTACTGTGATAGGTCTCTGTCTGTTAAATAAATAAATAGGGAAAAAAATCCATTAAGAAGGGACCAAAATTAAAAGCCCCTTCCATATGAAGGCAAAAAGACAGGACAAGAGCATCAGCGGGTCAGCATCCAAGCAGACGGCCAGTGCCCACCAGGAAACCACCATGATGAATAAGGCCAAGGGACTCTCGCAGTCCCAGCAAGGCAGGCAGGAAACAGGACCAGAACAACAGGGCAATCAGTCCCTCCAGGCAGCAAGGATAAGGCAGCCCCCAGGCCGACCCAGGCCAGCCGCGTGAAGGGCAGGCTCAGGGTGCAAGCCTTGGCAATGGACCCAACCTGGGGCTCAACCAGAGCCTTTATAGACCACGGTTGGGGTGGGAGCCAATCCTGCCTGGAGCCCAGGTGGAAGGAAGCAGCCTATTGGGCTGCTGAATCCTTTGTCAGCTTCCTGTCTAAGTGTGTTTTCAAGGGCTCACCCAGTTTGCCATTCTTTTTGTTCTCAGCCACTTACAAATAGGTGCTCTAATTAAGGCTTTCTGATGTGGCCGTGATTGCCTTGTAAAGCTGTTGGGCTGTTTTCTGCTTACTAAGAATGGTACTGCCCAGCCTGTGCACACTGTCCCTCTGCAAGGCTCTGAGGATCCAAGACCAGTCACCTGGTTAGTATGGGGTGAAGGGGGGGCATCTCCCCCTCTAGGCACCCACCCACTGAATCCTCCCAACAGCTCAGCAAGGCATGGTTTGCCATGCATAGAGTACAGGTAGGGAAATTGAGGAAACAAGACTTGCCCAAGGTCACAAAGCTGGTCAGTGGCAGAGCCAGGCTTCAAACCACATCTTTTCATCTCCAGAGTCTCCACTAACATCATCTCCCATCAGGACAGGGCCCTGGGCATGCTCACAGCATCCCTGACCCAAGGAAGTGGCCATGTCTACACAGAGACCCTCAATGAAGCATGCAATTTGATACTGTGCCCATTGGGTTGTGACAGATGAGCAAGGACAGAGGGCAGAGGGCAATGACCAGCGGGGTAACAGAGAAATGCTTCCTGAAGTTTCACCACCTTTCATCCCTCAGCGTTTTATCAAGAAATAAATCCCATGTGATCTTCAGACAACCCACTGAGAACCTTCCAGGTGCTCACCAGTCCCAGCTGAGACAAGAGGAGAGAAAGAGTTGGTTCTTTCTTGGCTGGCTGGCAGATACGTGACCCAGGAAACACTCAGCCACGCCTCCCACAGAAACACTCCAAAATCCCACCAGCCGCTCAGCAAGAATCAGCCTCTCCCTTGCCTGCCAACTTTGCGTTCTTGGGTGTTGCTCACCCCAGAGGTCCCTATCCCACAGCCCATACCCACAGAGCTCCCACTCCACACATAAGAGTCTGTGAAAATTTATTCAAAGGGCCCAAGTGGAGGGGCCGGAAATGTCCCCTGCCCTCCCAGAAAGGACGGGCCCTCTCTCACCCTGGGATGTAAGTGGCTCACTCACCCTGAGAGGAGTAAAGAGGCCAAAAGGTGAGGCCCAGGGAGGGTGCATGGAGGGCTATTTTTAGTCCAGATTGGGTCAGCATCTGCTTGTGGCTGGTTAGTAAACAGGGCCATCAAAGGAGTCATCCTTAAGTACAAAGGCAGTCAAGAGACTTGTTCTTGGAAGGAAGGGTTTACAGGCTCAGCTCCACAGGTTCAAGGCACCTCCTAACTAGGTCCCACTGTCTACCTCCCACAGTCATCCCTGGTCCTAGCCCAAAAAGAGGAGGGGGAAAATCACAACAGCTTGGCTATGGGAACGACCATATGAGCTCCCCACCTCCTCTCACAGTGTGGATCCTCAGAGTGGAGGAAGCAATGTCATTTCAAAAACCGGTGACCTCCCTCCCCTCATCTCCAGCACCTCTCATCCTTCCTGGTTGGGTGGGCACACACCAATATTCATCATTCAGCTTCCCCGCTGGGACACTAAAGGATGGCACATCCCCATATCAGATCCCGACTCAGCCTCGGCACCTTGGGACCTTTTCTCCACCTGTGGCTTCTCCCCCTTGTCCACTGGCCAAATTTTGGCACCCTTTGTGCACACCACCCTCTCCTAACCTCCAAAAACCTCAGGTCTCTGCTGGATTCGCAGAACCCAGCAATGCACAGTTGGGACGTGGTAAGAATTTTCTGAATGAATGAGAAAACGCATGATTACATAAACTAGCCTCCAGATCAGAGACAGACTCCTTTCTTATCTCCTCCCAACCCTATCTGCAACCTACCCCAGTCCAGCTTCAACCCACCTCCAAGCAATCTTCCCTGATTCATCTCTGTAGCTCTGGGTTATTCCACATTCCTGATCCTTCCCCCGAAGTCTCCCAGCAACGAGGCCCAGAACTCTGGAGAATAGCCCCAGTTCTGTCATGAACTCTCTGACTTAGTTTCTCCCATGTCCCATCTAGTGTCCCATAGCTTGTCTTCCTAGGAATACCCAAAGTGCAGAGACGATGCTCCCTCCCAATTCCTTACCCCCACTACCATCCTTGACTAGGCTCTGGGTAGGAACAGGCCAGGAAAGGCTGACACTGACAATGAGAAAGGGACATGCTTTAGAGAGACAGGGGAAGGCAGAGAAGCCTCCTAGAATAACAGATTGTTTGGGACACAGCTCACTGGTTGGGACCAGCAAGCCACCCACCCTGAGGCCAGGTCATGGGTCTGGGACCCATAACCCGGGGATGCCCCTTCCCGAAAAGGATTCTGAGAGTAGGCTCCACCCTAGGTCGCTGCACCCCATTCCCAGTAGTGAGTGCGCGGAGCCCAACTGATGCTTCCAGGACCCCTTCCCTTTCTCCGCTTCCAGCAGCAATGGGAAGGGGAGAGGCAATGAGGAAGCTTGTTAATAGCTTTGAAGATGAAACAGGCCTGTGGCTGCAGATTGTTGACACAGCTACCCTGAAGAGGCAAGCCGGGTTGGCTCTTAAGAGGCCGGGATGATGCCAAGCCAATAAAATGCAGTTATTGTCACTCTGCTGCGCCTTTTAATGCCAGCTACCCCTGGTGCATAAAAGGGCCTGCCACAGCCCAGGGAGCACAAGCTTCCGACTCCGTCCTCGGCCAGCTTCTCCACTGTCCATACACCTTCCTATCTCCAAAATGACCTGTGGCTTCAGCACTGTGGGCTGCGGATTTGGCCCCAGGAACTTCAGCTGCGCCTCAGCCTGCGGACCCCGGCCAGGCCGCTGCTGCATCACGGCCGCCCCTTACCGCGGAGTCTCCTGCTACCGCGGCCTCACTGGGGGCTTTGGCAGCCGCAGTGTCTGCGGGGGCTTCCGCGCTGGCTCTTGCGGCCGCAGCTTCGGCTACCGCTCTGGAGGAGTGTGTGGACCCAGCCCACCCTGCATCACCACGGTGTCTGTCAACGAGAGCCTCCTCACACCCCTCAACCTGGAGATCGACCCCAATGCTCAGTGCGTGAAGCATGAGGAGAAGGAGCAGATCAAGTGCCTCAACAGCAGGTTTGCTGCCTTCATCGACAAGGTGGGTGCCCTTGATCACACCTTTCCTGAATTCCTTCCATGTTCAGGACTCAGGCTGGGCACTGAGAAGGGAGTCGGAGGCCGGCACTGATTTGCCCACAGAAGCCCCTAGTCCATTCCAAAAGGAGAAGTAGCCATACCTCTAGGACACAGACAGAAACAAGATAGCATAAGGAGCTGCCAATCTGATGGGGAAGACAAAAGGAAAACCTAGAAGCAGGAAGTAGAGGCAGAAACCTTAGTGCTGAGAGCTAACATCTCTTCATGAACACAGGGCTGCCAAGTGGGTATTCAATGCCTTTGAAGTCAAATAGATACTGACATGGGAAGGTGGTGCTCCCTATGTCAAGGGCAGGCCCATGAGTGTAACACTGGAACAACGCCACAGATCACACAGAGCTGTTTCTCTGCCAGGTGGTTCCTTGGCTGCTGAGCAGTGGCCAGAGTGCTTGGTCCAAGTCTGGGCCTCAGGATCCAGGGATGAACAATAGCTACAGTCCCCACTTTCTGGGCCTTGTGAGGAGATAAGGTCTGGACACAGCATAAGCCCTCTGCACTTGGCAGTTTCTGTCTCAAGTCTTCAGCCCTCTTCCCCATTGGATTCAGTGGCAGGAGCACGAGGGGACAAGTGAGAAGACTTCAACTAGGAAGTGGCTCTGGGTATGGCAAGGGCTCTCGCTCTCTCTCCAGAGCCAGCCTTGAAAGAAGTCACACTAGAGAGATATCCACCAGGAAGGACCAAAAAACGTCTGCAACTCCTAACAACATGAAACACCAAGGCTAGCATAGGAAAGGACTTACCGGGGTTGTGGTGATGTTTCTAGACAAGGGGATCTGAATGAGGACACAGGTCAGCCAGGCCAGCCTTGTGGCAGGGAGAGGGACGAGCAATTCTCCTGAGGCCCAATAGTCTCTCATCATTACAGTGAGAGACGAGGTCCCCCGTGGGGCAGAGGCTCAGAGTTTGAGTCTTTGCTCTACCACTGTGAGCTCTCAGGCAGTCAGGTACCAACCCTAGGCCTTCAATTCCACATCTATAAAATGAAAGGGCTAGAGCACAGAGCATGCCTGCTAATATCCCAGGTGACTATTATTCTAATTGCATTGTTGTTGTAAGGTTTTAATAATAGGCACAGACTTCATTTTTCACCTTTTGCACTCTGCCTTTCTAAAATGGTCGGCTTGCTCATTTGCACACTGACAATCACACCTGACTTGGTATAGTAGCTATCCAGCACGCGGGCGCCCTTTCATGCCAGGGCTCGTTGAGCCCTCTTCATGAGGCGAGCATTAACCTCCCACTTCACGAGGGAGTGACACGCTGTGCCCAAGGACATGCTATTAACAAGCAGCAGCAGAATCTAGACTCAGCATAGTTTAGCCCTTTCTGTGGCACCAAGTAATTGCCTAGAAAAGACTATAGCGAGCTCTCAGGAAGGACTTCCAGGGGACCCGATTAAGCCCTGGTATGGTTTTGACATAACAACCACCAGGGAGGACTCTGGGTCTGAGGGTGGAAGACGTGCAGGCCCTGGTGCTGGGACCACCACCACCTACCTACCCCCGGCTCCCACCTCTTGCCTCTGATCCTATAAGAAGAGATTCTAAGGCTCTGCCTCTGTGCGGTAGGTGCGCTTCCTGGAGCAGCAGAACAAGCTGCTGGAGACCAAATGGCAGTTCTACCAGAACCGCAAGTGCTGCGAGAGCAACCTGGAGCCCCTGTTTGAGGGCTACATCGAGACTCTGAGGCGGGAGGCTGAGTGCGTGGAGGCCGACAGCGGGAGGCTGGCGTCGGAGCTCAACCATGTGCAGGAGGTGATGGAAGGCTACAAGAAGAAGTGAGTGCCAGAAGGTGCTGGCTCAGGAAAGTGCTTGAAGGAAGCTCCCAGGACAGGGGCGTGTCTGGGACTGTGTCTGGGACTCTGCCTGGGGGTGGGGAAGGACCTATGGGTGGGTCCTGGCCCCTGGGGGATAGAGTCCACCTCACCTTCCCATCAGCAGGTGAAGGGAATGATGTCCTCTCCATCCACCACACCCTTCTCTTAGGATCCCAGAAAAATTACCACTCCTGGTCCCTTTGACTCTAGCCTTCAAAGTCCTGGACATTCTTCTCAAGTTTACTTCTTTACTCAACTCACAGTTTCTAAGTGCCCTACTGGGCACTAGCCAGGGACCAAAAAGGGCTAGTGATCCAGCACCAAAGTGTAGATGTCATGCCTGTCCCTGGGGGGCTCCCAGTCCACTGTGAAGCAGGCATGGCCCAGTCACAGACACAGGCCATCAGTTTTAAAGTGTGACGCACGTTGTGGAGGGTGCCCCCAGGGTCCTATAGGAAGCTGGTGTCAAGGGGTAGCCAGCCTCCTTCAATAACACTCAGCCATGAACTTCCCAGGCCGCCATACTCCCGGCTCTGGCTCTGAGCTGGCCTGCCCACGAAGCAGGAGGAAGTAGCAGACTTAACTCCTGTTGGCTGAGTCCAGGAAGGGAATGACAGAGAGGGAACCCCACCACACATAGCAAAGCCAGGGGCAAGGGGCAAGGGGCAGAAGAAAGGAAAATGCAGACCGGAGTGCAAAAAACATGAACCTCCCACTCCCCTACCCTATGCACACACACGCACGCGCGCAAACACACACACACACATGCACACGCTGAACTTCCAGATCCTGCCTTCCCATCGGCACTGAGAAGCTCAGGGATGATGTGAGAGTGGGTACTTCAGCTCTCTGGGGTACCTCAGTAGGCCTGGACAGGCAGCCTGATTTGGTCCTGCCCCATTTCTTTTGGATGCAAGGGGACAAGCAGGGAGAGGGTCAAGCTCATTTGCATGCATGCTTCACGGCCAAGTTGAGAGAGGCTCAGGCACGGTCTTGTCCCTCCCACCTACTTCAGGTATGAAGAAGAGGTTGCACTTCGGGCCACAGCAGAGAACGAGTTTGTGGCTCTAAAGAAGGTGAGTGCCCGAGGCCCAGCCCCACCCTGAGTCCTTGGCCACCCCGTGCTCACTGCCCCACCACACTCCAGCCAAGCTCTCACAATGTCCTGAGGACAGCCGGCCTCACAGCCCCTTGAACCCCACACAGGAGGTGGACTGCGCCTACCTCCGCAAGTCAGACCTGGAGGCCAATGCAGAGGCCCTGACTGAGGAGATTGACTTCCTGCGGCGTCTGTATGAGGAGGTGAGGGGGCTCTCGACCCTGGTGGGCATCCCCAACCCCCTGCCTAGGCCCCCAGAGGCCTGCTGACATGGGGACCCAGGCTTGAGGATGGAGGATTGCAGGAGAGCAAGGAGAGGGAAGAAGGGAGGCAGAGGAACGGAGAACTGAAAAAAGCCAAGAGAGCGCAATCCCCAGGACAGCTGTGGCTTGGGAGCGAAGCCCACACAAAGCATCACATAGCCTCAAACCGCTTTCTCTGGCAGCCAACAGACTTCCTTCCTGGAGTCTGGTCAGGAGAATGTGAAACAGATCTGATGCAGGGTCTGGGCCCCCAGGAAGCACCCACAGCGAGCTGGTGGTGGGGGCACAGCCTAGGCTCACCTGGGGCTAATTATCCCAGAAGCAAGCATTTGAAAAGTGGTTGTGTCTTCCTCTAGAAGGAATTTCTTATCTGTACATAAAGTCACACAATTTCATCAGAGAATTATCTGCTCCACACCTGAGACTTCAGCTCCAAATGGGCTAAAGAGATTATAGGCATCAGCATGGGAATGTGAGGAAAAGCCTAGATAATGTGCTGTTTCTTCTTCCCCTACTCTCACAGGAGATCCGCGTTCTCCACGCCCATATCTCAGACACCTCAGTCATCGTCAAGATGGACAACAGCCGCGACCTGAACATGGACTGCATTGTGGCCGAGATCAAGGCTCAGTACGACGACATCGCCAGCCGCAGTCGGGCTGAAGCCGAGTCCTGGTACCGCAGCAAGGTGAGGAGCCCAGCTCCCTCTTCCCAGGATCCCAGCAGGAGGGAGGCTAAAAGGGCTCTGGTCTTTGTCTAAGTGGGATGGACAAGGGAGGGACAGGCAGCTGTCAGGACATGATAGCAGATGTGCAAGTTGTGGGAAGCAGTGGGATAACATGTCCTGAGTCTCAGGAGCATCTCTGCTTCCCCCCAGTGTGAGGAGATGAAGGCCACGGTGATCCGGCACGGGGAGACGCTGCGCCGCACCAAGGAGGAGATCAACGAGCTCAACCGCATGATCCAGAGGCTGACGGCTGAGGTTGAGAATGCCAAGTGCCAGGTAAGAGTCGCCTGGGGCCTCCCCAGGTCATACAGGCCATGTGTGTCCCCAGTGGATCTCACTATTCATGCTCCAGCCCATCTGCGCGACCACGTCCCTGGTTGTGGTCCCTGGGAGAGACTCAGCTAATGAAGGGAGAGGCCTGCTCTTGGGGTGTTCCCAGCTGGGGGTAGGGCTGAGACAGGAAATGGACAGAGAGACCTGGGCCATGACCCACCTTGTTCTTCTCTGGGTCCCCAGAACACCAAGCTGGAGGCTGCAGTGACCCAGGCTGAGCAACAAGGCGAGACTGCTCTGAGTGATGCCCGCTGCAAGCTGGTGGAGCTGGAGGCCGCCCTGCAGAAGGCCAAGCAGGACATGGCCTGCCTGGTCAAGGAGTACCAGGAGGTGATGAACTCCAAGCTGGGCCTGGACATCGAGATCGCCACCTACAGGCGGCTGCTGGAAGGCGAAGAACAGAGGTGGGGGCCCAACCCTGCTGCCCTAGGAATTATACTTGCATAGATCTGCCCACTTTTGATTCCTCCATATCTTAGTCAGTCCTCAGAACTGACCCCAAGCTAGACCCTGGGGTCTTGGAATCCCAGATCTCAAAAGAATGGAACTTGGACATAGTATACCGAGGAAAAAAATGAAGGTCAGTGTCACTGTGAGGTCTAGAGTTGCAGAGAACCCAGGTCCTTGCTAGGATAGAACCTGGACACCCATTCTCTCAGTTTAGAACATCCTCAAGTCATTCCATCCCCTAGTCTTGCAAGATACACTCCCTGCCTGGTTTCTAGGAGGTCACCTTGCCCAAAGATAGAGTTGCTGACCAAACTGTGACCTGGCCTCATGTGACTGCCCAAGAGAACCTTCCCCTTCCTAAAGCTGAACCTATCCAAGTATGCCACGTATGGCTGTTCAGGCTGGACACTGCACAAAGGCAGCCACCTGAGGAGCAAATAAGAGGTGAAATCCAGCCCATACTCTTCTTGCCAAATAGGGTGGCCTGGCATTGCTGCAATTGCCAGAAAGGTACTTTTTAAAGTTAGGCAAAGCCATAAATATAGGCCAGAAATACACCTGAGATGATCCATTCCAGCATAGAGGAAATCTGAGAATCTTATTCTGACTTCTTATCTCTTCCCCTTTCTTACCTTTTTCCCCACTCAGGCTGTGTGAAGGTGTTGGAGCTGTGAATGTCTGTAAGTATCTTGAGCCCTGAAAAAGAAAATTTTATGTTAGGCAACAAGAATTTTCTGGCTATGAGTGTATAGAAACACTGTGTGTGTGGAGCGGGGGGGGGGGGGGGGGGAAAAAATAGAACTTGAAAAAAAGAGGGGGGGGGGGGGGGGCAGGGGGAGGGGGGGGTGTTCT